>NC_090987.1:14571250-15285625 GCF_041146395.1 Eulemur rufifrons
AGTTCACTGTGGCAAGGCTGTGTGGCTAAAAGCATATTAAAACGGTTAAAAGCGTGGGCCCTGTGCTCAGACATGGGGGTAAGCCCAGCCCTGCTACTTGGGCAGTGTCTGAGCTTTGGTGTCTACATTTTGGAAAATGGGAAGAAAGGTAGGATTCCTTCATTAGATTGTACGGGTTTACCATGGTAAGTGAAGTCAAGGCCATTGCCTGCCGTGAGCACGTGCTCCCTACGTCCTAGCTATTATTGTGAGCATTGGCACACCTTTTGGGAGCTTTGGGAACCCAGAGCCAAGAGTCTGTCACCCCTGCTTAGCTGAGGGGCAGCGTGGGCGGCTCCCCGGGGGCTGCGTCTTGGTAGGACTTTGTCGAGTGATTGAGGGCATTCCCTTAGTGCACAGACAGGGGGCGAGGTGTCCAGGACAGTCCTGTAGCACCACTGTCACATGGGGAATGACTGTGTTTAGGGCAGCAGAGGGGACCAGGAGCCCAATTATCATGGGCCTCTTAACCTAAGCCTGGTGTTTGACCTTCTGGAGATACCAGAAAACTCTAATAGAGTTTAAGAAGGAGATATGATCTGCATTTCTTAAAATATTTCTAGGAGTAAGGTGGGAAGTGAATGGGAGGTGGGCCAAGGGGCAGGGAGGCAGTTTAGGCACCCATTTCAATAACATATCCAGGAAGTGGCGAGGAATGAATTGTGCTGGTGGCCTGGCAGGTGAAGAAGATAATAGTGACATGAAAGATACTTAGGACACAGACTTCACCCAGGGCTTGGGGACCAACTGGGAGGGAGGAGTGAGGGACAGGGGAGGCTCAGGGAAGACCCCCAGGTTTCTGACTCAGGCAGGTGCACGGAGGGGCCATTTACTAAATGGAGAACAGATATGGAGGTGAGGATGGGAGACAGGCGTGAAAACACATTCCATTTTTACTTACTGAGTTTCAGATGGGTCTAGGACATTCAGGTGGAGATGCCTGCCTGAAAAGTCAAAAGAAACAGGGAGCAGGGTGTGGGAGAGACACCTGTCTCCCTGGAGAGAGAGGATAGAGGTAACCATTGCAGAGGGGAACTCGGAGGAGACGGAGGAACACCAGGAGAGCCCACGCGGCAGACTGAGGACAACAACTGAAAGGTGGGAGGTAAACCGCAGGGGCCTGGGGTCGCAGCCTGCAAAAGAGCACGTTTAAGAAGGCTATGGGGTCAGATGTCACATTGTGTTCCAAGAGGTGTCCTTTGATTTAGTGGTCATTGATGAACCTCAGGTGGAGGCATCACTCACAGGGGGGTCATTTCAACAAGAGAACTGTATTGCAGCCAAGGGCCACAAAACAGGGCGACCGCATCCGGCTCCATCCAATAGAGAAGTCCAGGTGCACAGAAAGAAAACCAATCAGCATTTCAAAAGAAAAGCAGCTCCATTTTATCGCAACACTCTCTTCTCTGAGTTAAAATGGTTATGCCTGTGAAATGTAGACACCAGATTGATCTATGAGCCTTCGCATAACTCAGAGATAGTATATTTCACCAAGAAAATTTACACGACAGACTCTATCAATAATCTCACTCCAGAGCTCTAACATGCAAGTACGGGTGCCTAGGAGGGACAATACTCTCGATCTTATATTGCAGGAAACAGAGAACCTACCAAGGCTTCACCACAGCAACCCCCACTGCTACCCCTCACCACCCCCACCAGCAGCACAACAATGAGCTTCCATATTTTTTAAATCAGTCAATATTTATTGAGGGACTAGTACATGTGAAGCCCCGTGCTAAGTATTGTGGAGCTTTCCATGTGCCTGGCCCAACGTAACATTCAATAAATGTTTGCTGTGGCTGCTGTTGAAGATACACAGCATGGCCAGCCTTCAGAACGTTTACAGTCTAATTAGACAGGGGAGACATAGGCAGGGAAGATAATTCAGGGTGTATACGGGCTCCATGGGAGCATAGATGTAACAGTGTCGGGCACAGAGAAGAGCACCATTAACGTCTTTGAATGAAGTGGCTGCCTAGATGAAAGGTGAGTGTCCCTATCATGTGTTGGAGATCGTTGGAGGCTGGGAGGACGTGGCCGATGGGAGAAGACTTTGCTGAAGAGCTGGGGCCTGAACTGAGTGGTATTTTATCCACTCGCTGTGCATATGCCCTTCAAATACTGCAAGGGTTCTCTGTCTTAGACTGCAACTGCCTATGTGGATCAGAGATGAGATCTATGGGGTTCTGCAGGCACAGGCCTCATACCCAGATAGACACTTACCTAAGCTTTTTTTTTTTTTTTTTTTTTTTTTTTTTTCTGTTGAGACAGAGTCTCACTTTGTTGCCCGGGCTAGAGTGAGTGCCGTGGCGTCAGCCTAGCTCACAGCAACCTCAGACTCCTGGGCTTAAGTGATCCTACTGTCTCAGCCTCCCGAGTAGCTGGGACTACAGGCATGCGCCACTATGCCCGGCTAATTTTTTCTATATAGATTTTTAGTTGTCCATATAATTTCTTTCTATTTTTAGTAGAGACGGGGTCTCGCTCTTGCTCAGGCTGGTCTCGAACTCCTGACCTCCAGCGATCCACCCGCCTCGGCCTCCCAGAGTGCTAGGATTACAGGCGTGAGCCACCGCGCCCGGCCACCTAAGCTTTTTATACTGACGATAATAGCAATCGTATTGCAGTGTTCCCTCCTGTGCTGAAAAATGTCCCCTGTCAAACATATTTCCTCCACCTCCTCCCCAAGTCTTCCTTGGTGTGCTGGCATGGTTTTTCTGAACAGCTCACTTGTGTCTTATTTGTAATAATGGACATTAAGGTTACCATAATTATCCCGTCACCTTGCATCAGGGTTTAGGGCACAGGACGGTTCTCACCAAGGTTTCATACCACTGCTTCCAGCTGCCTGGCAAACTAGAAGCCCACTGGAGTAACTTCACTGACCTCTAGCTGACCTGCGGGGATCAATGAACAATTAATTACTATCATCCCGCTCCAGGAGAGATAGCACACTGCCATTTCTCAATTACAACTGGAAGTGCCCCTTGGCTGACAGCTGCCTGTCGGCCAAGCCAAGCTCCCTGCTGATTCTAACCAGCACCTCTCACCCCAGCTACACACACACACACACACACACACACACACACGCATGCACACCTGCATGTGCATGCGCCTAACTCAGACCACACCCATTCCACCACCACACCCACCCACAATCACACAGACCACACCATCTTCCCATCCACTACACCCACACCCACAATCACACTAGTGTCTGACCCAGATACATCAATAGTCCTTATCAAGATCAATTCCTGATGTGTGACGTGAGCACCTACCAGCATTGTCTAAGGGTAAGTAGGGGTGGCCCATTGCAAAGGCACAACTCAGGAAGACTTTGTCTTTGCTGTACTTCCTATGACATCTCTGCAGGCAGAACCTTTGGTACTTTCCACTGTCATGTCTTCCCTCTACCTCCATCCTAACACTCTGCACTCTATATCCTCCCCAGTCCCCTGACCACATGACCTACCCCTGTTCTAGCCCCTCCTCGTGTAACACCACTCCCCATAAGTGACCAGGCTGGACTGATCAACTCAAACTGAGATAGTCACAGCTGCTGCTATCTTTAGTTCCCACTCCTATAGTTAATCCTAAATTCACAAGAGTAAATATGGTGGCAACTTTACTCTGGTTCTGCCTGGAGGTGGAAGTGGGCTATATTGGGACCTAGAAGCTCTGAGGACTCTCATATCTCACTAGGGGTGTGTGTGTCCTACTGTATTTCCATCATCAATTATTTACAAACTGTTCATTCCATTGGAAAGATCCACAAATGCATTAGCTAAGACTTTTTTGATTGTATGCAACAGAAACCCAGCTCAACAAAGGAGGAAAGGCGAGGTGTGGTGGCTCACGCCCCTCATCCTAGCACATTGGGGGGCTGAGGCAGGAGGGTTGCTTAAGACCAGGAGTTCAAGACCAGCCTGAGCAAGAGGGAGACCCCCGTCTCTATAAAAAAATAGAAAACTTAGCTGGGCACACTCCTGTAGTCCCAGCTACTCAGGAGGCTGAGGCAGGAGGATCACTTGAGCTCAGGAGTTTGAGGTTGCTGTGAGCTGTGATGAGGCCACTGCACTGCAGCCTGGCTGACAGAACATGGCTCAGTCCCAGTGGGATGCAGGTACTTGAACAAAATTGTCAGAACTTGATCTCTGGTTTCCTCTGGGCTGGCTTTCCTCCAAGACCAATGTCTCCATAGGGCTCTCCCAATAGCCGCAGGTGTACACTCCCCACAACAGACGACTTCCACTGACAAGGGGGTGGCTCATCCTGAGAAAGAGAAATTCCAGCAAAAATCCCAAGATCGTATCTCTTGGTCTAACTTCAGTCAATCCCCATCCTGGAACACTGAATTCCAGAAGACCCTTCTCCTTCCCAAGCCCCTGACTCCTCATACCCAGAGCTGACTCAGCCCGTGGCAGTCACAGCCGGTCCCTGCTGACCCTACAGCAGTGAAAGCACAAAGCTGGACTGAGGGAGGCCAGCGGCTACTTAAGGGAACTGGCAAGACCCATGGTGTCTGGTCCCTTGTCAGGGAGCAAAACCACCTTAATTTAATATCCTATGTACCATGCCCCCCCCCCCCATCAGAGCACGTGGTCTCCAGGAGGGGCTCACAAATGTCATCGTTATTAAAGGGACATGCTTATAACCCTACTCCTTATATTTCCACCTTGCCCCCATGCCCAGAAGACAGCAATATTGGAACACACATTTCCAGGGTCTCCCCCCACCCCCCATCCACACTCCCATCACGCACGGTTCCCACCAGAGGAAGGGTGGCTGCTCTGCTGGTGAGACCAAGGAGGACCAGGCGAGTCCACTGGGCAATGTTTGCCAGGAGCAGAGTCCCTGAGTGGAACATGGACGTGTCTTGCTAGTTCTCACTCAGACCTGCCTGGCTCCATCTGGGACTTGCTGCCTTCCTCCCTCCTGTGCCCCGTGTACGGGGGACATCTGCCTCTCTCTAGGGGACATGTGGCTGGTATGAAAGTCTAGACTAGACAGTCAAGTGGAAGACCTGGCTGTGCAATTTTCCAGAGAGGCCTATGCTTTGGGGTAATATAAGTGACCCTTCAATCCCTTTTAGTTCCTTAATTGGCTAAAACCAAGAGTGGAGAAGGCATAGTAATTAGCACCTCCACCCCTTCAAGCACAACGTAGCAATGATGATGATGATGATGATGATTACAAGGGCTCTCTCCCCAGACCCAGAAGCAGCAGGAGGACAGGCCAGCAGTGGTTGTGGTCTCTCACTTTCCCTCCCTAGGAGAATCATCAGCCCTGAGTGTCCCCCTACTGGGGGCTGAGCCTTGTCCTCGGCAGAGAACACAAAAATAATTGGAAAGTGCTGTCTCCATCCTGCAGAAGTGCACCAGTGCCTTGGGCTTGGACACTAAATCATACCAGAAGACTATATATCTGCCCGGGGAAGGAAGGGAGCAATTGAAACCCAGTATTTAAAGGCAGTCTCAGATTTATCCTCCCTCTTGACAGCCTACAAAACGTTGGAGAATAGTCCCTGCCTTTCTCTGGACCGTAAAACAGGATCCACAGTCCAGAAATTGGCCCTGAGAAAGTTCATCGCTCATTCTCATGTGACCTTCCTGAGAAACAAAAACTGCAGGCCAAAACTCTCAGCTTTAACATTCTTCTACTTCCACTCATTTGCTAAGCAAGAACTGTACTGTCTTCCCAGCGATCCAGGATGTTTCACTTCTTGTGCATTTTACTGGAGCTAAATCGTACCCACTAGCTTTGTCCAACCAACGCCCCATTCTACGCCACGGGACCCCACCTCAACATGCTCTCAGAAAGGAGTGTTAAGGCCAAATATTTTGGCTTGTTTCCATTCAGAAAGCTTTCCTATTGTTTGGACATTAATGAACTAAAATCCAAAGTCCTCAGCCAATGACCTCACCCCCTAATCTGACTTTGGAAGTTTGCCGGCTCCGTGTCAAGCTGATTACTGATGACAGGTAATCAGTCATTGTGCCTTGGCTGTGGACAGGTGAGCCCAACCGCCCTGCAGGGCCAGACACAAGTCAACACAGGATTGCATCATCCGCAGCTCTCAGTCTGGAGAACCGAGGGTAACACGGTGTGCTGATAACCCCATGCCCAGCTTGCAGTAGGAGCTCATGATATTGTTGACAATTAACTCGATCCAGGAGACCCACATAAATCAATCACTACAGCTAAAAAAAAAAGTTCTTAATCTACGGTGATAAATGTGTAGACAAGGTCAGTGGACTAGGTTTACGACTTTGCTATCTGAGGTGAGAATTTGGGGAGGAAGTTGCCATAGATGATCAGGGACATTTCTGAGAATACGATTTCCAGAAACCCATGCTGAACAACCGGCCTTCCCTTCCTTGCCCTCAGATCTGTCGCCTTCGCTGTGCTCATTCATGTTTCTGGCTCGATACTGCCCCCAGTTCGCAGACTTAATTCGCAGAGGGTCCCCTGGCTGCAGGGCCATTGACTCTGTCCAGAAGTCCCCTCCTCCCCGCTCACTCCACACCACCCCTGCCCCACCCCACTGGATGCCTCTTCTGTCATTTAAGTCCTAGCCTAGACACTCCTTGGTCCAGGCCACCTTCTTCGACCCCTCCTTCGGCTCAAGGAGACCTCAGATGTCCTCCGTTAGGGCCTGTATTCATTTCCTAGGGCTGTGGTAGCATTTTACCACAGACAGGGTGGCTTAAATGGCAGAAACATATTGTCTCACAGTTCTGGAGGCTGGAAGTCCCAGATCTCCAGGTAGGCAGGGTTGGTTCCTTCTGAGGGCTCTGAGGGGTGATCTGTCCCAGTCCTCTGTCCTTGGCTTGCCATGGCTGTCGCCTCCCTGTGCCTCTCTGTGTCCAAATTTCCTCCTTTAATCAACACAGCAGTCGTATTGAATTAGGGCCCACAGTAACAACCTCATTTTAACTTGATTACTGTTAAGATCCTGTCCCCTAACAAGGGCACACCTGGAGGTACTGGGGGTTAGACATCAACAGATGGATTTGGGGGGAAGCAGTCTGGCCCATAGCAGGACTCTTACCATTCACACCTGGCCTCATGCCTCCCCCAGCCCCTCCCTGAGGGCAGGAGCAGTGTCCCATCCCCCCTCCAGCCCCAGTGCCTGGCACGGGGTAGGTTCTCAATTTTGTCCCTGATTTCACATGCCTGTCCCCTCTCTTCTTCCTCTCTAGTTTGTAACGCCCCTTGCTGCTGACAGCGTGGGCTCTGGTGGGGTGGGGTAGAGGGATGCCTGCTGTTGGGGGCCCCCCATGATGACCTGGACACAGCCTCCCCATCTGCTTTGCCCTCCAGGGAGCCACCATCGTGGGGACGCATGTCCCTCCTTGGCAGAGTGTGCATCAAGCTAATTCTCTGGCTCCATTTCTTAATCTAACCAGTGGTTCCAGGAAACCAGCCATGTGCTCTAATGGGCCCTGTCATTAGACGCTTGGCAAATGCTTACACCCCGGGGCTCCCCAAAGCCCTGGAGAGCTGGCCAAGGGCTGAGAGGCACCAAGGCCATATTCAAAAGCAGAAAGGCAGGAGGATCATAGTCCGACATTTTTTAAAACCTGCATTTATTTAGTGAATAATGTATGTTAATGCAACATATGCTGTGTTATGCAATAATTATGGAAACAACCTGATCCTCCTGTTCTAGGCTTCACTTATCTCGTGCAGCTGCTCAGAAGGAACCCTGCCTCCCCCTGCAGCCAAGGACTCCTGCTCGAGTTCGTGAAAGGGCAGCAAACATGGGAGTGGCCACCCTGTCCCCTGCTGGGCTGCCTGCCCACCTCCTTGCCCTTCCCTTCTGGGCCAAACCACCCACACCACCATCTTCCACAGACCCTGCTCAGACCCACAAGACCTCTCTGACTGTGCCAGCTTGTAGGGACCACTGGACCTGCCAGACCACCTCATCCCTTGTCATTTGGTCCTCAGTGACATGCCAGAGGCTTTGCAGCTCCACTGCAGCCACATCTGTCTCCTAAGCAGATCACAGAGTTATCCTTTCTTCCCAGGGCCCCAGAGCAGCGATAGGGCCAAGCCAGAATTCTTCCGACTTCGGTTGATTGAAACCTTAATGTCAAATAAGATCAGTGTTTGCTGGGGGTGGGGGGGGGGTTGTATGGGGCAGAGGAAGGCGGTAGACTGCAAAGGTGCATGAGAGAATTTTCTGGGGTGATAGAAATGTTCTACCTCTTGACTGAAGTGATGGTTACCTGGTTGTATACATGTTTCTAAACCCTCCAAACTGTACAATCAAAATCTGTGTTTTACTGTATATAAATTATACCTTGATAAAGTTGATTTAAGAAAAAAAAAACCTAATGTCATCATAACAACACATAGAGCAGGTTTCCCTTATGTTTTGGCAACTATGAGGTTCTAACCCCATCCTCAGTAGATATCTGTTCCAACAATTATTGTGACACAGTTGGCCTGTGATACTTGTTAGAATCTGGGTTTGTCAGATATAGCACACAGCATCAATTCAAGAGAATGCTTTAGTTCCTACAGTATCAGGAAAATTTTGCCTTAACAACATATTATTAAAATTCACATAAGACATATTTTATTTGCATAAAATGGCCCAGGACCCAGGGCTCAACCCCCAGAGCCTAGGTTTGTGTCTGACAGTCCATGTTGTCCTTGACCATGATGCTATTCCACTTCCCTAAGACCCAAGGTATTTCCAGAAGTTTGGTAACACCATGTTCTCTTCTTTACTAAGGAGAATTATGCTGGATATGACAATCAAGAAGGAAACACCCCTCCTAACACAAAATGGGCTGTAAGATGATCCTTAACTATTTTTTGGATGACTTTGCGTGAAGTCTTATGATTGCTAGGACCAGGGAAGGATTAATTTAGAAACTGCAGTCACTGAGGGGGAAAAGTGGCTGGTTTCCAAGGCAGACCTCCCCTCCCACCCCACTGGAATCCCCCCAAATGTCACAGAGCCAGAGAAACCTCCTTGGAGACCGACAGGCAAACTTAAAGACAGATCAGCCCTAACTTGGAACAATCCCAGAAAGGCATTTCTCAGATTATGTCCTTCGGAACATGATTTGGGAGACATTGTCATATATTCCTTGAAGGAGACTTCAAAGTCAAATGTGTTTAAGAAATACTGGGTCAAAGTTTAAACACATTTCCTTCCTTTTTTTTTTTTTTTTTGAGACAGAGTCTCACTCTGTTGCCCGGGCTAGAGTGAGTGCCGTGGCGTCAGCCTAGCTCACAGCAACCTCAAACTCCTAGGCTCAAGTGATCCTCCTGCCTCAGCCTCCCGAGTAGCTGGGACTACAGGCATGAGCCACCATGCCCGGCTAATTTTTTTGTATATATATATTTTAGTTGTCCATATAATTTCTTTCTATTTTTTAGTAGAGACGGGGTCTCACTCTTGCTCAGGCTGGTCTCGAACTCCTGACCTCGAGCGATCCACCCGCCTCGGCCTCCCAGAGTGCTAGGATTACAGGCGTGAGCCACCGCGCCCGGCCAACATTTCCTTCCTTGAGTACACTTCAGAGTTTTTATGACATCAAGTGAATTATGAAACTCCAAATGTAGTTTCCCATGTTTCTTTTGACCACAGAAAGTTGTTGGTGGTTGTCGCGGTCTATGTGTGTGTAACACTTTACTGAGGGTAAATTGTTTTTGCTAAATGTCAGTTTTTGCCAAATGTCTGTTAACATCTTGAGGGAAACCACAGACAATGTTTGGGAAAATACTGCTACAGCAAGTAGAAGACACGGTGAAGATTCAGATAAGTTAATATTGTTGCCTACCTCCAAGATGGCACCCAATGATTCTCACCTCTTGGTATTTCCATCTTTGTGTTTTCCCTCCCCACATCTCTGAGCTGTATAACTGGCAGGATATTGCAGAAATGATGGAGTAGGACTTTTGAGGCTAGGTCATAAAAGACATTTCAGCTTCTTCCTTGCTCTCCCTTGGATCATGAACTCTGGGGGAAGCTGGCTGCTATGCCAGGAGGAGCTCAAGCAGCCCCATGGAGGGGTCCGTGTGTCATAAAGAGCTGAGGTCCTTCCCTACAGCCAGCGCTGGCTTGCTGGTCATGAGATGTTTTCCTCAACTAACAGCAAGACCAGTGGTGATTGGCACTAGCATGTGGCTCCCATAATTTCATTTCCATCCACTGGATGTAGGCGGACACTTTCCTTTACCTAACGTCAAAAGTGAGCTTGAATTACATTAATCCAGCAATCTAATGTGTACAGCATAATGTTACCTGCAACCACTATCTGCCTGTCTTGGACTGTAAGCCGCTAGGTGCAGGAGAAGTAAGGCACCTGGAACAGAAGTTCTTGTTTTACTTGTGCTCATGGAAAAGGCAACAGTGGTGCCCAGGGCACTGTTTGGTCCGTCCATAGGCTTTCATCCTGTTCCCTGAGTCAACAAACCAACTCTTAAAATCCTACAAAGAAGAGAATCTCATGATCTCAGCAAGAGATCACATTCTATTAATATTTTAATGTTTGCTTTGCTACAATAAGGTTTTGCTATATGATAGGAGAAATTTTTGAGCTACTTCCTTGAAAAGAAGGGTATGAGGAAAATAAGACTTAAAGATTCCACACTAAATAATGTCAATAACACCAATATGAGGCTTCATTTGAATTTTCTGGAAAAATAATAATGATTTTTAAAAAGAGAAGTCATGAATAGATAAATATGGTCATGAACTCCCCAAGTTGAATAAGGGAGGCTACATTTCCCTGAGCCTTGGAACAAGGCTAATAAAATATTGCTTTTGCAGAGAGCCCCTTTCTTGGAAAAGGAGCTCATAAAACTTTATCATACATATATTTGCTCTACTAATGTAATCATTTAATCTCCTCCTGCTTTCTTTCTTTTCTTTTTCTTTCTTCTTTTTTTTTTTTTTGAAGGCGTCTTTACTACCATGTGGCAGGAACCCCAGACTAATTGTGTTTACAGACAATGTCAAGCCATCTTCTGGAAAGGCTTGACTTTCTGACGGAATTCAACAGTGAAAAATACCACATGATTTTTCCCTTTATCAAGAAACATTCCTAGGGTTTACTAGGCTTGTAACCAGTGTCCCTCTGAAGCAATGAGCCTGTCGCATTGATTCCCCTTATCTGAGGCCTCCCTGCTCATGCTCTCGGCACACAGGCTGCCGTGGGAGAGTAAACACCGCCCTGGACCTTACCTTTTCACCTCCTCCTAATCTTCCTTCAGGGGATCCTAGCAACTGTCCTGCCCCCAAGAACCCAGGTATAAAGGGGGAGGTGTGAACTCAGGCAAAGCAATTAGGTCTTTGGACCAACGTCAACCAAGAAAAGGAAGGTGGGAGCCTTCATTCTGGGATCTTCATCCACGAAGTTGAGCTGAACACACTTTACCAGGCATAATGCAACCTCCCAGCCAGGTGCATCCACCCGCACATGCCCTTTTGTTCTTCCATTTTGCCCAGAGATGTGAGAAGCCAAGCACCCCCATGTTCTAGTGGAGTGTTGGGGTTTACAAAGAGCAAAGGGTGGCAGGGGTGAGAGGGGGAGGGAGGAAGTCTCACAATGTTGCCCAAGATGGGTCCATCCTCCCAGTGTGGCTGACAGCACCCCCCCAACACACACACAGGCCCCTCCGCTGTGGCCCATCCATGCTGTGGAAGCCTTGACAGCCATTTGGGACATTTGCTGTAACAATGACTACAGTGACATGAAAGAATATCCCCCAATATAGTGTGGAGTGAAACAGACAAGGAACTGAACAGTACACAGAATAAGGTCCAATCAAATATTAAAATAACCAGTTAGCCCAATAAGTTACTGCCAGCAGTTCTCTCTGAGTGGTGGAACTATGAGTGATTGGTGTTCTTCTGAGTGATTTTTCTCTAGTTTCTATTAGAATTGCTTTTTTTTTTTTTTTTTTTTTTTGTTTTGAGACAGAACCTTGCTCTGTCACCTAGGCTAGAGTGCAATGGCATCATCATAGCTCACTGCAGCCTCAAACTCCTGGGCTCAAGTGATCCTCCTGCCTCAGCCTCCCAAGTAGCTGGGACTACAGGTATGGTGCACGCCATGGTGCTCTGCTAATTTTTCTATTTTTAGTAGAGACGGGCTCTTGCTCTTGCTCAGGCTAATCTCGAGCTACTGAGTTCAAGGGATCCTCCCACCTCAGCCTCCCAGAGTGCTAGGATTACAGGCATATGCCACCTCACCCGGCCTAGAATTACTTTTTAAAATCATGTAGAAAACAGAAAGTAATTTACAAGTCAAAATTACAGTAATAATAGCCTTGTAATTTCCCATGTTCTTACCTTCACTAAAGAACTGTTTTCCTTCATATGGCTTTAAATTACTTTCCAGCTTCTTTTCACCTCAACCTGAAGGACAGACTTTCTTTAGCATTTCTTGCAGGATGGATCAAATGGTCACAAACTGCTAGCATTACCTTTTGAATGCATTAAGAAAATAATATTTGGGGGAAAAGCAAACTCAGAAACTAGAGAATGGACTGCCTCTGCTGTATGGGGGCAACTTCAGGGGTAAGAAAATCCAGCTCTGAAGGCCACTTTACCAGAAAGTTCTACAGATCATGCTTTGGAAACAAGAATGACACTGAAGGACCAGCTGGTGGAACAGACATAGTTCTCAGCAACCAGAGAGAGCTTGCCAAGAGCTCGGCCACTTAGTCCCTGTGATACCTAGGGAAGTCACTTCACCTCTAGGAGGGGCTGGATTTGGGTGACTAACTTGCCAACCCAGGTGCCTTCGGCATCCAGGTGCACTGCAAGTGAGCGAGGCAGCCATCTGTCTCTCAGTTGTCCATTCAGAATGGAGCCCAGAGTTGAAAATCTCTCAAACTTTATTTTTATTTGCAATCTCCTGATTTTAAATATTGACAATGAATTCATCTTAAAACAAACAAATGGAGAAACAAACCAAAACACCATGCAGGTCAAAAAAAGACATGTTCATGTTGGGGACCCCTCTGGCCACCAGTCCCTGACATCTGGCTTAAGTGACCTCTGAAGTCTCTCCTAGCTCTAGAACCTTGCAGTTCAGTGGGGATTGCTTGCTTCTCTTCTTGTGACATGACAGGTACAATAAGAAGGGTTAAACCTAGGTGCTTTCTGTTTTTAAGGCAACACTCTGAAGCCTGGACCAACAACAGGTGGTGGATATTCTCAAGCTAATGGATTTTTCTCTAACTCCACAGTGGGCCTTTGGCTGAGCTCCCCCATCGTGTTTAACATGGCTGTCTTACTCTCGTTCCCATCTCACTGAGGGTGACCATGTCACCAGTGACCTCTGTCATACCCCAGTGCCTTCAGGTATGTAAATAAGGAGCTTTTCCTTCCAAACCGGACAGATAAGATGTACTATACTTGCACATCACAAAGCACGTATGTGCGGTAGAGTCTCAGTTATACAGGAAGGTGAGATTCCAGAAATATTTTTTTTAAGTGTGTAAGTATGAGAAGGGTCACCAGATAATATCAGCTTTTACAGATTGGAGCTGCTCGGAGGGAGTCTATACTATAAAACGCTCTTCACAGAGACTCAAAAGGAGTATTGATTTTTTTAGGAGCAGAAGGGGTCAAAATTACATGCCTTGCACAATGGCAGCCACTGCTCTGCCACTCTGGACCTTTCTAACAAAGAACAAAGTCAGGAAAAGGCAGAAAGATAGAGCTGGAAAGGGGAACAAAGAGGAAGGCATTGTCTGGTCCTGGCAAACCTTCCCCCGGACACAGCACTGAGGCGACGTGATGCTCTTCAGCAAAACTGGAACCTGGTTTCATGTGGTGGCTGCTGCAATCGACAGCCACATCCAGGGACCTGCTTTGTGTCTGCAGGAAGGCGGTGGGAAAGGTCACCACAGGGCAGACTGTGGCCCGATGGCTCTGGCAGCCAAAGATTTCCCAGGTTGATTCACCTGCTCCTGCAAGTACATAGAATGCCCAGAAGGCACCAGGCATTTTCATAGTCCAGTGGGATTGTGCTGAAATCAGCACTGCAGGGTCCAGATGGCATGGCATCCCTCCTGTCGTCAGGGTATGCCTGCTTCCTGCTGCTTTCTGCTCTGAAAGGACGGGCAAATGGAAGGGAGGAAGGAGTTGCTTTTGTGCTCTTGCAAAAGATGACCCAGCACCAATGAGAGGTCCCTGGCCCAAAGGGGTACAAGAAGTACCGTTGAGAGGGGAGTAGGACTTATAATCAGCGGTCATTTTCCTGGTGGCTATAGCCAGGAAGATATCAGAATGCATAAACAAGCAAAGCTCTGGGAGTTAGCAAGACAGCAAACAGAGCAGACAGCAAACAGTGACACCTTACTCCTTGCTACTTCCTGGAAGCGGGGAGATCCTATTCCTTAGGTCTCCTTCCCTTCCAGGTTCTGTCCAGTTGCCACCTAGAACCAATTCTCCTACAAAGGATCTAAGCATCGGGATGAGTGTGAGGCTCTGAGAGGGCTGCTCTAGAGAGCCCCGAAGGGCATCCTACCTGCCACCCAAGTTTGAATTGATGTTCCCAGGCCTGGGTGGAGATTCTGGGGACTGGAGAAGGCCTGACATAGTGGAGAATGGGAAGGGTGAGGGGAGGATGAGAAAGACAGCCCCACATTGCTTGTGTTCCCATGGTGCTATCTGCCTCTGGAACATGTGACCTCACACATCCAGGCTCCATCTGATTCCACAAACAGCCTTGAGGAGGTGGAGCTTAGACCAAGGGTTCCCTCCAGGACTGCCCCACCGTGTGGCAACTTGAAGGCTCCCCTCCCCCTCACAGATGCCACAGAGCAGGGCTGGGCCATTAGGAAGGTCAGAGACAACATGAAAAGGGCTAAGCTGTAAAGTTAGACACCCACTTAAAACAGAGTAGGGCCAGCAGAGAGGGCTGTGGGTCATCCCTGCTGCCTCCTGGTGAGGGAAGTCAGCCACGGGGTGATACTGCCGGGCAGGGAGCCACAGGGATTAGGGTCTCAGGAGCTGGAAAAGAAGCAAGGAGATGAAAGCTACAGAAGACAGAAGGGGTGGTCGTGACTGCACAAAGAACCTTCCGCCCTGGCAGAGGCTCCTGAGAAAGTTCACAGCTTGACTCCTTACAAGAGCCTTGATGGTACTTTTTCCAAAGCCTTAGTCTCCAAGCCTGGCATCTGGACATGGGGCAGATGCAGCTACTTGTCAGCAGGAGTGAGCCCAGGACTAGTGTCATTTGAGAGCCAGCCGGAGACAGCCAATGCCGACGGAGTCTGTATGTGTAGAATGACTGAGGCAACAAGGCACAGGTGGAGAAGATGAGTTGGGATCACAGATTCAACACCTGCAGGGAAGAATGGGGCCTGATCAGATGAGAAAGGTCTAGAAGCAAGAGTAGTTGAGTTTTGTGTGGTAGCTGTTGGTGAAAAGTCTGACCCAGATACCAATTTCCCACACACTGAGCTTCCAAGATGGTCTGAGCATGTCTCTTCCCAGAGACATATTTGGGACCTAGAGGTAGAGTCTTCAGGGCTTGATGGGGAGGTTGGACCAATGTGGTCGGCCTCCTCCCAAGGCTGAGTCCCAGGGGCGGTTCTGCCTCAAACGGCCTGACGGCAGAAGGAGCCCTCAACTCAAGGAGCCAGCTGAGCTCCTTCCCATCCCAGGGCTGTGTGAGTGGAGAGATTCTCCATAGCCTGGACATTAAGGAAAATGGTAACACTTCCATGACAACAAATCAGCTCAAGGATGGAGGAAGATTCAGGTTAAAGGTGAGACTTTTAAGAAGCTTCTATATAACAATAAATTCTATTCATCAGAGTTTCTCAACTTTGTAAAATTTCACCAGTCAAATCCCCTTCCTAAGACCCTGTCTTTCTCTCTCCTCTCACTTCCCTAATCATCCCTTTAGGCTTGAGCATGAACTTGAACTAAAATATTTATAAAGAGGTACTATTAGCAAAGTTTATTAATTAAGGTTATATTTACACTTCCGTTATCAACCAATAGTAGTCTTCCATTAACTAAGTTCTCCTTCTTTGCCACTAGTCATCACTGCTGATCGCCGAAAGATTCAGGGCTTCCTGTTTCATGGAGTTGCCCCGGGTTGTTTGGGTCTTGCATTGGTGCCCACACTCAGCTCAGTGTTTTCTAACAACCTGACTCTCAGGAGGGCTCAAGATCCACCTTGGGTAATAAATGGTTTCTATCACAGCAGTACCACAGACAGAATCCTAAGAAAAGATTTCACTAATGGCCCTGCTGGTTTACAGGGATTAGCCTAATCTTTCCCACCAGCAATTCTCTCTCCTCTGTCTCCTAGGGATTCTCCCAGGCAGCCCACCACCCTCCTGAGCAAACAGTGGCCACAGGAAGGAAGAAAGCTTAGAGAGACTCATTCAAGTTTGCAAATTGAACATAGGGAAGATGTTTATCCTGCAAAAGTCCTCTGTGTAAAAGATGGGAAATGGGGCTTTGCCCTTTTATGGAACTCCAAAGTCTCACTCTGGGTTTATCCACTTAACAATGGAGTGAGGCTCCTGTATAAGAGAAGAGGACTTCTCAACGTCACAGAGCTGGGGCAAGAGCCCAGCTTGGACTTGTCAACCCTGCAGGCCTGTTTTCACCACACTGCATGTTCTTGCAAAATGGAAGCTGGCCACGGAGGGTGCGACCCCTCAGACACTAGGAGAACCTTAAACCAAGACCTCACATATCTCAGCAAGGAGAGGCTTAGGAGTAGTAGGGAAAAGCTACACTGGATCCTAGGACAGTAAATGCTCTAAAAAGGTGCATACATTCATGAACATTTTCTCTCCAGCCTTGACTCTTCCAGTGATCCATTTTATAAATGAAGAAACTAAGATTTAGAGAAGTTAAAAGATTTGCCCAAGGTCACCCAGGTAGTTATCTGACTGACATAAAGATCTTACGACCCCACCCCCAGGCCAGTATTCTCTGCCACACTGTCCTCCCATGTCCCATGGGTCCATTTCATAGCATGCATTTATTTCTACTTCTTACCACCTTGAGAAAAGATGTATGCAGATTGTTTAAAGAAAAGCTGACATGGACTCCCTCCTACGCCAAACACATAGAAGCACTGGATAACACATAACTATAAATTTATAGCCAAGCTGAAAAAAAAAAAAAAAAAAAAAAAAAAGCAAGCAAGCAAGCAAGCTCCCCAGTTGCCAGAGACATAAAAAGAATACCAAATGGGGCCAAAAGTGCCATAGACAGCAGGGCGATCTTCTTCCTGGACTTTGGCCCCCATGCCTGGCACAGAACAACACACGAGGCCTGCAGCCCACGTTTGCTTGATAGAAGGAGCAGACCTGAGACCTGGCTTCTACCCAGGCCTTTGGAAAGCCTGCCTCCTCCACGGTGGCTAGGAAAAGTGCCCGGGGTGCCAGCGGAAAAACTGTCTCCACAGGACCTTGAAATCCCAAGACTGAACTTCCCATAGAGGTGAAGCCCAAACCTAAACCACCCATGTGGTGGCTAATTCCAAGCTAAGGTATTTATACAAACTATTCACAAAACAATGGGCCCCAGTGCTCACAGCAGAGGCTAATGCAAAACCTCTTTGTCTATAAATGTCCACCACCCAGGACAAAGGGACTCCTACAGGAAAAACAACCACCACTGAGAAGTCAAAAGCCTAAAAGGATATGAGGACAGGACCTACCCCAGCGGGACAGCAGACAGCACTCCTGATGCTCCTATGCCCGGCTCTTTCTTCAGCACGCTCCTGTCGTATGTTTTCCATTTGTCTTCCTCACCCACACGTAGCTCAGTGCTGGGGTCCTGTTTGTCACTGCTTTCTCCTCAAGGCCCAGAACAGTGGCAGGTGCATACTAGGCATCCAATAAATATTGATTGCACATTGATAAAAACAGTCATACATATTGTTTATGGCGATGTCATAGGTAACGTATGAAACCTGGATAATATCAGGAGAGAGGCTCCCTCTGGGAGGAGACAGAAGGCAAAGATGGGGTTAGCGGGTGATGACACTTCCAGCTCTTTCTATAAAGGTTTCTCTCTTTAAATACTGATCAGAAGCTTTATGGCAAAATATTAATATTTGTTATATCTGGGTGGTGAGTGCAAGGGAGTCTTATTCTCTGTGCTTCTCTGTGTGTTTGGAGTATTTAATAATTTAAAAGAAAAACAAAGAAAGGAGGGTATTTGCAGAATGAAGGAGCCTCTGATCCCACCACGGGGCCTGGAGGCTGCCCTGATCTCGTATCTGCATTCAGACCCGGCCTTAAGTCCAACAGCCCCAGGGACGGGGTGCCCATTTGCATTCTGACCTTTTGATTGCCGAGGTGGGTAGTAAGAGCGGACAAGTCTGAGTAGTGGCTTCCCCGGGAAACATAGGGCTGCGCCTCAGGTGCGACTGGGAAGGAGGGAGGTTGTGTCCGCTCCTACTTCGGGATGTATAAAAACCACCCTTCACAGAGCTCCCTGCAAAACCACAGGAGTACGATTAAAGACACCAGCTACCAACGCACCTTGCAACCAGCTAGGGACTTCAGTCCGGAGTGGAGCCGGGCCCTGGATCCCGCCCCGGGGACCCCTGAGCAGGCCGGGGAAAGCGCACCCCCTGCCGGGCGCCTCCCAGGGGCCGGGGTTGCTCGAGTGGCCGGAATCGCCTGGGACTGCGACGGGCTTGCCAAGTGACCCGAGCTCAGGCCCACACAGCTGCCCGCCGGCTCTTCCAGAAGCGCTGGGAGCGGAGGGCTGGCGGTGGGGTGAGCTGGGGTGGGAGCCGGGGTGGGCGGAGGTCCGGGACCCTCGTCGGGTGTGCTCCACTCCGCACGGCAAGCAGCGCAGCCGGCAGGAAGCGGGGAGCCGACGTCCCTTCTCTCTGGCCATTCCCTCCTCCCCTCTTCAAACCGGGCCGCAAGAAAAATGGAGCCCATCCACTCAGGTGATCTCTCTGGGCCTTAATGGTGCTGGTTTTCGCCTTGCAAAGGATCGCAGGCCCGCCGGTTGAGCGAGCCAAGTAAACCTTTGCTAAGTGCTTACTTCACTTAAGCACCTGGCCCAGGAGATACAAGTAGCTCTGCCCTGTAGAGATCCAAAACTCAGGCCACAAAATGTGAGCCACATATGTCATTTTTAATTTTTCTAGTAGGCGCATTAACAAACGTATAAAGAAACAAGTAAAATTAATTTTTTTAATTAATAGACTTTTTAAAAAATCAGTTTTTGGTTTACAGAAAAATTGGCAGGAAGTACAGGGTTCCTATATACCAACCCCCAAACACACTACACACACACACACACACACACACACACTTCCCCATTAGCATCTTGTATCAGTGTGTTATATTCGTTACAACTGATGCTACATTGTTATATTCCTTACAACTGATGATACATTGTTGTATCCGTTACAACTGATGATAATTTGTTACAGCTGATGATACATTGTTATTAACTAAAACCCACAGTTTACATTTGGTTTCACTCTATGTGTTGTACACTTCTACAGGTTTTGACAAATGGATAAATGACGTGTATTACCACTGCAGTATTATACAGAATAGTTTAGCTTCCCGAAAAATCTCTGCCCTTCCTCCCCTCCTCCACTCTCTGGCAACCACTGATCTTTTACTCCATAGTTTTGCCTTTTCCAAAATGTTGAATAATCAGACTCTCACAGCAGGTAGCTTTTTCAGATTGGCTTCTTTCACTTAGCAATACGCATTTAAGGTTCCTTCATGTCTTTTCATGGCTTGATAGCTCATTTCTTTTTAGCACTGAATAATATTCTATTGTATGAATGCACTCAAGTTTTTTACCCATTCACCTACTGAAGGACATCTTGGCTGTGAAATTAATTTTAATAATATATTTTATTTAACTCAATATATTCATAATATCACTTCAACATTCAATCAATATTTAAAAATTTTTAAGACATTTTACATTTTTTAATACTAAGTCTCTTAAAAATCCAGTGTGTATTTTATATTTCTAGCACATCTCAACTTGGTTTGCCACATTTCAAGTACTCAGTAGCCTCAGGTGGCTACTGTATTGGACACCACATTATCTAAAAAAAGAGAAAATAGGCTGAGCACGGTGGCTCACGCCTGTAATCCTAGCACTCTGGGAGGCCGAGGCAGAAGGATCGCTCAAGATCAGGAGTTCGAGATCAGCCTGAGCAAGAGCGAGACCCTGTCTCTACTAAAAATAGAAAGAAATTAGCTGGACAACTAAAAATATGTATAGAAAAAATTAGCCAGGCATGGTGGCACATGCCTGTAGTCCCAGCTACTCAGGAGGCTGAGGCAGGAGGATCACATAAGCCCAGGAGTTTGAGGTTGCTGTGAGCTAGGCTGACACGATGGCACTCTAGCCCGGGTAACAGAGCGAGACTCTGTCTAAAAAAAAAAAAAAAAAAAAAAAGAGAGAGAGAGAAAATATAGCCCCAACCTTGAGAAGTCTATAATTTTATCAGAAGAGTATCTCCTCTTCTCACACCCCAATGACTTGAGAATTACATGCATCCCTTTCACACAAACACAAATATGTTTGAAATTTTGCTAATTTTTTTGCTTGGACTTTGTTTCACCTTATTCCATGGAAAAGATTTTTAATAATAATTTTTTTAAATGATAGGCCCCATGCCCACCCTGTGCCCCCAAATTTGAACCATAATGTGACATCTAAGGCAGCTGCTTCAATCACATGTGAACAATCCAGAAAGTGCAAATAATACCTTCTCCCACCTGCTGAAAGCTTCCACGCTTCTCTTAAAGATTCTTCACATTAAAATTTGTTTTCTTCAGTAGGTACTAACTGAATACCCGGTGCAGCAGTTTTCAAAGTATGATCTTTCAGGGATCCACAGGGTCAGAGATATATTCACAATAATACTAGACTTGATCTGCCTTTCTTTCTCATTCTCTCTTGAGTGTACAGAAGTTTTTCAGAGACTGCATGGTGGGTGTTGATGCAGATGGAACACAGAAACAGATATGGGAATCTAGCTATTTGCTACTCAGCTAGACATTAAAGAGATTTATAAAAATATAAACCAATGCCACTCTTCTCACTAAATTTAAATCATTCTCCTTGCTATGCTGCTTTATATTGGAAAATATAGTTATTTTTCATAAAAAAAATCATTTATTTTAACACTTAAAGTGTTTTTATTCTTGTTTTAAAGAAACTAATACATATTTTAAAATTTCCTTAGTTTTAATTTCTAATGTAGTAAATGTGTTAGATATAAGCCACATAAACAAAAGCTCTTTGAAGTCCTCAATAATTTTTAAGAATAGGCCTGGCGCGGTGGCTCACGCCTGTAATCTTAGCACTCTGGGAGGCCGAGGCGGGTGGATCACTCGAGGTCAGGAGTTCGAGACCAGCCTGAGCAAGAGTGAGACCTCGTCTCTACTAAAAATAGAAAGAAATTATCTGGCCAACTAAAATATATATAGAAAAAAATTAGCCGGGGATGGTGGCGCATGCCTGTAGTCCCAGCTACTCGGGAGGCTGAGGCAGTAGGATCGCTTAAGCCCAGGAGTTTGAGGTTGCTGTGAGCTAGGCTGATGCCACGGCACTCACTCTAGCCGGGGGAACAAAGCAAGACTCTGTCTAAGAAAAAAAAAAAAAAAAGAATATAAAAGGGTTCTGAGACCAAAAGTTATGGGCCAAGCTCTGTGCTAAGCATTGAGGACACCAGGATAAATGAGCTTGAACTTCAATGTGAGGCAAGTCGTGTGAGAGGCCTGAGAAGTTCCCTCCTGAAATCTCTCTCCTTCTCCACATGGCTCGCTGTGACTTCATACGAGGAGCCACTCACATCACATAACATGAATGCAGGTGTCCTGCCCCAAGAGCCCCAAGGATTGGGAGACTATGCAACTTGTCCAAACCAGGATACTTTATTTGAGTCAACAGGAACATGCCATTCGTGATTGTGCTGGGGTGACAATCATCCTGTGACAGCTCCTACGCAAAAGTTGTGCTCTTGAAAATAATTGAAGACACAGGTTAGAAAAGTCTCCATGAGCAGGAAGAAGCCATTTGGCTACTATGCGTATATGGGGGAGGATCCCGAGTACCCCCAGAGTGGGGCCTAATGGACAGCTGGGGTGGCACCCAGAGAGGGAAGTTCCAGCCAGAGGGCTTGAGTGGAGACAGGAAAGACAGAGGGACAGCCAGGCTCTTTCCAACTGATTGTCCTTTACTAAAATTGAAATAAGAACAAATGAAAATGTTTCTGGGTTACACAGTGGGAAGATAATGAATAAGGTGGGGTTCATTCTAGAAGATTCTTTGTAAGTACCAGGTGAACAGAAAAGGACTCCTGTTATGTGGACTCGATCTCCTGGTTACCTTCCCAGACAAAGAATGCCAGTCTACCCCACTGAGTTTTTACTTATTTCTTCACAAGTTTCTAAGTTAACTACTAAGATCCCCTGATGAGTGGAGCTTTAGAACTGTCACATATTTTTATTGTCCTAAAATGCACTGGAGCAAGTGGGTGTTGAAAGGAGAAACAAGAAGCCCCATATCCAGGTTAGTTCTGGAAAGTTGGCAGCTTCTGACAAATTATATGGATGATGTCACATCCCATGCACTCGGCATCATCTGTATCCACATCAGCATCATCTAAGCGAGGCATGAAAACCAGCTCAGAGCCCAGCTGTTTGCAGCTTACTGAATGTATCTTCCCTGTCCCCAGAGATGTGATGCCTTGGGGAGTCCAGGGACAGTAAGACATCCCATCCTAAGTCCTGGCCACCTCTGAATAGACACTCAGGAAACCTGGGATCCAAGCCCCGATGAGTCACTGGTCAGCTGTGGGCCTTTCCTTTACTTTTCTATTTTTTGCATCAGACAATTAGAGGTAATACAATCTTCCTAGGATGTTGTGATGATTACAGGTGAGTTGTCTAAATGCTTGGCAGCTGTCAATAATATAAGGCAGTGCTAAGTACATTATATGCAGAAGAAAATATACAGCAGAGATTTCCTAAAAGCCAGCAAAAGATCTTGCTCTAATAAAATAACTATTTGGTCACAATTTAGAAAATGATCACCATTCTTTCATTGGCTGCATGCGATAAAAAAAAAAAAAAAAAAAAAAAAAAAAAAGAAGGTCGAGAGGGAGGAAGGGGATGCAGGAGGAAGAGAGAGTGAAGATAAAATTAGAAAGACAAGATTGGTTCTCTTAACTCGGAATTCAATCCTGTCATCTCCTTGACAACTGGCCCTGCTGAGGGACAGGGGGGCAGAGGTCAGGTCCCAGGGGTTCACCTGCCTCAGCAGAAATCCAGGCCTGGGGCCTGGCTGGTTGGCTATCTGGAAAACCTGAAGTGGGAAGCTCGTGGCCGGCCGGCCTGCAGCTGCTGTCTCCCCTGCATCTGGCCGGCAGGAGAAGGGGCGGCCAGGGCACGGGGGCTGCTACCTCGCAGAGGCTGTGGAATAGGAGGGAGCACCCATAGGTGAGCCAGAGGTGGTGAAGTTCCCAG
Organism: Eulemur rufifrons; assembly: GCF_041146395.1. Classification (NCBI taxonomy): domain Eukaryota; kingdom Metazoa; phylum Chordata; class Mammalia; order Primates; family Lemuridae; genus Eulemur; species Eulemur rufifrons. The sequence continues at coordinate 14,594,780 of NC_090987.1, forward strand.
CAGAGCAGCCCCAGGCCATGGCCAAGATTATCGGAAGTTCTGTCCTGGATTCCGAGTCTGGAAACTCTTTCAGAACTCTGTCTCTTGAGGGACAATGGCATCTGTTCCCCTCCTCCCTTTCTTCAATGGTCAGAGAACAATGCCATGTAGTCCTCGCAGCTGCATGATCGACCCACGCTGGACCTGCTCAAATGTCATTTCCGATCAGGTCACGGTGGGCAGGGCTGAGTGACACTGTCAGAGTCCAGCCCAGGTGCCTTTTGCTCCCTTAAGCAATGTTCACATTCAGACTACAGGTTCGTAAGAAGCAAAGACTTCAGTGCTGCTGTGGTCTGAATGTTGGTGTCCCCCAAAATTCTTATGTTGCGACTTAATCTCCAATGTGATAGTATTAAGAGGTGGAACATTTGGGGAAGTGATTAAGTCAAGAGGGCTCTGCCCTCATGAATGGGACTAGGCCATTATATAAATATTCTTGAAAATGAGCCACGTGGGTGACCCGAGACCAAGGCGGATAATGATGAGCTGAAAGCTGTAGTGGAAGTGAATCCATCTCAACCTGTACATGAATTAGCAGCAAGGTTTGACATTACTATTCCAACAATATTGGATCACTTGAAACAAATCAGCAAGGTAAAGAAGCTGGATAGATGGGTTTCACATGAATTAAACAAGCATCAGAAGAGAAATCATCTCGAAGCTTGCCTTTCTTTGCTGTCACGACATAAAGGCAAACCATTTCCATACCATATTGTTAGGTGTGATGAAAAATGATTCTTTTTGACAATTGCAAGCACTTGGCACAATTGTTGGATAAAGATGAAGGGCAAAACCAAATATTCATCAAAAAATGCTAATAGTGTCTGTTTGGTGATCCAGCACTGGTATTATCCACTACAGCTTCATGAAACCTGGTCAATGGATTATAGTGGATGTCTACTGCAACCAATTGGATGGAATATTGAGGATGCTTAGAATTAAGCAGCTGAGATTGGTCAATAGAGATAGGCCAATCCTCTTGCAAGACAATATTCGACCACATGTCGAGATGACAAGTTGTCATCTAGGGAGCAGAGAGTGAGCCCTAACCAGATACCAAATCTGTTAGCACCTTGATGTTGGACTTCCCAGCCTCTATATCTGGGAGAAATAAGTTTCTGTTGTTTATAAATTATGCAGTTTAAGGTATTTTGTTATAGCAGCCCGAAAGCACTAAGACAAGTACAGAAGATTCTAAGGCAAAATGCTTAGGTGTAGAAACTGCTTTCCAAAGGCCTGTCTGCACGGCCTCCCACCCCCAGCCCCTCCTCTGTGTCTCACTAAGTGTGAGCCTCCTCACCTCCCATCTGAGCTCTACACATGGCTCTGCTCCCACCGCCCCCTTCCTCCAGCTTCTCACCCAGAGATGACGAGTAGCCTTCTTGAGCCAGGAACTCCAGGGGGCCGATCAGGAAGGTCAGGCACCAACCTGCGAGAGACTCATCACTGGCAAGGGTAGGGTCTGGGCGGCATCTTTAAGTGAATTCTCTGCTTTTGTGGCTTCCCACAAACCTGCTTACCGTCACCCAAGCAGCCTCTCGTATTTGTTAAGATCTATAGGAGGTCCGCGATTAGCTTTCCAGCTGGATTCTACCTGGATCACATTTGGGTTAATGGCCTGAAGCTGTGTTAATGTCCTCTTTCTCAACCAGGCAATGCACCCTCTGAAGTCCGAACCCCTCTTTCAGACAGACTTGGCCTGTGTGAGTTGCGAGGGGCAGTGGGGTTTTTGTCAGACAACTGGTTCACGACACCAGCGGGAACAAACCACCACAATGGGAAGAGGAGCCCCGTACTTGTACCTCTCTAATAAAACCACCTACACAACTGACAGCTAGCCTTTTGGAAAAATAAAAGGGAGAAAAAATAAGGAGGATGATGTCTTGGAACCCAGCTCCCCAGAATGGAACCCTAAGAGCCCAGCTTGCCTGACAACACCAGGTTGGATGCAGTGTTCCACCCCGGGGCCTCCGCCGAGAGCCAGCTACAAACCTTCCAAATCTCTCTCCAGTCTCATTACTATGCAGACCAATTTTTCATTCATCTGGAATCCACTGTCGCATTTTAATGTGGAAAACCTGCTACTCCATTTCTCTCCCCTGAAGAAAAATGGCTTAATTTCTCCAGCTGATAGATTTTTTTCCTGATCCTTCAGACAGTAGAAAAAGACCCTGGAAAATCAGCCGTTGGACTATCCACAGACATTTTATGATGGCCATAAACAGGCCTGTGGCGGGATGACTTACCAGGCGGCATCCTGATCGGGGGCCTCACACTGTTATTACCACCCCCTGCAAAAATGATGGATAGGTAGATACAAGGATAGATAGATGATTGATAGGTGAATAGATAGATACATAGATGATAGATGGATACATAAATAGATAATACACAGATAGATGGATAGATACATTGGAAGATGATAGATACTTAGATAATAGTAGATAGACAAACAAATGAATAATGGACAAATGGATGGTCAGATGGATGGATGGATGGATGGATGAATAAACCACGAGAGGAGCTATGGTTTCCTACCATATTTGGAGAGTACAATCGCCCCTATATTTTTCCCTGCAGATATGTAAGACTTTCTAGTACCAAATCAGTCCAGACTCCCCTACCTACCCACCCACTACCAAATTAAGACAGATTTCATCAGCAGGGAAAAAATCTATTTAGGAAGGAAATTAGAGGAAAAATTGGGGTTAATCATTTTAGCTGTGTTTTCTGTTGTTCCACCCTCATGGCTCAGATGGATGCAATCAGCCCATTCCGTCTGTGGCTCTTCCTCTGAGGCTGGACATGGCCTGGGCTGGCCCTGGGCAGAGAGGGCTGAGGACAGAGGGAGAGCAGGCCCACATCTGGATGAAAGGACTAGAATTTCATTGGGAGGGTGTGGTAGATGAGTGTGGCATGGACTCTGGAACAAAACCACGTGGGTCTAAAGCCCAGATGTGCCACATCCTAATTGTTGTGACTTCAACAAGTTACTTTACCTCTCCCTGCCTCGATTCCCCTATTTATAAAATGAGGATAGTAATAGCACAAACCTTATACAATTGTTGTGAGAATTGATGAGCTAATATGCCTAAAGTGCTTAGAACAGAGGCTGGCACATAGTAAGCACTAAGGGAGGGTCAGTCAAACCTCCCCTGGAGACCCCCACCCCAAAAGCAAGTTCACTACACAAAGATGAAATTTTAACCCCAACAACAAGATAATCAAATTTAACTAACTCAGTTTTAGGTTCAAGGCCAAAGATTGCACTTAAGTGTAACCTTCTTCCCTCATACTATTTATTGATCTTCCTTAGGAACCAAAGCAACACTAATTCCAATCAATATCCCAATCTGGGCCTGGACTCTGAATGAACAGGAGGTGAACTGTCACACCAGGGTCCTAAGCCAAGCCCTCATGCTAGGGCTTGTACCTCCAGGACAGACTTAGCCACCTTCTGCTGCTGTGGCCTTTGAGGAACTACCCGGGCAGCTAGATGTCCCTCAGAAGCCATGAAAAGTTGTCAGACTTTATCCTGCTACTGCATAATTAAAACAGCTATATTCTTCTCTGGCATTACTTAGCAGTCACCCCAATGCCTACATTAATGTTAATTTCCCCTTTGTTAAATGTGCTTATTGATGTGTGGCTTGTTTTGGTGTCTGGACTTTGAAGAGCTGAAGGTTATAAAAGCAGAAGACTGGTGAATGTTTACATTGAATTTGTTCTAAAAAAATTTTTACCTTTGTCTCAGCGCCCCCCATCTGCATATGTCACAGTGACCAGTTAGAGATTCAGCCAGCAATAGGTCTCCCTGCTGGCCTGCATTCATGATAACCAGTTCGCACAAAGCCAGGACATTTTGTCTTTGGAGAATGGGATGTAAAACTAGAGTGTGTCAACATGATGGAGTATTACGTTGCCATAAAAAATGATAAGTGTGTGGATTGTGTCAATATATGGAAATGAGTATGTGAAATAATGTTAAATGGAAACAAGCACAACATCCAATGGTTTGCACACACTGATTACAACTCCATCAATAATACCTCTGCACACTCATAAGTAAGGACCAGAAGCAAGTTTAGAGTGGTGTAAACAGAGGATTGTTTATGGGATTCTTTTTTTCTCCCATAGAATCTTACATATTTTTTTATGAGAAGAGCAGAAGTTTGGGCTGAGACCAACAAGAGAAGCATTTAGCTGCTGACATGATTGCTTGGATGGGAAGGGACACTTATAGTGTTTGAAAATATGCATCAAGGACTCTATAAGCCTAAAAACACACACAGTTTTATAAGCTATGCAGACCCTACCGCTGCCAGACTGGCACAAGCCCCAGGCTGAATGGGGACTTTAGCACCATTCTCCCAGATGGACAGGGAACAAAGTACAGGGACACAGAACACAGAAGTGACTTCAAATAGATACAGTGCTTGTTTCCTACCATGCTCACACTGTGCCTTAAAGGAGAGTGAGCACATTGTCCTGGTTGGTCCAGGGACAGCCCTACTTGTCTTAGTGTTAATAACATCCCCTTTTAACTCAAGGGTGTCCCTGTTAAGATAATAAAGTATATGGTCACCTTATTAAAGTGGCCACTCGGGTCCCAGCTTACTGTCTATGAATGTAAGTATTATAATACCTGTCTCTAAAGGCATTGAAAAACTTGTACACAGATACTCTCATTCTGATCTCACAGTGACCAGAGGATCAGGATGGCGTTTCTGTCCCCAGTATCCAAGGACACCTTGCTGTGGGTATATATGTGATTGCTGCCAGTGCTGAGCTGGAACTGGCTAGTGCCAGCCCACGAACTGGCACATCTCTGCCCAGCTCCACATTCAATGATGTCATTTCGGTAGCTTAAAATTGGCATTGATGGGGGTATTTACACCATGGAAATCAGGAAATGCTACAAATGTGGGCTTTAATTTTCTTTTTCCCAGGGAGCTGGCTGTGAAGTATTTAGCAGCACACCACGGATTGCTGGAGTCACTGAAGCCAGCACGGACCCTGTCGTACATGGATATCGGGTCAGACAGGTCCATGCTTAGCTCACAGCCAAAGCTCACAGCCCCATTCCACACAAATCCCCAAAGAGCAGCCAGAAAACTGTAGAATGTGGTAGTTGCTTGCCAACAGGAAAAATGATAAGCATTCTTCTTATTTTTCTCATATGTTAGAAACAAAATGAGAACACAAACACAAATCAATTCAATTGTCTTGGAATATGACAGCTTGACTCACATCTCAGCTCATCTGCTGTCTGACAAGGTTGTTTGCATCCTATTAAAGCACATGACTAGTGTGCTATTGAGACAGTATTGAGTCTTTGCGTGATGACAGCTTTTGAATCATGGCTCTTTCTTCATCATATGAGTCACTGAAAAACCCTGTACCAATTGACTCCATAACATGAATGTCACTATACAAAGTGGCTTATTCTTTGGCACCAATGATGTTTCTTTAATCTCTTCTTCCCCCGCTCTTACCTCATTCTCCAGCTCCTGAGTAGAGACCTTGGTGAAAGCCACATTTTATGGTCACAGACAATTCATTACTTCCTGTCTCACACTGTTTACCATCAGTTGCCTTTTGTAACCATGGCAAGCAAATGATGAACTTCTCAAAAGTCATAACAGGTTCTTTAAGTGACTTACTAGCACCTGCAAGTCTGCGCTTGGTTAGTGCATCTGCTAAATCCAAAAAGTTCAATGGGAGAATTGAAGGTGAAGGTCTGATCAGGGAACCTGAAGTCTTGAAGAAAAAAGAGTGAGAGGAACTATACCCAGCATAGATTGTGCAGTAACCATGCATGCCTAGTTGTGTAGGCTTTGAGGATGAAAGGAGCTCAATGCCTGCATTGATCAAGTATCTCCTGGCGTAAAGTACTCTCCTAAGTGGGACAGTATAAAACAGAAAAATTAGGGTGTGTGTTCTCTGTCTTTGGAAACTATTTGGAAGAGATGGGAGGGAGGCAGATGGGGTGCTGGTGAATGGGAAAGAGAAGACCAATGGCAATCCTTGACTCACCATAAGTGAGGTAGAAAGGCTAAAGTAATTTAGTGTCTGTGGCTGGACTGGGAATCTTCTGGAAGAGAGCTTTGGGGCAGGGTTTTTAAATGTGTTCCACTAGCAGCTATGGGGTTTGTATCTTCATAAAATGAAAGTGAAACAAAAATTATTTTTAAAAATCCTAGAAATTATAAAATACCTTAGCAAATTTTTACTCAATTCAACTCTCCGGTTATTCCAAAATATGATCTCTAGAGAGTACAGTCTTTGACTTTTTTTTCAATGATAATTCCACTACCTCCAAAGTTTCCTCAAAGTTTGTGTGTCTAGAACTTATGTGGAAGAACCAGAAAGGGTGATGATAGATGATCTCTGAAGGACAGCTGGGCTCCCACTGTGTTTTAGGTAGTTGTTGACTTGTCAGTCCCTCCTGCAATCCTATGAGCCCTCTTGCCGGGGCACCATGCTGAGTGCTGTGACCACTGCACACACACAGCCTAGTGCAGTGAGGGCCAAGGGCAAGCCTCAGCTTTTGTGGGAGGCTTGGATGAGTGGTCATATCTGGCACCGTGATCACTGGGATCAGTAATTTGTTAATCATTTTTAGCATGTGCAAATCCTTGTACCTACTTCAGCTAAATTCAGTTATTTCATCAGCTGAAGCAGATGCTCTTTCTAGGTTTCTTCAAGCTCTAAGAATTTAAAGTTTTATGGTGATTTAAAGATCAGATTATATAGGGCAAAAAAAAAGAACGCTTTTAAAACAGGAACATTTCTTATTGGTAATTTTATACTGAGAGTTGGGGCCAACACGATCTAATCCCATGATGCTGAGCTGATACAGCCTTTAAAAGAGGGGAGAATGGAGAACAGTGGTTCCAGTTGTGCACAATGACATTGATTTCCATGTTACACCCTGAATTTCTGTATGCCCAAGGCAGTCAACTTTAAATTATACAAACATTTGAGGAAAAATCTGTACATTTTGTATAAGATTGATTTATGTAAGCCAGTCAACAAGGGACCTGGGATTATATTCTCCAGACATATGTCCCTCTCCTTTGGCACAGTTGGACTCTCATTTATCAGGGTGTGGAATAATCCTTTCTGCAGATATCTGTGCTGTAAACAGTGTCCTCAGAGCTTTTGCAGAAGCTCCTTAAATGTCTGCTCATGTTTCAGACCAGCAGTTAGATCATACATCAAGGCACGATCTTCTCATAACAGATCACCTGCGGCTGGACTTCAAACTTCACAAAATGTGGTATTTGGTTCTAACCTATCACTCATAGACAGCGTGACAACTCTAAAAAGGAAGAGTTGAAGTCTACATAGTTCATTTTTCACCTAAATGTGTTTATGAGCATCAGTTATGTAAACTTAGATGAAGTTTTCTGAAATTCAGCTTCATTTTTTCATTAATTCTGATAAAAGATAGATCAGTTTTCTTGACTCATGGTTCATTAATCTTCAGCTTTGAGGATATTTCTCTTTACACATATTTTCTGAATAGGGTATGTATGTTGCAGGGGGAGGTATAGTTAAGAATATCCTTTCTTCCTTTGTGTAACTGGATAAACCTTAGATTTTTTTAATTGACACTTAAGTGATGCCCTATCCCAAAATAATTCCTGGCCATTTATTATATATTTTTGGCCACCCATTTTACCATGAACACTAACTTTCTACCTGATTTTTTACTCATTGCCTTCCTGGATTGTTGTACAAATGTAATGCTCTCCCTTTGGCTTGCATCCATGGTGTCTGTTTTTACTCTGCACTTGAATCCTGGGTACCTCACCTAACAAAGGCCCTGGATATTAGTAGATATTAATATATTAATTTACCTCCTCCTTCATCCTAGATTCCTCACTGTCCTCTAATTTTCAATCCACTGCCAAGTCCAGACCCTTAACTTTGTGGTATTTTTGGTTCTTCTAATTGTGGCCACTTATAGATTTCCCGTCGCTGTCCATGGTGCTGATATTACCAAAAGCCATCACTGTACAGCCTGAATGGGAAAAGCAGTTAAGGAGACTCCACAACATGCCTGATTGTTTGGGTAGACTATTTGGCCAAACAAAATAAAGTAAAATAATGGTTAGAAATTATAAATCTTCAGATATACTTAACTAGAGTTATCAAAGTCAGTTGTTTTCTTTAAAGGCTCCCCAGGAAAGGAACTGTCAAGTCAAGTGGGTGACAGCTTATGATGTACTGATAAATGTTCAAAATGAGAAGGGATAGCTCTTGGAGAAAGAAAACGCATAACTTGTAGTGTTTTCCAACTTCCAGGGTATGAAGAATATTCTCACAACAACTGGTTCGAAGCTACCTATGAGTATCACTAAACACGAAGTTGGGAGAAGATATGCACAATCAACTCTCAGGAGCCAGTGCAAGCTGCCTCTATCCCACCATTGCCCATAGCTCCACAGTGCATCCAAAATTGCCCAAACCAGGATTTACCCAAGGGATGACATACCCAAGGTGACTGAGAGCAAAAGTGTCTGAAAGGAAGTGTTTTTGAGGTAAAGCCCCTTTGTGAGATCTGAATATAAAGCTCAGAGAACAATATACATCTCAACCCAACCTCTGATTTGCCCCCAGACCTGCTCAGAATCCTCTCTGCTTAAACCCACCCTTCATTACCCCAAGAAAATATCCACTCTCCTTGACAGGTCTCCACAATAGACCCTCGTGATCTACTGGGTAGTCTTCCAGCTTCCCTTGTCACTTTACCCTCCTGTCTTAGACAATATGACATTGCACCTCCCCACCCCCCACCCCATGATGCCTTCTTTCCTTCTTGTTTCCCCAGAAAACTCCTATTTACCTCTCAAACCCCTCCTTGGGCTTTACCTCCTCAATAAAGCTTTTCCTGAACCTTCCAACCCCACCAGAGTAAATGTCTCCCTCTGCTGCATCCTTTCTGCACCTTGTCGTAACTAGATTACTGCTCCTAAAACAGTATATTAGATTGATTTTCTTACTTGCTTCTCTTCCCTTTGAAGACAAGGAGGGCTTTTCATCCCTCTACTCCAGTGCCAAGCACTGAGCCTGGAATATCTAGTAGGTGCCCCATAAATGTCCCTGAAATTGATTTCAGCTCTCACCTATGGTTCAAATCATAGGGGCTAAAGGCATACAATGCATCCCCAGCAATAGGGTTGACTAAGACTTCAAATAAGTTTCCACATAAACCTACCTCAAGATCAAAGAAGCAAGATAGCAAATATCTATTGAGCACTCGCACTCACTTTGTACTAGACTGTTTTATCCCCACGATAACTCCATGAGGGGCATACTATTCTTTTCCTTGTTTTTCAGATCAGGAAGCTGAGACTTCAAAAGGAGAAGAAATAAGCACCACATCACACAGCCAGAAAGTGGCCAAGCTGGAATTCAAGCCACTGCACTAGGTCATCTCCCATAGAAGTCATTTTGTTGCCCATCACAGGCATCAAGACTTGACTTTCCCCACAGACTTTGTGCCCAGTGGGACTTGCTCATGGGTGGGGGAAAGAGTTGCTCTATATTGCAAGACTTAAGGGCTTATGGGAAGGCCCCTGACTAGATATTTTCCACCTGGTGTCCAAAATGCTGCTACAAGGGATTTAATCCCTGGAAGGGAGCAGCACATTAAGTCCCTAAGACTTCACAGTATGAATGACTTTTTACCAGACATACTCCCATTATGAAAGCAAGGCAGTTACAAGGGCTTGTGGGAGAGAAAGGACAGTGAGAGCAAAGGGAGGGGAGGGGGCACGGACGGCACGGAAGGTGGGAGGAGACTGTCTCAGACAGGAATGGTGAAGAGCAAAGGCCAGCTTCACTGATCTCACAACGTGGCTTCTGGACCAGATCTGGTCGATTCCTGCAGGGAATTGTTCCGGCCACTGAGAACATCAGGAAAAAAAACTAGAAACCTTTGCTAAGGATGACAAGATGTGAGGAAGAGACCGGCTCCTCCAAAATGTATTCTACTTGTTTTTATTATGTTCCAAACAGTCCGTCCATATGGTGGGCTTTCTCCATCAGGTGCCAGGGCCTCCCTGCAAAATAGGCCAGGTCCCAAATCCACCAAGGGGGACGTGGCCAGAAGGTTGAAGCATGTGTCCACCCCTGACTCATGCTATCTTGCAATTTTTTTTATTTTTATTATTTTTTTTTTTTCACTTTCCCAGCCTGTGTGTCTGGTTTTGTTCCTTCCCTTATCACCACAGCCAGGCTCTCTTCCCCCGCATGAATCACTGTCTCTGGCTTCCCACTGCCTGGCTTCTTACCTCTGCGCTTCTGCCTCTCCCTTTGTCTCTGCAGGAAACCAAAGTCTCGGATTTCACCTCCAACTGAAGCCTGAAGTCTTTTCAGCTCACATCAGAGCATCCAAGAACCCTACAGACTGTAGTTTCCTCCAGCACGTGCTTGTCAGCAGCCGTCCTGAAGGGCAGCCCAGCCTGGACAGGACCAGAAACTACTCAGAGAAGGGAAACCAGGCACGGGGGTGGTTAGCATGAGGTCCCTTGTCACTGGCTGCACTGCACCAAGTGGTAAGTTCACCTGCGTCTGCTGCGGGATTTTACATCCATCCAAAAGCTTCACCTTTGTCTAGTTGAGAGGGAATCATCCCACAGCTTTGCCATTTTGACCCAACATTCCTTATTTATGAAGAAAATGCCACTTTGCACTTTAAAAAAGAGATACTCATGGTTGAGTGTCTAAACATGCAATGCTCCCCAGTGCCAAAATTTAAGATGGGAGAAGAAATACGGAGAAGGACTAATTGGCTTCTCCCAGGAAATGCAGCAAGACAGCACATATCAAAATTTGATCTTGCTAAGCTAGATTCCCGCGGGCTCTGCTGCTCCTTGGAATCATAGGTGCCAGCGCTGGAAGGGGCCGAGAGCTCTGGTCCCTCGCCTCACAAAAAGGCTGCTGAGGCCACCCAGCTAAGCTGGTGGCAGAGCCTGTTTTAGAGCCCAGGCTCTGGCTCCCAGGCCACCATCTTTCCAACCACACCTCCTGTTCTTTCATTTTGAAAATCAGGAAGATAAGGAGGCTTTAGTGAAAACCTTCCAGAGTTGGAAGTTGCCGAACAGGGGCCTGTAGAGGAAGAGCTGGAGCCCCTCCAGAAGGGCCTTCTCCTCTGGGTCCCAGGACCTCTGCAGGATTCACGGGAACCCCCTTGAGGAAAGGAGGGTGGGAGATGAGGTGCAGAAGCAGGTACTGGCCAAAGCCCAAAGTCTGGACCTGAGAGCTGGGCAAGTGCTCTGGAGAGTAGGGTGTCAGGCAGCACGGGGGGCGGGGAGGGTGGCTGGGGTGCAAGTGGAAGGAGACACGGCTGGGGCGGGGCGGTGGACCCCCTCCAGGTGCAGGCGTGCAGCAGGCATGGCCTGCAGGGCTCACACTGGGAGGCATGACCCCCGCCCTCAGGGCCACAGGCTGGGGACAGGGGCATGTAGGGTGAGGCTCAGGCTCTCTTCCTCTGCCCCCAGCTGGTGCTGCTGGGAGACAACGTTCCTGCTGGAGCAAAGCTGAGCCCAGCACAGGGCTCCTGGGGCCCAGAGATTCTGAGAAGAGCCTGAGGCTTTGCAAAGGCCAGAGCAATCAATAAAGCATCATGCCAGTGTGCAGAAGAAAGGGACAGAGTGGGAGAGAAAGCAGGCTCCGCTACCAGAGCTCTGAAAGCAGATGGCCAGGTTAGGGCTTCAGAGAACTGGACAGAGCCCCAACCTCTCCCGTGCACAACATCTGCATTCTCTTTTTGCTCTCTCTCCCGCCTCTTACTACCTCCACCTCTCCCTCTCTTCTTATTTCCTCCCTCCCTCCCCTTCCACCCCGCCCTCATTTACCAATTCCACCCTGGAACAGCTGCGTCTCATTTCGCCATCTCCAGCGTCCTCACTATCAATATCTAGCTTCATCGTCTCCCTTTGCAAGTGCTTGTACTTCCTGGCACAGGTATAAAAGGGGCAGGAGAAGCCCCTGTTTCCTGGGGACAATATTTTTAGCACCTTTCTACAGAAGGCTGCTTCAGACTCTGCCTGGTAGTAATTTGCAGCTTGTGCATGTGCATGTGTGTGTGCATGTGTGTGTGCTGTGTGTATGCACATGTGTGTGTGTATGTTCATGTGTGTGTATTTAGGGAGGTATGCACACGTGTGTCTGTGTGTCCGTGTGTGTTGCACGTGCACATGCGTGCATATATATGTGTGTATACATGTGCACTTGTGTGTGTTCCTGTATATGTGTGTGTATGTGTTTAGGTCGGTTTGAATATTATTATCGGTTCACCTCAGGGAGTCTTGGTTTTCCTTCCCCTTCTCCTCCCCAGCTCTGGTCTGGGCAAGAGTGTCCCCTTCCTGGGACGTCTTCCTTCTCCACTCCAGTCCCTGCCCACGCAGACTCGGGGGACTGTTCAGGGTCGGAGAGCTCCACAGCGGGAGGGTGAGAGCACTTGCGCTTCTGTCATCCAGGAAGCTCCACTGACATCTGTGCAGTCACTCTGTTCTCCTTGCACTGCCTTTGCGAAATGCAAACGTATGATACAGGTGCCGTGAGAACCTTTAAGCGCCTAAGTTTATTCAATTGTTAGCTTCAGTCCCCTAACGAGGCCCTGAAGGAATGGGCTTCAGGGCACAGAGAGGCCTTCCAGAGACAGAAATGCAGTTTCTGAAACCCAGTGGGGGCCTGAGAGCTGGCAGAGGACAGGGTGGGCTGAGAGGTGAGTGCCAAAGGTCAAGCTGGAGAGAAAAGAGTAAAGGAAAATTTTGCACATTTTGTCACCTTGCCCAGGACCACCAGCCCAGCTCTGGAAACTGTCCTAAGAGACTACTGGCATTTCTGCATCTGTGTTTATTCTCCTTCAAAAGGAATCGCTGCTTCCTTTGCCAGTGTTGTCATGTGTTGTGGGCAAATGTCTACAGTCCTTGCACCCACTAAGGTGAAACCCCTCTACAACCTGCGACAAGCAACGTAGTTCTGAAGTAGGAGGAGCTTGGATTTGGGAATGAGGTAGACTTGGCATCTAAACAAAGACGCCTGTAGCCCCATGGTGATTGGCTCAGGGTGGTCCTATCAGACCAGACCCCAGGGCTCTAGTTCTATGGTTGTAGACAACCAATTGCTGGACTTAAACAAAGACACCTGTAGCCCCAGTTGCTGCTGGCTACCAAGAGGAAAGCCAGCCTTTAGATCAACCATCAGTGGCAGAGAAGGAGAATCAAAGAAACCGGGACACTGATACAGGGACCCAAGTGCAACTGAGTCTGGATCAAACCATTCCTGAAGTCCACCCACCTCTGGAACTTTTAGCTATGGGAGCCTACATGTTCACTTATTGCTTATGCCAGTTTGAATGAGAGTTTCTGTTATTTGCAGCCAAAACATTGATTCTGAACACTGGTGTTTCCCCTACATCTGATAGATGTCTGCGATATCTGAATCTCTTACTTGGGATGGGTGACCTGTCTTGGATCTGCATTCTTGGCCTCACTGCCTGTTTGCTGGGCTGGTTTCACCCAGATCTAGGTCTCAGGTTTCAAACTTCAGCTTGGTAACATCGACCACAAGCCCTCCTCATTCATTCTTCACTCACTCAAAGAAATCTTATGGAATCTTTGTTATGTGCCAGGTCACTAAGAGTGAGAAGGAAAGCAAGTCAAGAACTTTATCCCTAAACAGCATCCTGAGCCCATTTGTAACTTATACATGTCCAGTGTGTTTTATCCATGAATTCCTCCATGGAAATGTTTGTGGTTATATAAGGTCATTGCTATGGAACTTTTGCCTGAAGCTCTCAAAAACTCCCTGTAAGTCAAGAACTTTAGCTGGAGGCAGTAAGAGCGGATACCACAGTTCCTTGCTCGAGAAGCTCCCATCAAGCTGGGAAAGCAATCGTGATACACAAGCATCAATTACAGAGCTAGGCAAAGCTGGATAATTAAATCCAATTAAGCACTAACCTATATGGTGAGCCCTGGCCATAAAGGAAGCCAAAAATCTTCCAGTCCTCAGGTGGATTTTTAAGTGAATCTCTACTTTTATAAAAAAGAAAAGAAAAGAAAAGAAAAAAACACATTTAGCAATCTCTGAAGCTCAAATATGATTGAGTCATATTTGGAGTCGTGGCTATTGGAAGTAGATTTCAAAGATTGGAGATTTAGGCAAAACCCCAGCAGCCTAATACACATGGGTTTGCAGTTTTACAATTTGGTCAATATCCAATTTCTCTAGCTCCCTTGCTTTGCGGTTCTATTTCAGCATTCACAGCCATCTGAGGTTCTTTCTCAGCATTCGCTACAGCCCATCTGGTGGAATTGTTACCTGTGTATCTCTCTCCCACCTGGCTGGGCTGTGCAGCCCTTGAGAGCGAGGAGGAACAGGACTTATGCAGAAACAACACTGGCAAACACCGACACAGTGCTCGCTCTGTGCCAGGCTCTGGTCTAGGCACTTTACCTATGTCTATATTATCCTCATCACAGTCTATAGGATTACTATATTATTCCCATTTTACAGTTGGTAAAAATGAGTCACTAGAAGTAACTTGGCTGTGGCCTTTGCATAAGGGCAGAGACAGGATTTCAAACACGCAATTGGATTCAGAGGTTCCTACTCTTAACCTCGGTGCTATCATACCTATTTGTAGGCACATGATACAAGTGTATGGGGTTAAATTAAAGTTAACAGAGAGACCTTTATAGCAAATAATCACAGCAGAAGTTCATGATCTTCCCCCATCCTCGCACTGTTCAATGGGTTCTGAATGCCAGAAGGAGGCAGTTCGGGAGTAGGAAATTGAAGCTTAGGTTCCTAGAAGAGGGCAGAGAAGTCTTTTTAATTGAACTTTTCTCTTAGACCTTTCCGATTCCTGTCATGGAAAGCCATGACACTCTACGTCCATTCGGTCTAATATCCTTATACTCTTTGCAAAACTCTGACCTTGGGCAAGGTGCCCGACCTCTTTGGGCGCCCATTTTCTATAATACAGTGTGATGGTTTTCAATCATGGTCACAAAGTCTTTGACATTCCCTCCAAGGAGAACCAGAATCTCTCTTTGAATCTGTAGTTGGAGGAGGGGACTTATGACTGCTTAGACCAAAAGACTGGGGTGGAAATGACACTACATGACTTCAGAATTTCAGTCACAAAGCCCTACAGCTTCTGCTTTCGTGGGTAGGAACACTCATTTTTGGAGTCCCTCAAACTCCACACAAAAAGTTCGACTTCACCAACACCGTCTGCCTCCTGGGGCCCTGCTGGGTTCTCCCCGGGGAGCTGCGACTACCGAACTGTGAAAACCTCCTGCACCTGGTTTCACCCCACCCAGCCCCGGTGATGGGGTTGAAGCAGTGACATGCAGTGTGTCACTAATCTGGGTTACCCTCTTTGCCTTTGCCCCGTTCTTCCCTTTCTTGGTTGTGTATCATTGGGAAGTAGCACATTTCCGGGAAGGCAAGCTAGGAGCAGAGTAGGGTGGGCTGGATGGGGGCTTTGGGAAGCACAGGGATGGGGGGGCAGGCAGAGAGGTCACAGGCAGACGATCTGTGGGTCCCTAATGGATCAGTGACCCTGTCCTGTGTGCTGCAGAGAGGGACAAGCTATCTGTACAACTGTTTCCCTCACATTGGAGCTTTATCTAATCCTCTAGTCATCTACCGCATGGAACAGCATCTGGGCTCTGTGCACACCGGCACAACTAAACAGACACGCACACGCCCAGGGCAGATAAACATCCAGTGGTTAAAATCTGGAGGGGTTTTATTGCTTTCTTCAGTCTGATATTGCAGACCACCTACAGAAGTTCTTCTCAAACTCCAATGTGCACATAGTCCCCTGGGAATCTCACCTAATATGCAGATTCAGAGTCAGCAGCTCTGAGGTCGGATCTGATGAGATTCTGCACGTTGCTCGAGCTCCAGGTGCAAACCTTCAGGATCCAGTGCCTGAGAGCCAAACATCCCTGGAGAGCCCTTTGAGTCTGTTCTCTCTGAAATGGGTGGTTCCCGCTCTGAGGAAAACTTTCCATCATCCCTAGATAGCCCCATGGCCACTTGAACTTGGAGGGGTCTGACTAGCTCCCTCTCCTCTCCTCCCCCACCCCAGCAAAATAGGATGGAGACCCTGGGTGTTAGGCCTATTTCTAGCTGACCCTGCAGGGGGCACATAGAGCCCAACTTCTTCCCATATGCCCATTCCAGCCTCTCCCACCTCCTCAGCTTCTCTTCCCTGGTCTTCCTAGGGGGTTCATACCTGGCCCCACCCCTCACCATAAATGCCCCCAGGCCAAGGACAGTGAAAGATCCTGGACTGTCTCCTGAGAAGCCCTGGAGGCTGCTTCTACCTCCACCAGGGACATCTGTAGTGAGAAGGGAGTTGAGGAGAGAAGCCATCTTTGCTTTTTAAATCCAAGTAAAGAAAATGCTGGAAACATAAAAAAGAATGCAAGTGAAGGATGGAGTGACAGGGACTCCAAATCTTCCAACAAATGGTTCTGAGTTTCTTTCATGCCCTGACTCCTGGGAGTCATTTTCCATTTTTTACAGGGTTTAGAGGCTATTAATATGCAAATGTGAGTGTCCCAGTGTACCCCCGCCTCACTGCCTGTGTTGCTTGGCACACTGGAAATGGGGGTGAAGGAAAGAATGTGTCTGGACTCCAAGGAAAGGAGGTTTGATCGCCAGGTGACTATTAGCGTTTACTGGCAGGACACCCAGAACCGAGGGGCTACTTCCACCAAATAGGAAATTCTACTGGCACACTGAGAAGGGTTTGGCTCAGAAGGTTTGGAAAATCCATTTAAAGATGGGATCTTCGGAGACATCCTATTGAATTTACTCTGTCCTGTGTTCAATAAGCACTTTCTCCAAGCTTTCTGAGTCTGTCTGTGCCCCTGGCAGGTGGCTGGATTTGCTCTTGTGTTTCCTTGTAGTCCCTGCTTCAGTGCTTCTCACATTTGGTCGTGAGGCAGAGCTCCTACTGCTGTTATAAATGTATTGTAAATAAAAACTTTCAAAGCTAATTCAGCTACCCCAAGCACCTAATTGCAAATAGCCACCGTGTCAAAATCACATTGCTCTATTTTAATTCTCCACAAAGAGCTTCACTAGCAGGGATTTTTCTTGTTTATGTTTTTGTGCATTTCATGTCTGTCTCACCAGTGCACAGTGAGACATAACTCTCTCTTTTCTACATAACTCTGTCTCCCCTTCTTTGTCTTTGCTGCAAGGCAATCCCCATCCTTCCCCCAAGGTGGGGCTGGCGGCACCGCATGTTGCTTTGCCTCTAAGTACTCTAATTACTTTTTACTTCACTTGCATGTGAATTTCATCATCATAAAGTTAGAGAACCTCATTGTCCTAGCCTTTGGCCCAACCTTAACTCCACATGCTCATGCTCTAATAGTGTCTTTAGTTCTCCCTAATCCTCCAGTTGGAAGGACATAAAACATTCTACACTTTGCCCTTTCCTAC
Source organism: Eulemur rufifrons (assembly GCF_041146395.1). Lineage (NCBI taxonomy): Eukaryota > Metazoa > Chordata > Mammalia > Primates > Lemuridae > Eulemur > Eulemur rufifrons. Next base: position 14,612,312 of record NC_090987.1, read on the forward strand.
CTGTGCTTAGCTTGCATCAACCCACACACTCCTTCCTGCAGGCACTGCCTAGACTTATTTTACTTTTACTTATTCACCTTGATATTTTCCTTCCTCCAATACAATATATTCTACTTCTGAGTAACGCTACCCACTCAACATCCATGTGGCATAGGGGAGGGGGGATCTCAGAGACTTAAGCTCTGAAATTGGGGTTGGAGACAGGCAAAAAGAACCTAGGAAGAAAGTAACATAGATAGAGTGTGAATTGTTTCCCTCTGCCCCTTGTCTGAGTTAAGACTCTTTTGGTCGTGACAGGAAATAACTCAAACTGGCTTAGGCATGGGGGAAGGGAGGTAGTTATAAGGATACGGGATGTTTCACGGAACCCAACCAAGGGTGAAAAGGATCCCTGGTCCCTTCCCCTGAGGACTAGAGTCCAATACTGGAACCAAGGCAGAGCGTCACACTCTCTCCTCACGGCACATTCATTCCTCTCTGTTTCTTCCTTCCAGTGTTCTCTGCTTCCCTGCATGGATCGCGTGGCAGAGCAACTCCACAGCTTTCAGCATTACACGTGTGCATGGTACAGCGGCTAACAGAGACTCCTGAGCACAGTTCTGAATATCTGAAGAAAAAGACTTAATGTCCTGATTTTCCACCAGCCACGGCCAGGCAAGAAGCCTGGGGGAGGTGGAAGGAGGCTGGCCAGATCTCAAAAGGTCTCATGCACATCTCCTTCCAAATCAAAGGCTCAACTAGGTGGTGCCGGTTTTCCCTTTCTTTGCATCACAGTTACAACCACTTTCCTTTCCTGTTTACTTTGTTCAGCCTCTATTTTCTGTCCTCCTCAGAACCCAGGGCAGAAGTTTATTCAGAAACATTTGATCTCACGCGATGCAGCCATCACTGCTTGGCGACATTCTGTACTTGAGTGCAGACCTTCAGGGTCTACAGTTTCATCTATAAAGATGCCAGTAGGACCTGGGCTGACAGCGACAGGAAGCCACACTGCCCCTTCCTCTACGTCTCTGCTCCTGTATGTCCTGCACCAGCCTTCGCAGCTTATATTAATGCCGTTTAATGAAAGTGATCACTGGAAAGTTCTTCTGGTATAGTTAAGACAGGTTAATGATCGCCCTGCCACAATGCGAGGGCATTCTATGATGAACGTGGAGTGGATGAAAATGTAAAGCAATCAATGTTTTCCATTTTCTAGTTCATTCATTCATCCCATATCTCAATCTTCCAGTTGAACAGTCAATTCCCCAAAGTTCTGTTTTTTTTCATTTTCTGGCTCTCTTGTTCACAGTGTATAATGAAGGAATGAGAGATCGGGAGAGAAAATTAGTATAATGAACCACTGGCGTATAAAGCAGGAAAGAGAAGGACTTGTGGAGAGAACACATAAGGAGCTAGACTGTTAGATGAGGTCTGAGAAAATCAGAAATCCAGGGATGGGGTGTATGAGACACGGGGAACGCGGACAGCAGGTGATGTGCGGACAGCAGGAGCAGCAAAGTCTGTAGAGACTGCGATTGACCTTCCCTTTACAGCGGCAGCCTTGTGTCTCAGTGCTCCAGGGAACCTTCCCTCCTCACTGCGCTGTGCTCCCCCTGGGGCTGGTGGAGCCAAACTGTGGCCAATCACATGGTCCTAAGAAAAGCAGTGACTAACGTTGAAACCAAAATTATTTTTCCTGCTTTCCTTTCCAAATAAATGAGCAATGCTAAGCATATTTATAAAACATGGTATTTTAAAAGTTCTATGGTTCCTCTCTTACATAACCTCCCCTGGATCTTATCGACAAGTCTTGTCCAAATACTTTTTTAAAAATTTTCCATGAGTTGCTTCTCAAGGCCATAATCTTGTCCGGTCTGCCTACAACTGGAGGACTTCAGGTTAGCAGTAAAATGCCTATAGGTTTCTTTCCTTCACCTGTTATGACCCCTTTTCTCCTCGGTCACATACTTAGGTTTTTAAACTACAGTAATTTAAAGTGGCTTCTGTTCATACAATGGAATATTACATGTCAATAAAAAAAAAAGAAATGAAATACTGCCACATGCTAGAGTGTGGATGAACTTTGAAAACATGCTGGTAAATGAAAGAAATTAGTCACAAAGGACCACATATTTATGATCCTGCTTATATAAAATGCCCAGAATAGATAAATCTATACAGACAGAAAATAGACTAATGGTTTCCTTGGGCTGGGGAGACGGAGACATGGGGAGTGATGGCTACAAGGTGTAGGGTTACTTTTTGGGGTAATGAAAACGTTCTAAAATTGATCGTGGTAATGAATGTGTAACTCTGTGAATAAAAGCCATTGAGTTGTATACTTTAAATGGGTGAATTGTATAGTATATGAATTATATATCTATACAGATGTTTTATAACAACAAAAAAAATGTTTGCTTTTCTAACATTCCAGATTGACCAAGGTACCTGCACTTCTGTATAGCCTCCTAGTAACTTTTCTGCCATATAACTGAAGAATGCAGGGAGAAAAGGAGCCACATAGGACATGCATGGGACAAGAAAGCAAAATCCCCCATGAATATTTTATTGTGACAGGAAGGAGTGATGTTCCATTTTGGATTTTGAAACCATCACTGTATGCCGCATGGTGACTCCTGCACAAATGTCCCTTACCCAGTCATTCATTTATTCACTCAACAAATATTCATTATTCACCTAATACATGCCAGGCACTTTTCTAGGTGCTTGGAAAAAAATAGCAAACAAAACAGACCATAAGTCCTGGCCTCTGAGAGCTCCCATCCTAGTGGGGAGAAACAGGGTATTAAGAAACAGGTTTTAAGCCAGCCAGTATGTCCAATTGTGACCACTATGGAGAAGATAAAGTAGGCAGGGTGTAGGGAGTTCAGAGTGGGAGTAACATTTAGTAGAGCTGCCAGAAAAGGCTTCACTGAGAAGGGGAATGACCTGTGGGCACAGCAGAGGGGCAGCGAGTGTGCAGGGCCCAGAGAGACCGTGTACTCAGAACACACACGCGCACTGCTGGGATACGGTCTTCCTTTGTATGAGAGGGGGTGTTTCATGCTTGAAGGCAGCGGCTACAGGGCAGAGGGCCCAGCTTTCCCCGTGGTGGCCCTGCCTGGTCCTCTGGAGGGATCCAGACGGGCTTGGGAAGGGGGCAGCGTGGAGGACTTGTCTCAGGTGCTCAGGAGCCAGGGCCCAGGTGTGGCCCTTCTGGGCAGGACATCTGGCCAGATCTATATCTGCGTCTGGAGGTGGGGACGGGGGCGCTGTTTTGCCCACTGATGGCCACTTGGCTGATGCCCTGGCCAGCCCACATGGCCTGAGTCCCCTCCTTCAAACCACTGCCGCTGATTCCTCCTGCCAGCATCAGCCTGAGGTGTCACCTGGGCACACAGAGCCGAGGCCTGTTTCCCATGGCTGCGTCTGTTCTCCTGACTCTGAGAGGTGGGAGGGAAGGAGGGCCAGGGAGGGAGGGAGGGCCGGGGAGGGCTCCATCCTCAGGGGCCGCCGGGGTGTGAATGGCCTCTGCCAGCATCCTGGACGATAGATGGGCCGGTCAGACCAATTGTCCATTAGGAACTCCAGGTCCATTTTCCAGGTTTACATTCTCAATTCATAAAGGTTTAAAAACTATGGATTTTCATTTTGCTTGTTGCACCCGTAACCTCTCCAAGCATCCTCCAGGGCTTGGGCGTCAGGGCCAGCAGCCAGGCCCGCGCGGTAATGTAGCACCTCTGCGGGCGAGATGGGCGCTTGGGGAGAAGGGACATTAAGCAGATCAACCGCCGCAAATCAATCAGGCCTTGCCCTGCCTTGCAGGGGCCTTGGCTGTGGCGGCTCTGGTTTGCCCTGTCATGTGTCAGGGTGTGTGTACAGGCCAGTGAGGGGTGGAAAATGCTGGAAAGTGTCAGAGCTTCCGGCCCTGGCGAGGGCAGAGGGACCAGGCCCAAATCCTCATTCCCACAGAACCTAGTGGACCAAAGGGCCAGCACCTCCACTGTCCCCTGCCCCGCTCACAGCCCACAGGCCACACTCAGGACTGCAGCACACCCCTGCTCTCCCCAGACGCCTGCTGAGAGTGGCCAAGAGCACAGACCGGAGCCGGGAGCTGCTTCTGCAAAGCTCAGCACGCCCCACCCCAGCCGATCTGACCACAGGTCCGACCACACTCTGTGCACGCAGACACCAGCCTCACCGGGACCCCAGAGGGAGCTGCCAGCACAACACCCGGGACCCCAGGTAGACACGTCCTCTTCTGGGGCCCACAGGAGGGGCTGAGGAATCCACATCACACAGTTGACCTCCGTCACCTGCACAGAGATTGGGGCACTGCTAAGACCACGATGAATTGAGAGCAGAGAGACAGGCCAAGGGGACACCTCTGCCACTCTCCCCCACGCCTCTGCCTACAGGGCGCGGACACACCTGACCCTAAATATTTCAGCAGGTGAGGGGTGGGGAGAAGGCTAGCACGATGATTTATGGAATTTTAGAAAACTTGATTCCTTAAGTGTACTTCACAGCAGGGCTGTCGGGCACACAAAGGCAGAGCTCATGATTGATTCTTTCAGCAATCTGAGAGCCCCTTCAGCTCCCTTCCTAGGGCACTTAGCAGCCCTTGGGACGCCCCCCGGCCCACCCCCACCTGGAGCTGGGGCCTCACCCTCGCCCTCTGCTCCCCCCACCACCCAGGATCTGCCAGGGAGGGTCGGGCTGCTCCCTGGGGGCCTCCAGCCTCCTGTCCCCATCCTGCCCCGTCCCCATGGCGACGTTTTGCCTCAGCCTCTGGGGCTTTCAGACGGGCATCCTGACTCCTCCAGGGCTGGCCTTGGCCTGAGCACCCAGAAGGGCCACTCCTGGGCCCTGGCTCCTTAGCACCCAGGACAGGCCCTCCCCGCTGCCGGCTTCCCAAGCCCACCTGGATCCCTGCAGGGGAACAGGCAGGGCCACCTCAGGGAAAGCAGGGCCCTGTGTCCCCAGCCCTGCTTTCATCTCCACAGTCACCACCTCCGCCAACCAGTCCTGCAGCGACTTGCTCTCCAGGGTGGAGGAGATGCCTGCTCAGGGGTCTGCCTCCCTCCCTGGAGAGAGGCCACTGTGCAGCCAGGAGCCCCTGGCTCGAGAGTGTGTTCCTGAGAAGCCTCTGTCTTCTCACCTGCAGAATCTGCAGAATGGGGTCACACTGATGGGCAAGTCCGCTGTGTGTGCCAGGTGAACATCCGCATGGTCGGTCCTGGTTCACGTTCATGATCATCATGCTTGTCAAAGAGCGGGCGGGGGTTGAGGAGGAATTTAAAAGATTTCAAGGTACAAATCTCTCACCTTGCCATGGGCACGCTGTGGGGAGACAGTCACCCCGCCTTCACCGATCACCACGAGGACAGAAGGCTCTCGGGATGTTTCTGGTTCTCCGGGTGGGAGAAAGCCGACCTGGGAGGAGCCAGGGCGGCACGTGGAGGAAGGTCCCTCTGCTGCTTTCTCCCCGCCAGGTGGGGCTCTCCATACGCCCGGGGGGCCGATCCAGCCCCCCATCCCGACTCTTCTTGCCCTGGGTTGCCCAATCCCTTCAGAGGCCTGGCTCTGCCTCCGTGTGGGAGATGAACTTTTGCGGGAACAGTGAGGAGAGGACAGTGTGGGGACAGCCCCTGGCAAAGGTCCCCCCTTCAGGCCAAACCATCTGACTCCCTGGCCATCGGCGGGTCTGGCTCCCAGCAGGAAGGACGGGGAACAAGACCGGAACGGCCACTGCCCAGGACAATCACTGAAAGCTTTCATGTTCAGGACCAATTAATTACCTGAATCTCCCGATTTGAAAAGGAGGATGTTTAATCTCCCGTTTTCTCCAGGGTCTCAGCCCTTTGACCCTGCTTCTTGACCTCTGCCCTTCCACCTCCCGGCCTTCCCCAGAGGCCGCCTCTGCAAGGCAGCTTTGTTTGGTAAACAAGGCTCCCGAGTGGGGGAGGTGAACCACAGGACCGATGGCACCTTCGCAGGAAGCCACGTGCTTTTCAGGCTACGTGGCAAACGGAGAAGAAAGGGACTGGTGCCAAGAGCTCTTCACCGGATTCTGCCCTGTGTCCCCAAGTAAGGTTCTTGGTGCTCTTCTGCGAGAGAGTGAGCATTTGCTCGGAGCCACAGTGCCCCTAAGCAGGGTCATTCTTTGTTCTCTTTCTGAGCATTGTTATGCAAAGAGCTGGCCAGAGCTGGCAGTGGGCACAGCTGCAGCAGATGCAATAAAAGCGTCCCCAGGGAGCTAGCAGGGGCCATGTGCGGGAGCAGGGGTGGGGTCCCTGGGCCCCGATTTCTCTAAGCTCTGAAACAATCCAGTGGTGAGGCAGAAGGTGCCAACCACACCTAGATTCAAATCCCAGTTTCGCTTCTAGGTAGAGGCCTTGGGCAAATTGCTTAATTTCTCTTTGCCTCAGTTTCCTCATCTGCAAAATGAGAAGAATGAGAGTACCTCTTTTATGGGGCTGTTGAGAAAATTAAATTTGATTATAAAAGTGAGGTAGCCTAGCGTCGGGTCACTGTGAGGTCTATGTAGGAGTTGGCTAACTGTATAATTTTTTCTGGAGAGAGTTTTCCTTCCTAGAGGGTGCCTCTGCCCCAATTTCTTCCTCTTCCCCAATCCCCACATGTCACTAGGACCCTAAACTCTACGGGCCACACAAGGGCATGTGGTGAGTCTATGTCTGTGGAGTCTTCCGTTACCCTGAACCAGTGGTTCTCAACTTGGGGTGATTTTGCTCCCAGGGGACATTTGACAATGTCTGGGGACATGTTTTGTTGTTGAAACTGGGGGAGGGGGTGCTGCTGGCATCTAGCGGGTAGAGTCCAGGGATACTGTTAACCCGTATAATACACAGGACAGCCCCACCCCCGAACAAAGAACTATTCAGCCCAAAATGTCAATTGTGGTTGACCCTGCCCTGAGTAGGGGGCCAAAGTGAGAACGGGGCCAGGACAGGGAGGGTGACAGTCACTGCCTCGTCCTGGCCCCTGACCTGTGACAGCATGGATGATGTCCCACCCAACCTATGAGACTCCCAGTGGGAAGGGGGTGAACTCCCGGGATATTTCCATTTTCCCATATTCCCTTAAGAGTTCCTAGGAACAAAAGCAACCCCTGGACACAAATTATGTACCCTGAGAAGCCAGCTACAATATGCATTCATGTAAATCAATGAACAAAAACCAATTGCTGTGGCACCAATTGCTAAACAAAGCCTGGAAACTAATGCCTGTAATTTGAAGTACTCACGAAAGTGATAAAAATCTATCCAGAGTGCTGGGTCCTCCTCTGTCTCTCAGTGACACCACCAGCCTTTCAGCTGTCACTCAGCCACAGTGGCGCCCAGGAGGGAGATGCTGCAGTGCTGGTCACCAGGGTCTCCTCTGAGTTTAACCCCTTGCTGGGCAGCCACCCTCTCCCTGGAGACAGGGCCCAAGAAGTCTCCTTTCTGCTTAGGCACTGGTTACCCTGGTGACAGTCAGTGACAAACCAAGCAACCTGATTAAAGGGGGCAGGGGCAGGGGTGGAGAAGAGAAGGGTGGATGAAAGGTTGCCCTTGAAATTTCTATCATCTCCATAAGGCTTCCTTCGAAACCGAGTCTGAGTGAAACTACCAGCTTGCTAGACCAACGAACGAGTCTCCCTTTTGCTCTCTCCACAGCTGTTTCTTTGTATGCAGCCAATGCCATCATTCCTGAAGACGTTGCCACAAACAGCCAGCATGCCCAGCGTCAAACCCAGTCTTCATGCTATGCTTCTTGCAAGATTATAATGGGGGAAAATGCTAAATACATGGACGTACACTGTGTCATATTGTTTGTGTTTTTCTTTTTTTGTTGGGTTTTTTTTTTTGACAGAGTCTCGCTCTGTTGCCTGGGCTAGAGTGCCGTGGCATCAGCCCAGCTCACAGCAACCTCAAACTCCTGGGCTCAAGCGATCCTTCTGCCTCAGCCTCCTGAGTAGCTGGGACTACAGTCATGCACCACCATGCACGGCTAATTTTTTCCTATGTATTTTTTAGTTGTCCAGCTAATTTCTTTCTGTTTTTTTAGTAGAGACGGGGTCTTGCTCTTGCTCAGGCTGGTCTCGAACTCCTGAGCTCAAATGATCCTCCCGCCTTGGCCTCCCAAGTGCTAGGATTATAGGCGTGAGCCACCGCGCTCGGCCTGTGTTTTTCTACTTATCTCTAGGATAGCTGAAAGTTGATCGTCCCCGACCACGAACAGATTTCATCACCAGAGAAGAAAGGAATTTGATTCTCACCTTGAAATTGCGTGCAAGATGTATGATAGGCAATTAGAACCTTAATTCATTTTTTAAAATTTCTAAAATGTAAAAACAATAATCATTTTGAAAACCGTTTGTCTTTCTGGGAGGTAGGAGGAGGATTTCCCCTCAAAACACCTGACTCTAATAATTTAGCATTCTGTTTTCATCTGTTACAGCACAGACTTAATTATAGCTCCTCCCTCCACGTGCCTGTGAAGTCTGACAAGATGCTTCAACCCCGATGAAACAGGGCTCGTCCCTAGAAATGCATCAGTCCAATCACCCCACCTCAGCTTTAGAAGGGGGTGCTGGTGCATACTTTGTCCACATTAACATAGAAATGGCAAGTCTTTTAGCAATAAATAAACACTAGAACAGTCCTGGGGAACCACAGAAACAAACACAAGTTAGTTTGCTGAATTTTTTTACACTTGACCATGGGGCTGGTATTCACATGCAAATCCTGGCACCATCCTTGAGCAAGTCAGGTCACTTCTGTGAGCTTTTGTGTCCTCAGCTTGTAAACCACCATGGATAATAATAGTACTCACTCAATGATGCTCTTCGGAGAATTAAAATAGATGACAAATATTGAGCCCTCAGCAAAGCCCCTGGATTTTAATTTTTGCTAGGTAAAAGTTAAGTGTTGCATAATCATTGTAATAATGTAGGTTTAATCCAAGTTGCTCCCGTCCCCCTGCTATGGACTGAAAGAGGTTTCCAAGGTCATTTTTGCTGAGCTTTCCAGCACTCAAGAGTGACTGCCCTGCCCGTGTGATAGAAGAGAAATCCTGAAGACGGGCGGGTCTCACTTCTGCTGGGTCCACTGGCAACTGAGAACCGAGTTCGCCTTATCTTTTAGGAGAGGCCAGCAGGTCAGCAATTACGGACGGGAGTTCGGGACACTCTGGGGGAACGTGCCAGAGTCAGTTCGACTCCCCAAGCCCCAGCTTCCGACAATGTAAGAGCTCAGGGCAAGGAGATCCCCAAGCCTCTGTCCAAGTCTGAAGTTCTGTGATTTCAGGATCCATGGTCTGAGGACCTGATAGACATTGGCTACTGCCCCACACATTTTTGTCACACTGGGACAGGGAGACTATCACTCGCTTCTTGGGATCCTCCATAGCACCCAGCACTCAGCAGATACCTGCTGATCGATCCATTGGTCAGATCCCGGGTCTCATGACTCGCAGCTCCCTGCTCTTTTTAATTTCAGAAAGGTCAATCAATGGATCGATATATTTTCTACAGTGCCGCAGAGCCACTGTGCAGTTCAGAAGGAAGCCGGCACCAGCCCAATAGCGTCCCCGTCTCAATCCGACAGGCAGATAAAGAACACACACACCATACACCTGTGCACACACGTAAGAGGACACAGTGGCTGAATCACAAGGCAGGACCCTCATTTCTAGGAGCATGCGATCTGTAGGATGGCTCCGAGAACCACACACAACCGGGCAAGCCGACCGGAAGTGCACACACCTCCGCAGTCGGGACTGTGCCCTCAGAGTGTGCCAGGGAAGGGGGAGGCACCCCCCGACTGCTGGGAAGGTGAGAGCTCCCAGGAAAATGAACAAGAAAACAATGTCTAAATAAGTCATGGGGATGGGGCGATCTGGGCCTCCTCACTCCCCGGCTTCCTCCCCAGAGGGCTCATCTGCCTGACCCCAAACTTTTCCCATTTTCCACGTCAGTGCACTTGGTGGGGGCCGGGCGAGCTGACATTCCCTGATCGCATCCCGTCCTCCTTGCTCAGCCAGGGAACTGTTGTCAATTTAGAGCAGTTGGAATTCATTTCTTTATATTCACATCCGATCTTATCAAAGGGGCTGCCGTGGGGGGAGGAGCTGCTCCTCCAGCTCCCTCTCTCCCCCTGCCCACCCTCTGGGGGTCTCTCCCCCCCCTCCCCGCCCCCCAAGCCTGAGTCAGGGAGCTCCTCCTCTCTGAAGTTAATGGCCGTAAGAAGATTTCATTTTATTCTGTCTCCAACAGCCTTGATATTTTAAATTTGCCTTTGACAAACTCGGAGCCCTGGAATCATCATTTAGGAAACAAAGCTTAACTGGGAGCTTTTAAGAAGGGTTTTTTCCTTTCAATTTTAGCAGGCTAGTGAAAATCAATACCGCCGTGTTCCCATCTGTAGACCACCTGACATCTCATGAATGGTCAATGGAGCCTGCTCTGGCTGCGGAAGCTTCTGAGAGTCGCGGTGGCCGGCGCGGGCTGGAAGCGGGATCCTCGCCTTTCTTTTCTGACAATTTAAAGGCTTCTCTCACCCCAGAAGATGCTCCGGGTGCCTTCCTTGCGGGGAAGGGTTGGGTCTTTACTGAAAGAGTTTAGAGTGGCCAAACTGAGGACAAGACAATTGTGGGGTGGGGAGGGGAGATGTTATCTGAGCCCAGAGATGATCAAACCCTTTGTCCCCCAAAGGATTCATTAAATAGGACAAGCAGGATGGGGATTTGGAGAGTATTATTCCAGTGCAATTAGCCACGAGCTCCAGATTCAAGAAGCTGTCAATTGGCTCTGGCTAGTGCCAAAAGGTTTGGGCCCCAAACCCCTGCCCAGATGCCTGTCAGCCCCTCAGTGGGCTGAAGCAGGGGCAACAGCAAAACTCAGCCCTGATGGGACGCCCCCTGCCTCGCTGTGTACCCTGAGGATGTGGGTCTGTCCCACTGCCTAGTGGGCATCTAAATGTGCCCTCCAAGGACAGCCAGTGTGTCCTTTCTGGCAGTGCAGGCGAGGGAGGCAAGTGTGACTTCCAAACAATGGAGCCAAAATTCAGGAGCCCCCGTGACCGCAGGACCCACGAAAGACAGGGCTCCTCGAACAAGAGCCACACAAGGTGGGGAAACATGAAACATCCACCACCCCCCCCACACCCTGAGGCCTTTTCAAAGCCACAGACTGAACCATATTGTCACTCCCAAGCCAAGTTTAACTTCTAAAGAAATCTTTTCAAGATGTTCAAAGCACCCGGGCGCAGTTTAGCTCTAAGCGCTACCATCTGCCGAGGCAGGCAGGCCCGTCCTGTAATCCCTGGCTCGGCAGAGGCCCCCGGAGCAGGTCGCCTGCTGTGCCCACTGGAGAATGCACGTTGGGTAGCGAGTGACAAAGGGCTCTGCAGGCTCCTGGGCAGCCACACACGGAGCGCTGCGGGGCTGGGAGTAGCTGGGCAGAGAGCACATCTGTGCGTCCGCAGAGCACACCTGGACCACGGCCAGGTCTGAGTGGTCCCCTCACAGCTGGGCCCCCCCAGGGCCACTATGAGCAGGAAGTGATCGAGGTCCACCAGGAAGCCCTGGAACTCCTGTGACTCCAGAATCTCAGGTGCAAAGAGACAGGGACAGATCTGATTCCAAATAGAAACCTAACTTAATTTGGGTTTTGTTTCTTTTCTCTCATTTTTTTTTTTTTGGTTTATTTTTTCCTGTTCTAGAAAATGCCATCATGAGCTGGCATGAAATTAAGTACCAGTTGATTTTAATAGGAGAACCAGTACCCTCTGTTAGCTATGTATCATCAACCATCTCATCTCTGACTTTGTACATCCGGCGTCCAGGAAATTGAAGACAGGCCAGGAGGTGGGATATTCCAGGGCGAGGGGCACAGCGCTAGAGCCTCGTGCACTCTCACAGCTGCAGGAGGGAGAGAGGAGGGTGCCAGGGCCCCTCTAGGTGGAGGATGAGGGGCGAGCTCAGGGGTATGGAAGATGGAGGGGGCCCAAAGGGCCAGAGTGGAGTGGAAGGAGGTGAAGGTCAGCTGGGGACTCGGATGTGCTCTTGCACCCTCTGAAATCCCCTGGAGTCCTGAGACCCAGGCTGGCCTCAGTGGGAGAGAGAGAGCCCAGGGTTCATGAGCAATGCCTGCCCCAGGCACAGGGGCAGAGAGAGGCATGTGGAGGCCACATCCGCCAACAGGCAGCACAGTTTGACCACGGCTGTGATCACTGATCCCAAGCTGCGGCTGCCAGATTTGACATGCCGTGCTCTGTGCGGGTGGGGATGCCACAAGTCTGCAACTCTGGAACGCAGCAGAGGGGCAGTAAAGTGCAGTGGTTAGAAACACAGCCCTGGGAGCCACTTCCCAGATGGCATGACCCTAGGCAAATCACTTGAACTCATTGTGCCTTAGTTTTCCTTTCTGTGACATGGGCGTAGCTGCTGATAAATGCACACACCTCACAGGGTAGTTGCAAAGGCTAATGTATACGAAGTGGTTGGAACAGGGTCCAGGATGTAGTAGGTGCCAGGGGAGGGTCAGCCACTATCATTATTATGGCTCCTTTATTTATCACAGCAGTGAGAAGGGCAGTCTCAGATGCCATCTCAGCGGGTCAAGAGAACGGAAGGCACCTTTGGTCCCAGAACAAAGCTGGGCTCCTCCACCAGAACCAGAGACCGCGTCAGCTGCCGGGATTCCAGAGCTTGTGTGGCAGCTTCCCCTCCGCCCCTGCCTCCACGGCCGGCCGGGGCGCCCTGTGCCTGGGCAGATCTGAGACCACCCGCAAGGAGGCTGGGAGTTAGATCACTCAGTGCAGATGCTCCGCAGAAGCTCTGCGGGAGAGACCCAGCCTCACTCTGCACAGCCACGATCCCCAGACGCCGTCTGCAGTGAGTGTGTTTGGGAAACCTTGTTTCCCATCAAAGTTCAGATGGGATCCAACCGACACACAGGGGGCTCCGTGGGCCTGGGACAAGCCAGCTGGCTCTGGCCACAAAGAGCGATGCTCGAGTTGAAACAGAAACAGGAGATTGATCTGGCTTGGGGCTTGGGGTTTCTCTCTTTTTCATTTTCTCTAGTGCCTGATCAGAATCGAGGTGAAGACAGTTGAAGCTCCTCAAAATCTTCAGCCGCTGGGACTTCAACCAAACGTCCTGGCCTGTCTTGCTATCTAGAAGCACGCTGGAAGGATGTCACAAGGGTGTTCTGGATTCTTCTTCCCTTCGCCCACTCCTTTCCTCCAGGGCCCTCCCACTCCAGCCCACCCTGACCCTGCTCAGGATTAGTGAACCTGGGGCTCAAGGTGGTGACCCGGCAGGCCAGGCCCCTGGAGGCCGAGTGTTCATGAATAGCAGCAGGTTTGCGGAGAACATACGCTCCCATGGGGGTAGAGGGAGATTCCCGGGAATGTTTGTCCCAGTGATTGGTGGGGGGACACCACTGGCATTTAGAGGATGAGGGCTGCGACTGCCAGAGCTCTAGACCCCTGGATTCTAATCCCAGTTAGTTCTACCACTTATTGGCTGTGTGAACTTCTCTGGCCTCAGTTTCCTCATCTATAAAATGGGGATAAGAATCGTATCTACCTCCTAAGATTGTTGTGCACATCCAGTGAATTCATCTGTGGAAATCTCCTAGAACAATGCCTAGAAATTACAAACATCAGTTATCATTTTCCTAAAATCTAAGGGACAATCCCACACAGCAAATAATCATCCCGTTCTACGTGACTTTCAAATGTTCCACTAAACATTGGAATAGGTTGAAAAATGTCTTTATATTGATCTAAGCCTAAAACATAACTCTTCTTTTTTATATACAAACACAAATTTTTTTCCAAAAGTTTAAAACTACAGGGTCTCCCAGGAATGTGAGCACTACATTATACCACATGCAGCTTACTCACCTCCTAGGATCTCGCGGCTGCACCTGCCTCCCAGACCCTCAGCCTCCCTCCGCCTGACTCTCACCAAGGCATCATGGTTCCGCCATCTGAAGCCAAAAAGCCATGTGCCCACGTGCCATGAGTTTCAGGATACCCCTATTGCTTCTAGAGTCAGATAATAAATAGGCCAAACCCCAGAGGGTGCAATCTGGCTTCCTGAGCTGTTGCCTAAGGGACCAGACGTCACGACCCAGAAGTGCAGGAGCACTAACTCCCCTTGGAATGAACTTTGGCCAATGGGCCAGTGGGCGTCCAGATTTCCACCCCCTTCCTGTTCCCAGTGGACTGTTCTGGAGTTTGATTTCTCCATAATAGCTGGCCAGAAACCTGCATGGCTGAGTGCACACGCTCACCTAGCAGTGTGTCTCGAAGCCACGGGCAGTCCAGCTGTGCCACACCCTTCCCTGCCACATGTCCTCGTCCATCCCTCTTGCTGCCCTGGGACTGCACCTCCTGGAGAAAGCATCTTCACTTTATTCCTGCCTCGGGCTGTATTCCAGAAAACTTGGGCTCAAAGTTCCCTACAGTGGGGGAGATCGTCTTGTGTGGAACTTTACCAAGGATTGTCTTTCATTTCAGAAAAATCACACAATCAACAGCAACATACTTAAGGTATCGATGTCGCCAATACAATCCCACATATCTCCATCAGTCTGCATTTGGAGCTGTGGCATTCGTTTGAGTACAGTTGTGCCTGTGTATTTACTTATTGAACTACTTTATTATAAATGACTTTCCTTTTATTTCTCCCTTATGTTACACGTAGGGCATTATATTGATTTTTATTATGTATATAGGCAGGTTATATTATCTACAAATGCAATATCAAGATAGTAAAGAAGTCATTATAAAATATGTGTCATGTAAAAGGGAGACTGAGGTTGACAATGCTGAGAAACCCCGGTGCAGCAGATAGAGTCCCAGACTGGCCCTGTGCCACCCGCCCATCTGTTGTGGTGGAGGAGACACTGGTCTCCGTGGGCACTGGTTTTCTCCTCCGCAAAATGAAGAGGTGGAATGAGGTGATACTAGAGTCTTTTACGGCTCTGCCACCCCAAGGTTTAATTTACAGAGGTGTCATCAGCTTTAGTTTTTCTGGGCTTCCCCTAAGCTGCTTCCTCTGTTGTCAGAACCCATTCAAAACTGGCTGGCAGCGAGTAGACACCCACCTAAGTCAGATTTCACCCCCAAATTATATTCATGCCATAGGGCCCTCATGGCTCCCATCTCTGGCCACCTGCCCCTGTAAGTTGGCCCACCTGTAACAGCACAACGTCAGCCTTCCTCCTGGGTCTCTGTTACTTCCTGCTGTGGGCTGGCAGCTGCCTGTGAACCTGGCCCCACCTCTGTCTCTGTCCCCCCCAGGCAATGCCTCCGGATCCTCTCCCAGGCCCAACTGTCAGAGAAGGCAAGAGTCGAGGGTTAAGTCCCAGCATGACCTAGAAGTCCTTACCTGGAGGACAGATGATTTGCAACCCAGGACCCTGCCTTGAGCTTTTCTAGGGTTAGGGTGGAGGGTTCTTTTGCTCCCTGGGAAATGGAAAGGTGGGACCACTAAATTACAGCTTGCGAGATGGTTTCATAGTGGTTGGACACGTAATGTTCCAGTTCTAATGACATTAACATTAGCATTTACTAAGCTTCTGAACTCTGTGTGTTGTTTCACTGAATCTCCTACAACTCTGCAAGGTGGATAATTACTAGCTGTTTCATAAATGAGCAGATGGAGGCTCAGACTGACCTGCCTAAAGTCCCGTGAAACCAGGGGTGGAGAAAGGACAGGAACCCAGACCGCTCTGGCTGCAAAGCCTCACCCTTTCCTCCCACTCTGGCACCTCTACCTCTGGGAAATACAGTCCCGCCATACGATCCAGGAGGACAGGCACCAGGACAAGGCAGCGGCTGCAACGTGGCCCAAAGTCAGCTTTCTTCCTTGCATTCTCACGGCATTTTATTTTTCTTTAAAAATCACCTCACGTACCAGTTGATGGCCCAGCCCTCTGAGATAGATTTTGAAGTCCCCTAGATATGGAAAAACTGAACATATTGTGCTATTCCCGGAGAAAAGGGGTAGCTAGGATTGCATAAGCAGGTTCTCCGCTATTTTTCTCTTCCCTCTTCTTCCATCTCGGCAGTAGAAGGAAACAGACTCAGTTGACCTGAGACTGACTTCAATCACTTGGACAGGAAGCATGGTCTGCTAGGAGCCGGGGGAGAGGTGGGAAGATCAGATTTGGGTTTGGGGGGGAGAGGAGTCAGCCGTGGGGTGGAGTGGACCGGCTGCCGTGGGGGCACGTCCCAGCTCCCTTAGCTCTGGCGGGGGTTGGGGGGTCTCTGCAGCAGAGCCACCAGAAGCAGGGACTGCTGACCCCTGGACTCTTATGTAAGAAGAAATAAACATTTATCTAGTTAAGGGCACTGTTATTTTGGGCTCCTGTTACACCACCCTGGGAGAATGAAGGTTCAAAACGGAAATTGGCAGTGTTGCAGAAACATAAAGTTTATGGCTAGAATATCTGGACTTGTGCACTCAACCTCCCCCACCACTGACTAGTTCCTGGTGAGTGGTACCTTCCCTACATCTCAGCTCCACGCTCAACACCCTCAGTCATGAGGGAAAGGCAGATCCAAAACACAGTGAGACACCACTTCACACTTCCCAGGATGGCTGTCATTTTTTTTTTTTTAAAGAAAAAAATAACTGTTGTTGAGAATGTGGAAAAAGTGGCATCTTTATGCACTGCTGGTGGGAATATAAAATGGTGCAGCCTCTTTGGAAAACAGTTGATCTGGCAGTTCCTCAAAAAGTTAAACGTACAGTCACCATCTGACCCAGCAATTCCACTCCTAGGTATATAAGACGGCTGAAGACACATGTCCACGCAGAAACTTGTACACAAATGTTCACAGCAGCATTAGTTATAAAAGACAAAAGTGGAAACAACCCAAATGTCTGTTAATTGCTAAAGAGATAAACAAAATGTGGTATATCCATATAATGGAATATTATTGTTCAATCATAAAAAGAAACGAAATTCTGATACAGGCTGCATGGATTAGCCTTAAAATTTTACACTAGGTGGACTCCATTTACATGAAACTTCCAGAATAGGCAAATCGTAGACACAGGAAGTAGATTAGTGATTGCCAGGGTCTGGGGGGCAGGGTAGGCGGAGGGAGCATTGGGAATGACTGCTAACAGGTACAGGGTATATTTTGGGGGTGACGAAAATATTCTGGAACTAGATAGTGGTGATGGTTGTATAATATTATAAATATACTAAAAATCACTGAATTATACATTTTCAAATGGTGAGTTTTATGTTATGTGAATTTTATCTCAAAAATGCATATTTCAGCTCCATATTTCCCACTCCCCTCTCCTCCTGCATATCCCACCGTCACATCCAACTCGACATCCCAAAATACGTCTCTACTGGTGGCCCGTCGGTTCTCCCAGGTCTCTGGAAGGGCACCGCAGGTCTCAGAGCTGCCCTCCTCCCCTGCTCTCTCTCGCCCACCACCTGTAATCGGCTGTCACCCGTGGTCCACCCATTCGCCCTCCAATCGCCTCTTCCTCCGTCACCTCCCTTGCACACGCCAAGGCTCAGCCCCACACACGTCCCCACTCTGCTTAGAACTTCCAAAGCTCCTCATTACCTAGCAGGGTTCTCTCCCATCTATATCCAGCTGTCCCTTCCAGTACCTTCTCCCGACTTTTCTCTTTGCTGGAACCAATTCTGCCCAGCAAGGAGGAAAGTACTGACACAGTGAAAGCCACAGGGTCTGCAGGAGTGTGATTCTCTTCACATTCAATTTTACTAACACTGGAAAGTTTGGGCAGAGTGGGACATGTGCACTTGGCTTCTAGAATTCTAGAAAAGGCAGAATTCTTTTTACAGAGTCAGAGAAAACATTGGCTTCCCGCATGACATGAGACTCAGACAGGAGAGAGCTGGGAAGCTTTTGAAAGATGCCACTGTGACCACACTGTCCATGAGGAAGGAAAAGAAAGCTTCTGCAAAGCCCCAGCTGGGCAGACCACTCTCCGGTGGGCTCAGCTCTGGGAGGGTGTGTGCAAAGGTGGGTCGGTAGGTCAGGCTGCCCAGGCTCGGAGAATTAGTGGTGGAAAGGAAAGAGCCCCAAGGAAGAGACTTCAAAATAAACAATAAAACACTTAGGACAGCAAAAGTCTCTTGTAGGAATGTTGAAGAAAGAACATGTAATGTCAGTGATTACTGTTGATTGACAAAGAAATTAGAAAAGGAGAAATTCAGGACAAAAGGAAGTTGCCTGTGTGAACGGGCCTGTTTCATGCAGAAAAGGGTGTTGGTCAAGGAGAAAGCCTGGAAAAGAGAGGGGCTGACCCCTGCACCTCCAGCCTGCCCCCAGGTGCTGCTGGGAGGTCATGGCTGGTTGTTCTTGAACCCTAAGTAAGTCTTAAGGCAACATAGTTGCAAAGGAAACTATTAAGAACCCTGATTAGCTTAATTAGAGCTTTTTGAATAGCAAAAACAACACAAAAGGTAGGGTTAAGTAGGGTTCTTAAATCACATTATCAGTGCTGTGTGTTCTTGGAGCTTATAAGTTCCTGCTAAAGGAGCAGAACCAAGGAGGCTGGGGGAGGTCCAGGGCTTTCCTGAGTCTCAGGGGTGCTTCAGAGTCTGACAGAGGGGGCTTCTCAGCAGGTTGAAATAGTGAAGATTTTACTTACAACAGAGACTTTGGGGGAAGCTTAGTTATTTCTTACAGGTTTCCAGAATTGTGCATTATTTAAAATCAGAATTTGCTAAGGACCTTCTAGCCCAAGTTCCTGCCCTAGTAAAGCCTGATTTACAAAGATGTCCAAGGAAGTGACAACAGAGCCTGAGGGGCCACCAGGGCCCAACAGACTCAGACTCGGGGCCCACTTCTTGTAGCCTCCACAGGACAGCCCACGCTCCGAACACCTGTGCCCTGGCAGCTCTGTTTTCTCCAAACCAAGGCAACAAATAAAGCAAATCAGAACTGAACCCTGAGCACCGGGAAAACCCCACAGCAAACATGGCGGGCCCTGGGCACCAGTCAGGGGTGCAGGACGCCAGGGCGCCTTGTCTACTGGGTGGGGGGGATTTAGGCGGTTTCCACACAGGTGCCCATCAGCCCTTTGGGAGAAGTGGAGGTGGCTGAGCCCCAACCTGCAGGGGAGGGCTGTCATCCCTTGGGGTGCCCTCTCCTGGGCACTTGCAGGCTCCCAGGGACAGGTAGAGTGGCAGAGCAGCTGGGTCAGATTACGAGGCAGAACCGGTTCAAATGCAGAGTCCTTGGCCTCCCAGACCCTCTGAAGGACGCCTTGAGCAGTGTGGCTGGGAAGCCGGGTTTTTGACAAACCTCCAGTGATTCGTGCACACTAGACCATCCTCCGGGTGACAGCCCTGCTGCAGGGGTCAAAGGGTGACGGATGAATCAATTTCATTGACTTTTAGAGCTGAAGGGGTCGTGGGGCCCAGCCCAGCTCTCCGGCCCGGCAGCAGGGCGTTGAATATTCACTCCCTTTTTCAGAGTCCGTTTCCCTCCGTTCTCCTGCATCTCAGGACTCCGCAGTGAGAGGGGTGGACAGAGTCCCTGTCTTCAGGGAGCCACCATTCCAGATAGCGATGATGCCTTAAATTCAAATAGCACTAGACAAATCCTGCCACATGAGGACACCCTCGTGATACTACCAGCCTTTCATTGGGCATATTCTTGTCACACCCATTTACAGAGGAGGGAACAGGTGCAGAGAAGCCAGAGGGCCTGTAGGAGGACGCAGATCATCGAGGGCAGCGCCTTCTGCCCCCAGCCCGTCCTACGCAGACTTCCTGGGCCTCATCTCTGCAGAGCAGTGAGTCTCTGCTGGGGCACTTTTGTCCCCCGGGGGACACTTGGCAATACCTGGAGACACTTGTGGTGGCCACAACTGGGGGGTGCTACTGGCATCTAGTGGGTAGAGGCTGGGGATGCAGCTAAACATCCTATAAAACACACAGCAAAGAATTACCCACTGTCAACAGTGCTGTGGTTGAGAACGGAGGCAGGGCAGGGTGAATATTATTCAGCACATTGGCTTGGATAGTTCTTACTTGCACCATGGAACATAAGTATGATCTTCACTGTACAGAAGGGAAAACTGAGGGTAATAAGTACCCAATGTCCAAGGTCCATAACTAGAGCCAGGAGGAGCTGGGATTTAAACCGGCATCAGTACGGATCCGGGTCACCATGGTTTTGCTCCAGAGACACCTAGTCATCTTGGAGCCAGCAGGCTGGGATCGGGATGGACAGGAGGTGGCTGTGCAGCCGGTGTGTGTGTCCTGGCGTGGAGCAGCTGCACCCGCAGCCCCAGCAGTATTTGGGGTCCTTTTCTTGCTGCCGTCCACAGGGTCCTGCCCAGTGTCAGGTGGCCCAGCCTCCCGGTAGCCAATGTGCCTTATTTCCCACTAAGGAAATTCCCTCGAAACTCATTTGTTGTTGTTGTGTTTGGTTCTTTTGCAGGGGCTGATCCTCAGGAGTCTGTCCTCAGCCGGGCATTAGAATAAAGGCGTAAGCTGGAAGTTCGCCTCTTCAGTCCAGGGGGGTCTCCAGGTATCTTGTGTGGCAGCCACAGCTGCTCACCCTGTGGCCACCACCCCAGCCCAAGCCCCTGTGCTGAGGGCCCATGGAGCCTCCCAACCACCCAACTCACTTGGTCCCATTACACGGCTTCCAGCCCACATCCCGCTGTCCTCCAAGGCACAGCTGGGACAGGAGGGAGGAGGGAGGGAGAGCAGAGATTTCCTCCTGATTCAGAAATAATGGATTCCTACAGCAAAGTCACTTGCAGGGACGGTTTGGTAGCACCTGCTCATCCGTCACTTTGGAGGGTTTATTTACGTCCAGACATTTATCGAGACCTGCTGTGAGCAGGGCGGCCCCAGGCACCTGCTGGGGAGGGTGTGTTTCTGAAAGTCATGCTGCTGACTCCCCTGGGAATGCAGATGTGGACAAAGCCAACCCACCTTCCTCCCCACACAGCAGGTGACACAGTGGGGGACAGAGAGGAGGGGAGGAGAGAGGGAACATGCTACCTTCACAGGCCTGCAGACTCCTGCCTTCTCCCCAGAGGCGCAGGGTCCCTCCCCTCACCACACTCCAGCCCCTTTTATCCTCACTCTCCTCCCCCACGTGGGCTGCCAGTGAGAAGACAGGTACCACTTCCGGGACTCCCTGACCTGCCCCCAGAGCCGCCTTCCCTAAGCCTCAGAGGCAGGGATGTTCCAGAAGGGACTCATTCCTGTGCTTGGGAGGGGAGGGGACACTACAATGGCCCAGCGGGCAGGACAGATAGGTAGAGACTCGGCCCATCTGCCCAGTGAGGGCTGGGGTGTGCGTACCTCAGCCTGGCATAGCTGGGACCTGCGTCCCCCAGCCCAAGTGCTACAAGGTCAGCGAGGCTGATGTGTCTGGGAAACTCCATGGCTGGGTTCTGTCAGGGAAGCAGAATCCCCTGGGGTGACGTAAAATGAAGAGCCCATTGCAGGGATTTGACCTCCGGGGCAGGCTTTTTCTTCCAAATCTGGTCGTGGGCCTGAAGTCCCAGGGCCAGCGTTGGGACTGGAGCCTGCCTGGGCTGTCCCTCTCCAGGCCCCAAACCTCGCTACCTGGAGGACTTCCTGCAGGAGGAGGGTGCTCCTGCCCCAGAGCTGCACTTGCACCTGGTCACGATTTGGAACAGCTGAAGGACGGGATCCTCGGCGAGGTGGGGACACATATTAATATAACCCAAATATAACCCTGAGGAGGCCGAGGGAGGAGGAGAAGGTGGAGTCTGTCCCCCGCAAAGGCAGTGGGAGTGCTTGGGCCAGGCCTGAGCCTGCATAGACCTCCCAGAACAAGCACACTGCGCTCCCCCACGCCTCACAATGTCACACACAGTTCGCCGTAACCATGCTGGGAAGGGACACAGGAGCCGCTGTTCAGCTTAGCCAAGCTGACACATTGCAAAATCACCAGATAATGATTTTTAGTCCAGCTACCGTTTTGTTTGGTTTGGTTTTATATTTCAGGCCCTTGACTGTGTATTTCTACAGGGCTGTGTGTGCGTGTGTGTGTGTGTGTGTGTGTGTGTGGACTCCCCCTGAATTTGAACACATCTCTGCTTTTCTCAACTGAATTCCTTTGAGGATCCCTTGAAATTCAGGCAGGAAGTCAGCTGGAAACGAATTTGGGGCGTGTGTGCGTGTCTGCGTGTGCCCTGTGTCCACAGCCACCCCACGCTGCGGGTGGGAGGAGGGGGAGGGAGAGAGGCAGAGACGACAGCAGAACGTGAGGCTGCACGTTCCGGGCTGGGATCAGTGTCCTTTCCGCACGCACCAGATGCAGATTTCAATCAATTCAATCAATGGGCAATGTTTGCTGGCCGTAACAACAGCCCAGGGGCTGCTGGTCAGCGGCTCTAAGATGGATGACCAGTAGCCCCTGAGGTCCCAAAGGTCACGATGACTATCACCTTAAAATGTAATCTGTGCCGGCCCCCAGCCCTGCTCTCAGTCGCAGCCTGGCCGATGGCCTTCGGTGATCGCAGGCCTTGGGGTCTGTCTGTCCATCCTCCCCAGCCCTGGCCTGGCGCCGCTGTCTTGCTAGGTGGAGAGAAGCACGTTTCTCTACCCACCTGGCATCCTGTAGGTGGCTGCAAAGGAGCAGGGCTGCTGTTTTGCTTTCAAACCCCGCCCCCCCCCCCCCCCCCCCCGCCCCTTTGCATTAAGCCAGCCCTAGCTTCCTTAGGTGTCATTGTCTTTCAGTTTGTCATGGGGAGAAAAGATGGTGGTGCCAACCCTCTGGCCCCCCCGTGAGTGACAGGTGAAGGGCACGCTGTTCTCGCCTTCTTCCCCTCCACAGCCATGGGCTCTCTTTCATTTGGCCCTTCCCTTCCTCCTCCCTCCTCCTTTACAATCTACAATCACCTCCTACGTTTTCATCCAGACACTCTCTCCTGGGCCTTCCTGCTTCAGGCTGGGCGTGGAGCAGAACATGTAGCATTTTAGAGCCTCACCAGCTCGGGTCCCAGTAGTTCTTCCCCCTCCCTGCTCATTGTCTGATGAAAGCCAGAATTCTCCTCCCCATCTTTGGTGCACGGGTCTCGTTAATTTTTATCATCTCCTGTGTTGCATTCAGGTAGTGCCTAAGGATGAGAAATGCGCACCGTCTCCTACAGAGGGCTGCTTCCTTCCTGTCTGCTGTCGCTGGCTGGTTGCTGGGGTTGCGGACTCGAGAGCAGGATCTTTCTACTGGTGAGCAGCTTCCTTTCACAAATCATCGCAGTTTGGCTGTTTAATGGTCGACGTGACACCAGAAGATGCAGTATTTCCCAAAAGTCAGGAAGCAAATAAATTATTACAGTTTAAAAATGAATCTATTTATTGATCTCCTTCTTTTACACTATTAATGCTAATTGTTTTTCATGGTGCCTGCATTTGGGATTTATCAAAATGCATTCTTAACGAATTTCCAAACACAAAAATTATAGCAGGATAACAGATAGCAACAAATCATTCTACCATTTCTCAAAGGCCTTCTGCTCCAAAGGGCCCTGGCAATGTGGAGGAATCATCTGTGTTTGCCGGTAAGATTTGAGATATCGCTGCCAACAGCAATTGACGAGTGGGTGGACGTTACACCTAGCTGCATTGTTTGATCACCTACTGTGTGCCAGGCTCTGGAACAGGTTGTTTGCAAACATTGTTTTGTTGACTCTTCACAACAGCCCTGAGGCCAGTGTTGTCATTCCCACTTTTACTTTTTAAGAAACTAACCACAGAAGTTCACACATCTATCAAGTGGGAGAACCCAAATACTAGCCCCATTCCATTGGCTCTAAAGTGCACACTCCTTCCACCTGGCACTGTCCATGCTGAGCTGGCAGCACGTTGCAGCAGGCTCATTCCAGGGGACGTGATCACTCTGCCTGTCGGTCCCACTCAGAGTAAACCGAAGCCTTCCTGCCAGACGAGCCCAAGTCACAGCATGTACCTCACCCCTGGGGTTGGTTTGTCCCTCCTGACCGTCAAATCAGACAAAAGGCATCACTGTGCCCTCTTGTCTCTCTGGGACAAGAGGAGATCATTCTGTCTCCCCTTATTCTTCCATAGTAATATCCGAGCCAGACGCGAGGCTCCCGCTAAAGACTACACTTCCCAGGGCTCCTTGCAGCTAGGCGCAGCCATGTGACTAATAGGACGTGAGCTGACTTGATGTGTGTCAAATATAAGTTTGCCTTTAAAGGAAGGAAAGTGTTTCTTCTAATCTTCTTCCCATCTTCCTGCTGTCTGGAATTCAGATCTGAGGAGAGACGCTAAAGCAGCCATTTCACATCCCGCTCTGGGGCACTCTGGTTCCACCCGCCCCCACCCGCCCAGGACCCCATGGACCACATGGCTTCCTCAATGACCAGAGCAGCGACACGAGGCCCTGATGGCCTTGCACTTGCTAGTGATTCCACCTTTCTGAGGCTGAAATGGGGTCTCCTTCGACCACAAACTGAGCAAAAATAAAAAATAAAAAAAAAAAAATAAAAAAAAAAAAAGATGTCTGCAATGTTCTTAGCCAGCCAGGAGTTCAATTCACCAGGAACTTTGAATCCATTCAATCCTGGTCATGAATGAGTTGACTTCAGCTCCCGATGTATAAAAGAACTGTTGAGAAACAGAGCATTGAACTTGGAGTGAGGATATGTGGGTTCTGAGCCCAGATTTTCAGGGATTTCAGTCCTTTTCCCAGGATTGGCTTAGCTTATGCCTGCTGTCCTGGTGTAATTATTAACTATTCCAACTTTCACTCTCAGAAGTGTCCCAGTTGGGACAAGAAACTATATGGTCACCATATTATCTAGTTGAACCTCTTTGTCTTTCAAGGAAAGAAAAGAAGGCCCAGAGAGGTGAAGTAACTGGCCCAAGGCCACACAGCACTTTAGTAGCAGTGTCTCCAGAGGCTGCAGTTCTATTCCTGGGGGTGACCAGTTTTAGCCATTGGGTTGGGGCTTCGGTGGTGGTGCCTCCCCACCCAGCTCTCCGTTCGGCCCTCGGCTGATTTCTCTGGGGCTTGGTCTCGCTCCTTGCGATGGAAGGAGTTGCTCTCTCTCTCCGTCATCTCCCTCTGGGATGGCTGCAGTGACCTCCTGATTGATCTCCCCCTGCTCATTCTTTCTCCTCTCCAATCTCACGTGTCAGCCCACGGTTTCCTCAGAACACAAACTTCATCACGTCCTCTTCCTGCTAACCACCCCATCCATGGCAGTCCCTGCTAGCCTGGGATGTCCTGCGTGACCTGACTTCTCTTACAAACCCCCTCCTCTCGTCCCACGCACACCACCTTCGCTCTCGGCCATGCTAGCTCTGGTTGTTCTTCTTCAACAGAGCCACACTCCTTCCTGGCACCAGGACGTTGCACAAGATTTCCCTTGGCCTGAAACATTCCTCCACCTTTTCCCCTCTTGCTTATAACTACTGCTCATGTCTGTCTCACCCCCTGGCTTGTCAGCTCCGCTGGGGCAGAAGCCGGGTCTGTCGGGTTCACAGTTACATCCTGGGTGCTCCTAAATGCCAAGCACCAAGGGCAATCAATACAAATGGGATGAATTAGAGAATTCCTTGTGGTCTCGACATTCTGATTCTATGGCTAAGGAAGCCACTTGAGCCCCCCGGACCCCAATGATACAGAATTTTCCCCAATCTGATTCCTCAAGACTTTTGCCTAGGATGCAAAGAAACATATCACTGGAAAGAGTAACCTTATGGAATAGTCTTATGTCAAATGAAACATCCTGAATCCCACATCTCAGCATACTACCCTCAACTTTAAGTGGTTCTTACCCTGCCTTTTTTTTACTGCAACCTACCATGTTTGTGGAATTAATCATCTGGTCAAGCCCCCTCAAACAAAAACAAAAACAAACCATAAGATAAAACCACACTGGCTTTCTTGACCATAGCTCTTCAAACCCCTTCATCATGCAGATGGGAAAACTGAGCCCCCAGAGAGGGTACAAGGTTGCCTTTGGGATCAGGCCATGGGCTCCAGGCCTCCTGCCTGCTGAGCTTTTGATGTCCAGCTCAGGGGCATTTCCTGGGGGAGCAACATAGCCCAGTGCACCCCAGTGCGAGGCCCTGGGCTTCCGCCTTAAGAGCACATGGGATGGTGGTTCCCATCCCCAGCCCAACCTGGTCAACTCCTGCGAGATTCCACATGGACTCCAGCGAAGTGCTGCCCAAACCTGGGGTGCACACACATCATCCCAGGAGCCTGTCAAAATGCAGATGGGGACCCAAGAGGTCTGGGATGGGGCCTGGGAGGCTGCATTTCTAACCAGCTCCCAGAGGCTGCTGCTGGTGCCCAGACTACACTTTCGTGGCACGGCGCCAGGTCAGGGGCAGTCACTGGTATGGTCTGAAAGTTTGTGCTCCCCAAAAACACGTATATTAGAACTAATCACCAATGCCATTCATTGTATTAGGAGGTATTAGGAGGTGAGGCCACCGGGGGGTGATTAGGTCATGAGGGCAGAGCCTCATAAATGAGATTAGCACCCTTAGAAACGAGGCCCAGGGAGCTCCCTCGCCCCTTCCACTATGCGAGGACACGGCGAGAAGACGCCATCTATGACCAAGAAGGGCGCCCTTGCCAGACACCAAATCTGCCGGAGCTTTGATCATGGCCTTCTCAGCCTCCAGGACCATAAGAAACCAGTTTCTGTTGTTTAACAAGCCACCCAGTCTATGGCATTTTGTTATAGCAGCTGAATGGACTAAGACTGCCATCGTCCCCTGTAAAGGCCCAGATAGTATATATTTTAGGCTTTGTGAGCTAAGAGGCAATATTGACAATATTACATAGGTACTTATATAACACAAGAGAAAATAATCTTGCTCAAATTTTTTGATTCATGAAATTCAAAATATAACAATAATCGAATTCAAGTTTATTAATATTTGTAATGTAGGTCTACTACTGAAAAGACTGGGAGTCCTTTTTTGGGAGGGATAATAGTAATGACCTCAGTAAGGGGAAAGTCGTTCTAAGCAGGGTTGCAGCATGAGGAATTTGCTATCTAACGCTATCTGTTATAAATGGCAAGAAATAGAAGTCTCAGGAAACGAAACACAAGAAGACTTGTTTTAAGTACAGTTCTGAGCTGCCAATGAAACTTAGCCTTTGTCTTCAAGAAATAGGTCCAATGTGACATTGTAGCTTTGTATTTTGGGGCCAGGTTTTTTTTTTTTTTTTTTTTTTTTTTTTTTTTTTGAGACAGAGTCTCACTCTGTTGCCCAGGCTAGAGTGAGTGCCGTGGCGTCAGCCTAGCTCACAGCAACCTCAAACTCCTGGGCTCAAGCGATCCTCCTGTCTCAGCCTCCCGAGTAGCTGGGACTACAGGCATGCACCACCATGCCCGGCTAATTTTTTCTATATATATTTTTAGCTGTCCATATAATTTCTTTCTATTTTTAGAGGTGGGGTCTTGCTCTTGCTCAGGCTGGTCTCGAACTCCTGAGCTCAAACGATCCGCCCACCTCAGCCTCCCAGAGAGCTAGGATTACAGGCGTGAGCCACCGCGCCCGGGGGCCAGGTTTTTAATCCGCCCGTGTGAAGTGATTCAGCTACTGTTCGCCCCGTGGTTGAAACGTGGGGTGCGGAGTTAGAGGCACCGTCAGTGCAGTCTGCACAGGGGGGTCTCACTCCGGGGGTCATGTTCCTGATCAAGACACCGCAAGGTGTAAATTGAATCTGATTTCCGCGTAGCAGCAACACTGCGATGTGGGATCGTGTGACTGTGGAAGGATGCCGCAGGTGAGGGGAACAGCGGGAGTGAAAGAGCCGAGGTGTGAACACGGATGGCAGGTTCCAGGAATGCGCGTGGAGTGGTCCGGGCTGGCGGAGCTGTTGGCTGCCTGTCTCTCCCTCCTCTTTGACACTTCAGCTCATTAACTCTTTCAGCTCCTGCCTTTCAAACATCCCCAAGCCCTTCCTGTCGGTGTCCATTGTACCCACGATAGTTTGAGTTCTCAGCATCTCTTGATTAGACTTGCAGCCATCTCCCACCTGCCTCCCTGTCACAATTCTCTCCATTTTAAACACTCCTATGCACCCTGCCACCAGGTTTCGCCAAGATATGGGATCCTCGTCTCCCTTAAAGTCATTGAGAGCTCCCCAAACCTCACAGGAAGAAGCCTAACTCCGTCCACTGGCTACGAAGATGCACACCGGCCTTGGCTCACAAGCCCTGGCACCATTTTGTGCCACGTCCCTGCACACTGCAAGGCTGTTGTCAAGTGTCGGCTGCAGGTGGCTTATCCAGTGGGGAAGCTGATTGAATCACATAACAAGGAGTTGGAGGTGGATGCCTGCGGGGCTGACGCCTCTAGAAGCCCTGTGACGTCACCCCAGGGAGTTGGCTTGAGCCTAGGGGTTCCAGCGTGGGCCCAAGAAGACTCATGTGGTCCTAGGTAGCACAATATGGCCACACAATATGGCCACGGATAGAAACTTCTACTTGAATGTCTCATTTTGTCAGGGAGGCAAACCTTTCCCAAGAGCTCCCTCTCTTATCTCATTGGCCAGAATGACACGCAAGGCCTCACCTACACCACGAGGTGTTGAATCGGCACTGTTGGCTGATGAATCCTTAATCATTAACCAAGCTTCGATCCCCAAGGCTGATGAGAGACTCCGGCCTGAGCACATGGTCACAGCCCTGTGCCTTCAGTCACATCTCCCCTGAATATTCTTCCACCCTGGGCAACTCCTATTCATCCTTCAAGACCCAGACACAATGCCACCATCTCTGCAAAGCGACTGTGTTGGGACACTCCACCTGGCAGAGAACCAGGGGCGGCCTGTAGGAGTCCAGGGCGGGCTCCAGCCAACGGCCTGCAAGGGCCTCTAGTGACAGCCAGCGGAAGAAGGAGGCTCTCAGTCCCACAGACAGAAGGAAGTGACTTCTGCCAGTGACAACATGAGCTTGGAAGCAAATTCTCTCCCACACAAGCCTCAGGTGAGACCATGGCCCCAGTCAACACGTTGACCGCCGCCTGGGAAAAACCTTGAGGCCGAGGCTCTTGGCTAAGCAGAGCCTGGACTCCTGACCCACAGAACCTGTAATGTCACACGTGTGTTTTGTTCTTAACCACGAAGTTCGTGGTAATATTGTTAAACAGAATAGATAATTAACACACCCCGTTTCCCCCACCCCACCCCACCCCTTACCCATTCTCCACGTTGCAGCCCAGTGTTTTCTAGCTACATCATCGCACACCTTCCAGTTTACAACTCGTGAGCTGCAATGGCTTCTGAGCCCCCCAAGAGCACCCTTGATCACCACCTACGAGATTCTATCCCATCCGAGGCCCCACTGTTGGGCAACGCCCGGCTCGCACCTGCAGTGACTCTCCTCTGGCTCTGGGACCACACACGCCCTATTTCCTTTTCTAGGAGCTCTTCCCTTTCCCAGCTGCTCTTCAGATATTAGCTCCTTCTGTCCCTTCAGAGACCTCCGCTGGACCTTGCCCACCCATCCCTGGGTCACTGGGCCTCAGCCCTCTCCTTGTTCCCTTCCTTGCTCGTGTTGTCATTTGCGGCTGGTTTAGCCCCGTCCCAGCCCACTCGGCTGTGCGCGCCACAGGGCAGGCATCACAGTTGTTGTGTCCCCACTGCGACCCCAGCACCTAGTTCTCTGCCTGATGCACAGTGAATGTCCACTGGACATTTACCAAACGCGGCTCCACCAGAGTGTGTATGTTCCCGTGAATGTCTCCCGCCACTCTCATAACTCTGCAGCCAGAGGAGGAGACATTCCCATGGCTGGACACTTGTTTCCTTCCTCTGTCCCTTTCCCTTCTGGGCTCCCACTTTGTGCTTCAGGCTCGGGTCACGATCCTGAGACTGACGGCTCTGGGGACAAGGGCTGGCAGAGGAAACAACATGGACGAGGGATCGGTGGACCTCGGGCGGCTGGGATCCAGGGCGGCCGCCCAGAGCCGGGTACCTGCGGACACTGCCGCGCGTCTGGCGAGCACGGCCCGAGCACGCAGGCTGCGAGCGCGCATGCGCGATATGTATAATGGCTTCGCAACATACACATTAGCTAGATAGCTTTTGAGATGCATAAACGATGTGAGTGCCTGAGCTGTATTAATTTAGTCCTCTCTAGAAAAGCCTGAAAAATAATAGGCATTCAATAAGTCATTGTGGAATAAATAAATGAAGATTGAATTTTGAGGTCCTTGGTTTTTTATTGAGGTCAATATGAGAATAAAGCATGTCTCTCCAGCTATTATAAAACTGGCCTTGGCAATATTGTCCATCAGTGGAGGGGAAAGAGCACTTTGGATGTTAGTCCTGCTCCCTGACCGTGCTAGCTGTGCGACCTTAGGCCAGCTACCTAACCTGGCGGGGTGCCGGTTTTCTAACCTGTAGAAGGTGGGCTAAATCCTAGGATCACTGAGAGACTTAAATTCAATTACATGTGTCAAAAGTCTAACATGGTTGCAAGGAGCCTCTGAACCCTCAAAGAGGGACCTCTTCACTTGTCAGAAAAGGGACTTAAGATGTGTTTATCACAGAGCCACAGCCTGGCACATGCTGCAATGCCAAAGCTAGGGTTAAGGGATACGAGTGAGTATGGTGGTGTATCCTGGTTTGCTGTAGAAAGTCCTGGCATGTTGCAATATTTCCTGGAACGATAGCCTCTGGGACAGGGGAGCTAAGGCTTTGTAAACCCAGCACGTGACAGTGGGGATTGGAGTGGCCCTGTACTGGCAGGGGGTGCTTGGGCACATCCGGCCAAGTGAAGAAAATAAGTTTTGTAATATTTCTGTTCAAATCTCCTGTAAGGCAAACCCTAAAACTTTGTTTTTGACTCCATTTTTAAAATCTTAAGTTTTGGGCCTGGCACGGTGGCTCACCCCTGTAATCCTAGCACTCTGGGAGGCTGAGGTGAGAGGATTGCTAGAGGCCAGGAGTGGCTGAGGTGAGAGGATTGCTAGAGGCCAGGAGTTCGAGACCAGCCTGAGCAAGAGCAAGATCCCCCCCCCACCCTGCCCCATCTAGACCTGTAGTCTGTTCACTTTCTAAAATTGAGGGCTTTGATCTGGTTGAAGAAAGGAAAAAAAAAAAAAATCCACAAAGGAAAAGAATTAACGGAAAAGTATATTTTCCTATAACACGGAAGCAGGAAATGAAGAAGACCTGAAACATATCATAATTATACCTTAAGAGGATAGAAATAGTTAGCACAGTTAGCATTTATTGAATATTTACAAGGTGCCAGGCATGGTCTACGTGCTCTGCATATATTAACTCTTTTCTCTTTTGATCCTTATAACAAGAGGTAGCAGGTGTGATTATCACTCCCGTTTTGCAGAGGAGGAAACTGGGGCATGAAGGGTGTTATTCGGCTAACAAGCGGCAGAGCTGGATTTGACCCTAGGCAGGTTCACTTCCTGGGAAGGAAACTCTGAGATAGGTTTCTAGAAGGGGGTGTACTGCGCAGTGCTCCTGGGATCAACATCTGCGTGGAGGAAGCAGCAGTGGGTGGAAGGAGAGGTTGGGCCAGGACGCAGTTGCAACAGACTCCTCTGCCAAACCCACTGCGAGCTCTCAAGCTGGGATGGCCCTTTAAGAGATGTCCCAAGCTGAGGCAAGGAGGGTTGAGTCTTTGTGTCCCCAAGGCCAGTTATTGGATGCAGCTGTCTTAGGGAGGAGGGTGTGGCCTCCAGTGGCTCTCTTCAGCCCCAAGCAGTTCCTAGAGAAGGACTCCACATCCACTGGGATCCGGCAGCTGCCAACCTCCCAGGACCTGCGGGGTAAGTGCGCACCACAGAGTCCACTACGGTCACCTTGGCCCCAAGCTCTCCCGGGATTCCGGGAGAAACTTAGGAATATTAGTGGAACAAACGACAACCCTTGCTGTTGTAGCTGGTCTCAAAGCCACCGGTGGTACCCATTGTCTTCCTCCACTGTTGTGCATTCAGAACTCCCCTCTCCCTGGCGAGAATCTCTGCTGAGCTTCTCGGCTTACTGTTGGCCTAAGCCAGACCCTCATCCACGAGGGGGCTGAGCTCCTGACACCCACGCCGTTAGGGGCTGCAAACCAGGCAAGGGATTTTGACTTTTTACTGGAATGGCTGCCTTCAGCCTTCTGTTCCCCATTTTTTATTACTTTAGGTCATATAGACGGACAAGGCCCTTATTGGCTGCCCTCCCATCTTGCCTCTAGGGATGACATGTTTTATTAATCATCTCCAAAGATCTGTGCAGGTCAGGCCCCTCTGGCTGCCACGCCAACCTTGCTGCTCATTATGATAACTACACCCATCAGGTCTCAGGATTTCGGGACCTTCTCACCCTCACTGTTATCAGGGAGCCCAGTTCTGTTATGGCATCTTCTCCCCTCAGTCCTGGCTTATAGAGTTGCTGGTGCCCTTCTAGCACCTTCCTTATTGCTTAGGAAACAGAATGTCCCCCGGCCTCTCTCGCACAGCAGAGGCATCTTACCTAGCACGTGCCCCTCAGCAGCCCCATCACTCTGAGCTTCTGCACTCTTTCCCCCGCCATTGGCCATGGCCGTGCTGGCATTTCTCCTTGACTTAGTGTCAGCTGCTGTTTTCTCCACGCTGATCCGCTTATTAGCAGCAGGCCAGCCCCTCGTCCCCGGGTCCTTGCCAGGTTGTTAAATGCCCACTGATGCACTCTCCCTTGTCTCACTTAATATTCTGTCTCCCCTCGACCCAGCACCCCCTGAATCTAGTCCCACGATTCTCCCAGTTCCAGCAGGTGCACGTGGTGAGGTCCTACAGCTCCTTTGGAACACAGTTCTTCCCCTCTCCCAGCAGGCCCAGCACTTCGGCAGCCAGCTTATCGTGTGACTTAGCCCCAGTCGCTAAGGTGGGGCTAGGTGGGGATAGGAATGGGGGCTGCATTGTCTTGCACAGAAGCAGCCTGGGCATCACCCTCAAGCAAAGTGGGGGCAGGGGGCACACCAGCTTCTAACAGGGAGGAGCTGGCCACTTAGGCCCAAGGACAGCTCACCAGAATCTAGGGATTCAAGATTGTTCAAGTGCATCAACCCAGAGAGCCCTACCCATCTCAACGCGGGCTCTGACCCCCGGGCAGCAGACCTTTGGAGCCCAGAAGTCCAACCTTCTCTGGAGCTCTGCTTCTCAGTAGAAGCCCCGGGCTGTTTTCAAAGATGAAAACATAGCACAGGACAAAAATCCAACAGGTGCTCAAAAAACACAGGTAACCTTGTCTATCCATGCCCAGTAACGGTTTCTACATGTCTAACAATATGAGCTTGCAGTTACCGAGTGCTGACTATGTGCCGCTCTCCCCAGCATTTTACAGGCACGATATCATGGATTTAACAAATGCAGCACGTATTTATGTGATTCCTATTACAAATCAGGCATGTGCTAGATTCCTGGCCTTCTCCAGGAAACCTCAGAATATTGAGGAGTCTTGGCTGGCTTTCTCTTTTTGAAACAAAACAAATAATTTCCAGCCTGATCTATCTCCTTAGAAAAGTGAAATTTATGAATGAGAAAGTATAGACATGGAAGCCATATTTTCACTGTAATTTTAATATTCATCTAATTAGCATATGTGTACAGCAGGCCTGATGATGGACACACCCGAGGGTTACTTTAGATACTGAGGACGCCTTTGTCCTCCTGAGCTTGTCAGGAAGGTGTGGGCACCACTGGCTTCTTAGTTTTCTTATCTGTAGGAAAGAAAATAATCTATATCGGTTTGATGGAGGTATTTATCCACAGAATGAATAGATCCAATCTTGCTGGTGAGAATGGAGTGAATTGCTTACCTTCTTAGAGGTGCATAAACTTCTTACTTAGAAGGGCACTAATTAGAATAGCTTTATAAGTAATTTGCTTAAAGGGATTTGGGAAACCAGAAACAATTTAAGTTCTAAACGTACAAGAGCTCTTTTCTCATGCAAATGCTTGAACCAGCTGTGAACGAGGCCTAAGCTTTCCAGTGCCGTCATGGCAGAATCAACAGGAATTTCAAAACCAAATCGAGATGTTAACACAAAACGATGTAACCACTCAAAAAAGAATTCATATCCAAAAAGATACACAGAAGCAAGAAGCATGAACACCTTTTGGGTGTTCAATATTCATAGAGCTGCTTCTACAAAATTTAAGGTTTGATTAAAGAGGGATGATGACCTCGAAGCACACAATTGTGAGCCTGGTTCATTTCAACGACAATTACAAGCACAAACCTCTCTGTGGTCTTTTTTTTTTTTTTTGGTTTGTAAACAGCAACAAGAACTGAACATCTAATTTTTGAAATTCTTCTGGCTTTTCTTTTTGACCTTTGGTATTTGTATGTATTGACGATCTCTAAACCATTGCACAAAAACACCTTGAAGTGTCAAGCTTTAAAAATGAGTCTTCTTTTCTCTTTCTCCCGTGCAGCTTGGATTATCTTGGCCTTGTCAAAATACATTCTCTAGTTAGAGGGTGGAAATATTTCCCTCTTGGCTCCCAAGTATTGATTTTCTTCAACACTCAGCTCTGTCAGTCAGCCGAAGAGGTGAAAGGTGAAAGTTCACCCAGCACTGCGCTGGCTTTACCTTCCTATTAATGTCACACCCTTTCCACATTTGATCCGTTTATGTGACCGCCAATCACACAGGCCCGTTACTGCCCCTGTTTTCCCTAGAAGGATACAGTTAAGTCAGGAGATGCTACGACGGTTCCTGGGGCCGACGCTGGCATTTGACAGGGCCAAAGGTGCCACAGTCCACACCTGCAACGTTTGTCTCCCTTTTGTGGAAAATCATACTGTTACATGATGACTGGCACACTTCAAGCTCGTCTATGTTCCCATCTGAAAGAATTATAACAAGTACATTTGCTACTTACACATAACCTTCTGTGAGCAGTAAGGACCTATTTTGTTATTCTTGCTTTTTCTGAAAACCAATTACAACCTTTACCTCAGGGATTCAAATTCAACTCCAAACTGAGGATTAAATGAAATGAACTAAATGATCTCAGCCCGGCTCCCGTGAGGCAGCCAACCTGTGTCATCGAATCTGACAAGATATAATTTGGTGCCATTAACAGTCTCGTTAGGAGCAAGTCAGGGTGGAGCTGAGGCAAGGTGCACGCGGTTCCCTTGCCCAAGCCACGGAGGGTGCTGTGGAGTTTCTGCGGCGAGAGGTTCCCCCGGGTTGCCTCACGCTTCTGCAGTGTAGGCCGGGGACTTCCTTCACGGGTCCACTGCCTCTGGGCCCAAGTCTGCCCGTCCTGACGCCGGCTCTCCAGGAAAACGGATAATTAGAAAGAGAGAGGTGAGGGGAGCATATGGATTTCAACTGAGAGCGTTTGAGAAGAGTGAACATTGGAAAAAGTAATAACATGAGCAAAACAGTTTCCAGTACAGTTCTGTTTTATTTAACACACATATGTACACAGGGACATTCAGCATGTATAGATCTATTAGTGGAACCATCGAGAAACGTCTGGAGAGGCAGACATTTTAATCCACTCCCTGTACAGTGAGTTCAATCATTGCATTTTCATACAGGTGTCACATCATGTCATCTTTTGCTTGTAAATTACCAATCAAGCCACATATGTCTCTATACATACAAGGGCAGGTCCAAATATAATGCCAATGGAATCAATAAAACACAAAAAGCGTACACTACGATGACAATATGGAGTTTACCTCAGTGCTGAGAAATCTGAGCAGGGATGAAATTTGGGACTGTGGTTGTCAACATAGCCAAGGAGAGATTTACGTTAACAAGAATGCAAATATTAGTTTAGTAGTCAGAAATGTCTGTCTAACCATCAAACATCATCCATCCGGAATTTTACGACCATAATGTTCTCCCGGACAATTGGCTTGGCTTTCTGGGCAGACAGGACGCATGAGAGGCGGTCCCACGCCCGCCACCCAGGGGCTTCGCTCCTCTGGCCCTCCTGGCTTTGTTTTTAATCTCCATGGCAGGTGGGAGCCACCCATGCCTTTGTGGGGCCTGCCTACCGTTCCTACACCTTCTTCCCGAAGCACAGACCATTTCGTTAAAAAAAAAAAAATAGAAAAAAAGTCGCTAAGGTATATGTTTACCTCATCATTCCAAATAGTTGTGTAATCTAGAATAAATTAATTCCCATTTAAGTTCATACAGTAAACATGTGCTGGGTACAGAGAAGACTTGGAAGCCCACTAGAAAAACAAAGTGCACCTTGTAGTTCACCTCACATTTCTCTACCTATACCGAATACAACAGCATGTTCACCACACAAAGTCTACACTGTATAGTTGTTTCTTCCTTGGAAACCACATATATAATCTTTATAATACAATGTACATGCATGTGCATAAATTCACTTTTGAGACAACACCCAACATCTAAAACCAAGGAATAGCACAGATTTGCCATCAATAGAAATAATATGCTTCATATCGATATGAAAGAGACGTTCTAGTGGTCTTAATTTCTTAATATGTTCTTTAAAAATCTGTTTCAGTAAAACAACAGACGCATTTGTTCCTGGACCTTGATCCTGCTTTTCTGTTTATTACATCTATGCTTTTTAGATTAAATATGCCCATTATAATTTTGGTTCCTCTGTAAACTTTCACATTTTCTCTGAATTTAACAAATCATTTTCTATTTTTGCATCTGATAAACCATTCTGCCCAGCTAACCAACCAATCAGCAATCAGCCAACCAACCAAACCCCCCAATTATATACAGGTCAAGGTTTTTAGGAGCATTTCATACAAAATATTATTTTATGGACTTTTTCCATTATTATGAGCAAGAACCAGCATAATCTGACATAAAGAGAAGAAGGTAATCTAGCTAAAGCTTACTTCAAAGCATAATGAACACCTTCATTGCAATATTTGCTCAAATTAGAGCCCTCACATTCTTATATACACTCCTGAACATTTGTGCCATAGTTATTAATTTTCTAGGACACTTAAAGAAATACCTTCTTAGCTTTTAATTGATCAGTAGTAGTTTGAAGGCTGAATTATACTTATTACATGATAATGGACATGTGTCACACATATGGGAACAGCAGGCTTGTAAAGTTTCTGGAGGAAAGGGGTAAGCTCTTTCTTAAACAAAAAGATCTACAGCAATAGATAGGCAAGTCTTCATTTTAGGTATATGCTATGCTTCCAAACGCGGTTCTTTTTCACAAAAGTCCCTTTAAGAGATTCGCTACAGTGACTGGATAATTCTATCAACTAGATCATAAGTAGTGATGTTTTTATTTTAAACTACTAACTACACTACCATCTAAGTAGGACATGAGCACTTGAAGAAGGCTAGGTGACTGGAAAACTGTATTTTCTACAAGGAAAAAATTTTTTTTTATATTTTCTCATTAATCTCAAAGCAGGTGTTGATAAAGAAAGGTAGTGGCTAAACCCTAGGAAATTGGATTGCATAATTTCCTAGCAATCACCAGAAGAAAAAAAGATGTAAACAGAATCTTTTTGGTAAACAACAGTATGCTTTAGGAAATGCAAGGGGCAATAATTTCAGGAATGAGGACTGCCACATGACCTCCACGCCCAGCGTCAGGACGACCAGATTCAAGCAGCACTTCAGAGATGGGGTTTAGATGGCTGAAAATGCTGACCCGGGCTGGAGTGCAATCACAGTGTGTATTGATTTTCGGGCTTCTGTTGCACCAAGCAACAAGAGCGTTCCCCGGAACCGCTGGCTTTCCCCTCCCATCTCTGGCAGGGAAAAACTCCCTGGTGACAGGATGGCCACATCCTGTACAGTGGTGTGTGCATGCCTCTGAATCGATAGGTGGCACAAGCCGGAGTCTGCCCCTGAGAAGCATGCACAAGTGACACAGACCCAGCGCGCCCTTGGATGACTCTGGGGTGGGCAGGCACCGAGGAATGATCCGGTGTGAGTGCGGGCAGAGCGACATCGGCTTTGAGAAGTTAGAGAACTAAAATGCAGCGCGGTGGCAGAGAGCAGCCCTAGACCATGAAGCGGTGCTCCTTCCCGTCGTGGGCCATGAGGATGACGTTGCGGTTGGAAGTCCAGATGAGCCGGGCCAGTTTGAGGGTGTTGTGGGAGCCAGGGGAGGCCGGTTGCACGGGGGGCACCTGGTAGGTTTTGATGCAGCGCAGCTGGGGCGCCGAATTCAACATGCCGATGCTGCCCAACAGGGACGTGTTCATCTGGAGGGACAGGGGACAGGAGAGCAAACAAGTCACTTGAGGAACCTTCCCACTCCCTATCGCAGAGGCTGGTTCCATCTCTTCTGGCCACACACTGCAGGCCACTTTCTCCTCCATAATGGTTATTCCTGTTCACCTAAGAGTTTATTCTTAACCTCTAAAGGGTTCCTTTCAGTGTATTTGGAATGCTTTTGATGCTGTAACAGTAAATGCATAAATCTAGAGAAATTTTACTTTGTGGGAAGAGCCTGACAGCAGGAGAGTCCATCGATCTTTAGGAAGGGAGCTAAATTATAGCTGTTAATAAAACGGTTCAATTAGACAATACAGGTATTTGGGAATAGTGGGTATTTAAAACTGCAGACCTCTTTGTTCTTTAACAACAATGCTAACTGCGTCCCCTGAAGGATGAGTCAATGGAGACAAGCTTTGGGATTTATAATTAGTTCAAGAAAGTGAAGCAGAGTTAAGCAGTAGACGGCGTGACAGGTTATGGGATCAAAGCTCAAAACTTACCCCCCAACTCCATTTCCCATCTACCAACACCTTTGCTCCTCTCTAGCTTTTTCAAAACTCACAGTCTCTGGAAAGCTCTTGCTTATTTTGAAGGGAAAAACAAGAACCAATTTCATCCCAACACTGTATCTGTGACTCACTGTTTTGCTACCACACTCAAGAGAGTATCTTCTTAATACTTTATAGATAATACTTTTTTTTATCAGTTGAGGATTTCTGCCTTTTGGAAGTTTTTCCAGATTTGATTTAAATTTTAAGTTTTCTTAATCCATTTACCTAAATGAAAAATAACATGGAAATTATGAC
This sequence comes from Eulemur rufifrons, assembly GCF_041146395.1. Classification (NCBI taxonomy): domain Eukaryota; kingdom Metazoa; phylum Chordata; class Mammalia; order Primates; family Lemuridae; genus Eulemur; species Eulemur rufifrons. The sequence continues at coordinate 14,651,314 of NC_090987.1, forward strand.
TCATGAACAACTATGCATTCAGGTCAAAGTGCTAAATACTGAATGGCAGTCATCTAAGTGAACTGTTTCCTGAGCAACTGCGTCTGAAGATTCCTTTAGATTCTAAATATTACCTTAAAGTGTTTGCAATATGCATCATTTTTGCTACTATAAATCACATGGAAAGCATACTGGAAATCAAGAAAGAGCCCTCGGAAATAATATTTTTTCTTTGCACTAATTCTCATTTCCAATTCTTCTCTCCAGCAAAATCTTCATCTAAATGTGTAACATTCTAGGGATTTGCGTGAAGCATGCACATTATGATCCAACATATACAAATGGTTGATCCATGAAACCCCGGCAAATCCTAGGACATTTAAGATATGTTATTGCTGATATCATGCTCTGCATTTGGATCAGTGCAAAACACAAGCCATTCCTTTTTCTAGCCCTTCTCGGCAGCAGGATGGTGTCAGAGGGCGTAAATCATGGCATCTCTAGCAGAGTGCGCACAGGCTCCACTGACATTTTCACAATTTAAATCATCTTGAGTAATAACCCTTTTAAGATAACTAATGTTACTGATTTTCCTGCATTAATAATAGTGCCGAACACAACACAGAGGTGAAAAAAAATCACTAGTGTACGAGGTCACATTTTAAAACCAAATGTATGGTTATTGTTAACTCTTTCTGTTAAAGTTCAGGTTGCATTTACAGCCAGGCATTTCCTTACTGTCAGCCTTCCAAAAGCCTCTTTCCTTGTTTCCTTCCCCCTCTTTCCCCAAAACTCCACAAAAGACAAAAATCAATGCTTTATTGCTTTCTTGGAGGGTCCCAAATAGTTTAAATGTAAATAATGATGGTGGCCAGGCGCGGTGGCTCATGCCTGTAATCCTAGCACTCTGGAAGGCCGATGCAGGTGGATTGTTTGAGCTCAGGAGTTCGAGACCAGCCTGAGCAAGAGCGAGACCCCCGTCTCTACTAAAAATAGAAAGAAAAATTAGCTGGACAACTAAAAAATATATAGAAAAATTAGCTGGGCATGGTGGCGCATGCCTATAGTCCCAGCTGCTCGGGAGGCTGAGGCAGGAGGATTGCTTGAGCCCAGGAGTTTGAGGTTGCTGTGAGCTAGGCTGACGCCACAGCACTCTAGCCCGGGCAACAGAGTGAGACTCTGTCTCAAAAATAAATAAATAAATAAATAAATAAATAAATATGGTGAGCTTGATTTGATAGTTCTCGATTCTACAAAAAGTAACAGCACATAATAATGTAGTCCTCTTACAGAACAGAGTCAAACGATTCAGAAAACTGCTGGTTAACATTCACTGGCATCAACGGGCATATCGTGCTTTTAAGAAACCTAACTTCTCAGCTGATAAATAACTAAAAAGTATTTTTCATTCTTCATAGATTTTCTGTGAAAATATGTATGAAGCTTGATTTCTGCTGGTGGCTCAAAATGCACCGGGCATACAGTGCTTAGACACTGTCCTATTTTTAATTCTCTCCTTCAAATTTAGCTGCAAACAAAAATGGGTTGAGGCCTCTAGGCAAAGAGGGAGAGAATGTCTTCCGGGAATAGAAAGATTTTAAGAAAAAGCCATTATTACATTTGAGTTTCCATTACAACCTGAGCCATCCGTATTCTGACAAATCCCTCTGGTGGGGTCAAATTAGCCACCACGCCTCCGAACAGGGCTGTGTGAAATTCTGTAAGTTAAATAACTATTACAGTTGCATACAGTTGGAACGAGGACGCCCCCCATGTTCACGAAAATTCACTGGTTTCCACGTCACCCTCCCTACCACCTCTTCAAATTGGGCATGAATCTGAAATAGTGATTTTTCCAGTAAGCCCAGCCAAAGAACTCTCCCTGAAACAATTAACTGCTTTGTTATTCAATATTAATGCTTTCTTGCCCAGCAACGGCTACAACTATGTTCAAGTAAGGGCAACCTGAACCTCGGATGAAAGCAACCCATGTCGTGGGACGGGTGAAAAATTGAAAAAAAGAAAGAAAATTACATGGAATTGTAAGATTTAGTAACATTAAGTTTTTTCCTGATTACAAAGATAGCAAATACTAATTGTGGAAAAGTCAAATAATAAAGAGAAGTACAAAGAAGAAAGCAAAAATCCCCTGGAATCTCATTTCCTGGAGACAATCGCTGTTCGTATTTTGGTAAGCAACTTTCCAGACCTCCATGTTAAATACACAGATGAGGAGAAGCAGATTTAAGGAATTTTACATAAACAGGCTCATATGAAAAGGCAGCTTCACAGTCTGTTTTTTCACTCAACAAAATGTTGAGGGCAATCTTCTCATGTTAATGACTATAGATTTACATCATTCTTTTTAAATGGTTGAATAGTATTCTATTGTATTACAGAGTAAATAAAAATAAATGAAACCAATATCCATCTAATTTATTATTAGCATTTCTGAAAGAGGGTATTTATTTGTTCGGTGGTATGATTTAGGTGAGAGAATTGTGAATGTATTTCATTGCCAAACTCCTCTTGCTCAAATACCAATCTGAAGTGAAATATTATAGAAATATGATGTTAGAAAAATCAAAGCGCTTGAAAGATTGCCAAATTAGTTCATTCAATAGATAAGTATGTAAACTAAAATCCAACTTTGGCTTTTTCCTTCCCTTCAAAACTAATGCTTCACAAAACCAGCTCTGTGAAGATTATTTTCTGAATACACAGAAACACATGCAGATATAATTCATCACAGCAGGAAATGTTTTAATGCTATCCTCAATGTAAGTAATGCTGCACGCAAACCTTTTACTAAGTCTCACTTGAGTAATTATCCAAGCAATATTTCTCATTAACACTCATTTCTCAGCAAAGATTTTAATAGCTGATGGCTTTAGTAAGGTTTTATATTAATAAGACTTCATTAAGTTTTCAAAATATATTACAGTACACTTACTGGAATAATATAAAAGTATTCTCATACATCATTAGAACTAAACAAGAAGTATCTAAATAAATCAGCAAAGCCCATTTGGGGAGAGCAGCAGCAGATCTGACACTGCTTTCTGGACTCTTTTTAATTCAAATAAAAGAGCACTACACTTCTGGAAGAGGTTTCATTGTGTTTTCTTGAGAAAGCTGAAATGATGTGTTTGTGTGCCTTCCATTAAAATTTTAAGACTGAGCTGATTATAATTTCAACATCCAAAAAATGGGCTGGATTTTAAATTCTGACACTGGTTTTAGAGGCAAGAGAGATCTGGGTGTTGCCCGAGTTGCTGCGGTGCTCTGGCATGTGCAGGTAATACGAGGCGGCCTGGGGGTAGGTGAAAGCTCGTGGACTACAGAGATGTGCCACAGCCCCACTGTGCGCAAAGCCACATGGACAGGCACACGGGTTGAAGTGTGCTTGGCAAAGCCCAGAGACGACAGCAGGAGCCTGCAGAGAGGGACTGGAAGATGAAAAGAGGTATCTCCAAAAGATATCTAATGCATGCACTTGATCTCTAAGGTAAGAAAGAACGCTACCCACAACTCCATCAATGAGCTGGACAGAAACTTTGATGGAAACAGAAAAATATTCAACGAAAGGATGAACATATCCAACTTGAAGATCTAGACAACGGGAAAAAGAAAACTGACCACTTAGAAAATTTCCCTTAAAAAATTCTGAGAAATACTAGAAACAGTTTCAAATCTGGCTAACTTTTGGGGTATTCGTTTATATAACCAATTGTATTTACTTAGCAGAAAAAAAGTTGGACCAAAAAAAAAGGGAGCTTTTGTTTGTTTTTTCCAAAGAAGAAAGCCTGGACAAAACACAAGCTCTTTGCAAGCAGGGCTCGATGACTTATGATCTCTGAATCTCTAGAGCACAGGCTGGTACCTAACACTTGGGAGCGCAGTAAATATGGAATGAATCTCCAAGATCTCAAGAGAACAGGAAATAAAGGGAAACGTATCAAAGTACAGTTGGCACAATAGAGACCGTTGTGTCAGACATGAGTGGGAAAAAATGACGAAGTCTTCAAATAACCATTGTTGCGGGAGTCCAGTTTATGGACACCTAATGGACTCACTGCAGGGTTTTGGTAGTAGAAAACACCAGTTCTGTGTTTGCCTATGAGGAAAAACGAAAACTGAGCGAGATCTCTGACAGAAAGAGTTTAGTATGAGCTAATTAAGATGCTGGAGATATATTCTGGAAGAAAGGATAATGAGAAAATAAACTGGAAAACTAAATTAGATAAAAGTAGAAAAAGTCTGTGACAGATTTTGACGTTGTCATGCTTTAATAGCATGCTGTTAATTAAGCAATTTATTGTATCCGTTTTACATTTTATTAGCTATTGATTTTTTTTTAAGCCATCATCAAGTTGTGCTGAAGGCTTGCTTAAACTTTTATTTTGTTTTAGCTTTCAAAGCAATAAACTGAATCTCATAAAACATACTTACACCTTAGGAAAATAGTAACAACAAAATTTTAAATTAACTTTTTTTGAGGGGGGTGGTAATATTTACTTTTTTAAAAATAATTATCAGGACTGAAACAGTAAGGTAATTAAACAGAAAATGGAATGAAGATTAAGCACTGAGGATGAAACAAGTTCTACTGTAAAAATTAGCTGCTCAGAATTAACATTTATTTTAATCAGAATTAAATACAGGCATTCTCATGAACTGCCAGCCAAACATACTCAGATTTTTAAAAATGTTTCTCTGAATAGTTTGGGAATTAAGAGCATTATGTGGGAAATTCAGAATGCAAACAAAAATGAGACAATTACAAAGGAGATGAGAAGTAAATCCTAGGAAAATACCTTACTGCCCTATGCCCTGTTGGAGTCGCAGACCCAAGGACCTTGCTGAATGGCTTGTGTGAATTATGGGCCTGAGCAAGGCCTTCCTGCCAGACTCCTTCAGGGCAGGCCCTCACACAGGCCGCACCCTTGCTTCCTGCTGACTCTGGGCACACACACGGTCTCTGTCCTTAACCACCGGCTCCTTCCGACTGACCCTGGACACCGGCGCTTCCTCAAAATCACTCGCATCTCAGCTTAGGCGTCACTTCCTCTGGAAAGCCTCCCCAAGCCCATGTTCTCAGTTCCCCCTGCACTGCATGTACCGTAATTGCTTACTTATCTGTGTCTACTCCAGACGGAAAGCTCTGCGAGAGCAGATGCCCCCTTTCCCAATTGCTAATTGTACTCTCAGCACCCTGCATGCCAGGGCCTGGCACACGATCAGCAATTAGTGAATCTTAATATTTGTTGGAAGAAGGGGGTGGTGGTGGCGGGAAGGAGGGCTGGCAGGTAGGCTCGACGAGAAGCCTTACCTGCCACCTACAAAAAGCATACCATGCGGTATACACTTCAAGACCCTGTAGCACCCACCCTTACCTGCCAGAAAGAAATGTGGCTGTCAGTGTTTGAGTAGGTGGCAAGATATCGTCCATCGGGAGCAAAGGCCACTGCAGTGATTGGTCCCTTGTGTCCGTGGATTGTCTAAAATAAAAATTCAGACATCATTAATGGTATGCATTCCGCAGAACTATTACAAGCACGCATGCAAATGCATTCAATGTGGAACAAGTCATGTCACGGATACTAGATGCTGTTACATTCTTTGTTTATACAATCAGGTAAGAAAAATAAAGCAACCAAAGTTCTCTCGCTGAGGAACTCTCTAAGGGCTTCAATCTTATTCTGAGGAGTCTACCTGTCTCCTAGTTGGTAGGACACCATGAGCCCAAAGAAAAAGCATGTATTAATGGGCAAACCAGTGTGTTAATTCATTTATGTCCATTAGAGAGAAGAATTTTACAATTAATTAGAAAGGTAAGAAACTGATCACCAAAACTATCCAGGAACCTGGCTCATCTGAAACAAAAACCAATCAAAGCTGTATCACAAAAATCCCTGCTCTGGAAGGAGTTAAAGACTATAATTTTAACTCCTTAATAATTACACATTTTTCATGTCTTATGCTTCATTTCTCCCCAATAACACTGTGTTTAAATGCATATAGCTGCAATTAGTAAACATACATACATACACATGTTGGAGGTTTGGGCACACATATAAATCAAATATCATTAAAAACAAGTTAGCAGGAATAGTTTTGAACTTCTGCCAAATAGCTATCATTGATTTAACCATGAATAATAAAAAGGAGGCTGTATTTTAGACTAGGTCTTTGATAAAAGGTCCTCCCTAATAAAAAAATACACTCAAGTCTGATGATATTAATAATTACAGAAAACACTGGATACTAAGCAAGTTAGCATATTATATTAATCTCCCCACACTCAACTATTAAAAACCATATCTCTGCCACATTAACCAACATTCAGTCTGGCTCACAAGCCATAGGTCTGTCTCTTCCTTTTGTCTAGAAAGGAGTGGGAAATGTGTGCCTTCAACTAACATAGTACCAGAAAGGTTTGTTTTCAGCTGTCATTTTTGATGGAGAATCGTGAGCCTTGAGTCTCAGTGAGAGCATCAGGCTCCTTGCGTGATTCGGCCCATACATACTGTAAATTTCAGTAAGACTTTTTATAATTCATTTCTGAATGACTAAAATGAGGAAGAGGAGCAAGGAAATGGGTAGGGGACACAGCACATTCCTCAGTGCCCTTTGCATTCTGTTCTTTCCTGTCATTAGATTTTCAAGGCACTATAGGATCCAAAATAACACCTGTTCTCCAACATTCAAAGAAAAATGCCATATTGGCAATATAGCACTGAGCTTTGGGCAGGCAGAGAGCACTGATTTGAGTCAGACTGTCCGGGTTTGCTTTTGGGTTCCACGATTTCCTAACTGTGGAATCCAGGGCCAAATTATTTAAGGTACTTAACCCCTGAGCACCGATGTTTATATAGTAGAGATGATGATGATGATGATAATGACATTATCTAAATCACAGAGCTTTTCGAAGATTAAATGAGATAATACATACTCTGCACAATGCATGGCACAAAAGAATTCAATAGTATTAATATTTTAGTATTAAAATACTATCGGCTGGCTTAGAGATGAGCAAACGTAAACAATCACATAACTCAATTATTTGACTGTATCATTTAATGAACACCCTCCCTACATGGCCCAACCATATATTCCAGATTCAGCATCACTTAGCATACCAGCTTGCCTAGAAACACAGACTTCGGACTGGGATTTTATTAAACAGATGTGGTAACTACCCATGGTGCTTGCTGAATAATTATTGCAAGAAAAAAGCTTAACATCAACTATATAAGAATGAAAATTATTCAGGCAGGGAAAAAAAGCCTCAATTAAGTGGGAAAAACTGGCCATTCCCACTTACTAGGTCAGTTTAATGAGCTCATTGGGAAAACGTTTTTAATTGTTTTTTAAAATCAAGATTCAGTTCTGCTAAAAGTATGAAATTCTCCTGGGCCAACCTGAGGCTATTTTATGGTCAAGATAGTTGATTAGTAAGGTCTTGACATATAACATAGGATGCAAACTAAAGACCCTTAAACTGAAACCAGATTATAGGTATGTTTGGTTTGGCCTGCAAAAATGTTTAAAAAAAATTTTTTTTTTGAGCCCATATTTCTAATTCCTCGGATATCATGTAAAATCAAGATTTCTAGCCTCTCCTGAAAAACTGGGCCTTTGTTCACATGTGGCAACGTCGGCCAGGGCTGAGTGGAGGTGGCCACTTCAGCCTGGGCGTTCGCTCCACCAATCCAGTCCTGACACAAAAGAAGACCTGTGGACCAGGCTGCCCGGCTCACTTAGGTCCTGCGTGGGCCCCCTTAATGTAACCCTTCCAATATAAATATTTGATGGAAAATAATTTTTTCCATGCTCTGGGATCCTATCAGCCATCTAAAACTGTGAGTAGACTAAAAGTTCTTCTAAGAAAAACTGGCCCTTCTTGAAAGCCCCCCAAAACCCAACTCTGCAGAGGTGGACTGATCCTCCTTCTGGAGATTGGGCCCCCAAATTCCAAAACAAAATGCCAACCCTGCTTCCTTCTCATTAGCATCCTTCCTTAATCAGCAGCCAGAAGGTACTTCAGAAAATCAGAGCATGCAACAGTGAGTGGACTACACACCAGCAGGTCCAAAGGATGTCACCATGGACGTGTTAATGCCCCTTTATTTGAGGTTAGGCAAGTTAGCCCCGTTGTGAAAGCAGAAACCCAGACACACTGGGAACACACTTCTCCTTTAGAGCAGTCTTCTCTAAATACTTCATATTATGTCTTCATCTTTTACAGAGGGCTGGTATGTAAAACAGCCACTTGAAGAATACTTCTACGTTATTTGAAGACACAATTATGTTGTCTAGTGTCTCTAATAGAAGTTCCTGTGAAATAGGTTCATCCTGGAATTTTCTGCCAGGAAAATGTTTCTCTTTCTAGATAAATTTAGTTGCTTTTTTAAAATCATGTAACAATAACTACATAATCTAACATGTGCTTGCTTTACTGCCAGGAAACTCAGAACTAAATTTATGCTCATTCTATGTGTCTTGTAATAAATACTTCCTACTCAGTTCACTAATCGCTGCTCTGTTTTCATTTGCTGCTGCCGTTGAGGTCCTGTCACATACTGAGTTCAATTTTGTTACTTTCTTTAAAGTCTTTTTTGGACAACAGGGGACTACACTTTGGATCAGAATATGAACACACACACACACACACACACACACACAGAGTACAATACTGCCAGCTGCCCCACAGAGCTGCCTTTTAAAGTAACCTGAGGAAAAGTCACAGAGCACCGACTGCTGCTGACAGACAGACAGACCTGCTGTCTTACAAGAAAGCAAGCACCACTCACGGCAGTGCAGGGAAGCTCGCTATTTTAAGTGGTTTGGTACATCTGGTGAGTTCATTACAATCTCAGCCTGAGAGGTGCTTCAGCCCTCGCTGTAATGGAAATGTTGCCATTGTTTTTTGCTCAGACTCTGAACTGGTAAGATCTGTGAAGGTACCACCTGATCTGACTCTAACCTCTACGCAGGCGTTAGCGATGCAGCTGTGGGATCCCATCGAACTCTTTCAGTGCTTTGTGATGGGGCGGGCCCTCTGCTTTGGGTCTGCAACGCTAGACCCTAAAGAACACTTTCTAAAACAACAGGTTTCAACATAAAAAGAGGTTTGGTCGACTTTTTATGTGTGAATGAGTGTCATGCCTTGTTATATTTTTACCCAAAGAAATTGCTATCTTGAAAAGAGAGAAATGTAAAGAAGTTAGTCTAATTCAATTAGTTCTATGCACCATTAAAAAAAAAAAAAAGTCAAGCAATTATCCCTGGCAGAGGACAGAGTGGTGAACTGTTAAACACCCTCACTCCTTTTTCTTATGAAAGAAAAGGAACTAGAGGCAGGAATAAAAATGAGCAATACTTACACTTACCCAACAATTTTTAACAGACACTTTTAATGTGCTCTGCAAAGAAATATAAGTAATCTCGTTGTATCAGAAGGAAACGGCGATTAGATTCTCTAAAATGATTAGGTCAGTGTCAACAGACACCTATAATCCTAGCACTCTGGGAGGCCGGGGCAAGGAGGATCGCTTGAGAACAGGAGCTTGAGACCAGCCTGAGCAAGAGCGAGACCCTGTCTCTACAAAAAATAGAAAAACTAGCCAGGCGTGGTGGTGTGAGCCTGTAGTCCCAGCTACTCAGGAGGCTGAGGCAGGAGAATTGCTCAAGCCCAGGAGTCTGAGGTTACAGGGAGCTATGATGATGCCACTGCACTCTAGCTGGGGTGACAGAGCGAAACACTGTCTCAAAACAAACAACGACACAACCCATGACTATCTAGAATATTTCTTTAATATTGCTCTTTACACGATCTGTGTCTTCCTAGAGTTCTTGATATTCAACTTCCAAATGACAGGTTTGAGGCATGAAACCAAAAAGTAGGACTCTATGTTATACCCATTTTAGAGGCCGAACAAAATCAAAGAGAACATTTTGTGCTTATTTGCAGGTCTCATCATTTTTTTTAAATGGGAAGGGGAAGCCTAATCAGACAACACATTTTCTTACTTTTAACATAAATTACGAAGAAAAGATTCCCAAAAGTAGGTAAGATTTTGCTATCATAAATACCATCGATTCATAAGGTACGAACCCATGTATCTTGTATAACATTTACTAAAATAAAATGGAAGAATGGGGACGGAACCTTGAAGCCCTAAGGTCATCAGGGGCGGAGCGGGAAGGGGCCGCCTTGGTGTGGCCTTCTCCGGAAGCAGCATGGCTGACTTCAGATGGAGTCAGGCAGCTGCAATTCAAGGGGTGCCTGAAAGGTCTGCCGAGCTGAACATATATCCCCAGTTGGCGGCACATGGCCTCCAAAATCTCTAAACACACAAATATGCCTTCGTCTGAGGCATTTTGGCCTAGAATTTACTCTGGCAGAGAGCAAACAGGACAAGCTTGCTTCCATGATGTACAAGCAGGGCACATGCCTTGAGCTTAGGGTGAGCCTGAATGAAGCGTCTGTTTGTGTATGGAGGCAAGAAATAGGCTGAGAACAGGCTAGATATTTCGAGAAATGAGTGCCTAGGAGGTGAGGCTGGAGCCCTGAAAAGAAAAGGAGAGGCAACACCAAACAGCCACAAATACCTGCATTTTCCCAATGCTGCTCTCACTTTAACAATAACCAAAAACTCGAAGTGAGGTTCAGGGTGTGCTTTACCTCTGCTATTTAAAGCACCAGTCACACATTTGGGATCTCTTACATATTAATAGCAGCCAAAGTCAGAAAAGGGCAGATGAGGAGGGTGGACCAGGGTCTGATTTGCAAGACTTTCTGACATCCCGGTACAGGGGCCGCAGATTTCATGGCTGGCTGGCAGGGAGGTAACTGCTCAGGGCAGAGAGAAAACAAAGACATCTTTCTGACTGACAGTTTTGTTCGTCAGGCAAGGGAAAGGCTCATCAAAAAAGAGCCATTTCAAAAGAGTTCAAAAGTTAAGAATTAATTACATTCAAGAAAAAAAAAAAATCCCCTTTTCTCCAAGCAACCAATTTGTGAAAATTTTATTAGATACTTAAGGTTCATCTCCTCAAGGAAACAAATTATAGATTCAACAAATAATTTAGGCAGATAATAACACCATTAAAAAACAGATAATCTCATCTATGGCCGATTAGAAGGCTCAAGTCCAATTTAATTATCACTGTGAACTAAGCCTTCTCAAGCCTTTTTGTGCATAGGCTCTTAGGAGCCCACGATGTTGCCAAGAACACTGAAAGGCCACCCATTCTTTTCTGTATGTGGACAGTGCTGCCTTAGAGTGGGTAGCAGATGAGAATCTATTCTGTTTTCAAATATCTCTAGAGAAGATTCCAAAATCTCCCTTGAGGACCCTTTTCAGTGTTTAACAATGTATGCTGTCAGGAAATTTTTCCTTATATCAAATCTAAATCCAAAATGAAGTGGTTTAAGACTGCTTCCTCTCGTCCTAACCTCAGCAGAGATGGAGAACAGCTGGTCACCAATCTGCAGAGCCTACTCAATACCAGGGGTCCTCACAGAACCCCTAGACTCCCAACCCCAGGTGGTGTGGACACGGCTTCCACATACAGGAGAAGGTTCCTGGATTGGTCCAACCTCCCTTCCCATCCTGGTGCTGCCATGGTCCACGGCAATCTCCCTGCCCTGCCATCCCTGTGAGGGTGGCTGGGATGCCAGTCAGCACTGCCTGGCACAGAGGAAGCCCAGTCTCCCAGGGGAGCTGGCACACCCAAGCAGTCCTCCTCCTGGCCACGGCAACAGTGCAGATGGAGAAAAACTCTTTTCCTTGACCCATCTCCAGGAGTTTAAACCTCTTAAAACAGAGCTGCCCTGACATTCTCCACTGGCTGGGAAGGAGGAAGATGCCCATGTTGCTCTCCCAGCCCCGCAGGCCAGAGGAAGATGATGGCCCACCTCTTCCATCAGCACCTCCCTCCCTGGTCCCCAGTGCCTGAAGGTCCCCCCCGCCAATTAGCTTGTCTGTGCCCCAAAGAGGCGATACCTACCTATAAGCACCATACATAAGCACTTCTTCAGGAAAGGATAATTATAACATTAGGACTCTGGTTCTTTCTCACTTGGGACACAAAATACAGAAGCTAAAAATATCGACCAAAATGAAAGCACATGGTAACTGTAATCCTAAAACTCTCCAGTACTGAAGAGAGCCCAGGTTTTCTTATTGGCTGTACTATCTCCTAAAGTCTAAGCACATAAGTCTAGATGCTGCCCTTTGGTGGTTCTACAATGATTTTGAACAGAGATTTGAGGGTTGAAAATGGGTTGTTTATCTCTATAATTTCTTTTCTTGATGGAGGGCTGAGGCGATGCTTTTTATTCACATTATGCCAACTCTATGTTACACAGTTAACCTGTTATGGCATTTTCCAATCCAAGGTATTGGAATTATTCAATGAATTGAGTTATTTTCTATCACCATCTAATTGAAAAGAATATACATTCAGGTGAAAAAAACAAGTAGATTTGGTATCATTTTAACATCTTAATGGAAAATAGATTTAAGGATAAATATAATAAAGCGAGCTATCTTAAGTTTTATTATAAGATATAATGCCTCAAGTAAACAGACTCTTTTTATTCCTTAAAAATAGCTGCAGCATTTATTGCCCATTTTCGGTTACTAAAAGTTACTTATACCTCATTTGGGGATAAACTAACTGACATTGATGAATTAAAGGAGCTTTTCAATATCCACATATGGATAATTCTTATCACACAAGCAAATAGTTTTTGGTATTTTTTTCTGTAGGAGGTTACATGTCCACACGCACGTGTGCACACACCTATATATGCACAACACCCTTATCTAGGAAGAGTGAGAATCAGGGTAAATGCTCAACACAATTTTACCGTTGTCATTTTGGCATTACTAATAATTTCAGATTTTTTATAATACTGAGGCTTATATTTTCACTAAGATTGATTATAAATTATCCAAATTAATATTTATTAATTAAAGGAAGGTCTATGAGTGAATGAATAGAGAATAAACACTTAAGGCAATAGTTTACCAAACTTAAACTATGTAGCCCTCATAACAGCGATCTCTGCAAAAAATATGTACTGGTTTTAGGAGTATTTTCCTTTCTATTCAACTGAGAAACTCAGATTCAAAGAAATAATTTTCTACTAATTAGACATTAACATCTAATTCCTTCTTCCTCCTTTCCTTGCTACAGAGAATCAGGAGCTGAATCCTGCTCCCTTCTCACATACTTCTCTTCTGCTTTAGTACACCAAATATTTTCAGGATGAAGAAACTATAAAATATCCAGTAACTGATATGTCCTTTCTTTGCATGTTGAAATGATCAATTTTATAGACTCAAACTTCAAAAGTTAGTTTTCCCCAAATCCCAAACATCATAATTTCCCTGGTGACACAAAATTGTCTCATGTAGACTTTACTAAAGCTTGAGAATTTATATTTTCCAAAACATTTCAAAAGTATTTAACATTTTCACCATTCCAAAAAGAGAAATGACTTGTTAAAAGAAAATTAAGGCATCACATAAAATTCTAAAATTTATACATATATTAACCAACATTACCATATCTTTTGACTCATGTTATATTTTGAATAATGACAGAATATATCCACTAATACACAATATAGATTTAGGAATTTTTACATTTTTATGTATAGTTTATTATGCCTCTTCAACTTATTAAAACAGAAAATCAGATTAGTCTGGAACGTAAGCTAATTAATGCTGTTCTGTATAACAAAGTCCATTTCTTATGTTAAGAAATGCCAAGTTAGAAAAATATTAAATTACCCTCCTAGCTTTGATACAACACACAAAAGTTTTCTTAATATTAAAATAGTAATATTCATAAACAATGCAATGATGTATGTAGTTTTTTCCCCACATGTCAATTGCATTTGCAAATATTCCAGAGCAATTACTGTGCCCAAGTAACACTGATACTACTTGTCAGTCTCTTGACCTATTCTCAGACCATCCCACATTTGCCTAGTGGATTGAAATTTGTCTTTGCTGGTTTTATGAATGGGTAAAATTTTCTGATTTGCTTATTTGCAAAATAAGAATAAGATCTGTGGAGCCTACCTCATGGGATTAAATATTTTTAGGGCAAAGGTAGTTAAAAGTGCTTTGGTTTTTTTTTTTTTTTTGAGACAGAGTCTCACTCTGTTGCCCGGGCTAGAGTGAGTGCCGTGGCGTCAGTCTAGCTCACAGCAACCTCAAACTCCTGGGCTTAAGCGATCCTACTGCCTCAGCCTCCCGAGTAGCTGGGACTACAGGCATGCGCCACCATGCCCGGCTAATTTTTTTTTTTTGTATATATATATTTTAGTTGTCCATATAATGTCTTTCTATTTTTAGTAGAGACGGGGTCTCACTCTTGCTCAGGCTGGTCTCGAACTCCTGACCTCGAGCGATCCACCCGCCTCGGCCTCCCAGAGTGCTAGGATTACAGGCGTGAGCCACCGCGCCCGGCTAAAAGTGCTTATTGAAAGTTTATGTTCTAGGCCCAGTGCTAGATATCAGAGTACAAAGATGAGATGTGACCTCTGTTGGTGAATCTAGGAGGGGAGACAGTCACCAGTAAGCAACTATTGTATGGTGTCAAAAACGGCATAATAGAAATGTGCAGAAGGTGTCATGGAAACACAGGAGAAGAGACAGTAATTTCTGTCCAGGGGTGGGAGATACTGGAACAAGGTACAGAGAAAATGGTATTTGAGTTGAGCTTTAAAGGATGAACAGAAGTTGGTCAGAAGGACGAGAGATGAGTCTAAGCCAACGTGCAGATATGAGAGATGTCCAAGGAAACCGCCAGCACTCCTGTGTCACTCTGCCGAGGGAAGTGCCAGGGGGTGGGGGAGGTAGAGAGACAGGCTCGGAAATGAGGCAACAGGGCAGCCATGGCCAGGCTATAAACTGCCTTTTCTGTGGTGCTAAGAAATTTGGACTTAGTTCATAGTCTATAGGGAGTTTTCTAAAGTTTTTAAATAAGACGATGGTCAGATCAGACTAGTTTTCAGAAAATTCTGGCAGAGGGTGGAGGAGACAGAAACTAGAGAAAAAGAAGGACTGGTTGGGAAGCAGATGTAGCAGATAAATTGGGAGTTGGATGAGGAAGTAGGCATGGGTGGGACAGAGGGCACACTGGGCAGATGCTGTTAGAAATACGTCGGTAAGAAAGATGAATTTGGAGCTCAGGTTTATGGAAAGACAGATTTGGGAGTTACTGGCACATACTGACGTTGAAGGCATGAACCCTGCACTGGGCACTGTTCCTGGTATACAGCAGTCTTTCCAGGAATCTTTGTTGAAGGACCAAATGTAAGTGGTTGAGAGAATCCACGAAGAGCAGGCAGAGTGAAAAGACCAAAACGATGGGAATATAATGACAGGGGACTCCTTTGTAACAATATAAGGCGTAGGTAGAAAAGAAAGAGCTGGGTCTATTTTACAAACTGTAGACTTGAAATCTTGGTTTTTAGCTAATATTTTTATTTTTAAATGAAAGATTTCCAAGTTGTTTCCAAAGTACAAATCACCTTTTAAGTAAAGAATTTTGTGATTCTTTACTTTGTGTAGTTAATAACAAAATTACTTTGAAGACTGATAATATTTTAACTTTTAAATAATAACTCTTTATTGAGTAGTAATTGTTTGACTCAGAGATCAGGAAATAGATTATTAAAAAGTCAAATTTCTGAAGGCCGGGCGCGGTGGCTCACGCCTGTAATCCTAGCACTCTGGGAGGCCGAGGTGGGTGGATCTCTTGAGGTCAGGAGTTCGAGACCAGCCTGAGCAACAGTGAGACCCCTGTCTCTACTAAAAATAGAAAGAAATTATCTGGCCAACTAAAAAAAACAAATATATATATAGAAAAAATTAGCTGGGCATGGTGGCGCATGTCTGTAGTCCCAGCTACTTGGGAGGCTGAGGCAGAAGGATTGCTTAAGCCCAGGAGTTTGAGGTTGCTGTGAGCTAGGCTGATGCCATGGCACTCACTCTAGCCCGGGCAACAGAGAGAGGCTCGGTCTCAAAAAAAAAAAAAAGTCAAATTTCTGGGATCAAAAACATATCTGGAATTAGAATTAAATTCCTAATTCCAAACTACCAATACTAGTCAATTGTCAAAACTGACAGTCTAATTTCTCTAATTTTAACTTTGCTTAAGTTTCATCAGTTATACAAAATTATATTTCAGAAAGGCCATTATATTAACATAATTAAGACTTCTGCAAGTATGATTATAAAAAAAGATATACTATTAAAAGTTAGGAAAGAACAAAAAGGAATTAAAATGGAATTTCTATATATTTCTGTATATGTATGACTGTATACAGATATTTCTTTGGTTGCTCACTTCGATATGCAGATTCTTCTCCAAAATAAAAGGAAAGATATTTTAACCCAATTAATGACTTACAATCACCAATTTTGTTCTGATACATATTTCAATGATACACTGTATTCACAAACTAGAATCAATGCAACATACACTTGATACTTTACTACTAATTACAGCTAGCTATACAATTCATATTGAAACAAGCATTCCCTATAGTTTGGGCAAAGAGAATTCACTTGATTATAAAGGAAAGTGAATTAAATATACTACCACTGAGATTAAATTCTAGAGGAATATCTATTTAATGTTCTTAAAGTGGGAGATAATGCTAGCTTAAACCTTTGTATCTTTAATGCAATCATATTGTCTAATGATAAGCAAAACTAAAAGGCAAATTCATTATAAAATTCAATATTTGGATCACCAAACTCTTTAGCACTTAATAAGCAATTAATATTTGTCAATGAAAAATGTTTTGGTAACACAAGGCAAAAATCAATAACACTAGCCCACTTGTTGCACTCTCTACCAATGACAAGCTATCCAAATAACTATAATCCTTAAGGGAAACAAACTGCTTTGATATTTTAACTCATGTTCTTCCCAAGCAGATCTGAATCCTGTGCAGTTTGTGTGTTTGTTTATAACTCAGAATGCACTTTAATAATCTGGTTATAATTACTATCACATATGTAACCCACAGATGTGTGACTTAAAATAACATTCTATGCCTTCCTACAGATGCTATTGAAGGCATACTTTAATACTATGCATACTAATTTTATTCACTTTTGAGACAAAGCATGTAAAATTCAACAAAAAGCTTTCCATTTAATATTACATTTTCCTTTACGTGTAAGGGTATGAAAAGCAGTTTGGACATGTTTCTGAAGATTTAAGCGTTCATATATACAAATTTTATATTAGCAAAAATGATTTTTAGCAGAAGCATAATTTTTGTTTAGATTTTTTTTCTTTGGAAAATACAGGGAAAACACACACAACAAGGAATATAAATATTGCCTCTAATCTCACCACTCTTTTTAAAGTATCTATAATAAAACTGGAAACCCTATCTACCTACACTGATTCATCAAATCCCATCCCGAAAAACCACCATGAATCATTGGCTTATATCCTTCTAGACTTTCCATTAGTATGTCTTTGAAATCATAAAGTTTATCAGTTTTTCCTGGTAGAAACAATTTCATATTCCTCTGCACTATTTTGTTACATGGTAATACACAACATTAAATGGTAAGTACATGTTCCCCAAAACTTAAAAAATTATTTAACAAAGAAACATTTAATGCATATCTAGTTGCTTTTATAGCTTGGAAATGAGAGACACCATTTTTTTAAAAACAATAAAAGGCAGGTGTTCTTTTAAAGGAGGGATTTCTTTCAAAAGGAAATATGATGGCTGAAGAAACATATTTTGTAATATTCTAAGTGTTATGGTAAACATTAACGCTTGACGGTCAGTTGACATTAGTGTTTAGATACAGCATTCGTACATTAAGATGTCTGACATGGTGTTAAAAAATACTTGCACTTACAGATTTATAATTTATGATTGTTCGGGTGGCAGATTTATGTCTGCTTGAACAAATGGTAAACTAGGAAGCAAATCAACCAGTAAACCTAAGAGTACTTAAAACCACTGCAGGCCTTCAACTCAAGGTTTGAGCACAAGTTAATATGGAACTGCAAATACCATTTCTGGATCCCATCTTTGGAAAGTTTAGAATCTAGTCAGAATTCTGGCTCATATTTCCTGTTGCAGATATGGAAAAGGCAGAACTCAAACTTAGAACCCTATTTCCACTGGCTCATGAAAAGGCAAATTCTGCCTGTGAGGTTAAAAAAGAGTGAGGATTGTAAGAATTTTTTTTTTGGTTTTTAGTAATTAATTAACTTTAAATATAAGAAATCCATCTATTTGTAGTTCTCTGTGTGTGTGTGTGTATGTGTGTATACACATATATATTTTTGGGAGTGGCTGGGGGGGACAAGGTCTTGCTCTGTCAGGCGGGAGTGCAGTGGCCTGATCCTAGTTCCCTGTAACTTTGAACTCCTGGGCTCAAGGGATCCTCCCGCCTCAGCCTCCAATAGCACTGGGATTACAGGCATGAGCCACTGTGTCCAGCAAGTTTTGCATATATAATTTGGTAATTTTTTTTGTCATCACACACTGGTGACATTTTTACATTCAGCATATTATGGTATTTCCATATAGGCAGTCATCAAGAAAGAAGTCCTAAAGTTTGTTTGGAATTCAGTTGTTTGGAGCTCTGAATACATTTATCCATAGAAATTAATGCAACAAAGAGATTTCTGGGCCGGCTTCCAAAAGCCTATAGAATTCTTAATGTTTCAGAATTTATAGTGCCAATTCAATCTTCTAAGCACTATTTATAACAGTTTCTATGGGGAAAAGCACTTCAAGTTCTAAGTCAGACACTAGGAACCTAATTACCTACTATAGACATGAGAAACGTATAACTTCTAACATCTTTGGATATATAGGAGGCATGTATGTGTGGTACTTGGCCAGGGGAATACATGTGGGATGTCAGAGCAAAGTATAAGAATACTTATCTGGAGCCCCTAGACATTGGATTCACCCAGAGATCTAAGGTAAAATCAGAGAGACACTCATTCACTTCCCCCTATACACATACCCTCAGGAAGGAATTAAATGAAGGGATTACTGTAAAGGCCAGGTGGGAAATCTTAAGAAATTTTCTGGGTTGAATGATTCCATGCAGTGGTGTGTGTGTGCATGTGTGTGTGTTGGGGGCAAAGTGGGGGATACCAGTTGGAAAGAGCATTCCATGTGGAGGGTCTGACACAACCAAAGGCCCAGAGGAAAGAGAGTATAGCTTATTGGAAAAACTAAAAACCTCCAGAATGGCCAACATTTATGGTGCAAGCGACTAAGTAGAGAGAGAGAGAAGGGTGGATGGCAAATTAGGCTGAAGACAGACCATTTTAAAGGGCCTTGTGATTTTCAGTAAATAGGTACTAACTATGAGCACATACTGTGAGAAAGATTCTTAAACCCAACAATCATAATATTAAAAAAAAATTCCTGAAAGATATTGTGTGATCCAAACCATCATGTTTTCCATGTAATTTTTAACTTTTAAAATAGTTATTTAACATTAGATTAATCCCTAAACATTTTGCCATTTATGGAGATTAAAAAACTGTATAACATTATGGTTTTGGCCATGTTATATTTAGGTAAGTGTGGTTGAGTTTTGAATAAAAATGTTGAATAACTAGATCATTCTCTCTGAATAATTACAGGGTAATTATTAAAGAGTTAACTAGCAAAAAAGTTAGTGAAAACACTTTCTTTGGATTGGGGCAGATCTAAAAGCAAAATGTTCTTTTCTGTATTTTTGGTGTAAATTCTATTTCAAACATACAGCAGAAGTCTTCAACTGAAAATCGTTTTGTTTTGAAATGCTTAGGTTATAAAATTTCTTTATAAATTTTAAACATTGAAGAATCACACAACACAGAAGGGTTAATTACTGAAGTTTGTCCACGTTCAAGTTTGGCTTCTGTGAACACTATAATAAATCTACACAAATACACCTCACAAATGTCTAATAAATTTATATTTCCTTTGATTTCTCATCAATTTTCAATAGGCAAGATAAAATTGCAGCAAAAATATAAAGACGTTTAATTTACATAAATGATGTATAAAATTAATGACTGATTTTTTTTTTAAGTAAGGCATCTCTGTACTGATTATTAGAACTGTTTAGAATGTGAACTGCATGACTTTTGATGGCTGCACACTCAAGGACAACAGTGAATGACCTTGAACAGCAGTGTATAAAAATACATTTATCACTGAAATGGCATGCTGGCTGCCAGTCAATATATGCCTCTCATTTGTTAGGAGGTTCTCCTGCTGTGATTCCCTCATTACAATTTGCTTTTACTTCCTGGGCAAATGACAACTAGAAAATGAGGCAGTTTCTTTCTTGACCAAACTTAATCCAGAAAAAATGAGATGACAGCTGCAGCCATTCAAGTGTTACAGAACATTTTACACATGTTTTTAAAAGGCATGATTACATATTCTAAAATATTATATCACTAAATGTGACAGCCAACAAGTTATCTCACTTCCTTAGTCTACTTCGTTTGTGGGAAGACATGTTTCAGAAACATATAATACTTTTTGCTTATAAAATGACTTATATCCTATTCAATATATTTTTCTTATTAAATAATTTCTAGTGTAGGATTGTAGATAAACACTCAATTCAGAGTCACTGTAAAAAACGTTCTTGGATATTTTCTAAAAATGTATACAGCTAAAATCTGACTATGGAAATAACTAATTCTTGTTTTACTTTTTTATGATAATTAATCACTCTCAATGCACTGTTTACATTTTTCTAGGATACAAAAATAGGTACATTCGCTTAATCTACTTGTACTATATATATGTTCATATCAATAAAGAAAACTATAGTACAATTACATATAGGTTTAAATTGTGTTAATTAATTTTTTGTATAAGAATTTTCTTTTCTTTTCTTTTTTTTTTTTTTTGAGACAGAGTCTCACTCTGTTGCCCAGGCTAGAGTGAGTGCCATGGCGTCAGCCTAGCTCACAGCAACCTCAAACTCCTGAGCTCAAGCGATCCTCCTGTCTCAGCCTCCCGAGTAGCTGGGACTACAGGCATGCACTGCCATGCCCGGCTAATTTTTTCTATATATATTTTTAACTGTCCATATAATTTCTTTCTATTTTTAGTAGAGATGGGGTCTCACTCTTGCTCAGGCTGGTCTCGAACTCCTGAGCTCAAACGATCCGCCCACCTCGGCCTCCCAGAGTGCTAGGATTACAGGCGTGAGCCACCGCGCCCGGCCCCAATCATTGTTATTTTGTTTATATTTAATGTGGCTAAAGAATTTCTATGCCAGTATAGATGGGCACATTTTCCTAGTTAAGGTTCATATTTGGAATTCTGTACCTAGAAGTTTAATGTCAGTTATTAGTAAGGAAGCAGATTGAAATATAGGTTAGGGGGATAAACATAAATATGATGCTAAATCAGATAAGCCAGGCACAAAAATTACATATTGTATGATGCCTTTTATATAAAATTCTCAATCAGATAAAACCACAGTGCCAGACAGACAGTGATTGCCAGGGGGAGAGGACTGACTGCAAAGGGACAGAAGGACATTGTTTGGGGTGATGGGTATGTTCTTACCCTGATTGAGGTGGTGGTGCACAACTGTAAACATTTGCTATCACTCACTAAACTGCACTTACTATAAGTGGATTTATTATATGCACATTATACCTTATTAAAGCAGTTACAAATACACATGCATAGAAAAATAGATATATTAGGAAAGAGTGAGTTGTGAGATGCTTTTGTGGCTCCTGCCTGGAAGCACTGAGAAATGGACGTGCAAAAGGCTAACTACTGAGAGCAGGAGGCTGAAGGCTGTTCCCCGGAATGCATTTTCGAGTTTCTCATCAGGTCTCACCGGAGAGTGCTCCCACAATTTCCCTTGGGGAACCTTAACCACAACCTACCACTTCTCAGTGAGGATACCTTTCCTGTAAATCTGCTAGAAGTGTTCTCTTCCTTGAATTCTTGTTCATTACTCTGTAGTAGATTTGTGTATGCCACAAGCAACATTGCTTCCTTTTTAATATAAGCTATACATTTTTGCTAAATTTATAATACTGATTATTGATTCAGGATTGCCTGTCCAAATCATTCTTAACCTTTTTAGTTTTGAGCCCTCAACCTACATTTACATCTCTTATTGTCCACTAATATTTATATTCAATTCACAAGGTAAAGGATTTAGAAAAATATTTTTAAAATTCTAGAATCTGCAAATACAAACTTCTACACGCTAAAGATTCTATACCAGAAATTTATTAAGATCTATATTTAACAAACAGCACAATGCTGGAACTTACAGACTAGCTTTTACACGAAGAAAACTTTCATTTTCCAGAAAAACAATCAAGCTATAAGGAAACAATTCAATCACACACTTCACGTGTGAGTCACTGTATAGTTAGTTCTAAAAGGGCTTTTCTTTTCTCTGCAGGTTTGTGAGTATAGAGTGATATAATCAAGTAGCTGCTGTTTGAGCTTACCAATTTTCAATAAGTTACTTCTCTTCCAAAAAATAAGATTACAAAGCCACTAAAAACCAAAGTGATTACTGCCCATTAACAAAAAATAAATCTGTCCTAAGAATTTGATATATATATAATTAAAACAACACCCATGAAAGGGACATGGAAAGCAAAAATAATAGTCAATGAAGGAATAAAAACATCAATATTTTTATATCATCCTTAACTGACACTTTATTAAGAAAAACAGGAAATTAAATAATATAGGATCAGTGAAATCAGATATAGAATATAACGATTCATTAAGCCTTCTTCTCTCCTTGGCCTCTGAATTAATTTTGGTTTATGATGGGTTTTTAAAAATATGAATGTAATTTTAGTTGATATAAATACTAGTAAATCTCTTTAAAACTACTTTATAAAGGAAAGGATTATACTTCAGGATTTTAGTTTACCAACATTCTCCCTAAATGTTTCCATACTGTATCTCCTAATATATGACTATAAATATTTTGATACTCCCAATTCTTCACGTCCAGACTGCTCCCAGGCACAGGAAATAGTGGTATGCCAGCCAGCTGCAGCACTATTCCAGGTCCAGAGTATGGGCGTTTGTCACAGGGAATTCTGCACCGAATGTGACTGAAGTGGAGGAATTTTGCCAATGGGAGAAAGAGGAGCTCATAGTGGCCAGAAGACAGAGATCCCTTCTGTTCAGAGGACAGCCCTGGCAAGGGCATGGGGTGGTCCACTCTCTGGGAAGGGTTTCTGGCAGTCCTCCTTCTGCCCTGGTTAGAAGGAGGCTATCTGCAGTTTTCTATTTTTCTTGCCATCCTTCCTTCTGTTCCCCTGGTATTGTTGAATTTATCGTTTAAGATGATAGTATAAGAGCATTAAATTCTCCTCATTAGTCTTGGTTATTATGCCTTAATTATTTTCTCTACCACAATGTATCTCTACCTCTTTCTGTCAACACAAACAACACCTTTCCTTGGTAATCTCCCCACACTTTTTTTCTCTAGACATCTTTCGAGGACTTAGATGGCTGAGGCTAATAAAGGGGCTGACATCACGGAGAAAGGCTGAAAGGAATTTTTACTTCTCTTTCCCATTATTTTAGTCAACTCAGAATATGCAGTTTAAAAGAGTTCTGTAGAGTTCTTTTTCTTTCTGTCTGTATGAATAGTTTAATACATAATCTATTATCGTTTCATATATCATTTCCTAAAATTTATGTATTCTTAAAATATTTATCTCTAATATATCTAATCAACACATTTACCGTTTCTAAACTTTTGTATTCAAAAATATTTCCCTAAACCCTAAATTCTTCACTAGGTTTCTTCTAATACATACAATACAAAGAAACTAGATGGATTTTGTAGACTATGTAAAGACTTAGAATTGTTATTATTTGCCATGAAGTCTCACATCAAACTACAGGATTAATTTGTCAGAATTTTATTTCACTGACATTTTTTGTAAACCTCTTTATACTGTATTTTCTAATATAAAGCTCTATGAATAGTCTCATGACTCCGACTTCTTCCTGCAGAGGACATCCCCAGATATGGGAAATCATAAGATAAATTATTATACCTTCTATACAACACATTATTCATACTGGTAGTTGGAAAACTGTTGCCAAGAGTTTGTTTTCCTCGGCTATTAAATTCTGTTTCATACCATCAAGAACTTGGAACAATCAAGAATAGTGCCTGAAATTTCTTAAATATTCAGTATGTCTAAATTTTCAACAATATATTCTCATTTTATAAACAGAATAATCTCATTTATTTCTTTTTTGTAAAAGGCCATTTAAATCACATTTGAATCCACACCAAAAACAACCATTCCTTGGGTAAGAAAGATGACTTTCTATGTGTACAATTTAGTAAATTTTATTTTTTAGTGACTTGCTTTTTGTACTATGACAATTAAAAATGATTTTCACAGTTATTGCATCATTTGATGATTAACTCATTGAAACAGACCTCCTACCTTCAACTCAGCACTCCTTAATAGAATTCTATGCAGGATGTGCCATAAAAGCAAACAGTATGGTGAAGAAGCATAGAAATTAAATGATTAATTCAAATCCACTAAGGCCATTGGTTTCAAGTCCGCTGATAGAATTCAATACTTTCCCTGTAGACCATTTTGTCCCATGTAAAGTATGCCCTCACTTCCATGTTTTAAGAGGGTCTGCTTCGACTCAATTTTATTAAACAGAACCATAAAAAAACCCACATTATGTTTACAATTGCAGTGTCAAATATATGTGTGGAGAGATGGCAGCAATTGACCTTTGCCACCTTGATACCCAGTGAGAGTCCCAGGGAACAAGCACAGCTCCCAAGAGACCTGCAGTTTCAACCCAATCTTTCACGGGTCCACAGGAGGAGGGAGCCACACAAAAGCCAGGATACCTAAATCTTCACTGCTTATGCCTTAGGGATAACTTTGATATCAAACTTTTTTTGAGAAATAACCTCAGCACTCTCTTCCCAGGTTTTAGAAGATTCATGATGCTCAAATGTACGCCTGATTTGTCTTCCCCCGCTTTGTTTTCACTTTGCACAGAACGTAAGGAAAGCAGCATGTGATAAGATGGGTGGCTTTCCCTGTTCTTTCCTGCCTGGAAAGATGATCAGGAAAAATGGCTTCCAAGAGGAAGGTAAATTTTAAAACATAAACACACGTAAGTTTATTATTTAAGTAGGGGACACATGATGGAATAAAAGAACATAGAAACTACAAATGAAGAAGGCTGATCACCTTCTCCAACTCTTTTAACTGTGGCTACAGACACTTCACATCCCACACTGGTAGGCAGCTATTTGCTCTTGTGCTTATAATCTAAATAATTATTCACCTTTCTTCTCAGAACGCAGGAATCTAGAGCTCAACCCAAGTGCCCCAAGATAAATTAAGTAAGAAATTTTTTTTACAAGGAATAGAAGGATTTTTAAAGGCTTGGTTATAGTTGTTTATTTGTTTGTTTTTAAGAAGCCCCAAATACACAACTTTTCCCTACTTCCCTTTGGTTGTCAAGGTCTTTGTTGACCTGCCTAAAAAAAGATGAAACACCTTTTGGACAATTCTGTGTAACTCCTTATTTCATTTTTCCAGGAAACAACCCACAGATATTTATGATAAAAATGCATTGTTAGTTTAACTTCCAGTTTTAGTCAGAGTAAATGCCCCCCCACATCTGACCCATGGGGAAATTCAAGAATGGATGTTGTCTTCTTAGCGAACACTTTGGCTTTGCCTCAGATGTTTACAAGTGTGATAAACATTTATTCTTTTTCTATATCTGCCACTACTGTGAGGTTATTGATCAAATCATACTTGAAAACACTCTGCCAGAGAGCATGGAGAAGGATATATGTTGTTTCTGAAAAGTAATTGCTTCCTTTCCTCTGAACAATTCATTGTTTATCCAGGTTTGTTTTAAATTTGACTTTTTGCAGGTTTCAACGCAAGTCACAATTTCTTTTAAAATGCTCAGAAAATCAAGGATTTAAATTCTGTGACTTTCACGAACAGTAAACTCATATGACACTGTTTCTGGTTAAGAAATGTTCTTTGTTATTCTCTCTGTACCAAGTGTAGGAAAGACCCAATTTCTTTTCTCTTAATATATTTGTAAGCAAATTCTATGGAACATTATATGCTCTTTTCTATTTCTCAAGAGAAATATTAGAGAAGCCTTAAAAATAAATTTAAATGCTTACACGACCACTGAAGCCAAAAAAGAATAAAGAATATTTATGGGTGGATAGATAGAGAACACCCTGCAGCTGGTGGCAGGCCTGATTCCAAGCCCCATTTACTACCAGTTGCAAAGCAGAAGGAAGAAATGAGGCCATGTCCCCTGTCCCCTTCTTAAGAGTTCTGGGCATTTCTGACTCCCTTGGGGGCTTTCTTCCTTACTGGACCAACTGTCTCTAAGTTGAAAACAAAATTTTTACCACATGCCCTCTAATTCTGTATGATTTCCTAATCTACCAAGGAGACTGATTTTATTTCTATCCTAGCTGATATTTTCTTGGTTGCATCTATTTGTCAAAACTACTATAAATTTTTTATGTTTCCAAGTTAAGGAATTTAATCTCTCTGGTAAATTTGATCATAACAGTTGTTTAACTTTCTCTCTGAAAATTTAATTTTTAAATGCTTTCAATAATTTGTGAACTATAAAAAAATCTCTTTCAAAGGCCCAGAAGCTAAGAGGAGAAGCCCTTACTTCTTCTCTCTATAATTATATGCACAGAAGATTATGGTTTATATAGAATCTAATCTTTCCTTTCAATGAGGCTCACCTAAAAAAGAAAAAAGAAAAAGGAGCAGAGACCAGCCCTCATGCAGAGTAGATGCTTGGCAACCAGATTAGGAGCAGAAACAGATTCTCGATCAATTACAGGAAATATTTCATACATAGGTAAATGAGTGAAGGTGGGAAGGAATCACAGTCAGCTTCCTATTAAATACTTCTGAACTCACTTTAAAAAGTAGGACATGTTGATGCTCCAATTCTTTTGGCAGTCCTCTCAAATTATTGCTCTGTTCTTTGATTTGAAATTATTAAGCCTCAAAAACAGCGAGTGGCCCAGCTACCAAATGTGCATTAATTCCAACTGCCTGCTCTGTGCAGCCAAGCCCCTATATGTATGGCACACTGGACAAAATACCCTTGCACCTGCACACCAGCTTCAGCTCCATGACAGTGCCTCGGGAAGGGAATCTGCAGAAATGTATGTATTACACCAAGCTCGGGGTCCGACGCTGGGACTGCATCTGGGAGTATAGGACGTAGAGAGAGAAGGGAGGGGTCGGGGGAATGTCAGAAACTAGGAGAAATCCAAGTCAGAAATGTAAGCGGGTTCTAGTAGTTCTCATGAACTCTTACGTGAAAAGAACTCTGAAATGCTTTCTCATATACAAGACTAAATTTTAGAAGTTTAGGTGAATGATTAGAGGGAGAAGATGAAAGAAGAGCAAATTTATGAGCTTAGGAAGAACTAGGCATGGTTCAGAAATACACAATTATGGACATGACTTAGAAGAAAGCTGCAATTTCAAGTAATCTCAGCAGTGTTTATTGCAGGCAGAATGAACTACGCTTCGAACATATTTTTTAATATATGGTAGCTCTAGCTCCAGTAGTAGGCAATTCTGGCTATCAGTCAGATTTTTAACCCCCAGAATGGATGCTACACATTCTGGAATCATTTATACCATGCTTAAATGAAATCATGTTTTATACACTTACACTTGTTTTTGCAATGGAATGCCAGGGAATAACCATTTTGAAGAGGAACCCATCTTCTGAATTCAGGTAAAATGTGTTTCTGAGGAAACTGGCAGGATTTTACCTAAAGGAACTTTCTCAAGGTCCTCCTCTATTTTCATTTCTCCTATAACTATAGGCAGATACTAAGAACATCAGTCATCACCTTCTTTAGCTTTGTGCCATGCTTGAAAAATATAGAAGTCTGAATTTTAACAGGAAGTTGGTTTTGTCTTTCATAGCCCTTAAATTATTATTATTATTTTTTTTTTATTTTATCTTGTTATGGGGGATACAGAATTGCAGGTTACATACGTTGCTCCTGTACCGCCTTTCCCCCCAAGTCAGAGCTCCAGGCGTGTCTGTTCCCCAGGTCGTGCGCATTGCACCCATCTTAAATTATTTCAATACAACAAATATTTGATGAGCAGCTAAAAAAACTCAATTGTCTTAGCAGTTTAAATTTCATCTGAGAAATTCACCATTGCCTCCTGAAGTATTTGTTGTAAATTAATAGGTGATTAACTACTATCTAGCTCTGGTGAGTTTTAAAAAAATCCTCTCTTAAACTCCTGAAGCCTAGAACTTTGTGGATGCCAAAATGAAGAGAGGCTATGCCATTATGGGATTTGAAAGATTTAATGTGTGCTAGAGTAGTATGCGATCGGTTTTTTTTTTTCCATAATGGTCACTATGGAGTATAGTTTATGGACAGACAGTCTACCAACATAGGATGCTGAAAATCTTGCTACTTCTTATTTTAAAGCCACAGAGCCTATTAAATTATGCTCTTCCAAATGTAAACATATTCAGCCAGCAGCATAAGAGTTTAAAATTAAATTATTCAGGGAAAATTTTAGAAAACAAAAAAGGAAAAAAATTTCTAGGGCTTAAGTGAACAAATTCCTATTCTTAAAAAGCTGAGATGCCATATTTAATGATCAAAATGTAACAGAATAGTGGAAAAAGAAGGAACTCAGAAATGCTATAAGCATAGTAAAACTCCTGCATTTCCAAGGATTTTCATTGACTTCAACAGAATATACATAAAACACACAGAAGACAGTGCAAATGTCCCTTTAAATAGTAATGGATGAAAAAAATAAACAAACAGTAATGGATGAGCAGTCACAGTTGTTCCATTTTAATCAACAACAATGTAAAATAAGTGACAGACTAGCAAGGAAGAGTCTGTCTCCCCAAGCACTTGCCATACAGTTGACTGACAACAATTTGTCTGCCCGATTCCTGCCAAATATGTATCCAGTAATCTGAAGATTATCCTGGGAGATGACTGATCACTTTACAGGAAAATACCATTCCTGTGAAAGAGTTTCCTATAAATTAGGGTGAACAGGAAAAACACACAACCCACCCCCCACCCCACTATCTTCTCCAGACAAAAGCTCCTTTTGACAGCCTGAACAAAAGTGCTTTGCTAACATACTTAAAACGGGAGCATTCACAGAGTTAAAAGCTGAAAAGGCCTATCCTGGGAGACAGAGGTAAATTAGATACATTTCTGCATTTCTTTTGATACAAATTCAATTTTTTAAGAGCCTTTACCCTAGACATGACGTCACACTTTTTACGATAATAAAAATTTAAAATCACAGTACTGGATGATGTGGCTTCAGAGAGTGGTCAGCAACTTTACTATTTTTCCAGGCAGCCTCATCTTATTATAGCAGATGGCATCATTCCAAAAGAAAAGAAAAGAAAAAAATTAAATTGATTACTATGTCAACCTTGGCATCCATATGCCAGATTGTTTTTTGATAAGAGATAAGTATTAGGGAGAAACTTGAGAAAAATTGTCTTCTGAATTCCGAATTCTTGCTATCAGAATTTCTGAAGCTCACAGATACATATTTAAACAATGTGAGGATTTCCAAAATAACTCAAGAGGCTTTTCTCCTTTTCTCCTTAGGAGGTCAATTTATTAGTCTACTAGGTAGACTCTCTTCTTCCCCCAAATTACTCTATTTCATTCAACCTATTTGCCACGTATGTGAAAACAGACAAAATACATCGTCAACTACCAGCAATGTTACTACAATATAGCTTTGAGTTTGAGAGGTACATAATTTCAGGAAATGTTAGGCCATTACAGTAGTGAATGAGCTTCTAGTTTGAATCTGCATAAAGAACACAAGGATTGTAGCTATCAAAATGCTGGTATGGTTTCACCGCTGCACTCATTCAAGCCCCAAATCAAGGATAAACAACTATTCAAATTTGGGACATGTCTCTTATCGAACATCCCACAAAATGCACACTGTGCATTCTCTTAACTATCCTATCCCTGAACTCCTATTTCGGTGAAATATTTGAGAATTGGTTGGTTTGGCTTAGAGAAGTTCCAGGACAGGACTGGGGACAAAAAGGCAGCAGGGGAAAGTCTGGGTCACCGTGTCTTCATTTACTGTGTTCACACAGCATCGTGCTTCAATATCATTACTCCCTATTTCCTGGAATGGTTCTTCATTACCATCCTATGTTCCATGTGGCCCTAACCTTAAACTTCTAACGCATACTCCTAATTAAGACCTTAGACCTTTTCAGAGTTAACTATGAATATGCTCAATATTGTTAGAAATGTGTTATTTTCTATTTTGGGACATAATTCAAGCTTTAATTTTAATTTTAAAATTAGCATAAGAAAGTTCACTCCTTTGGGAATAATCTCTATGTGCAAAGGTCCCACATAATCCCCATTTGTCTTGATGTTGGTTCTTTTTTTTTTTTTTTTAATTTTTTGCAGAGACAGGGTCTTGCTATGTTATATTTCTCAGGCTGGTCTTGAACTTCTGGCCTCAAGCAACCCTCCCACCTTGGCCTGCCAAAGTCCTAAAATTACAGGGATGAGCCACTGCAGCTGGGCTGTTTCCATCATTTTTGAGATGATCTTAGTTTGTTAAGTGAAAGGTGGTCTTACTAATAACCTATCTAACAGAGGAAAATGAACTATCAAATAGAAAGTAAGAGAAATAAACTCACAGCACATGATTGCCCTTTGGAAAAAAACCCTCACAACTACCTCCTTTGTTTTGTTTAATTAAAACACTTGTGGTCTAACTCCTTCTCTCCAAGACTTCATTTTCTCAGCTTTGAAGAGCCCTAAGCGGACAGTAGGAGTATAAACTCCCCGCTCCAACTCTCTGCTTCAGTTCCTGCAAGAAACACATTTCAAGGACTCAGAGAAGCTGGCTTCACAGGAAAAAGGAAAAAAAAAAAAAAAAACTACAAAAAGCAAACACTGCTGCTCTGCAGCTGCTCCTGTTATCAGTCTGGTAAAGCAGAGGGGAAAAAAGCCATCTTTACCCTTAAAACACCAGCTGCTTTTCCTCAACTGCCTGGCATTTTCACTCCTTTCTCTGTGTGCTGTGGCCACTCCTTCCTTCCCTCTCTCTCTCTCCCTCCCCCCCTTCCTTTCTCTCTCTCTCTTTCTTTCTCAGAAAAATAAATAAACTTTGTACCTCTTTCTATCCTAAACTCTATGTGAGAATTCTTTCTCCAACCTGCTGTGAGCACCTAGTAAGTTTCCACCCTAAGATTAGGAAACATTTTACACAGACAACCTCCTCTTCATAAGGATATCTCACAGTTTCTTCCCATAGATTTACATCCAGAAAACGCCAAGTTGCTGGGTACCACTGCTGGTTCCACCAAGAAGGCAGGCACCTCCAGCTTCCCAGCTCTAAAGCATTCACATTAAGACATTTTGCTCCTGACATGCCTAGCTTGGAATGGATTCTTAGGCTGAAGGAGTGATTGCAGAAGGCCAGCTGTCTTAATCAAGATAGGTAAGGAAAAAGGAAGTTGTTATTTGATTAGCTGAATTATTCTTTTTCATTATGAGTGCTTTATAAAATTAAACAGCATGGGCTTGAGGTTACTTTACACTGAGCAGGACTCGTGTTTTCCATTTATTTGATTAATATGATTAATTAGAAGAAGTAGAGAATGTTAAAAATCAGGCAAAATATATTTGTAAGAAAAATAATAACTTTGAAAGGCATGAATAGTCTGAACATTTTAGTAAATTACTCATGAACTCGTAATGAGAGAATGAACTGGAAGATGGATCATGTCTCTCCACTAATAGTGTGCTCCTCTTAGAGATCTCTGGAATCACATTTTAAAGTAGGATATTGGTATTCACATTGTAAATAATATCTTGGGCTGCCGCCAATAAGCCACATTTGAAATAAAAGTATAAGATACTGAGAGTTCAACACAGATTCCTTTTTCTTTCTCACTCTGTAATCACTCATGTTTCTATCCACATCTATGGAGTGCCCACAGGCACCATGTGGTCCACAAATCTGTTTTGTTTGGGCCACGTGATGGCTAAAGTCTTAGAGTGGAGCAGGCAGTCTCCTTTACCATGGTCCTTCACCGCTCTCAAGATTAATCCAAATCTCACGGGACCAGTTTCTCCCCTCATATTTATAATGGGAAGGTCTAGGGTAGCAAGTGAGAGGGGATGCGATCTTCACATGTATCCAAAGCTGAGCCCTGGTTTTAATCTTAGGAGAACAGGAAGTGCGCAACCTGACAGGAATGGGAATGGAACCGAATGAGTCAGGCCAGTATGCACCAGTACAGACGGTGTACTAGTGAAGCGGTAAGTAATTGTTGCGCTTAAGAACACGTGAGGATAGTAGTTAATTTAAGTGGAAAAGTGAAATGGGATCTGTGAGGTGGGCAGAAGAGAAATTCTGAATGGGGAAATAGCAGGTGCAAAGGTCCTGGGGTGAAAGAGAAAAGCCGAGGTTAGAGTAAAATAAATAAATAAATAAATCAGTCAGTCAGTCAATGTGGCCGGAGTACGGAGACTGCAGGGGAGCCGTGAGATACGGCTGGAGCAATAGGGACGAGAGTAAGGTAGAATAACTATGGCATTAGTAAATTTTAATCCTAAGTATTACTATAACATGAATATTTATATTAACCCAGTATTTATATCATATTTGTATTTTAAAATCATGACAGAAAATTTCAAATAGTACAACAGTAGACAGACTAGTACATCTAACGAACCTCTATGTACCCTGTGCCCAGCTTGAACATAGTTTTGCTTCATCCAGAGTCATCTGCTCCCCACCCCACCATTGTTTTGAGGAAAATCTTAGAAATCGTATGATCTCATCTATAGGATATTTGCTTTTAAGGTAACTCCCTACTATTGTGGGAAAAAAATATTTAAAATTAAAGGTAAAGGTGTCGGAGTGTGGCGGCTCTCATTAGGGATCTAGAAAAGCACAAGGATTTCCAAATGGGCTTCTGGTCCACAGCTCAGCACCTCTGGTTGTCTCACTGCTCCAGGCAAAAGGAGGAAAAGTTCCTTTCCCTATAGAAAACACCGGCAGCTTCTGCTGCTACTCACCTAAGGACCCCGGGAGAACTTTGTTTTAAACAGTTTTACTTGCCATGAATGGTGATGCAGTTCATGTAATGAAAGTAGAATCCCCGGGTCTTCATCTCGAGTACCCTTTGGTTTCATGGATTTGATTATAAACTTTATGCTTTTATATATTGGTAGTTTTGTTTACAGTTTTCTGCCTGGACCGTCTAATCTATTTTAAGAACAAAATACAAAATAGCAATAGAAATAGCAATGAGTCAGCTTATGCTTTAAGACATTAATTGTACATGGTCCTGTCTGCTCATTTAGAGGACACTCACTACAGACTGGAGTTTGGTAAATGTTTTAGCTTAAAACCCAAAGGCTGTTTTAAAATAAACTAGGGCATGTTTAAGTGATGAAGGCTGGGTGTACCAAGAGAGCATTCAAGGTTTAAATAATATTCTAGACCTTTCCAAAGTAGAAACTGTACCTACAAGAGTAAAGGCAAGCTTGGGCACTATAATTTTTATTAAGAAAAAAATTTTTCTCCCTCTGAGACAAGTCAAACTACATGGTCAAGTACTGTAAGTCATTTAATAAACAGGCACCAAAAGTCCTGGAATTTTTGGTTGATAGAAATTCTTCCTTAAAAAGTGTTTCACTTTGCTAGAAAAGCTATTATTTTAATTTAATAACTTGATTAATAGTTTCAACACATATCAAATACCTAATTACTTGACAAGAGCTTCTGAAAAATTGCATATGAATTAGAGACAGAATTGGTGAAGTTCTACTAAGGAGAATTTGAAATCTTTATAAAAGTAACAGACTTTTCCAGTTCTTATTTGAACACCAAAAGATAAAAAGATCATAAAATAGACTAATTACTTGGAAAAATCATTCTTTTAAGCCATAAAGTAATTCATTTCTCAGTAATTTTGCAAGAGGAGCTTGAGAAAAATTAACTTTCAAGGACTTTCTTTCTTTGGAACTGTGCCATCCAATGTGTTAGCCATTAGCCATATGTAGCTATTTAAATTCATTAAAATAAAAAAAAAATTCAATTCCTCAGTCTGATTAGCTATATGTGGCTAGTGGCTACCACACTGGACAGTAAAGATACAGAATACTTTTATTATCACAGAAAGTTCTAATGAATACTGTTGCTTTATAAGGCACAGTTCACATAAATTCATGTTAAAAACATTATAAAATTAACCATGGTATTCTCACCATTCCTTAAACAATACTACACACACACTTCCGGAGAAGTATATCATGTAAAAGGTGGTTTCTTTTTATCCTTTAACAGGCCCAGATTACTTCAGATAATTCAAATTTTTTCTTTTTAAATAGCAAATCAGAGCCAAAGTAATAAAATACAAATTATTCTTCCCTAAAATATCAATTCACAATAAATCTAAACCAAAAACCATAGTTACAAAACTAATATTTTCTCCCCCTCCACTGCTCTGGACTATTTCTGTGATAGCTGCAAGTGATAAATTAAAAAGAATTTCCTGAACCAAAAATCCAGTTAATATTCCCCGCAGAACTTTCAACTATTTAATAACTTAATTTGTGTGAAAGCACATGCATGGTTCTTCTGTGTCTATAAGAATACCTGATCTTTACTGGAGTGGTATCTGTTAACTGCTGAAAACATATATTTATCTTCCATGAGGTCTTTATTCTGAGGAAAATTTCCTTTAAAAAATATGTAAATTTATGTTTTTTTCAAAGATGTTCTTGCTAGTTTAATGGATACCATTTAAACAATAAAATAGAAACTCATGGGTTCAAACTTTGATTTGTAAGTCTGAGATCTGAACCAATACTTTTATAAAATCAACAACTCGGACTGGGTGAGAAAGTGCACAAGAGAATGTCAGTTTTACCTCAACTTGAGTGGTATATGCATGCAGCAATGATATCAATGAGTGGTAACGTGGCATGTTTATCATGAGATAATCACACCCCTAGAGGTTTAGAAGCACTCAGCTGAACCTGGTGCCTCACAACACACTTGGGGTGTCATTATCTCATGATAACCATACTCCCTGTCAAGCCTTATTGCTTAATTAGGGGTTACGAAGGTGATAAGACTAAAAGAAATCGGATTAACAGTACCTAAGATGAATGATACCTTAATCAACTTAAACCTGGTGGCCGAAGGAAGCATGATGAGCAAACACGTAGAGTGAGTTACATGTTGTTTTTAGAGAAATGTGTTAATAATAAATGAGGAGAAACCCAATCTGCATTGCCAGATTATTTGAATTGCATTTGCCAAAAGACATGATGTTTAGGATCAGTAATTTAAATTGTGTTTTCACATGGTATGTAAAATGTTCAAGAAATTAATGACAACATGAAATTTAACTTTGACCTAAGATATCCGGCTTACGCATGACAGTGATTCATCATAATCCAAACACAGGATTTGGGTATTAAGTCTGCAAGGGAGCTGATCAATAACACCCATGCCGTGTAAGATTTTGACAAAGTAACCTGAAACAAACAACAAAAAATAATGACATATACCCTTTCCTATTTTTTCACCAATAGACCTTAAAATAATCAAGCATGAAAAGAAAAAAAAAATCAGAGCACCAAAATGCTTTAAAAGGCCAAGCCTGAATATTTAGCTTTAGTTCTTTTGTTCTATTTTTATAAACACCTCCCATATTTGTGGACAGAATATAGCTCCAGATACGGTGCACTTGAAGCTGCTTTCCAATTCACTGTGAAACATCAATTATCTTTATCAAATAACAGTATCTCATCTCAGTCCATTATCAAGATGGAGTCTTATTTTAGCTGGACTGCAGCCCTATCTGTATATCAGGGCTGGCCACGGTGGCAGAGCGTGAGTGAAAGGCTGTGAAATAATCAATAATAATCATCAAATTGTGGTCGAAAGGTTGTGAGGATGGAAGTTTTTGATGAAACCTCACTTTTTTTTTTTCCTTTTTGGTGCAGATGATAAGGCTTAACCTTTGCAATACCTGATAACTATGACTCGGTTAGAGGAAGCCTTGTGTACACTTTAAAGTGCTTCTGAATGTCCAAAGACACACTGAAATACTTAGGCTTAAGTGGAATACAAACCTCATGCTATCAAAAAACCATCAGGCGAGAGGGCTCAAAACAATCGTGAACATGGTTATTGTAAACTTGATCTGCAACTCAGACACAGAGAATTCAAACCCTGACTTGCTGTGGCTGTTAAACCCCTATAAGTAAAGGTCAGCTCTGAAAGAATAATGTTTGCATAACAATAGGTAAACCATACCCTGTTGTTTTCCTAAAGGTTACAGAACTGTTGCCTAAGCCTGTGTGCCTAGACTTGAAAAAGGCCTCTGTGTGAGTGTTACAGGGTTGCAGCATCTACTCTCAACACGTGTGAACTAAAACATCTTGGGTTTAGCATGAAAAATGAGGGGAGGAGACTTGATTTTTTAATTTAAAAGAACACCACTAATTTGGAGGGAAGAGAAGTGGAATGCCTTTCCTCTGGCTTTTTTGTCATTGGGTTCTATTTATATCAAGCAGACATAAATAGAAAGTAAATTAGCTGAGAAACCACTAGATTCAAGTTAAGGGCGACTTTGTTGCTCAGGTTGTGCATAGATCTGTCATACAGAGGCAGCCCACTAAGGCTGTGCTATATATCACTCCACTCCCTGAAGCTATACTTGCTAAAAGCTTTAATTTAAAAAAAATCCTTATTTTATGACGATTG
Organism: Eulemur rufifrons; assembly: GCF_041146395.1. Lineage (NCBI taxonomy): Eukaryota > Metazoa > Chordata > Mammalia > Primates > Lemuridae > Eulemur > Eulemur rufifrons. The sequence continues at coordinate 14,688,196 of NC_090987.1, forward strand.
GATATTTTTAAAAACCTACATTTAGAAAACTATGTATCCCTCAAACATAAAACGTACCTACTAAAATATGATAAAACATGAAAATAAATCCATAAATCAGCACAAAAGAATTATTATTTCAAAATGTTTTAAAAAAGTTGGTAATTTGACAATGACAGTTTAGAAGCAAGATCCTTTTTTATTCTTTTTCTTTTAAATGGCAAAGCTCATTGATATAAACTGTCACACTTTAAACATCTTAAAGTGGTAAGCTAACTCCTCATTTGCACATATTGCTATCAGTGTTATAGGAGACATTTTGGAAATAGAACCTAGTTCATGGAATTCATGAGGTTTAATACATACTAATAAACACAAATTAGCTCTATTATAATTCCCAAAGTCTGAATTTATTAAAAACAAGTTTGTTAAAGAAAATTTTGTTTGTTCTGACTAATGAAAACACTCTAAACAACTTCAGTAAAAATTAACCAATAATATTAATCTAACTTGCAATGCTGTTTCGACTTAGTATTTTTATAAAAATGACTGACACAAGAATAGAGTAATTGCTCTTTTTTAAGCTATACTACCTTTGCTACGGTAATAGTAGCTATGGTGCATTAAAATATTTAAAGTATCTTTAAGAAACATATACATTTTATTCTCTCTGTACCAATAGAATAAAGCTTGTTTCTAAGGATCTCTGAGCTCCTTTTGAAATGCTATACATTCCATCAATACTTAGAGTACAAAGGAATTATGAATGCTAATTGTGGATTGGGAAATATATGAGAAATAATAAAAATTAAAATAATCTGATATTAATATATGAAACCTCCAATATAAAACAAAAAGATATATGCTATAAGAAATCCATTTTCCACTAATTACTGCTTAAATAGGAAAAAAAATCTCTCAAGGTAACTAAGAGGAAAGATTTTGCTTGATTTAATTTAACTGGATACACTAACGGAAGTTAAAATGTATCTTGGAGGACATTTTGACAATGGCAAATTAGAAACATACTAATCAAATACAATCAAAAACTTAAAACAAACCTGTTACTCACTGTAACAAATACATATAGTAACAAATCATAGCATAATCCTTGTGACATATTTTAAAATATACTTTTGAAAATGAATGTTATATCAACATGTCAAGCCTAATGTTAATAATGTTCTTTTCATTAGCCCAATATTTAAAAATTGATTTTATACTACTCATGCAAAAATGTTGACAATATATGCAAAGCTAGTAGTGGCTTTTTTAAGACAATAAAAATGCAATTGTGTGGAATCTTGCTATAGAGGTAGCTTTTAAAACGACACAAGACAGAATCCTAAAATTGCTACAACACTTTACTCCACATACAATAAATGCTCTGCAGAAAGAGTGTTGTGTTCTAAAGCTGAATCAGTTGGCTCCCAGAGCTGAGTAGCAATAAGATAGTATGTTTTATTATGAGTGTCATGGAGACGGTGTGAAAAATCAAGAGCCACAGCAGTCAACAGCAATGGGTCAATAACGCTCCCAGAGACATTGTATAGATAATCAGCAAGGCCTGAGGTTCTCTCAGCACTGCACACAGCTGAAGGGCAAATCAATAAAGCCAGGGAAGGACACTGCCCTGCTCCACTTCCCACAGTACACTATGGCTACTCTAGGAAAAACACCCCCCAAATGTTGCAAACTTACTGTGTAACTAGCAATCAAGTAACCTTTTAATGCAAACACAAATTCAGCCTTCAAACAGGCTTCCAAAAAATCCAGGCAGAATTCAATATAAAGTCTGCCTAAAAAGGAAACCAGGGTAAGGTTTCATTTTAAAAGTGCTGCGTAAATAGAGACTAGGGCAGAATTACTTAAATACAAAAAAAGCAAACATGGTCTTATGAAATATTTCAGTTTATAATCCTAAAATTGAAGTTTAACCAAAATTTTTGTGAGTAAAAAAATTCTAGTTTGGGAGATTTCACTTTCTTAACTTTGGGGTCTAATATTTATAATACTCAGGCAGATCGTGTCCATGCTTATCATCAGAAAGGTAAAGAAGAAGTAAAACCACAGTAAATTTAGAAATTGTAAATTTGAATTACTTTAATTGTTTCCAAAAAAGGAACATAATATTTTAATGTATTCTACTGGTTCTGAGGGCAACATTTTGCTGACAGTTTTTGTATCTGACACCTTGTTAAATATATGATGCTAATATTTCACATTTTTCAGTAAAAATTTATGGGTAGGAATATGTTGATTTATTATTTCTCAAGAAAAAGGTGATTCATCACATCCATCATTCTGTTAATCATTAGGTGTTATTTCTAAGTTACCATGTAAAGCCATCTTTTTTGAAGCATGAAGAAAATGTGCTGCAAATAAAAAAAGGATTTTTTTAAGGTTTTTAAGGAAAAACATTTTAACATTTATTTCTTATTTTTGACAATTAAAGTGTATTTTTTTAAACAGAAAAATAATATCTTTAAGTATTAAAATGTATCCTAGCTCAAGATTGAAATAACTGTAATTGTTCCTCCACCATAATGTTATAGGAAGGATTGCAATATGTCCTTAATGTTACAACATTAAAAGAATATTTAAAAAGAAAAAAATTGTAATTGTGTAAAATGGCATGTTAGTGAATTTAGGGAACAAAGCACTGATCCCTTATAGCATTTTAATTGTATTTTAAAGGAATGGTATCCATTTGTTCAGTCTAGTGATAAGACACTATCTTTTTTCTATTTTCTTTTATTCACTGACAATTATTTATAGGTGTTGGGGAAAACGGCTCTAAATTGTTTAGAAAGGTATTACCATAAGAATGCTCCAAAATTATAATTATTCTGGGGACATATTTTTCAACTAGTAAGAATATTATTTAAAAATAATTCCTTTGTTGATGCTTACTACGCTTTTCTATTAGGAGACTGATAGTTTACTTCATGTGTGTATATGTTTACATGTTTATTGAAATCTGATTATCTATAAAGTAACCACTTTAGATTTTTAACTAGGAGAGAAACTGAATATAAACTCAGTTTACTCTGAACTCTACATTTATGACTGGTAGGTTGGTGCAATATAGTTAAAAGCAGGTTTCCATTTTTGAAAAGTTATATTATCTAATCACCATGACAACAAAATTGAAGTACTATAGTAAGCCATAGAAAAATACTGCCTTTAAAACAGAAAAGCTGGCTTCTTAAAGTAGTTTGAAGCTTTATAAACATTTACTTCATTAAAACAGCACTTTGATATAAATAATCTAAAGAATAATGAGTAAAATATAGGAACTGTTTCATTGTCAAATAAGATGGTTCAGACTTAGATGCTGCTAATGATGCGAAGTCTGAAATGAAAAGCAATAATATCAGCAGTCTTTAAAAAGCAGTTTTCCTATGGGATCCCTTGTTGTCCCTTCACATCTACCTATTATTAGAGAATTTGTGTTGACCCATTTAATTTTAGACCTTCCACCTCTTTGTCAAATCTGCTTGAGATCAGACTGCCTAAATCCTGCTGTTGTCCTGCAACTGATGAGTGTGTGACATGACAGCTGGTTGATTTGCATATTTTTCTCTTATTGGCTGAGGAAACAGCCTAGACAGTGAAACACTCCAAGACAGACATAGATTTTAGATGCTTCCTCATTTTGAAAACTAGGAATGTGTTTAGGGAGCATCTCTAGAACCCCTGACACTATACAATAGGATGCTGTTTTTTTCCACTTAACATGAGCAGAAGTTAAGAATAATTTAGAATGCACTCCTATGGACATAATGCTAGCAGATGAAAAACTCCTCAATTCTAATTGTGTTTCGAGGCTTTGGTGTTTGGTGGGATTTTTAAAAGTCCCATAACCACATGATCAATCCAGGTGATTTAAAATCAATGCCAAAGCCAGACAAAGGCTGTTGTAAACAGCTCCCTATTTGCTTTATGGAAAAGGTGAAAAATCAGAGTGAAGCTCTTCTTTTAGTAAGATGCCTAAACCATACAAAAATACTTCAAGCCCATGAGGATACCTGCATTTGCTTGTTGGAAATTCCAAAATGCAAACTGAACCTACATCTCTCGTCCACAAAAGATTAAGAAAAAGCCTCTAAAAATTGTGCCCATGAATCCTGATACCCTTTTTGCTAATATGAAAAGAATGCCTTTGTCATGAAGCAAATAATGCTCCATCCTTGGCAAAAAAGATTATGTCCATTAATCCTGCAGGCATAAGATTATTGGGTAATTTCTTTTAAGAATAGTCAGAAGCTGAGTGCTTTTGAAAGTCACCAAATTTTAAAGCAATACATGTCTTTGAAACCCCTGAACAAATGGCCCTTATTAAAGTCAGGTATGGGCTTTGGGCACAAACTTAGGATATTAGGTGTGTCTGAATGGCCTCTTCATTACTCTCATTAGCACAGACCTTAGATGCCACTTGGATTCTTTGGGTTAACATTAAATTGATATTAAAATGGTTCACAAAAATAGTGTTAATATCTATCAGTAAATAGACAACATGTAGGTGTATTTTTTTCATGGCAAATTCAAAATAATGTCTTTTATATCTGTTTTAAACCATTATTGCTGACAGTTTTACCTTGTGAACTGTGGGTCAGTTGTTCTCCTGCAGTGGTGAAATATCCTCCAGCACATTTAACAATATACATCTTAAAAAACAAAACTCTCGTCTCTCTCTCCTCTTTTCCTTTATTTTTCCAGGCAAGCTTCTGGCAAGTGTGGCCTCCACAAGCCTGCCTCCCCACTTGCTCCACTGGGCCAGGCTTCCACCCCCGTCATTGCACGGAGACTGCTGTTGTGAAGTCCCCGGGGACCTTCTGTTGCCAAATCTGATGGGCTTCTCTTAATTTTTATCTTACTTGACCTTTCAGCAGCATTTCTTCCGCGAGACACTCCTCCTTTGGCATCTAAGACAATACCATCTTTTGATTTTCTTTATGCCCTCAAACCACTCATTCTCCCATTTTTGCCACATGTATTTCTTCTCATCTCTCAGTTTTTTTAGGGCTTTGTCCCAGACTTCTTTCCTTCTCATTCTATATTTATCCACTGCCATGGCTCTAAATACATCAACATGCCAATGATGTCTAAATTTTTATGTGTGCTCCAGAGCTATGTATATAGCTACATTCTCGACATCTTCACATGAATGCTTAGTAGCTGTCTCAAAGCTAACAACAAAAATCGAGCTAGTAATTTTCTACTATTCTTTTCCACAAACTGCTCCGCTTCCAATGTTTTCTATCTATTCATTTCCTTTTCCCACAAACCTGGGAATCGTCCTCAATGCTTTGCTCTCTATTACCATACTAAATTCAACAAGGGTTCAGTCAATTTTATCCTTGAACTTAACTCAAATTGGTCCATTTTCTTCATCATCATTGTCTCCATGCCAGTCTAGCCCATTATCATCTGCAGCCTGGAATACTTCTGGAATAACACTGTAACTAGTTTCTCCATTTCAACTTTTGTCCTCCTCCAATCCATTCCCCACACAGCAGTAAGGATGATCTTTTAAAAGAGGTAGGCTAGACCATGTCACTTGCTTAGAACCTTTAATTGATTTCTTGCTGCATTTAGGATAATATTAAAATTTCTCATCATGACTTGCAAGGGCCTCTGTGACCTGGCTCCAGCCTCTCTCTCCATCTTGTGTCAGGCTCCCTGTCCTCCCATTCACTCCACTCAGTTCCTCAAACACCCTAACATCTTTCTTACCCCAGGGGCCTTGTACATGCTCTTCTTGCTTATCCACTTGATGCCTCATTAACTCTCCCTCATTATACATAGCTTTGAATTAAATATCATCTCTATGTGACATCATCATTTTAGTTCTCCTTTCACCACACTTTATAATTTTCTTCATAGTATTTATCACAAAATGCATATATTTATTGGGTAACTACCTGCCTGCCTCACTCTTTAGCCTGCAAGCTCCATGAAGGTAGTAAGCATTCTCTGTTTTGCTAACCATTCCACATCAGTGCCTGGCACAGAACCCAGCACACATAGCTGCTCACTAACGTGTGTTAAATAAATGAATCAGTGGATAAATGAGCCCAGCCTTGTAAAATTATGCTCCGTTATGTCCTGGACTTCTACACAGGGTTCTGTACCACTGCCAGAGCTCCTGGTATGCTAAAGCAGTCTGGGAGTGCTAGCCACGACTTGTGGATGAGACACAATAGCCACCCTGTAGGGGTCATTCTAAGATGCCCCTTTATGTCAAATACATGGCTGAGGGAAAGAGGATAGCTCAGAAATTCCAAACAGTGTACATCTCTGAAATGGGTGTACCTGAGAACAAAACTGAACCTCCTCCAAGTCTCATCATGACCTTAAGCCAGAAAAGGGGTCTTTATCTGAACCCTTACGTTTGCCTTGGAGCATGTGCAATCACCCTTGTGGGTAAAGGAGACTTCAGAATGCCCCGGTGCTTCAGCAGAAAAAGGCTCTGGCTGCTGGTCAGGAAAGTGTTTCTTATTGCTGTACTATAAAATCTTCTTGGTGCCTAATTTCTTACAGTATGTTAAGGATATACTAACAAATTAAATGCTTAGTATTTTCCCAAAATATAGAAATGGCTTATATCCTGGGAGTTTCACTGGATTCACTTACTTGGAAAATAAGGCAGCTAAAAATGCTCTAGTTATCTCTATGGAGGAAGCATTAGTTTCCTCATAATAATTATATAGAAATATATCATTTCAATAGTGCGTAGGACTATTAACACTAGCATAGTAGCTGGCACGCAGTAAATATTTAATACTTTTTAAATTAATAAATTATTTGATAGATACTGCAGCAAGAAAAAAGATCCTACCAAACTGTGAGAGATATCCAGAGATAGGGGAATCCTGTTGTATCTGAGTAGTTAGAGAAAAAGTCCCTATCAGGGACAAAGCTACAAGGGGTTAACAAGATATTGGTGACTTCTGTAAGCACATTTTCTATTAGTGATTTTATCTGATAGAGGCTCCCTCCTGTTGTAATTTGAAGAACTGAAAAGACATCAAAAAGGAAATTGTGGAGAGAAAAGGAGGCTATATGTACTCAACAGTAGTGGCTTAAAGCTCTGGCAGGGTGGGTTAGCATAACATAACAGGAAAATGCTCAAATGCAATACAAAAATCTAGGGATTTGAGCTCCAACTTGGCTCAGGATGGTGAGAGAAATTTCTGGATAGAAAGGAATAACTAAATCCTTATTAACAAAAATTTTCTAATTTTAGGTAATATTTCCAAGCAAATATCAGTGCATGTAGCCTATGATTGCAAATGTCTATAAATACTTTTACATGTGAATAAGTAACACACAAATAAAAAACTGTTGGGGGCATTAGGATGGGTTTTTTTCCCCTCTAAACCTTTCTTTAATGTTGTTATTACATTGCCTTTCCAAGGATAATACAAAAAAAAAAAAAAAAAATCTACTCACCCTAAGGCTCCATTTCACAGTCTATATGATTTTAGATCTAGGGGAAGTTATTTTTCCTTATTTTAAAATTATTTGATTTTACAGACCTTGGGGACTTAAATACTAATTCACAATAATTCACACATTACTTCTCATATAGTCTGTCATTTTATTTAGTAAACCCAGAGTTTCTAAACCCCAGTGTACCTTAGAATTACCTAGGGGCATACCACAAAAGTCCTGGATCCCTGCCTTGGAGATTCTGATTCAGAAGGTCTGAGGAAGATAGAATCTATTTTGAAATTTCCTATATGATTCTGACATGTCACCTGGTTTGGAAAGAACAATGCTAAATGACAATGCTCAGTGAATTTATATAAAAGGAACTCCTAGACAGATGGAAACATCCATGGAGAGCTAAACACACATATATCATCATATAAAGGAGATACTGGCTTCGTATTACAATTAATGATTATTTCCCCTTGAATGGGCTTTGCAATTTTCAAAAGCCCCTTCACATACACACCCCTGTAAGGCACCTCACCTTTCTGGGCTCACTTTCCTTTTTTGGAAAAATAAGGATGTTGGACAGAATTATTTCTTTTGGCCTAAAAAAATAATTTTGTGCCGGATATACAGTAGGCTATCAATGAATGCATGCATGGCTACCTCACAAAAGCCATGCAGAGCGTATTAGGGGTTATTAACAGGTTTTTAAAAAAATCATCTTATACCTAATAAACTTGGGCTCAGAGATGTTAAATAACAAAGTTAGTGAATGGGTCTAAGACGAAATTTCTGGACTCCTCGTTTGGTGCTCTTTCTTTAACACTAACATTCTTGCTGAAATTTGCAGATCAGACTGTGTTGGGTGAAGGACAGGCCACATGCTTGTATTTGGTATTCATACCACTACCAATGAATGACAAACTGCTGTATATGTATAATGGCGTGTAAGTTGTTATTCTTCTTTAACCTCTGTCTACAGTAGAGGCAGTAATTCCAGAGGCTTGATATACATGTCTGCAAGTAATAAATCTGTGTGAGTTATAGCTGTGTCCTTGTAGATTTACAACTATAAGTTTTAATTCATCTCTGACAATGCATTTACATAAATTACAGCAACACAGTAACCATGCCATATGCCGGGACTTTCAAGAGGCTTCAGGGAGTTGGCTTTTTAACTACTATAAAGGGCCACTCTCTATGTATCAGAAAGCAACATTTCATGTGGTGTGGTGGCCCTTATATAGATATTTTCTTGTTTCTGTCATTCCTTTGAAAGTAAACTGTGTTTTCAACACCTTCCTCTGTGTTAATGACTGTTCTAGATTAAGATGTTACTTTAAGGATCAGCAGAATTGCTTAAGTAGTTAAACATTCAAAGGAATGAATGCAAATTATTTCTAAGCACCTACTTTGTCTTCAAGTGTGGCTGCTTAACTGCTGACTCGAGCAGGAGCACAGGTCAGCTGAGCCGAGAGGGATGCAGGACATGGTCGCAAGGGCAAGCCTCTCCTCTCTGGGCAACGAAGTGATGGGACGGCCCCGGCCTCCGTGCCGAGTATGGGAAGAGAGCAAAACCAGGCTTATCCTGCAACTATTCCATCTTAGCTCACTACTGCTGTATAAATAAGGGGAAAAGTTGAGACTTTTAAAGTAGCGTTACTATTAACATGTACTTAGTTTTAAAATGTTTCTTATTGGTAACAGTTTTGTTCTTGTACCATGACAAAAACTCTCTTTCAAATTCAGAAACTCAAAACTGGACTTCCCTTTAAAGATGACTATTAATCAACCCACCACCACCGTTTATCAAGCACTTAAAATGTAGCAGTCATGAATGTAAATATCTTACATACATCAGCTTGATTAATCTTCAAGAGGACCTACGATTATTCCTATTTTATAGACAAAGAGGCTAGCTTAACGAGAGCTAGTCACTTGTGGATTAAGTGGAAGGGCAAGTACCCAAACCCAGATCTATTCCAAAGCCTCTGCCATCAACCCTGTTTTCCTTTCGACCTAACAAAACACGCCAGAGCACCAAGTTCCCTTGGGGAGGCAAATGCCGGTTGCTTCCTCAGCCCAACCCCTTGTGCTCAAGGAAGGTTTATGGCCCTTTCTTGTCTCAGGAGTGAATCTCAATTAGTCAATCATGATGATTCCATTTTCTTTGCCAGCCACAGGTTGAAAAACGGGTGATACAATTTTGGTCAATGAGACAAGAGAACTGGCTTTCTCAAAGGATGTATCTGCTTTTAAAACTTCCCCTTTCTGCTACGGGTTGGTATCCTCTGCAGAGGTTGCTGGTGTGGCAGCAGCCACTCTCCACCCGAGGTGGTCTAGCCAAAGAGGCTGAGACACTGAATACAGAGGAACCAAGCTCCACCGAAAAGACAGGTCTCTGACCAGGCTGCTCACTTCACTAGCTACCTCTGGATGTCTGTTGTATGAAATAACAATTCTTTAATATAAAGCCTTTTTTTGGCTTCTATTACTTTGCAGATGAAATATCCTAATTATTAAATCTTTTCCATAATTCTACAATTCTTCCATTTAAAAAATTCCTTTTTATACCTAAATTAAATCTTTCCCTTTACATGTCTGCCTTCCCTACTAGTTTATAGCCCAGATTTTTCTTCATTGTTCTCAGAAAATACTGCTTTTCCTTCTTCATTATAGGATCAATTTATATTTTTACTTAGTGTATATATTTAAAATGCTGTATTTTAAGGCTCATCACAATCTACTTGGTATTTGTCATGACTTTTATTCCTTTTCTTCATCCAGCCACCACTGATGCTAATTGAGCCCTGCTCAACTGTTACCTGGAACTTCCCAAAGCTTCCAAGAGCAAACCCTCAATTCATTCTTGACAGTGTTGATAGTGACCTTCCAAAATTGAAGATCTGATCCTCTTGCTGCCCTGCTTCAAACTCTTCAAATGGTTTTTCCAAATGTAATACCATGTACTCAGCACAGTATTGATTGATATACTCTAAAAATTTTGGCAACTAACATTTACAAATGGAGAGATTTCAAAATAAAAATCAAGATTCTCAGCTTATCTTTAGAAATCAGAAGATTAGGCAACACTAGATTCAAAATCGCACAAGACATCAACAGATGGGATGTGAGACATAGCTGGTCCCTTTATGTAGAGGGTGTGTGCTCCAGCTTGCCACAGTCTCCACCCCTCCCAATCCTCTAACACTGAAGCAGAATATCAGTTAGTATTTTATTAAAGGCTTTAAGTGTTGTTTTTCAGACAGTAGGATTAAATAGAGAAATATTTCTTGGATGGTACTATCAAAAATGGAAAAATGAAAAACCAAGAGGGCTTATGTTTTATTAGTTTACACCACCTGCTTGGTCTCTGTAGACATTGGAGTGTGTCACTGCTGGGTAAGCCTTCTCTGGACAGATTGCTTCTTAGTTTGGAGTCTCATAGGTCAGCAGTGACACACTCCGATGCTAAATCGCACAAGGCATCAATCCTCCTATTAGGCTTCATCCTTCTCTTCCTCTCTCACATTTTCATACTCCTTTGCAAACTTTGCTCCAGGCAGAACAAAAACTTTACAGTTCTTAGAATGAACCATGAGCTACATGATGTCTCTGAGATTCTGTTAATGCTTCATTCTCTCCCTGAAATGTCTTCTTCCTCCTCCATTTGTGTCTACAGAACACCTACTCAAGGCTCAGCTCAAACATCACCTTCTTATGAATCTTCTCCCATTCTTATTTCCTGCCTCCACAAGATACACCCTGTCATCCTTTGTGGACTGCCATGTTCTATTGCAGCACTGAAACACTTTATTGTACGTACTTATTTCATCTTTGTCATTCCTTCCAGATTGTAAATACCTTGCCCACTCAAGTAGTCATTCCCTTCTGCATTACACAGTGCCATGTAAATACTTCTAGGTATCATGTGTTGATGGCATTATAACAGAACCTTTCTAAACTGACTTCCACTTGACTTTGGAGTTAGCCAAGACTCTCTATCCGATACCCTAACTGGTGCCCAGCACACAAGGAATGCCAGTGTTTTGTAGGCTACTCTCTGGTGAGCCCACTCACTATTGCTCTCACCTGTTGAGCTCTATAACCTAGAGTTAACCAAAGCAAAAGCTAGTTGTGCTTGTAAATATGTAGCTGATTTAAATATTAATATATAACATTTATACAGTAATAGTAGGAAGAGGGCTTTAAAAAATACATATTTACACATATAAAATTAGGTGTGAGACAACTATAAAAGACTAGGAAATGCATAAAAATCTAGGATTATACTCTGAGATTGCTTTGAAAGTATCTTTAATTTGTCAATCCACTTAAAGAAACAGAAAACGGTGTGGCTTACCAAGAAAGATGTTCTAAAGCTATAATCAATAGGCCAATATGGAAACAAACTCCTAGGTGCCACATTAAAAGAGATGGGAAATAAAATTATCTTTATAAGATTTAAATAAAAATGAAATGTTTAAGATATATATTATTTTATATGTTTCTATACTTGAGCAATATTTTTATTAACTGAGCAACTTCTGGGGCTGAGGTACTAGATCCAGGGCTTTCATGGTGCCCGTGTGTGTGCCTCTTCCCCCTCTAGACTTGGGGTTCATCAGGAGCTCTACTTGGGATAGGACTTACCAAATCTGGACAAGGTCTTTTAAATTGCCATCAACATCTCTTTACAATGTGTCATGAACTACAGACTCATATCTTCATTATATACCATATATATATTTATATATATATATAAAATGAGTCATATTTATTAAATAACTACTATTATTCCAGGCCTTATTCTAAGTAACATATATATTGAGAATGGATATAAAGAATACAAGGCAATGAATCCAGAAGGAATTTAATGTACTATGACTCTCCTATCTAATGTTTCTTAATTTTGTGGACTCTATATATGTGAATATATACACATACATATATACGAACATTTATACTTTCTTTTTTTAAGTGTTGAGGGGAAAAAGAGAATGGCTAGCTGGGAAACTGAATGGCATTGAGAAATATAGATGAAATAATGTGAATTTTGAGAATCAAAATAAATTTTAGCCTACCTAATGCTTTTGCAAGGATGCCAAAATGCTTGTAATAACTGCAAGGTTTGTAAACAGAATTCTCTGCCTTATGTATTCCCAATTATAGATGCTGCTAAGGATTTAACTTTCTCAGTGCAAAACTCTTGAATACTGCCATTCAAAGCATAACACAAATATAAGGAATACTCAATGAGCAGTGAGATAAACAATAGGAAAAATACTCCCCTATCTGGTTAAAAATATTCTTGTCAAAATTTTAAACTTTCAGAATAAATGATGGTCTAATTTTAAGCATTGTTCCAAATATCTGTTTCTCTTCCTAGAGGTTCTTCTCTAAATAGCATTTCACTGTTAAAACTGGAAGCTTGTTGGGTAATTCTTCAACACAGTGTCAGGAAGCCATTGTTTTCTCCAACCATTCATCTTATTATCACCCCTGATGCCATATTTCTGGCTGTTGCTCCAGAATGTCATAGGAAGCAGCTGCCATAAAACCAGCTGCAGAAAAGAGTAGGAGGAAAATACCTAAAATGCCACTGTCTGACTAAGTACTGTAGTCAATTCTCCCTGCAATTTTTGCAATCACCACATAAGTGCCCTTGATGTATAAGCATTATAGACTTCTGCTTGGTGAAAACTGTGCCTGAAGCTTAAAACTCTGCCTTAAAGAAACATCAATCTTACTGTCCACAAGATCCCTAAGGTCCATTGCTCCTCCTAACTAGGAGTAAAATCTCTGTTCTTTTTAGAGAAGAACACATTGTTTTCCAAACTTCTATTAATATAGGTGTGTTTGCTGACATTTCTGTTTAGTGTGGACTCTCAGCTTTCTTTTGATATCTAGGACCTTAGAGTCTGGCCAGAATTAAGTGTATTATAGAAAACAACACAAAGCTTATTTTCATAAAATGCTTTAAATCCCATACTGAAAACATTTTAGTATCTTGCCAAGCTCTTCTTCTCCTAAAAATATTATTTTAGTTAACAGAATGTCAGCATTCAGTTATTTCTTTAATATTTTGGTAATGCTATGTAACTTTACTTACAAAATCTATGTTACTAATTTAGCACTTAATAAGTCACAGATAAGAAGTGCCTCTATTTATCTATTGGAATAACTGTTTCTCACGTAAGATCGGTGCAACTTCCAGTGTCATACTGATTTGAAAACTGCTGTATTATGAAACATTCACATATGCTGGGGAAAACGTTTCGGAAGTTTTTGATAAGTGTGCTTTCCAGATGCTTCCCGGTCCTCTGGGCTTTGCATATGTTGGACCTTCTGCCTGGAATAATGTCCCTTGCTCTTCCCCTTCTTTGCCTAACTCCTAATTATTAATGGCTCAGTTCAGATGTCCTTTCCTTTAGGGAGCCCTTCCTGACCCATTCTCCCCAGACTCCTAAACAAATCTGCGCCAGCGCTACTCCTGTGTTCTTCCGGAACACTGCAGGCCGCCTTCCCAGAAAGGTTAGTGCAGTATTTCAACAGTGAGTTTGTGTCTGTCTTCCACACCTCAGTATGTTCCTTGAGGGCCAGAACAATTCATATTTAGGTTTGATCTTTTGCATACGATATAATGTCTGCCACAGAGAAGAGCCATCGTAAGTTTGTTTTATAAATAAAATGAATAATAAATCACAAATAAATGGAGAAACAGTCTGTTGTCTAAGATGACAAACACAGGAGGCAAAATAGGCCGATCGTGGGGCAGGGGTTCATTTTTTATGAGCATAACTGCAGCTCAGAACTCATTCTGTTATTCACAGAAATAGTGAATAACTATTTCTGTGGGTGTGGGTGTGGAGAAACTAATGCTCATAAAATATTTGTGGGAAAACAGTTTCAGAGCATTCTGGTAATCAAATGCACAAATCTTTTGACCTAGCACTGTATATGCAGAAATTTACCCTAAAAATCATCAAATATGCATAAAAATTATACAAATAAGGATGCTTAGGGCAGTGAAATTACTCTGTATGATACAATAATGGTAGATACATGTCATTATATATTTGCCCAAACCCATAGCACATACAACACTAACAGTGAACTCTAACGTGAACTACTGACTCTGGGTGACAATGTGTCAGTGTAGGCTCATCAATTATAACAAATGTCTCACTCAGGGACGCTAATAATCAGGGAGGCTATGCATGTGTGAGGAGAGGGGGTATATGGAAAATCTGTATACCTTCTGATCAATTTTTCTATGAACCTGAAACTGCTCTAAAAAATAAAGTCTATTAAAAATTTTTAATTACTCAGAAAGAGCCTAGTATTCAGTCATGTTAAAAGTAATATTTATAATAATTTCAAAAAATCACCAAAGAACAAAAATATCAATAGGATGACAGATTAATGCTATGGAAAAATCACGATAAGATTAATCACAAATGAATAAGGACAGATCTGTAAGTATAATTTTGAAAGTTGCTAATTACTTGGTTGATGTGCTATTTATCCTACTTATAAGATGAATTCAAACAGTCCTAGGAAAAAAGAACAGCAGGAAAAAATCATAAGAAAGCAATGATAACAGATCTAGCTGGTATAAAGTACTATACACTGCAGCAGGAAAGGATAAGACGGGGTTGAGTGATTTTGTCCTATTTAAAGCAATGGTTAAATAATAATTATGATGGCTAACTTTTTTGAGCACTTACTTACTATTGGGTGACATTTGCTTTATATATATTTATTCTTCTAATCATTATAACACAATGCTACAAGCATTATTATATCCATTTTATAGATGAAGAGACTCAAGTACAGAGAGTTTAAGTACCTTGCTCAAAGCCATAAAGCGAGTGAGAATCCAGGCAGCTTTAGTTTCAGAATCTACTCCACTAGCTACTCTACTACACTGCCTTCTCTAGTAAGAGGAAACAAATAGCTTGGAGATTGAATTTATAGATGATATTAAATTTGGCATATTATAAACACCAACAAATAAATAGTAATAATTATTCTGTGTAAAAAATATGGATACAAATAGAAAGTTTAAGATGGCTGTATAACTTACAAGGGGTGTAAGAAATTCCAAGGACAGGCAAACATAAATTTCAATGGAAAAATTAATGAAAACATTAACGAAAACAGAGACAACTTTCATTATTTTGATGTGGACTGTCTTCAGCATTTTTGTTTGCCAGGACTGCCTCACCTGTTAGTACACAGTAATGTATATCCGGGAGAGGTGAGACATTTCAATATAATATAAAGACAAATGTAACCAGAAAGGGGCATCTCCTGAAATCCTTGTAATAAATCATTCAACAGTTATTTCTGAATGCTTCCTATGTAACCTGCGAGAGGACGAGGAAGGGGGATGATAGAGGATAGCGCTATCAAATGAAACATGGCTCAAAGGAGGAGGGGATTGTGTACAACGATCAAAACCAGAATCTCAAGGCCTTAAGAACAGGTCAAGAGCCCAACTTAGGCTGTTCAACAGAGGAAAAAGGTAGATTCCACCAATACCGCTAAGGAAAAGTTAACTCAGTAACTGGGTAAGGATGAAGAGGCAGGATGGACTGTGGTGTCATCATATTATTATGCCATTAACAGAAAAAGGTAGGTTAGAAAGGATGCTGATACAAAGTAGGGGCTGGGGAGATTTCCCAACACACTGAATTTGAGACAATAAGATACCTAAATGGAAATGTCTAGCAAATCATTAAAAGTCAAGGAGCTGGAGTTAAGGCAGGGCCCTGGCTGTAGACCCGATTTGTTTTACCTGCTTACTGGGAATAGTCAGAGTCAATACTAACGTATGGATTTTCAGCCAAAGTCAGGAAAAAGAATGGATAAAAGAAGAAATTTGTACTCTGGACAGTGGAGTGATAAGAATGAACCTTAAGGTACTCCAAGAAATTAAGAAATCCAGCAAATAAGATAGTGAAATGAAAACCAAGACAGAGATAGTGCTATGCAAGTCAAAGGCAGACAATTTGCGGGAAAGGGAAATCAATTATATTAAGCCACACCAAGGGAGCGAGTGATGTCAGTGGCACTATTGAAGTGGAAGCCAGAAGGTATGGTGCAGGGAGAATGCTGTAGAGCACTCATTCACTACATACAATAGTTTAACAAAGGAGAGAAGTAGAATGGTAGCTACAGAAAGGATTATAAAATACTACTTTAAAGGAGACATTAAGGATAGATATACCATGAAGCTAATGAAGTTTATTTTTTATGTTTTTGATTTGCACAGGCCTCAGTTTCCTTTTCTTAAAGGGAACTCTCTCAAATTATATGAACTCCAGGTCCTATAAAACCTGGACTGGCCCCTGGAGCCATAAGGAATGAAGTAGGAATTGATGCATTCCACAAGCTGATAAGAGTAGCCCTCAAAATTACTTTGCATTTGAGGAAAAAATGGGAAAGATGGTAGAAAGCTTATTAGAACAATGAGGCAATCTCCCTCATCTTTCATATATACTTTAAGGTGGCTGTACTTACACTGGTTTTCTCATTAGTTTGCATGTGCAGATGCTTGCATATAATATTGCTGGACTAGTTGGTGAAGTCCTTTGTTGGCTGAAGAATGAAAGTATGCCAGGTTGGACAATGATGAGCTAAGTCAGGGTTCAAAGGCTGGTAAAAATAGATTTGGACAGAGTGCAGGGTTGTTTTTACTTTCATACTTTCAAACTAGCAAAGGGGCAGGGCAGAGGATACTCCAGGAGATAAGGGTACAAGTACGTGGATGTGGTATTCTGCTGCCTCTTCTTTAATCAGGGAGGTGTAGCTGAAGTTCAGAGGTCAATGCATCTATCCCACATGCAGTAAAGAAATCTGCAAGGCCAGAGGAGCTCAAACTGTAGGCTCACCGCTTTTTATACCATTAGGCTGTGTGATGTGGCACACGTTAATAATCCAGAACTTACCTCCCGCTCCACAAAGGATTATAATAGCTAGAGCACAGCAGCCACAGGTGTATAGATATAATCAACCTTCGTCCTATTTTTTTCCCTTCATTGTCTGGCCTATGGCAGGCCTGATCACGGTCCACTACAGAAAATCAGGCATATCTTTCGTGACTTGTAAGAAAGGTTTTCTATGCTATTTCTGAAAAGATATCTTATCATGCTGAAATATAACTATGTCCAAATTAATATTTTTGATATAATTATAGTATATTTTTTTTTTCATTTACTGTATCATATTTCTTAACACATTTTTTACTCCAAAGACTCAGGGTTATTTGGGCAACATACATTTTATTGTGCATCTATTATGTACCAGACACTAGACTTATATGAGGCTTCAAGAATACGCTCTTTAAGGAACTTAAACTTTTCAATAATAAACTTCTTTTAATAATTTGAGATATAGACTCTTCAGCCATTTGCTTTCTCTCATACATCATTGCTTTTTTTGTAGTTCTTCACCAAAGCATGAGAAGAAGGTAAGTGCCTAGATTTACCAAAGTAGATCAGATGCCACCAACTGACATAGCACAGCTGGCTCTGTAGTTTCTGCATCCTTGGATTCAACCAACCATGGATCGAAAATATTCAGGGAAAAAAAGTGGAAGGGTGTGTCTGTACTGAAAGTGTACAGGCTACTTTTTGGTCTTTATACCCCCAACTATTTACATTGTATTTACATTGTATTGGATGTCATAAGCAATCTAGAGATGATTTAAAGTACATGGGAAGATATACCTAGGTTATATGCAAATACCATGTCATTTTATATCATGGACTTGAGCATCTGTGGATTTTGGTGTCTGTAGGGGTCCTGGAACCAATTCCCCAGATGCTGAGAGATGAAGTACAAACTTCATAAGGAAAACTAGCTAGCTACCATGAGCCTAACAGAACCCTGCACAGAGCCAGCAGCTACTACAAAGAATGAAATCAGTGAGATATGCTATCAAGTCTGCCAAACCAAAGGCAGCATTGCTAGAGGAAAGATTTTCATTGCCGATTTAACCAAACAGATACGCCAAGCTCTAAGGAGTCAGGGAACCTAATTCGCCTGCTTAGCAGGACCGCTGCCTATCATCAAAATTTAAGCACTTCATAGGGAGTTAGATACTTTTTTTTTTTAATTAAGCAAAATTCGAGTCAGGTATATTCTTAAATTGCTAGTGCTTGCCAAATAAAAGCAAAGTCAGCAGCACAGCAGGACTTTAACTATTGAATTGCATCAAAGTTTTTGATCTCCATAACCAGTAGAGACTCAGCGATCACCGCAGGCAAGAGCTGCCTTCAGAAAGGAAATCTACACATGGCCCGAGGCAGCGCTGCTTCAACTTTTCCAGCAAAATGCTCCCAACTGAGCAGTGCGAACTGCTAGCCCTACGGTCCACAAACACCCAAATGTCTCACGTTTTATTTCTAAAATTCCCTAAAATTAATGTAATTTCATTGTAATATAATATATTTCCAAGTTTATTTTAATAGTAGCCACCATTTATTCGCTAAGAATTTTACTTAAATTATCTTATTTACTTCTGACAAAGACTCTCTCCTTTGACCAAAACTTTAGTCAGGCTTCTCTGCCTTACTAGGCCTGATCTCGGGCTTCCCTCCCTGTCCCTGTTGAATCCAGTTTGAGCAAGAATCTTGCTACATCAGTTTAGCAAAAGTCCCCACCTCACCACCCTCCAGTATCTTACAACCTAGCAAGAATCCCGTCAAGTCAGTTTAGCCAGGAACGCTCCCTCTTAGTAGTTTTCCTTTCACTGACCCTACCCTGCTCCTTGGTTCTAAATCCCCAATTGTTCTTGATGAAGTTGGAGTGTCTCCCCCTCTGCAAGACCCCGTTGCAGTGGTCCCTATATCTACCATCATGGGCCTCCCTTGAGTAAAGTCTGCCTTACCATCTCTTTTTTTACCTTTTAACTTTTTTTTTTAAAAGGGAGTGGGTAGTGAGGAGGGGTGGTCAGTTTCCTTGTGGTTTTCTTTGGTGTTGTTGAGAGAGTCTCACTCTGTTGCCTTGGGTAGAGTGCAGTGGCTTTATCATAGCTCACTGCAACCTCCAACTCCTGGGCTCAAGGGATCCTCCTGCCTCAGCCTCCGGAGTAGCTGGGACTACAGGCACACACCATCACACCCAGCTAATTTTTCTTTTTTAGTAGAGATGGGGTCTCACACTTGTTCAGGCTGGTTTCGAAGTCCTGAGCTCAGGCAATCCTCCTGCCTTGGCCTCGCAGAATGTTGGAATCACAGGCCTGAGCCACTGCACCCGGCCCTGCCTTACCATCTTTAACAGTGTTTGGATACATTTTTCTTACCACTTCTTATGATAACAGGCAGTATTTATATTAATATCACCATTTTACAAATGAGGAAACTTCAGCTCAGAGAAGTTAAGAAACTTTCCCAAGGTTATAGAATTAATTAGTGGTGGAGATGAGATTCAAGATCACATAACTTTCTAATTATCTTTATCTACCATATTACACTATAATGTTTTAAATCACTTTTAGTTAAATTAGTTAACTCTTCCTCTTCAATTACCTTAGTCAGGGGTCAGCAAACCTTTTCTATAAAGGGCCAGATAGCAAATATTTTAGGCTTGCGGACCACCTATAGTCTTGGCCAGCTGCAACTACTCAATTCTGCCATTGTAGTAGACAATACATAACCAAATGAGCTTACATGTGTTCCAATAAAACTTTATTTACTAAAACAGGTGGCAACCCAGTTTGGGGCCATAGTTTGCCAACCCTTGATACAACTAAAATTCATGTTCCAGAGAGATACGTAGTATCCTGTGGCTTTGCATAATCTCCCACTCTAGTTTGGGAAGAACAGGTCTAAAGAAAACAGAAGGAAAAAAAAAAAAAAAAGAAGCCAATACCAAAAGGTAAGGAAAAGGGACTTAATTTTTCTTTTATTCCTTACCAACCAATATAACAACAACAGGGGACATATGTAACCCTCCACTTCAGTCTCAGTTGTGGGTTCTCTGGCTTTACTGGGCCCCGTGGATCTTCTCTTTGGACCCCTCTCAGTCTTCGCCATCCTTCTCTTCCTTCGGCCTGACTCCCCCATCTAGGTGGTTAGGCCTTATCTTTCCACCCAGCTGGGATCCTACCCTCATAGCCAAGTGAACTTTCTAATTATTTTTTAAATCATATCTCTTTACTCATGCTTGAAAAATTGTACCACTCTCTCTGTTAACTGATTCCAACAGATTCTCCAAGAAATGCTTTACTGCATTCTTTGTTCAAAATGATCCTTTGATTCGCCCTATGAAACATAATTTCTGAATATGCCACCTATACTTGTATATTCTGCTTCAGCTGTTGACTCACCTATTTTAAATATTACAACAGTAATAAAAGAATTAAGAAGAGAATTGCTTAAGAATCCAGCCCTTGACACTGGATCTAACTGGAAATTGGCAAAGGTGAAGACTGATTTTGGAGATTTACCTTTGTTTTCGTGTTCTGAATGATGAGAGGAAAGGGTAATCTTCCCTCTCAGACAGAACTGGAGGGTAAAGGTTATTCAACCAACATAACGCTAATAACTTTGGGTATCAAAATTAAGAAGATGAGGTAGAAAAAATGGGGGGGGCAGTAAAATGTCTAAATGTACTAAAATGATGTACAGAAAATGGAATATGAATGCTATTATATATTCTTGTTAAGAAAGAATGTCTTTGATAAGTGTATCACAAGTAATTTAATGGAAAAGAATAAGATATTCAAAATATTAATTTTTTTGCATGTTACCAAGATCTTTACTGAGACACTTAGTAGGAAGAAAAATGGAAAGAAATGTATCCTTAAGTACAATTTGGTACTTTTTCATTAATTCTTAAGTGCTATTCTTCTCCCACTCATCCTAGTGTCACCTCACTGTGTTCTCATTGCCTCCCTCTTCTTTCCAGTGGTGGCAATTGTATCTTATCTGATAACAAAGAGTCCTTGCTATGACGTCCTCCCTTCATTTTTAAAGAAGCTTGACAAGGTCCCTTCGTTCTATTATTTTTTTTTGTCTTTACGTTGTAGATGTTTGTGATTTATTTCTCTCAAGTCAGCCAGTAGTAATATACTTCAATTTTTAAAAAAGTGTCTTAACAAAAGAAAATCTGAAAATGCTATTTGAAGAACCTGTCTCTCTTATGAAAGAACATTGCCAACAACATGCAAGTTAATTTTAAACAAGCATTCCGAGTGGTTTCATTGCTCTAAGTGAGAGCACTGAGTAAAAGAATATGGTCACCAGTGGGAGTTAATGTCTTTAAAAAAAAAAAATCACACACACAAAAAATTTGATAGCTAAATAAACATGGCAAATGGTGCACACTCCACACATTCCCAGGAAATGTACAATGCACAGTCACACATTAGAGACTCTGAGAAGACCTGCACAAAGAAATGTATTTAACTTTCAAACACTATCCCCTAAACTTATCTGATCGACCTTTGAAACTTTTATTCCCAACACCTATTACCATCTCTTATAACTATTTCATGGAAAGAAGACAGGAAAGCTTTTGGAGAATTACTCAATAGTTTATTAAATTTAAAATTTTAGCCACATCCTTATGCATTTCTTCATATTTCTTTCGAAAATTCCTAATATGGTAATGTTAATACAACCGAATATATCAGCATTAATAAATGCCACAATGAAATATAAGAAGCTGTGATTTGAAACTATTCATCAGTGAACATTATAAATTTACCATGATCATGGTAGAGCCTCCCCCTGGTTTTGTCACTAACAGTGTGATTCTGGGTGGGATAAAGCGATTTAAAGTTCTGAGCTTCACTTCTCTTATATCTAAAGGGGGCCAGACTTGCTCTTTCTACCCAACTAGTATATTTTGAGAATCAGGTGATCAAGATCAGAATCAAAAAAAGAATTTTTCGTAGTACAGTGTTATAAAAGTATAAAAATACATTATTTCAAATAGAGCATCGATTTCCTTTTTAGAAGTCTAAATGCTACTGTGATTTCTTCTTTTTATGAACCCTCTAGATTACTAGATTACTGTCTTAGAATTACTAAATATCCCATTTTACTTAGACCGAAAATTCATTTTTGTTCAAACCATCACATCATAATAATGCATCATCAAACTTTTTGGAAAATGCAGCACAAAAATAAGTAAGAAAATCAGAAAACGTTTTAAAAAAGACACATTACAAAGTAGTTTGCCAGCAATGCTACCTTAATCTGGACTCTATTCTGAGCTCATCTGTGGCAGCCCTTCAGGCCCAGTGAATAAAGACAGTAGGGCTCTATATTCTTTGAGTCCTTCATTAAACTATTGATCCCTTTAGCATTATCCATAATGTTCCAGCAGCTCAGCACGTCAACTGGTAAAGTGCTAGTCTCTCTCTCCTTTCGATAACTTCCACACTTTATGGAGAGGAAGTCACAATGATTTATTTACCTGACATTTTCCAGTCCGGATGTCGTACAGGGCCACTGAACCATGGCGAGCTCCAACTGCTATTCTGTGATTCCGCTCATAATAGCTGACCATGTAGAACCTGCATTGAACATTTTAACAACAACGACAAAAACAAAAATCCAGGTGAGATGACCTGCACATGAAAGTGGACAGCAACATGTTTCAAAGATTAAAGCCAGCTCTGATAGAAATTACTAAATAAATATACTGATAATAAACATAGACCGTTCAAAAAATGTTTCAGTAATTCTTAAAAATCAACTGAAAGAAAAACGATGTAGATTATCACTTAGGCCGCTTAATAATTATTTTCAACAGAAAACAACTTATAATCACAAACATGCTTGAATTTCTGGAAAAAGAAATAGGGTCAAATACATAAAGATTAAATACAAAAACCCAGTTTTGCTACAATGACTGTTAGGCAAATATTTCTATTTGAACAGAAATGGAAAAGATGAAAAGGCTTACATAGTCAATCTAATTATGTTCTCATGGTTTATTACAGTATTAAGGAGTGAAATATACTTTCTTGCAGAACAATCATAAAAAGCCTACATAAATTTATGCTTCAGTTCGTATCAGTAACTTAGAATGAAATTAGAAAGCTATCCACCAGAAAAAAGTTACCCTGCAAATTCCCTTAATTTCCTATATTTACTAGTTTATCTAAATGATAGCTGTGGCCATAGGCGGTATGAATAAACATCTTTGGTGCTTATTTTGCATTGCATAAAAATAGGATTTAGGGAGGATAGTTTGAAGGTCATAAGAGATTGATTTAGTGTTTTTTCTTTTTTTCTAGATTAATTTCCATGACTGGATTAAGTTTTTGAATTCCTGATCTATGCTCTGTCATACTGATTTCAGATCCATATGGCTAGGGCCTGAGGCAAGAATAAAAATTATTAGAAGTGTAAATAAAGTATTTATATCTGCAAAGAGTTTCACAATGAGGTGTATCCAGAAAGTATCTAGTCAGGTAATAATATGAAAAACAGAGACATTTATTGAAGAAGATGCAAGATACAAAAACACTGTACATAGGACAATGACACCTCAGTCCCCTTCAAAGCAGGCACCTTGGGACCTCATACAGTTCTCCCTGTGTCTCTTAACCTAACCCGTACACGTTCAACATCCTCAGGGTTTGCTTGTTGCAGGCCTTCCAGAACATGGCTCAATTTCAACAGATTCTGGACCATCTTTGAAGTGTTTGTGCCACACTTTCATTTGCACTGCACTCATCGCATCATCCCCCAAAGCCTTCTGAATGATCCAAATAGTTTCCTTGGAGGAACGTTTAACGCAAAATTTGATGCAGATTCATTGCTCTACTCGCTCAGTCATTTTGAATGTGACGCCCACACAGTACACATGCGCACGCAAGGCGTCTAGCGCCCCGCTGACTAGTACAGTGATGCCATCATTGTTCACGCATGCGCATTCCAGTCCACTCGCCTTGGCTGCCATGTTACATCCTGCAAACGGTTCTCCTTATGTTAAAAATGGCTGGATGCTTCCCATTATCTAGTTCTATTGTCTCAGTGTGAGTTGCCCAGATAACAAGTGGCCGACCCTAAATATTCATGAGGATTTTGCATCAATTCTACTATCCATTCTCTGCCCCTTCCCTCTTTGGTTCCATACTACTAACCTTTCTGTTAAAACGGGGAAGGGGAAGTAAGACATGATAGAAAAAAATCTCATCTCATGCTTTCTTGAAGTAGATATAGAGTAAAAACTACTAGGGCATGGGGCAGCATTTCTGAAATTCTAGTAAGAGAGGCTGAGAGAGACAAAATGTATGTGGGAGCATTCTGAAATTAGGGTCATTCTGACAAAGTCATTTTGGCATTAACAGACATTATGACAGTTATACATATCTCCTAAATCTAGAGTATGAATTATTAAGTTTTAAAACTTTTTGTTTGCTATTTATTACCAAGTAATAGATTAAACAATATTTTCATCCCATCTGTAAGTTTTACCCACTGACCAACCTCTTCTCCTTTAGTGGAAGATTAATGCTTCATTTTTAGTAACATGGAAGAAACCACTTTAGAATGTCTTGCTGGGTGGTTTTGCTGAGCTCAGGAATGGCGCCATCCTCTTTGTATATTGGTTGAGGGAAAGAAGGATACAGAAAGCTCCTGAAAAACGCATCTTCCCCCACTATTAAGTCGCAAGTAAAAAGTTACTTTCTCAAAGCTTTTTCTGTCCAAACCATCATATTATTCTACCTCAATAGAGAGAGTGGAATCAGCATCCAAACCTACCATTCCTACACTTGGAAATGAAAATGACTTAGAAGACTTTAAAAACATTTACTGTTTTGTTATTCAGTAATTCCGGTGGCCTAAGTATTGGCCATCATTGTGTACCCCTATAATTACATCTATATCCTATACCTACATATCATTTATGTCCTAGGAGAGTAATCCAGAATATAGTATCTGACAAATGTCCCAACAAATATTTATTCTGTACAGGTTAATGGCCACAGGGGGAAAATGCAGTAGTATTTTGTTTTACCTATTATTTGCACAGATTTAACAACTATATTGCCAAAATCCTTGTGCAAAATTGAATGTAATTACCCCCAAAATAACTCTCTTCAAAATAAAATACACATGTTGACAAAACCTTAGTGAAACTAGAATCTAAAGATTCTATGCTCTAGATATCAACCTCATCCTTCTATATCATCTACAAACACCATTATTTATGGGAGAAAAAAGATCAAATCTATTCTTGGTATCAAATCTTTAGTCTGCCTGAAAGGACCATATATTACAGGTCTGCATTTTTCATTCTTTGCAATTTACTACTGGATTATTACTTCTAAACAATATCTCAAAGAATTCTGTACAATGAAAGTCTTATGGCATGTCTTTGTCATAGGATTTCTTTGTTAAACTTTTTATTCCTTTAATAGTGGTTCTCTTAAGGGAAGAAATCAGTGGTGTGTATCTATATATACACTATGGGAACTGGCTTCAGTGAGCCAATCACTGCTGAAGCTTCCAGAGCCACCCTCCCGCCCCAGACTACTCTCTTTCTGGAACCAGTTCTCCATTTGGAAGCTGTCAAGATTAAGGATGGTAAGATGAGTATTACTTGTTCCCACCCCTGAAGATATCAATGGATTGAAGAGGAGGGTCCATCACATCTTTTAATGCTATACTAGTCTAGTCTTGACCAGATCACTCACGAAAGTCTTGACTTCCTCTAAAATTTGGGGGGCTCAGAGGAAGGGTTCATGCATGCTGAGCCTTCTGGAAATGGTAGCTCAGTCTCCAGTTTACTGTGCTGATAACATGTTACCTGGACAGTATTTCTTGGGCAAAAACTTGGCAAGAACTCTTTTGTGACATTCACATTAGAACGGTTCTCCTCTTCTAGGTGAACCAGAGGGAAACTCTGTTAAGTCAGAGAGAACATTACCCCTTAAGTGAGTGAAAGAAGGATAAACTGGAATTGAGTAATGATGTAAAATGTATCTCCTGCTGAGGGTGAGGTGGTCATTACCCAAAAAGTTTAAAGTCACTGATTTCCATGCTTTCGTTATTGCCCACATGCCGCAGAGTGATCCTTTTCACCCATAAATCAAGTCATCTTGCTCTGTTCATAACTGCCCTTCAAGGCCCTGACAGCTTTCAGACTCCATCTCCCCTCCCCTTTGTTCATTCTATTCTAGTCATAGTGATCTCCTTGAACTGTCTTTTTTTTCTATTTCAGCATATTATGGGGGTACAAATGTTTAGGTTACGTATATTGCCCTTGCCCCACCCAAGTCTGAGCTGCAAGCGTGTCCATCCCCTAGACAGTGAGCATCACACTCATTATATGTGTATATACCCATCCCCTCCTCCCGTCCCATATGCCCGACACTCGATGAAAGTTATTGCTATATGTGCACTTAAGTGTGATCAGTTAAAACCAATTTGACGGTGAGCTGTCTTGAATATGCTAAGAGGGTTCCCACTTGGAACCGTGATACTTGCTACTCCTTCTGCTTGAAAATCTATCTCATCAGCCTGCTCTGCCCATTGCTTGTGCCCTCACTTTGTTTAGGTCCCTGTTGTGAAGTTATCTTGATGAAGAAGGCCTTTATAGGCCACCTTCCATCCGTGGAAAAAGTGTCTTCTATGAAACCGGTCCCTGGTGCCAAAGAAGTTGGGGACCGCTGCTGTACATGGATCCTTGTATACCTAGGTGAGTATTTTTGTAGGACAGATTCACCAAAGCTGGATCAAAGCATACATACATTTTAAATTTTGATATTCAATGCCAAATTGCCTTCAATTCTCACTAAAAGTGTGTCCCCACTTGGTATTACCAAACTTCATACATTTTTGCCAGTAAGGGGAAGAAATGGTATCATGTTTTAATTTTCATGAAATTGATTCTCTTGGACATACTCTGCATGATATGCATGTTGTTTTCACTATTTATTTATTTATTTATTTTTTTTTTTGAGACAGAGTCTCACTCTGTTGCCCAGGCTAGAGTGAGTGCCATGGCGTCAGCCTAGCTCACAGCAACCTCAAACTCCTGAGGTCAAGCGATCCTCCTGTCTCAGCCTCCCGAGTAGCTGGGACTACAGGCATGCGCCACCATGCCCGGCTAATTTTTTCTATATATATTTTTAGCTGTCCATATAATTTCTTTCTATTTTTAGTAGAGGTGGGGTCTCGCTCTTGCTCAGGCTGGTCTCGAACTCCTGAGCTCAAACGATCCGCCCACCTCGGCCTCCCAGAGTGCTAGGATTACAGGCGTGAGCCACCGCGCCCGGCCTGTTTTCACCATTAATGTAAAGAAAAATTATTTAAAAATCTAATAAAAAACGCATTGTATCCATTTATTTACCATGCATACTAGATGGGAGGGAAATATTCCTCATGTTTCCCCATAAACCATGGGAAAAGATTTGAGTCCCAAACACAGGCAAGCCGGTTCTGCAGGAAAGAGTAGTGGAGCAATGTATAGGTCACTCTGAAGGTAGCAGTGACAACCAACTACCCCAATCCCCTTGGCTAGACAGTGCGGGATGCCAAAGAGCTCTTCTAAGGGCCACTCCTGTGAGAAGCCTAGCCTAAACAGTTCAGGAGTAGGTTCTCAGCACACTGGTCAACAGCCCTCGGAGATGCCATAGCTACAATCAAGGGGGAGAGCTTTGCATAGAAGGCATTTCATAGAACATGTTTGTATCGCCCCTTCCCCTAGAATTCCATGCCTCCATGCTGCTAATATGCTTGAAAGATTTGCAGACATGTAAGTGGTTTGGCAAAGGCATCAGCTCAGAGTGAGCTGTGTTTGTTTCTATGTTTGCTAATACAAATAACATAGATTTGGGTTTGAAACATTTCTTCACATTTCGAACAGCCTAAAAATTAAATATTCTTCCTGTTATATAGTAAGGTGGAATATTGCTGGAAGGTCTAGAATTTTGTTTTATTTTAATATGAAGAACTTTGATACTGAAAGACAGTCATCTGTTGGGGAGCTTCTAGGAATAGAGAACTGGACTCGAATGATTTTAGAGGAATTTCTATTCGTGAGTATAGGAGTAATATCTACAATTATTTATCATCGAAGGTATACTATAAAATGGTAACTAATTTAAGAATTTTACAGGAAGTTAGGACTGAAGCTGCTTTACATCTTATTATTGTAATCGCCATGCGGGGTAAGAACAAACCACAGGTTTGGAGGAGTTTCTTAAAAAATGAGCTCATGCACTGTTCTAAAGTAGATAGTGTTCATTTCCTCACTGGATTTTAAGTGCCCATTTAGGGTGAACAGAGCTGATTCAGCTTTTCACTTGAAAAGTAAAATCAATCAGTCTGTCTGCATAATAACAAAGTTTAAAAGAAAGTAAACTATCTTTGAGAATACAGACTTCTAACTCTTCTGTCTAGTTTTTTCCCATTCAGTTCAAAAATTTAAATACTTATCTCACCTTGAAGTTTTTGTATCTTATGTGTGTTATAGCTTTAATGGTTTCCTAATGGTTACTTTTTATTATTTCTCTCATTTGCATTATTCTAATATATATCCAATTTTAAAGGATTATACACTCATTGAAAAGAGAGACAGATGATTCAGAAAAACAATTTAGAAGTGAAAGTTACCCTCTACCACTAATTCTCTCCCACCACCCCAGATATCCAACAGAAACCTTGTGGGGTGTGTCTTTCCAGATTTTTTTCTCTTCATATGTATACATGCACAGGCATGAAATATCAATCTTCACATAAAGTTTTTTAAAAAATGATTTTATATTTCCTACTCTCCTGCACCATTGCTAATTTCTCTTTACATTTTTCTTTTACTAACATCTTTCCTCGTCAGTAGAAATGGATTGACTTCAATCTTTTTTAATGACTATATGGTATGCCACAGTTCTAGATTTTAATGGAAACAACTGTTAATAATAATTTCATTTAGAGGACACAAGTAAATGTCTTAATATAAAGCACATTTTTCTATATAAAAGCATATAAAGATGACTTCCAACAAAGGTCAATTAAAAAATTAGCTGGGTGTGGTCGCACATGTCTCAGCTACTTGGATGGCTGAAGAAGAATTGCTTGGGCCCAGGAGTCGGAGGCTGCAGTGAGCTATGATGATGCCATTGCACTCTAGCCAGGGCTACAGAGATGCTGTCTCAAAGAAAATTTTTTTATATGTCAACATGAAAGGGGTTTATAATCATTTAAAATAAATCCATAAATATTTTTTAAATTGTTCATTTTTAATATCTAATACACTAAAAATCTGCAGATAAAACCTTCACAAACAAAAACTTAGGTCTTCAATTTTTATGAGGTCCTGAGATCAAAAAGTTTAAGAACCACTACCTAAAGACTGAAAAGCATTTGGAAATCAAAAACTGTTATGAAAGAGAGAGAGAGATGGAGAGAGAAAGAGATATTAGCAAAATAGCGGGGGCGAAAATCAGACTCCAGTAGATTAAGAGGGCAGGAGAGGGGACAAACTGGAGAGAATGCTGACTCCTTTTCCTGGATAAGGGGAGATGAGAGACTGGACAGTAGCTAGAGCAGATGCAGAGGGTTTTTAAATGAGAGAGAATAAAGCGTGTTTCTTGGCTGAGAAAGGAAAGCTATAGAGAAGGAGCAGTCGAGGATAAAAGTGAGAGAAGAGCAAGATTCAAGAGGAGGAGAGAGAGAACGGGATGAAGGATGCAGAGAGGAAGAGGCCTGGGCCTGGAACCCATCCTTAGCCATCTTGTCCGCTGCTGAGATGCCACAACACTGTGTGTGCCCCTGACGTGTGGGCCTGTGCAGTGGTGCACACTGCACCCTACGGAACACGTGGCAGGTGTGAGACCCGTTCAGCAAAGCTGGGTTTCACTTTGATCTGACTGTAAGCACAAAAAAACCTCTTCAGTTTACTCATTTGTAAAACGAAGGACAGGAGTAGGTAATTAAAACAGGATGTCCTTTTCAGATTCAAAACTTTACAATTTGTAATTCTATAAAAATAATGCAGCAAGGTCATTGCTTAAGTGAAATGACTGGTGCCATTTATTTTGACGAAATTAGGGACTAAACACATGAAGCGGTGTAGCTGGTATCATTATTCAACCATAGTTATTGAGTGCCTATATTGAGTGTTCACATTTTCTAAACTGAGAATTGGGACAGAGCCCAACAAAGGGCTTTTGAATCTATGAATTTACTTATTTGACAAGTCTTTAAAAAGCAGAAAAATTAAATTACTCTTACTTATACATCAAATAAATTGCTTCAACTTAAAACAGCAAAAGTACATGAAATAAGGACCTGTCTGGGAACTCTGGGACATATGGTCTTTGGCCAGATGGAGCCCTCCACGAGCTGCTATAAAGCACTGTAAAACAATAAAGGCAAAAGCCCCTTTCCGCAAGCTACTTATAATGTGTGCGATTGCACAGTTGCAAGGGACCAAAAATCACATCTAGAGGCATATCTAATTTTTGCTGTGAAAAAATCCTGAAACCTTTTAAATCTCCAAATGTAATCATATTTTCCCATCAATTTACAATTTCATTGAAAAAAACCCCTAATCCTTTTTTCTTGTGCATTATGCCACTACCAGTACTCAAGAACATAATAAAATAGACTAAAGCTTTAAAATTACATTATATTTGCAGAAGTGTGTTATCGTCATTTCTAATTGAGCTTTGATAGTAGTTTATAGAAGCCTAAATCTCTCTATTCTGACATTAGGAACAGAATACATTAGCCAAATGACAGCCTGGTGAACATAGTGAGTCCCTGTCTGCATAAAAACTAAAAAAAATTAGCCAGGTGTGGTGGCACACTCCTGTAGTCCCAGCTACTTGGGAGGCTAAGGTGGGAGGATCACTTGAGCCTAGGGATTGGAGGCTGCAGTGAGCTATTATTGTGCTACTGTACTCCAGCCTGGGTGACAGAGTGAGACCTTGTCTCAAAGGAAAGAAAAAAACTTTTGCCAAATGAATAACAAGTATTCCTTTTGAAATATGTATATATCACACATGTAGGTTATAAAGTGCTTTTCTCTCAGTTCAGTAATATCTGTGCATTATACACCAACAGTAAGGCTCTACACTTCTTGTTTTATGCTACTGTATCAAATGGAGTAGTATCAAGTGAGTCAGCATTGACATGTTGACCAAAAGAGGAATAAATAATCACCCTGAATAAAGTATGGCACATTCTGTGTTGACTGGTCTTCTGTGTGAGGGACTTCATAAGTGCATTCAAGTTCAGCAATGCAGCAACTTGTAACCAAATTTTAACAATGAATTCTGAGGAAACTTCAGGGATGTTTATCCTCCCAAGCCTTGAAAGGAGGCAGTTCTACTTTCTAAGTGTCTAGGGTATTTTTAACTGAGGATGCTGTCTTATTTACATTCCAGGCAATTAAATGTAAATTACTCAGAAGCTGCTGTACTTCTGCCTCTAACAATAATTACCTAGAGTGCTGGATGATGCCTTTTTGAAGATAACCTAGGAGATCGAGGAAAGCAATGCAAAGGCCAACGAGTTAGGAGAGATCTCCAGGAATTCATTTTTTAAAAGTTACCTTATTGTGCTTCTTACTCGGCTTATTCATAAACATAAAACTAATTCAGGGTTGTTACGATCTTGTTGCTAATATATCTGTGTTCTAAAAAGGATGTGGTTTAATTCCTGTATAACAATATGGCCTTATTTGTTACAGTGATGAAAAATCTGACAGTAGAACTATTTTGCATAACTGTTTTTGGAGGATAGGTGTGCTATATTCTCTCAAGAGCATTGAAATCTAAGTAATTTTCTTGTATTATTAATGGATGCCACTATATTATTAATATCATCCCTGGAAATAAAATGTGAATTATTAGGAAATATTTAAATCTAAGACTATAAAGTTTATACAGGAGTTAATATTATGTGTTTTTATATCTTTTACTAGATACATTATAGAAAAATATCTACAGGTACATAAACTATTCCAGAAGATGTAGGGTATTTCAGTTAATACAAAAAAGTCTTTTTTTTTTTATTTTTAGAAAATAATAATAGCTGATATTATGCTTACAATGATTATTTTTGCTTTCATGGCTTTTGAAATAAAATTTAAGCTGTCTTTCATATACATATATACAAACATACACATATATACACATCCATATAAAGGACTTAGGGAAGCTTATAGAATATAAGATGGTAAAAAGACAGATAAGGAAAACAGGACTGGGGGTATGATGATTATGGATTAGGTATGGATTATGAAAGGCATAAGCCATGACTTACTAAAGTTAAGCAGGGAATTTGGCTTTGAGCTGTCTGATGGCTATGGCAAATTTTAAAATTAACACTGGTTATACAGGAAAACAAAAACAAAAAATAAAACCAAAACACATTCTAGGTTCCTTAGGACAAAACAAGCAAAAAAATGACTGTCATCAGATTTAAAAGAAATATCGTGATTAAATCTTCACAGAAGGAACACTAAACAATGTACCGAATGACATCAACGTGACAGTCCTGCAGTAAAGACACTGGCAGTTTTCTTACACATTCTTCCTGGAACATTCCTCAATGAAAACTGCAGGCATGGTGCTGACGGGGACCAGACAGCCTGGTCCAAACGTGCTCCTCTTGAATGGTTTAACTCAACCTAAGGATATAAGCTAGAATATTTAAGGGAATAAATGGACCACATGTTTTTTAAACTACGTGCTCTGTGTTTCTCAACTGAGTTTTAGATAAAAGCTGATTAACAGTTTGTGGTTAAAGTCTTCGGCAGGCATTCCGTGGTACTAAGGGCGAGTCTTTAAAAACCAATGGTGCATTGCTGGAATGTGCGGGCTGAAGGAGTGTATTTAGGTGTTTCCTTAGAAATTCTGAGTTTATTCAATGTGTAAATGAATAAGCACTCAAGGATCCAAGGTTTTACATAACAGAACACGGGCATAAAGAACAATGATTCAGGTTTTGTTTTTCTCAATTTTGGATTAATAAAGTACTTGTTTTCTAAATTTAGTGTTCCCAGCAGTCACCAGGGGAGGCTATAAAATGCAGCTTCCCAGACTTCATGATAGTCTGAGGCAGTGGCTCTCAGGTGAAACCTAGAAATCAGGTAATTCCAGGGACAACACTTGGGCATCATCACTCAACATAGTGCCTAACAGGGAGCAAGTACTCAATAGATATTTTTAAATTTCACTTTCCTGTCTCTGCCTTCATTTCTCTCGAGTAATAGGCCCTGAAGGTACTTTAATACTTGGTTCTGTGAGTTCCTTCCTAGCATGTTCATGAGAGTTACAGAACCTCTAAAACTACCTGGTTTATAAACAACACACATATTTTATGCCTTATATATGAAAACCTGTAATTTCATGCACAGTTCTGTAGGTTGTTCTGTTTCTCTTACTCAACTTTTCTATTTCTTTCCTTTGAACAGTGACTCAGATCTGCCTCTCTTTGCACACTGGCTCCTAGGAAGCTTAGAGACAAATTTATGGCTCACCTCTGGCAAATATGTAGGACTCTAACCTCGCCTTGGCCTTGTCTTGCTTTCCTACTCTTATCTTTGCTTTGCCTCAAAGTCTTCACTATTTTACATCTTATATTAACTTTCAAAACTGCTTAAAATCTTTCATGGAACAAACTCCCCACAGACGGTGGCCTCAGAAGAAATCGATTATTTTTTTCATCAAGGTCATAATAAAATAACATTAAACAAAACTACATTATTTGTTTGAGGAGGTGCTCTAATAGTTAAACTCCCTCATGAAATTCATAGCCTTATACTCTGGTACTGTACTAGACTTCCATCCTTAACTTACATTCTAGCCACTACACAGCATTTACCAAATTCGCTGTATACTTTCATGCCTTCAGACGTTTGCTGGTCTGGTTCCCTGTGCAATTCAAGATGGCACACACCTAATTATTCTGCAAAGTCCACCCCACCAGTTCTTTCTTCTGTGAAGCTTCCTCAGAACCCAGCACCATTCCCACCACCACGCCCCTACTCCCTCAGAAGGCAAACCTCTCTCTCCACTTGGCAGCCACTTTTACTAAAGCATTTCTCACAGATATTGTTATTCGTCTGCCTACTCCTTTGTGAAACTTTCTCAGACTCCCACACCCCCAGTTAAGCACTCCATTTATTGCCCACCTCTGTCCCTGGTATGTAATTCTACTCCAGCACATAACACAGAACCCACAATCATGTGTCCGAATAATTACCTCCCCTGTTAGACCCTGTGCTCCTTGAGGATATCATCTTATTCACCATTTTCCCAGGGCCTAGCCAGTACTTGATACACAGGAGGTGTTCAATAAATATGACTAAATTAATAAACAAAATACAATTGCTTTCTGCCAAATCAGAAAAAAATTTATACTGAGCATTCTGTTAAGACACAGGTCTCCTTAGCGTGTGTCTTAACTGAATGGATTCACTGAAGAGAATCCTTGCTCTTCAGGGATCCCCAATAGCAAACAAGAGTGGATATGCAGCAGCAGGCAAAGGAGGCTCAAGGAACGGAGGATGCTGCTTGTGGAGGAGGCAGGCTTCCTTCCAGCAAAGGGGAAAACAGACTGGCCCTTAGAACACCGAGCAGTCCACTCACATTAACTCCAGGAAGCTTACGTACACAGCAGTGGCTGGTGTTACAAGGACACTCTGTTAATATTCAGTAAAATAAGCCCTAATACAACTGCTTCCACATCACCTCCAGTAACATTTCCATAGAGAACAATCAACTGGAAAAAATAATTTAGCTATATGTATTCTTAAAATCAATTAACTGTAGGAAAGATTTAATATATATAATTTTTAATAAGAAGAACATAAACCAGAATTAGTGCGGCACAATATTAACACAAAACTACTATATTCTAATTTGCCTAATGTATATCACTAGGAAATAAGCATCTGCATTCACATATGCTACAGCACAATCTTTCTTTAATCTGCGTTCGTATTTTAACTTCTGTGTTGCATAAGTCAAAAACTGCAAAATAAAGAGAGTAGGATATAAAGGCTTATTGTAAATATAGAGAAAGATACGGGAAGGTCCACAGAGTATGATCAATTCAGAAAACATTTGCTGAAATATCAGGAAATACAGAAGACAGAAAGATACATAACGTAATGTCACTGGCCACAGGAAACTTATAGTCTAAAATAAAGCTTTACACTGCAATGTATTAACAGAAATGAGCAAAAGTAAGTACGGATATCAACAAGCTTGTCTTTAAAGAAAAATGTTATGTAACTATGAGTAACTGGTTGTGCTGTTTACTACAAAAACCATTCCCTTCAACAGAGTTAAACTTCTATTGTCTATATGAAGGTAAAATCTTTTTTTAACAAAATGTGCCTCAAGCTATAAACATTTTGAAATCCAAATTTAAAACTAGTTTTTAAAAAATATATAAATGTTTGAAGTGATGATACCCCAATTACCCAGATTTAATCATCACACAGTGTATGCATGTATCAAAATATCAGTGAAATACTTGTTGAATGAATATATTGTAAAACTGTATTTTAGATTATAAGTTTCCTGAGAGCAGTGATGTTACATTATGTACCTTTCTGTCTTCTGTATTTCCTGGTATTTCAAAAGTGTATTGATACATCTATAAAAGAATACAAATAAGAAAAATAAATGCTACTACATTTAATATTAAAAAACTTCATTTCTTAATTATATGTTATACAAAACATATAATTCTTAGAGTTATATTTAACATACAAAACATTTTTCATAAAAGTTTTAACTTTTCTTGGCTTCTTTTCCTGTTTTCTCATAGGGAAAACACCTATCCTTAATAAGACATAATGCAAATACTAGTCTTTAGATTAAAACTACAATTTACCAGTGAAAATGTGGCACAAAGATTTCTGTTGGCAGAGAAGTACATCTTCCCTAAGTCAGAAGTTTCCCAACTCCCTTTTGTAATGTAAATAATAATTTGAGTAATGAACACAAGAATACAGATGTATTTAATGTATTCTATCTCTTATTCATTTCTTAAGTTTTGAGCAAACTATCTTCATGACTCAGTTACAAATAGCTGATTCTACTCTATTTGTGTTTTTGCCTATACGCTGCCTAAGTCACTTTAGAAAGTACGGAATTAATTCATGATTAGATTTCCAACTGAGCAATACTGTAATACTAACAACACCAAAAAATTTAAAAAGATTATTTGTTACTGAAAATTACTTATTTCACATGCTATTAAAGGCTTCTTTACCTGCAGATGGCCGGGAAACATTCTTGAAGACCTTTCTTTTTAACTAAAGATCCTTCGAGGCAGTACATAATGATGTCCATAACCTTTGATGGAAAAAACACATATCTAAAATTAATTTCAAATACTCAATTTTCTAAAATTTAAATGATTAACTTAGGCCTCATTTGCCCAAAAGGATTTAGTATTTACTTTAAAACAAAGCAAAAGCAATTTTAAACATCTGTACACTACAGGCTTTCCTTTCTCTTATCTGTGAAAAAAATTTTAAGGACAGTGTAGTAAAATAAAGAGAATAGACTTGTTTAAAGTCAATTCATATTTATGTATAGTATAGGTAGCTTTTATTCAAGCATATTATACATTTTGTGTTATTTACTATATAATGAAACATGTTAAAGAGAACGTAACCTTTAAAAATTACTCTAGTACAGACCAATTTCATGTGAATGGTGAATGGACACAAGAAATCATTTTGACTTTGAGAAAATTCAAATAAGGTCTCCAGAAATGGCACAAAAGTTAATTGACTTTAGTTATCTCTCTCTCTCTCTCTCTCTCTCTCTTTCTCAGTCTCTATCTATCCATCTGTCTTAGAGATATTGGACATAAAGATGCTGATCTATATTACTGCGTTGGAATATTTAATTTAGGTTATTTAAAACAGGATATTCTTACCTCCACAAGAAGATCCACGACATCTGTGGGCATCTTTTCAATAAGAATTTCAATGACTCTCAGAATTTCCCCTTTAGCTCGTGCAAGAGTTGTAGTGTGCATATTCTGTTGTGATTGGGTATTTGCTGCAAGAGCCGTATGTCTGTGTACCTATAAAAACATTTCCATGCTGTAGATATGACTGACACTTGATACAGTTTTACTTTTCTAGCCACTGGTTTATTTTTCACTTACTAATATAACAGGGAAAAAAAAAGAATTAATGAAAACAAACCTCTGGGGGTGGGTCTGGAAATACTTTTGATTGCAAAGAAAGTATTTAATATCATAAAAACTCAATTGGTACTGTCTAACAAAATTCTGTTAAGTTCCTCAATATTATATGAGACCTTAATACACTATTTTCATAACATTTTTAAAAAGAAACAGATTGAAGATTTGTGAATTTGGTACGTTTGGTACTGAGGTAGATAACAGTTGCACCCCTGAGACAGCAACACCTACCCCTCCTCTTCCTCCTCCTCCTCCTCAGCCTATTCAATGTGAAGATGACAAGGATAAAGATCTTTATGAGGATCCATTTCCACTTAATCCACAATAAATACATCTTTTTCTTCCTTACGATTTCCTTAACATTTTCTTTTCTCTAGTTTATTGTAAGACTACGGTACATAATACATATATATATAATGTGTTAATCAGCTGTGTATATTATTAGTAGGGCTTCCAGTCAACACTAGGCTATTTGTAGTCAAGTTCTGGAGGAGTCAAACATCACACACAGGTTTTCAGCTGCATGTGGGTAGGTGCCCTTATCCCACTCATTGTTCAAGCATCAACTGTAAAGAATGTTTATATAACACTTACTGTGTCCCACACATTATTTTCTAAGTGCTTTGTAATCAAATTGGGAAATACAAATGAACATATCTCCAAAAATAATGAGCATGGTAAATAATAGACATTCAGTGTGATTTTTCCCATGCAACTGTAACCTTTACATCTCAGAAGAGAAAGGACGTTAATAGGCCCTGGACTAGCCGTGGAGTAGTTGGCACGGGGATGGGGCAGGGACCAGTAATAATAATAAGAAACACTTTAGTACTTTATTCTAACACTCTAGGATTAAAAAGTGAAGTTGAAAACATGTTTTTGTTTGTCTGTTTGTTTAAATACTTAAAGACAGGGTCTCGTTCTGTTGCCCAGGTTGGACTGGAATTCCTGGGCTCAGGTGATCTTTCTGTCTCAGCCTCTGGAGTAGCTGGGAGCAAAGATGTGTGCCACCACACCCGGCTGAAAACTTGTTTTTAAAAGATAATAAATGTGGAGTGTTACATTAAAATATTTAAAACTTATCTTTCTAACCAAAAGCTAGAATGGAATGAATCCAAGGCATGGGTATTCTAACAATTCATTAAAAAAATACTTATATGTAAACGGCACAAATTAAGTTCAAAAACACAATTGATATAAGGAACTGTCAGATTAATGTAAGGCTTATTCCATATATTTAATATCAGCATCTGTGCATATTCTAATATTGGGAAAAACTGGTAAAAATTTCTATAGCTAATAAAACTGTTCATTTTACATACACACATATATACACATTACATATAAATATAAAATATACATATAAATATATAATACCTGTAAAATATATATTTTAAATATATTAACATATATATGTTAAATATAGTGGAACCTTCTTATAACACTATGCACTATTAGGAATACACACACCCTTAGTCTACAAATTTATTTTAGAATTCAAAGCCCCACTGCCTCACATAATCCTACACAAGCTGCTACAAGAGGACCTTCCTTCCTCTCCTTCTAGCTTCCTTCAGGTCAGAAATATTTACAGCGTGCCTATTAAGGATGGCTCTGGGGCAGACACGGGCCCAATAGGTTTCAGGTTATCACAGTAGGCTCAGAGGTATTTATTTAGTATTTTAAAAATTCATCATAGCTACAGGAAAAACAACTCAGACAGAGCCCATACCCTACGGACACCGAGTCTGCACATTATTCAAGCTGAAATGGAACCAATCTTTAAAAAAAAATTTAGGAGCTTATCATCCTTTCCTTTTTCCCCCACTGCTAAGACCTATAGGAAAGATCCTATAATTGGTTCATTGTTCTTTACTAGTTTTTCAGTTAGATGTGGGCAATTAGTTAGAACACTAAGAATGTGGGAATCAATTGGCATTCAAGTCTTTATCTGTGACATGTAATAGGAAAAACGATTAGCAAGTTTATGACTTACATTTTTTGTTTACAGTTGGAGAGTCAGTGCTAAATAAGAAGTTTAGTTTTGATTACAAGTAGGTACTTACTCTTGAAAAATGTGAACACCTTTAACACATTTGCATTTGCATAAGCCTGCTAGATTTCAGGGTGAAAAATTACTGTCAAATATTTACAAGTGAATTACCTTTGAGCTCAGAAATGAATACAGAAGCACAAGTAATGAATGCACCAGTGTGAAATTCAGTGCGTAAGCACACAGACACTTATGCATTCATTTCAGCACTAAATTATTAGCTTGCATTGTTCTAGAACAAACTGAAAGATAATTTGTGGATACAAACCCACAGCTTACAGTATCAAATAAATTCCTCTAAATGAGAAGACAGAGCACACTGAGAAGTCCCGCTCACCTCTTTGGCTATGGTGGTGATGAAGGCGGGTGGTCTGGCAGTGGCAATGAGCGAGAGGGCATGCCTCGCGGAGCGGGCGGAGTCAGCTGCCGGGCTCAGAGGCAGCCCCATTGTGATGCTAAACAGGGATCAGAAAAAACGAAAAAAAAAGAAAAGAAGCATTAGAAATATAGACTGAAAAGATTAGACACAGCTTATAATGTCAGTTCAAGGTCAATGGGAGCACTCACACAGTTAGAATATAATGGACTTGCAACAATGAGCAGTGATTAGGAGTCAGGGTGTTCTGGCATCAAATACAAAATCGAATAATTAACCGTGAAGATTGAAAACAGTATGTGCATCTGTCCAAAGTGTTAAAAACGCCTTGTTAACAAATTATCAAGAACTAGTATTGAATACATATCACAAAGCTCGGAAAAAAAGCAAGAATGAGTATCGTGTTGGGCATTTTCAAATTTTTTCCTTAAAAAAGTTAATTGTTTGTTTATAAGGCCACATTAAAAGACTGCATTTAAGGCTGTATATCTAAAAGGAAGCAAAATTCATTCCTGTCTAAAAAATTATCAAAAGTACTGAAAATGACAAAATTATTTTTAGTTTGCATATTACTTTTAGCCTGAAATATTCTCAGTATTGCTAGCTTACCTTACACTTAGGACTTTTAGAACCAATCTACTAATCAGCACGCTCTGCCAGCGGTTATTTAGTATTGATGCAAAAACTATATTAATTGATACTAATTCTCTTTTTATAAAGAAGAGACAGCATGACATTGTCCAGGCTATTTGTAAGACTATGTACACAATGAAATAAATCTTTCCAAACTGTGAGAATACAAGGAGCCTGATAGGATAATAATGCTATATTCATTCCTCACTTCTACATAAAATGATAAATATTCTTGTTTCCAAGCTTCCTTTATATTATATATAAAGCACTGTGAAAAATATTAAGACTTTTAATTAAAATGTGTCATGTGATCTGCCCATTAACTGTAGTATACAAGGCGTATTCTGTCACTTAGTATGAGAT
The DNA here is from genome assembly GCF_041146395.1 of Eulemur rufifrons. Classification (NCBI taxonomy): domain Eukaryota; kingdom Metazoa; phylum Chordata; class Mammalia; order Primates; family Lemuridae; genus Eulemur; species Eulemur rufifrons. Next base: position 14,729,207 of record NC_090987.1, read on the forward strand.
TCAATTACAGTTTCTCTAGTTAAATATTTTTTATATTTAAATATGCATATGAAGATACATTAAGATTTGTCTCACTCCAGTTAAATAAGTCTATGTGCTTCATGTGTAAAGATTTCATGGGCATTTTCATTATTGTTAAAGGAGATAAATTATTTATAGAAAAGGCTGCTTATAATTTCTTTGTGACTGTTACACTGCTTAAATCTTTTGACTGATAATATAACTGTCTCTCTTCTTTTTTCCACGTTGAGTACAGATACAATGCAGGAACTCAGAGGAGAGGAATGTGCAGAATTTTTCTTTGATGTTTACCACGAAAAAGAAAGATGTGAGGCCCAGAAAACACACATGGAACATCACACAAACAGCAGGCACGGGGGGGGGGGGGGGGGGGGGGGGGCACCCCCCACGGAAGAGCCTGGTGGCCTTGGGTTCCAGTAGGGGCTGGAAAGAGGTGTTCAGCAGGAAGGCAGGACAGGCAGTTAGGCAGTTTCTTTCTGGATTAAAATTTACTATCGCAAACAGCAAACGAAATGTTTACTATCTGAGTAGTGCTGGGGTTGGACTGCTTAATAATTATTGTAAAATTTAGATTATAGACCCATATTTAAATCAAGTTTTAAAACATTCAAAAGCTAATTAAACTTTTTAGACACCCTGTGGTGTTTCCCTTCTTTCATCAATGTGGATGAACAGCGGTTGATGATATTAAAAGGCTGAACCAAACCAAAATGGTAATGAATAATTCTGAACAAACCTAAATCAAATTTGGTTTGATCAATAAAATCGCAGAACACTGGAGCTGGAAAAGATTTCCCAGGCAACAGTCCTGACAAGCAGTCAGCTAGGGAAAAGGAATGTCCATCTCCTGGGCAGCCCATCCTGCCTCTGGAAGGCAAGATATAGAACAGAAAGATCTAGACGCAGAACCAAGGTTTAGGTTGGATGCCAGGCCTTCGTGTGCTATTTCATGTCCTGTTGCATCTACCCCCGAACATCCCAATAAGGGGGGTGATACTGGCTTTGTACAAATGAGAAATTCGGCCTAGAGAAGTTAAGTGAGGAGCCAAGGTGGTCGTGTAAAGTCTTTCAGGAAAGCCGGCCTTAAAGGGGGAGGGGTACGAAGATATTGTGATTAACTGGATTGGTGAATTGGTGATAGGACTAAACTTGGTGGCTTTAAATGAATAGTTAGACTGCATTCTTGAAAGAGGTTTCTAGTGGTGTCTTTTTAATAGTTGGACTTTAGTTGTTTTATTCAATATTAATAGTTGTTTGAATAAAGGTACAGGATGCACAGGTATCAACTGGTGTGGATAAAAAATTGCAAGGGAGAGAAATCATATTAAGTACCGGGATCTATAAGTCCTCACAAAGATCAAATTCAGCTGAATAAATGTATGGTTCCAAGAATGACCAACTTTATAGGTGTGGGACAGGCGATGACACGCTGCTGGACTGAGCTGTGAACTGCTGAGGGTTGTGTCTGAAACATAAATATGTATGTAAGTGATACAGCTGCCCAAAGAGCTGGGTTGCATGGAGAGAAATATAATACTAGGGAAAAAGGTTACTCTGGCTGCACTTCATGGCCAGATGCCTGTTCTGCTCCCTAGGTGCTAAGGGAAACGGCCTGGTCCCTGCAGGGCAGGAGTTACATAGTATCCTCCTGGAGTCCAGAGAGTCCAGTCCATCCCCAGCTGTGTGCTGCTGGGGCCCTTTGCCGTTGGAAACCAGAGTTCTACTCACATAAACAGGATCCTAGCAAACTCACTGCCCACCTCCAAGTCCCTCCGTCCACCCCCCTGTATGTTCTTTGCATGGAGAGGAAATGTTTAGTGAGAAGCTGACAGAGAGACACACACACAGAGACAATAAGAATGAATGAATGCAAACGTGTATGTGTGCAACTGAGGGTGTAGGTGGTCAATTGACCAATTTTCAAGGCTCATGCCACAGTGACAAATAGATACCTTTTTCCTACCCTTATGTTGTATCCCATGGCCACCCTAGACTGAATGAGCAAAATGTCTGTAAAATGGGTATATTCAAATACCTACTTTACAGCATTCATGAGAAGACTGCATGAGGTAACAGGTGAAAAAACATCTAACCCTGCCTCTGACCTATATCATATGTACAATAAAGGCCTATTCTCACCAAGGATGCCTCTCACAAATAGCAAAGTGAAGGGAAAATGAGATCAACTACCAGCGGGTCACTGGCTTCAAGTTAAAGCCCTAGGCACACATCACCCTTCTCTCATTTCAGCGACTAAACTTTGTACAGTAAGACAAGTGGTAAAGTTTGGTGCTGGGTGGTGGGGTCTGGAAGAGAAGCTGTGGGGCAATGGGGAAGGAAGGGAACCAAAGACACGTAAACGTTCTGCCCACTGAGCTCAGAGGAAGCTGGAAAACCCGACAATCTGTAGAGGTGTCGATGTGTGCATTCAAGTGATTCCCTTCTTTGGTGTCTGGCAGTCTGGGAAGGTGGGTAGTTCCACTGCGCTGAGCTCAGGGCTCTGCAGTGAGCTCGAGGGCATCCACAGTGCAAAAGTGGAAGGGTTGCAAGTGTGAGGGCTGAAAGGTGGCCCGGGCCCAGGGGAAGAAGAGAAACCTGTGTCTCCCCTCTAGTCTACTCAAAGCATCACCATCATAGCAGTCTTTCAAAAGCATCGACTTTACTTCATGGTTACCCTGCCTAAAATCCTCCAGTGGCTTCCTGCCACTTCTGAGACAAAATCTTAAACTCCCTGACTTGAGACAAGGTCCTCCATAATCTAGTTCCACTAATTTTTAACTCCGTCTTTTTAACATCAATGCTCGTAAGGCCAGGAGCCAATTTCAAAGTTGGGCCCTACAATTCTGTTCCTTTTCTTCATTCCAGGATGCTGCTAATGCTTCTCCTCTACCCCTTTCTCCACTGGCACCCTCTCCTCCCTCCCCTCTATTCAATTCTTATCTTTCTCACATAGTATTCTGCAATTGCTATAGCACTCACCTACCTTCTATTGAAACAAAAGCAACTGACAACAAACCCATTCGATCCGGACCCTAATACTGAATTACATTCTGCAAGGCCTTATGAATTAGTTTTATATTGTGAACTTTGTGCATATTTGGACCATGCTTTCTAATCATATGTGTCCCCCATACCCCCACCGCCTGCAAAGTATCTAGTATAGCTGTTGGACATAGTAGTAGCTCAATAGTTATGTACTAAACGAGGTTAGCTGGCAAATTCAGGAGAAGGAAAAAAATCATTTAAGCCAGTTATTGAACTGAATTGACCTGGCAATGAAGTCAAAGTAATTGATTCGGTAGTCCCAACAGACAAAGTCTAATTCTACATGTACTTATCTTTAAAGTCAAGAGTGCATTGTGTGTGATATATTTTAACGTGGGATTCTACCTGAATAAAGAAGGATCATACTATCAGAGGCTTGAAATTAAAGGGGTGTCTGTCTCATTTTGGAACCTGCTTGTAAACTTGGAACTCACTCCTTCCATCTGATCTTGCTTATCTGCCTGCTATGAGGATCATTTGCTACACAGCCTTATAGGCTGGGTCTTGGTTTCAGTCTTTATTCTAAAAAAAAAAAAAAAAAAATAGGACATGGACTCTATTTTACTCAGCATTTCAGTATACACATGCAATCCAAAATACTAGAGGTGATAGATATTATAAATAAAAAATATGAATAGAAAAATAGTTCAGTCAGGCTGAGCTCACTGTTTACGTGACTGCTCATTAATCCTGTTCTAAGGCTTCCTCCACTGTGGTAAAAGCATTTTAAAAGTTACAGGTAAGAATATTTCAGTTAAATGTCACCATCTAAAACTGTCAGATTTCACCATCTGTCAAATTAAGGAATACTGTAAGCGAATATTCAGGGGGGAAAATAAACTTTCATTGAATAGCCTCAAATCTTGGCCAACAGTAACGGAGTACTGAAAACAATCACTACCAAAAACGAAGAAGACTAAAATTATTTTGAAAATGCACACTTAATTATATAGCACCTGGGATTTCCATCCTTCCCCTTTCTGGTTAAACAAGTGTGTTAATATTTGTCCTCAATTTAATGAGGAATCTTTCAATACCTCTCTGTCATACTGTACCTTAATTTTATAACTCATAGGTAGCAATTCCTCCTTCAAATATATATCTTTTAGACCCATTTCCTATATGCTGTACACATTTACAATGAATAAAAACCTGTGCCAACAGGAAACTAATAAGGCTTCCTCAGATTATGAATTTTCTATTAAAACCAAATTTCATGGGAACAGGAAAAATAGTTTAAATATAGAATCCTAAATCATCTTAGTGTTTGTACATTGTGTTTCTTTCTCCCCTCCCCAACTCTAAAATTTAAGAAATATGGTTGAGATTTGAGTGAAAATATCAATTTTTTTCCTCCAACTCTGTATAGTTCAAAAAGAATCCAACGTATGGCTTATCTGCATGTCATCAAAGCATGTGTGGTTTCCAGGGACTATATGTTTCTCTTTTAATGTTTGGTAAGCTATGACTACCCCAGAAAAGCAGTAGGCTTGCTGTAATTCACTAATGTCCTTCAGCTGGGACAGCAGCCTGGCCCCTTCAGCAGCCGGGCCAGCCCTGCTCTCTCTCAGAGTACAGGCTCTGCAATATGAACCAGGCAAACGGAATCCAATCATAGACCACAACAAAGACAGATGTAAGTCTAGCCTTCCAAGAGCACAAGAATTTTTCTAATCCTTTATAAAGGAGGATTTTCTACTGTTTCTAACATTCTATAAATCAATATGTACATGACCATGCTGATTGAACAAAATTATGGATTTATAAAAAAAGATGATCTTATATGTTTCTATTAATATTTTTCTTAAAAAAATTTTTTTTAATCTACCCAAGATAGTACTTCATATATGTTTCTATTTCTTTTACAATTAGCAGGGATGGCTCAATCTATGATTTCAATAAAGTACACCCTCAATTTTCTACTCAACAGTTGATCCTGAATGAGTGGCTCATCCTCATTCATTTAAAACTTTCCTCACAAAAGATTTTACCTGTGGATAACTTACCTTATAATCATATGGTACAAGAGCTGCAAAATAGGAATCAGAAAACCTGATAGTCTTGGCCCCTAGAGTATTAGTGTGACTTCAGACAAGTTGTTTAATCTCTCTAATAGCATACTGAGGGCACTGGATCAGATGCTGTTGAAGATTTTCATCTCTAAAATTCCATGACTTTATTAAACATTTATTGCATGCAAATCACTTGTCAGGTGTTATGAATAAATAAGAATAAACACACAATGCATAGCACAAGCACTCAACGAGTATACTGATATGTAAATAAGGCTTTAAAATTCTATAAGGTACACAATCCTTGATGAAATGATTAAATATTTTAAAAATCTGAAAGTACATTGAAAATTCTGAGTTGATCCATTTATGCCCTTTGAATAAGTTGTTTTAATTCCGTGAGTGTGAAGATGTTGAATGTGAAATGGCATAGTATTGGGAACTCTGGCTTTTAGAGTAAGCTAGATCTGGGTTTGAATCCTATTTTTTTCACTGACTATAATGTTACTGTGGACAAGAGACAGCATCTCTCTCGTATTCATTTTTTCTCATCTGCAAAATGGGGATGCCAAAGCCTATTTCTTGAGCTTCTCTATAACTAGATGGGAACATCAGTGATGTATGTAGCACAGAAACTCATAGATAGCGCGCATTCAATAGGAGGACAGCAGCCCACACCTCTGTATCCCCTGCACCGTAGCAATATTGTTATGAAGTAAAAGGTATGCCAATCCTTTTTCTGTCCCTAATTCTATTCCCCAGAGAGACCTGGGAAAGAAATTATGTTGGAGTTTTAGATGGGCTAATCCCAGTTTAAATTCGTCAAGGAATTAATAAATAAAATTAGTTAAAGCCAGTATTTTCTTCCATTCACCATATGTTTTAAGGGACTATTCAGCATCTTTTGGGCATGCTGTGCCGTCCCACCTCTGTTCTTCTGCGAGCCTGTGCTTCTCCCTCATAATCATTCAAAAGAAAGACTCTTCCTTCCCTCTGGTTGCCCAGTGTGCCTCAGCTCACTGTGCCCTGAATGCCCACACCTTCTACATGCTTCTTTACTTTGTGTCATGGTTAATCTTCCAGCAGATCTCATCTTTCCTATAAAACCACAAGTGCCTTGCAAACAGGAACTTTGGCCCAACTTAGTCACTACAGATAATACCTGATGTCCCTTTCACGTATTGGTTACTCAATAAATACTTGTTTAATTAATAAATATGGTTTAAAATTTGTTAAAATACCTGAAAACATTGGAAAACAACTATTGATATTTTGATTTCAAAGATGTAAAACTGTAAGTTATATTTCTATAATAAAGGTGCAACCAATTCTGGAAAAATACCCTCTTAATCTTGAGGCATATACGGTTTTCAGGAGACCTCTTAGGAAGCAGCTCTGACAGGGGATGTGGTTCCACAGAAGAGAGGCAGAAAGGAACTCTGCCGTGGTGTGTGATCTCCAGAAATAGGAGGGGGTCTGAGCTAGTTGCCCCTCCACAAATCCCTGTCTTCATAAACTCACAAGAATGGAAATAAAGTAGGAAATGCTGCCTACGTTTTTCCTTTTTCAAAAAATGTGAACTGAAATTTTCAAAAGCACAAGCCTAACGTAAAAGCTTCTTCATAAAGCAGGCTTAACATCACCGACAGAAGCAAGGCAGCTGAGCGCCATTATTGTGTACACAGTAAATCAGGCACAGAAAGGGGCAGCCCAGCAGGGCAGCGCGAGGGTAAGATGCACACTTAACCCCTGCACACACCGCTGCACCACCTCTCCCCGCCTCAGTCCTCTGCAGCCCGGACCGAGTGTGTCATGCATGTAACAGGCCATTTTCAATCTAAATCTTGTTATAGATTAATAAGCAAACATTTTCTTGCTTATTATGCAATTTATCATGATGAAAATTACATTGGACTCCTCAAGGCTACATGCTGATCCATTCATTTGTTCAGAGCTGTGTATAGAAAGTCATACTAATCTTCATGACAGAAAAGGATGTAATAGCAAGATTTAAATTGCTTACTGAAAACTATAGTATTTGTGTCTGTGGAGATACACCATGTAGATAAAACATAAGTGTACCTTTAGTTTGCTGATATAAGCTTAATGTAAATTTATTTTAAAACAAAACAAAATATTAAACTTAAAATAAAAACCTATCGCTTCTCCTCCCAGGCAACAAAACAGAGTGCATACTGTTCAAATTGTGTTTAGATCAGATTTGAAAAATAAGTACAAAATTAGGTCAAAGCAAAATTTTAGACAATCAAAAAATGTTGAAGGCTTCTCAAAATAAACCAGGAGAGCTACAGTAACAGAAGCCAGCACTGTTGATTCGTTGGAGGGTGTACATGCCAGCTGCAGTCAACGCAAGGACCAAGGTTGAATATTTGTTCCAGGGCTTTGCACAAAAGCCAGATGCCTCATTTTCCTGGTGCAAACTCATGGGCTCACATTCCCTCCTAATCCTTCAATTCAATCAAGAACCTTCAGGCCTCCTGTATCCAGAAACTATGCTGGCTACCACTATGCCAAACTGTTCATTCTAGAAAATGGGCAGCTCTTGATCTGCTGAACACAAGAACCATAACAATGTCATCAACAACAGTACTACTACCACACACGTAATAGCCATTTAATCTCTTAATGTGTGCTAACCATTCTTCTAAGGTAAGCACTTTTTAAATATAAACTCATCTAACATTAACCTTACGAGACAGGCACTTTAATTAGCCCCAACTTGTAGATGCAGAGAGGTGAGGTAATTTGCTGGAAGACATACAGCTAGGGAGACACAGAGGTGAGGTTTAGGACTGTGGTGGTATGACAGGAGGTAACAGGGGAGGGCAGCTGCCTACATTAGAAATGAATACCTGCCTCGTACCAATCAATCCTGGGACTTTGGTCTGGGAATGCCCAGTCTATAGACAAAGCCATAGCATTCCATTCTAGCCTTCAGTGGCTTCTCTGGTCTCCATTCCTGAGCACACAGCAATCAGCAGAAAGACTAGGGGGGCCCAAAGTATGGGAACTGGGGGGTATGGGAAAGGCAACCATGGAGAAAAGAGTAAAGAACTCCAGTTTTTTAAAAGGTTAACAATGACAAGAATGAAATGTCATTGAGAAAAATCAAAGTGGTGGTAACATTTTCATTAAGGGAGGCATCATGGGACAGTTCAAGAATTCCTACCATTTCATACCCACTAGGATGACTATAGCAAAACAAAGAAAGAGAAAAAACAAGTGTTGGCGAGGATGTAAGAAAATGGAATTCTTGCACATAGCTGGTGGGAATGTATGTACAATGGTACAGCCACTGTGGAAGACAGTTTGGGATTCCTCAGTAAGTCAAACATGGAATCAGTACCTGGCCTAGTAATTCCACTTTAGATATCTACTCAAAGAAATGTAAACGGGTGTTCAAACAAATACTTATACATGAATGTTCATAGTAGCTCTATTCACAGCAGCCAAAAGGTAGAAACAACTCAAATGTTCATCAACAGATAAATGGATTAACCATATGTGATATAACCATGAAATGAAATGTTATTCAGCTAAGAAAAGAAATGAAGCAGTGATATATACTACAATATGGATGAACCTTGTAAACATTATGCTAATGAAAAAAGCCAGTCACAAAGAGACACATATTGTATGATTCCACTTCTATGAAATATCCAGAATAGGCAAATTTATAGAGACACAAAGCAGATTAGTGGTTGCCAGGGGCTGGTGGGAGGGGGCATAGGAAGGCACTATTTAATGGGTATGGAGCTTCCATTCAGAGTGACCACTGTGTAGAACTACATAGTGGTGATGGTTGTACAATATCGTGAATGTACTTATGCCACAGAATTGTATACTTTAAGATGGTTACAATGATAAAGCTCATGTTATGTGTATTATACACCAAAAAAGGAGGGGGAAAAAAAAAAGAACTCTTCCAGGAATGAGGCAGCTGAGTTCTCAAGCCAACACTCGTCTCTACCACCACCACCAGCCTGACAACCCTAGCCAGTTGGCTACCATGTGTTTCCCACTTACTGCACTTTAGCAACTCCTTCAGTTCATCTTCCTCTTGCATTACTCTCTCATCATTGCTTCCCCAGATCACTGCAACCGCCTTATGGCTGGTCTTTTACTATGTGCAAATGAAATCTCAATACAGTTGATTTAAAAATTAATATGAGTGCAGATGAGTAATTCCCCAATTTGGCCATGTATTCCACCAGTAAATCATTTTTGATCAAGTATCAAGTATATATATCATTTTCCTTATAAACAACATAATTGTACTATTATATTATCAATTGGTAATATCTCAAGGTACAATAAACACAATTTGAAATCTATGTCACAGATCATTCACTGGTTCAGTGCTAAATCTCAATTGTGTTACAATTACAGAAACATGTTTCCCTTTCATTGTTCACATCCAAAATTTCATATATTTAGATGTTTGTCTACTAGAAATACACAAAGTATAAAGGGTAAACAATGACCTCGCCAAAAACAAAAAACAAAAAATACCCAAAGCAAAAAACAAATTAAATTAACTGAAATCCAGCACATACTTGGCAAGTTGTTTCTCGGCATCAGCACAAAGTTCGAGAAGCCCCATCAGGACAGCAGACACATCCATGTAAGGCTCCCAAACCGTGAAACCTCGTCCAATCAAATCAATGGCTGTTCTTCGGATTGTGCTGTGTGGAGGAAGTTTGGGGCTTGGCGGCTGTAGCAGGAGAAATGTCAGTGCCTTGCCTAAAATTACAACATAAAACACAGAGCAATAAAGTAATTTTACCTTTGTGATGTTTTCGTTGAAGCATACTTTCAAAATATAAACCATTTTGGATTTTTTTTTTAACTGAAAAAGGTTTTGAACCTCCACTATAAAAGATCTTGAGTTTATAGTTTACCCAGCCACATTCTTTTCAGAGAAAATTTAGACTACAACATTTTATACCAAAGACTAAAGTGTTTTAATTACATAATATTAATAATTACATATAAATAAGTATATGCAACTTCAAAACACGTATTGGTGACCCTAAATTCCAAACAATGTTTCTCCCTACTCAGCATTTTGCAAAATAGAGACGGTTTCAAATAATGTAATATTGTATTTCTTAACCTTTCTTCTGCATCTAACACAGTTCATATGTAAAAACTTCCCATCACTAACACCTCTCAAAACAGGTCATGTTGGGATGAAGGACAGAGAAGGTAGAACATGGTCTTTGGAAAGACTCCCTCCCAAAGAATCCATTTTCCTCCATGTTATGGGGTATGTACTGATACAGCACAATGACGTCAAGTATGCGGTAAGTTCTTCATACCAGTTTGTGAAACAAATTAAATAATAGCTCATTATTATTTCTAAACCTGATGAAATGGTTTAATTAACATCGATTCCTTTATATTGAAGATGATGCTGATAGTTTGTATACTTCAGCCTAAAGGCTACTAAGTCATAAAACCCCATCTACTCCAAAAGGTATTTTGATGTTTAAAAAAGAAAACCACCAGGGATTATGAAAAACACACTGTAATTTAAAAGATAGCTTTTTTTATTTGTTTGTTTTTTGAGGAGACAAGACAAACTAGTTTATAAATCACAGAACAATATGGCATACTGATTAAAGGGGGACACGCGCTTCAGACTTAAGACAGGGGATTGACCACAGTTTCATGACTTATTAGGTGGCAGGCTTAGGAAGGTACTCACTGAGCCTCAGTTTTCTTGTTTGTAAAATGATATAATAATATACCATTTTATATAATAATAGTGCAGTGCTCTCTAATGACTGAATCTAGTTTAACAGGTTAAGCTTATCTGTTTTGCAGATTAAGAACATGGCATATAAACTATAATGTAATACATCCAACCAATGAAAGCATGTAATCATTTTCATGTTAAAGCCAATTGTTAAATGGATTGAAATGGAGGTAAAGAGAAGTGAAGGGTCTTGTGAAGCTAAGCTAAGAGTCTGTCAAGGCATTCTGTAAATTAGTGCTTCTGAATTTCTTCTCAGTCATAGAACCCTTTAAGAATCTGTTGAAAACCATCTGTCCTTTCCTTAGAAAACTACATACCCACCAATTTTGCAGAAAAATTTCAAAGAGGCCATAGCCTTGGGTTAACAATTCCTGCACTGAACTAAAAAGGTACATGTATATAAAGTCTCCTTGAGAAAACAACCCCAAATTCAAACTATATGTGCATTTATTTATAAATTTTACTTTCATATTTAACCACATAAATATAATATGCAAAGCTTCATGTTTTGCTTTTAGATTGGAAAAATAATAAACTCCTTTAAAAAAAAAGTGATCCATGGTTTTATATTTTCTGCCAGCATTTATGTGTTCCTTATCACATGATATTTTAAAATACGAACATTTCTGTGCATTTCCATTTTATTTTCCTTAGCAAGTCTGTCAGTTCCTTGAGGGTAGGAACTGTGCTTTATATAACTTTGCATCTTCCAAACCACCAAGCCAGTCCTTTGCACACATTATTTACCTAAAATGAAAAATAGATCTGCCTTTATTGTACATACATTTCTAACTTAGCTCTCTTCTCCAGTTTGTCAGGATGATATTTCAAAATGTCTAGAAAATCTACCACTTTCCTGTTTTTTACTTCCAGGAAGTTGTAAGAGGTACAGAGAAACTCCAACTGCTGTTCTCTGCAGACATCCTGAAACACCAGCAGCAATGGCTTCCAATCCAAGCAGTAAGACTCCCTGCAGGTGTTTCCTTGGTAAGTAATATTGCAAAGGGGAAGTAAAGCTAAGTAAGTACAAAGTTTCATGGCATTTTAATCTCCATTTCCCTTCACTGCACTCTAGCATTCCTGTATTCATTACAGGCAGGAGCATTTGGACAATACCAGGGATGTTGCTGGTTTCTATGGGCCTATGTGGTGGTAACTCTAGAGGCAGCTTCCTCAGCACTCTGCTAATTTTTTCCTGAGAGTGAAAATAAACAGTAAGTGGCTGACTTCTTGATATTTTCTGTCACTGTTCTGACAAAGTAGGAAGGACAGCATAAAGGATGTGATCACTTGCCCTCCGATGAAATGACAGAAAAAGGAGAATCAGTAAGGGTTTTCCAGAAGACTCCTGGCCCTGCAATGGCCCACCAGAGGGCTTGCTGCTGCTCTGCCAAGTGTGACCCACGCCTGCAGTGAGGCTGCGCGGCTCAGCAGGACATACAGGGTCCCTAGAGCACCGCCACCCCTTCTCTTAAATCATTTTCTATTTCACTCAATGATCTCATAAGTAAAATTCCCCTACAGTGTCTCGCCTTTAGTTCAAATTATAGTCTCCGGGTAACATAAAGCAAAGATCCCTACAGTTGTGGCAGAGCAGTTTTTACAGCTCTGGCAGGCCATATGTAGGGTATCAAAAGAAGAGAGAAAAATGGTCCATTTCATACGTATTTTAAATCTACTAGTAAGAGTTTATGATTTTTTTCCCCAACGAGTTGTGTTGGAATTATAAAGACATGCCAATGTTAAAATTCCACATCTGTCTCAGACAACTTATTCCAAACACAATTATGTAAATAACACAAGGTAAAAAGGATTTTCAAGCTAAACCTTCTGATTTCTAGCCTTGTCGATTAATAGGAAGCTCATGACTATATTGCTACCAGCAATAACACTGATGTTCTGAAGCAGTAATCTAGGATGCCTAAGACTTCAAACTTCCTAACCATCTATTCTGCCTGCTGATACTAAGAAATAAACCTTTAAAAATGGTTGTATGATAATAGAAAGGTATAGCTAAATTTATTCCTTTCTTAACTTATATTGTATTCTCTAATCTAAGGTTTTTCTAACTTATAATTCCATATAACACAGGTGTTCTGCAAGATGAATCAGAATCAGATACTAAAGTTAAGACAATGATAGTATCTTCCTTACTGATAGAAAAAGTGTGACAGAATTTTATGAATTTTAAGTTTATCTCCCATAATTTTTCTTAAACCTTTGGTACCCAGTACAAGTTGTATATTTTAACCTGTATATGATGGAATATAATTTTGTACAAAAATATATATTTACTTATTTTATGTAAAATGCACCACGATTCCATAGTGCCTCATTGAGTGAGCAAGGTAGAGAACGACGCTGTCATCTACCCTTCACAGAAGCTTCTCCCATGACAGTATTAAGAAGTTCAACTGGCCTGATATTCATTAAAGGCTTTCCACAATTTGGTCCCAACTCATCTATCTAAAAATTTATAAAATAACTATTTATTGAGTAGTACCATACTATACTAAGGCTGGAGAAACAAAAGGGAATAAAAGTTCCTTCTCTTAAGGAAATTCATTCGAATTCAGGAGACAGGTGAGCAAACAGGTAATTTGAATATATCATGAATGGTGTTACAATTTTTATAAGCACAAGCTATCAAGACAGAACTTGACATAGGCACTTAACTCCGTCTTGGGGGGTATAAGAAGGGTTCCAGGGGAAGGTGACCTCTATGCCAAAACCTAAAAAATAAGTATGAACTAGCTAATCACAGGGAAGGAGAATGGAAAGAAAACATTCTAGGCACAGGGAACAGCATGTGGAAAAACCAGGAAATAAGAGAGATCACAGCAAGATCAAGGGATTACACGTAGTTCGACATGGCTGGAAATTTTGTGTATGGGTCAGGGGCTGAAGGGCAGTGGAAGAGGGAAAGGGGGATGAAGTACAACAGTGAGTCTTGAGGCAGGACAGGTTATTAGAGCCAGATCACAAAGGATCTTAGATGCCATGCCAGGGAGTTTGTTTATTCTGGTGATAATAGGAAACCACTGGAACAAAAAAGCAAAGAAGACATTTGATCAGATTTCATTTTGGAAAGATCAATACTTGAGCTGTCCTGTGATTAGAAAAGGGCAAGACCTAGTGACTTTTTAATTCTGATCTTCTCATCATCAGCCAAATGGGATTAATTAGAAGTACACAATTTCTGAACTGAACAGGACTTTAGAAAAATCTGGTACATTTCTATGTTTGAGATGAGATGACTGAGAACCACAGAGGGCAAGTGGCTAAGCAGCAGCCCTGGGAAAGGAGTCCAGGCCTCTGTGGCCCAGACTACGTGTGATGACCAGTACACATTTTTGAACACAACTTGCAACTCTGCAACTACAGATTCAGAACTACATCTTCTATGACCTAGATCAAGTCCATCTCCTCCTCCTTCTGAATTAATTTCAGCTGCAGTTATCAACATCTCCAAAAACAGAAGATCAAATAAATTACGTGTTTCATCTTTTCTCACCCAATGAGAAGGTTGCTGTCACTGGTGCAATAGCTAAAGATAACCACACCAAGGTCTCTGTAATTGTCTTGGCTCTGAATTAGTTGCACCATGGCCACAGAATGGTTAATTACACACCCAGCACAGCACCCACTTCCAGGCAGGAAGAGGAAATAGGTTTTGACATAGAGGCAAAAGGACATGTGCCAGTTAAGTCATGTTCCCCTTTAAAGTCTAATTACACTTCATTGGCCAGAATATATCTGATTTTACATATGTGTATATGTGTATTAATATATTTATATAATTATATATATATAGTAATTCTCCTAGTTTCAAGGAAGGATGGGAAATGTAGTTTGTTAGCTGGGCATACTGCCATTTTCAAAAAAATGGAGGTTTTATTCATACAGAAGGGGAGAATGGTATGTAACTAGCAATTTCTGCCACATCTTCCCTGCTTATGTTAGAATGAAATTCCTCCTTTTAATATGGCAATTCCTGTCCATCCATTTAACAAATAGTGATATATTATCTTTTGGCATTCATTCTATTGTTGAAAGCCAATTTTACTTATTTATTTATCTTTTCATACCTGCTAAGCAGGTAAGTTCCCTGAGCCATATGAAATTAAAAAAAAATACTTTTATGTTTGGCAAAAGACTTGGCACAATGCTTTATATTCAGTAAATACTTAATCCAAAATTATTGCTTTGGCAAACATGGACAATTTACACTGTATGTGCCCAGCAGAGCCAACAAAATTATGCACAGGTAAGAAATATCCAAGATTCTGCTACAAACTTGTGCTGGCCCATGGCAAAGTTTCCATGGTTCTCTGGTGAAATAGGAAAAATATAAACAAGGTAGTAAGTCTTTTTCACAAAGCTAAGTTTGTTCAGTTTAAAGGAGTGCTTATTCTGAAGTTATGGTCTTACTACTTTTTTGGTAAGGTTATGTTCTTACTACTTATTTGGTGAATAAAAGTTTTTTTTAAAAAATAAAATTATGTATAGAGTGGTATTCACTAATGTTTGCATTAAACAAAAATAAAAAATTTGAAATACTACTAATAAATGTCCTCAAATTTTAATTTTGGAAATTTTACTGGCCTACAATAGCCAAAAGATTAGAAATCACTGTCATTTGTAATAAATTTACTGTCCTGGGGAATTAAAACTGTACCTTCTCTCACTCTTAAGTCTTACAACTATTAATAGTAACTCCTCATACCGGTCACTGGCTCTTGTCTGAGAATGCCAGGAGACTCCTAATTCAACTTGTTATGGGGTGGAATTCGGCATTATTCATGCCAATCTGGGGCCATATTCAAGGTTAAGTTATCAAATTACTGGTCTTTCTTACCTCTCAGTGAGTAGTACAGATACTGTGGCATTTTCATAGTGAGAATTTAGTGTGTAGAACCTGACTACTGGCACCCCTGTATGTATAGCCAAATGTACAAATGAACTACCAAAATGCAGACAGACTCAGAACGCTAGAAAACAAATCAAAACAAAACAAAATCCTTTAAAAAGCAGAAAGCACTATAATCCAGCATTGGCTAAAGCACAATTAACTTACTCTCCAGCTGCTTGGAAACTAATTCTGTTGTCATGCAGTTAGGAGTAATAATAATAGCTCAGATTTTAGTGCTATTTTATCTCAAGTTTTTTATTTTTTTAAGGGTCCCAACTTTGATCTTACTGTTTTTCAAAAGCACTACAAAAGAGCAAAGATGCAAGAAAATATCTAGACTTTGCTGTAACAGTATATTGCTAAAAATGAGAAAAGGATTGAGACAAAGATAGCAAAATAAAGCCTGTGTGAGCTGTGGTTGAAAAGCTGACAATATTATACTATGGCTAACTTGTTGCTTTAGCAAGATGAATGTTGTCTAATCATGAACTGACCAATAAAAAATGACAATGTTTAAATTGTCTATTTATGATGGCTAGCCCTTTTAAAAGATTAAGATACAAGCCACAACACACACACACACACACACACACACACGCACACACTTGTGATCTAATGTTATTACTTAATGAATCTGTTGAATTTGTTTTCTGGAGCATTTATTTATCCTTATCACATAGCACAGACTCAATTTATTAATGTACCCTACATTTATTGAATGCCTGTTATATGAAAACACTTTATTAACTATAAAGAACTACAGTTATATATTTCTATAAGCATCACAAATTATTTTCAGCATCATTTGTCTCATAATAAACACTTTCATATTGTTATTTCATTTTCCCCTCCTTCTTGCATTTCTAGCGCAAGGGTAGGGACCAAAGCTGAGAGTAGTACCTTTAGCTCTCTATCAGACACAACAATAAATGCACCGAACATAGACTTCTTTTCTTCACTTAAAACACACACACATACACACACACACACACACACACACACATGCACGTACACACAGAGTCAACTGCCAGTGATATACACTAACAGAACATCAGAGTTGTCTCACACCTTTATTTTCTTACAACCACATATTCTACTGAGACATGACTCATACAGTATTTTTTATTCAGTTTTCCTATTTGTGCAGAAATGACACATAATAAGAATCATTTAAGATTTGTCAAATCAGTGACCTTTTTTCCAGCCTTTGATTTGTAATTTTTATTTACTTTTTTAAAAAAAATTTTTGTCTGAGTTTTCTTGCTCATGCTTCCCTTAAGCTTGAAAACCTCATAGGAACCCTGTGGTTACTCCAAAGGCAGATTCTAGAACCAGCTGTTTTAAGCATTCTGGAAACCAGTACACCTGATAGAAGGCAACGGGCACTGATGATGGAGGACGCTAAAGGAGGGACATGTGGAAGGATGGAGCAAACGACAGGAAAGGGAGGGAAGAATTCTTCAATTAAGGAGCACCTCCTTGCTAGTGGCAAGGGAACTTGGATTTCATGGCAACCAATGTTATCTGAAACCAGCCCAGAGAAAGGGAGTGTTTTAGATTAGAAATTAAAACAGAAGCCAGAGCCAAACCATATTTATCAGGGAGAATAAAATTTTCTTATTGGAATTATTACAAAACCATAGTATTTCAGAGAAGTTTTCAAAGAGCCCTGAGAGATCAATCATGACTATTACTGCTGTACTGCTGGTAGGAAATATATACATAACCACTTTCTTGGGCCTTGGCCATTCCTAGGTCAGTTAAGTGGCCTGGTTAAGACAGTCTCATTACTCATACTTAAAAGAAAATCATGAATGAAGAAACAGCCACTACCGATTCTTCGCTCTGAACAGTAGAGAAGGGAAAAAAGGTCATATTAAAAAAATACTTTAATTAATAGCTCAATTACAAGGAAATTCCTGTGGGAGAACATATTATATGCACTTTAAACCAAATGAATTTATGATGATTTATGCCATTACAATGAGTGCAAAATGAATTAATAATGATTGGCCACTTATTTCAAAGTGTAACCAAGTGAATGAAGCCTTTTCCCACTTGCTAATGTCCATCAAAGAACAAGGATGGCAGAGTGCCATCTAGAATTCTATTCCTTTGCTTTACACAGATCCTTGATTTGATTAAAAATAATTCCAATGTAGTATGCATTATTCATGGATATGGAATAATTAAGAAATGTTTCTATAGCTAGATGCTTTGTGTTAATGCAATTATTAAAACTTCTCATACCCTGTACTGCATAAAAAGTCATTTTTTAATAAAAAAGTATAAAATAACTTGGCCAAATTAGGAAATTAATAAAGATATTTTAAAACTCATTAATATCAGTTAAAACAGTCCTAATTCAAAGTAATTAGCTTTTTCCTATCTTATAATAAGCACAGTATAAAATTCAAATTCTCTGTGATTCAAAGTATATTTTTTCTGTTCTATTGAATTTCAAATTATCTAAGTTATATCATACAGTGAAATTGAATCTTATTTTCCTTTTGGCATAATGTATTTTGGATGGCAGACTAAAATAAGAGATAGTCTTACCTTCCTATAAACACACAAAAGGCTATGACTTAATGCATATAGCCTTTTTCTGCCTACCCTAGGGGGGAAAAGTGCCAATTGTTTGACAGTCTAGGGGTCAGTAATAAAGAAGTAAAATAACAGAAGCAGATGCTTATGAGGTCAAAGAGGTGTTGAAAAATCCATTAATCTACTAAATCTTTAATTGAAGAGTCAAATACTTCTATATCCTTGTCCCCGAAGGTGGAGGACTGTTGAATGGCATGAATGAAAGAGAGGGACAGAGGAAGAGTGGGAGGGTGGCAGGGTGGGAAGAAAGAGGGAGTGAGAGAGAGACAAGAGAACACCAGGGTTTAAGTTCTAGCTCGGGCATCAATTAGCTGAATGATTCTTTTATTTGTTCAGTACTTACTTTGTGCCTGCTACGTATCAGACGCTATTTTAAGTGCAGGTCCACAAATGCCTATGCTCTTGCAAAGCTCACATTCTAGTGGGGACATACAAACCAAAGAAACAAACAGGTATGTCAAGTGGTACTAAGGGCTGCGGGGAAAAATAAAGCAGAGCAAGAGCCTAGAAAGTGGTAGAGAGGGAAGGACTCTGCGGAAAGTGACATTTGAACAGAGACCTGAGTGAAATGAAAGAGAGGCATGTGGGTTACCTGGGGAGAGGCACAGAAAGCCCTGAGGCAGGAGCCTGCCTGGGACATCTAAGGGACAGCAAGAAGTCCAGTGTGGCTGGCGGGGGGAGAGTGGTAGCACACGAAGCAATAGAGGGAGGTGTGGGGTGGATCGTTTTGGGCTGGGGCTCTAAATGTGGGGTTTTATTTTAAATGTTAAGAGAAACTTGTGAAAGTTTATGCGGAGAGAGTGACACGGTCTGCTTTCATCCCAGAAAGCAGCTGGGCACCGGGTACAGACTAGACTGCAGGAGGGCAAGAGTGAAAGCAGGGAGGCCTGCTGGGGCTCTTGCAATAGTTCAGGCAAGAGACAGTGGTGGCTTGGACTACAACGGTAGAGATGGAGTAGGGAGAACGGAGAACTGGCTGAATTCTAGATTTTTTCTTTTTTAAATTAAAGACAGAACAGACAAGATTTGTTTAGGGATTGATGTGGTCATGACAGAAAGAGAGGAAGTATGATTCCAAGAATTCTAGTATGAAGAGCTAGGTGAATGGTGGGGATATTTACCAAAATGAGTAACAACAGGCAACAGGAGACAAGGAGGGTTGTTTTTGTTTTGTTTTCTGAAGTAGGGGACAGTAATCCAAAGTTTAGTTTTGGACATTTCAGACTTGATATTCATACAAACATCTAAGGGTGGATGTCAGTGAAGCCACTGGATACATGAATCTGGAGCCTGGTATAGAAACCTGGGCTAGAGTTAAAAATTTGGAAATCATACACGTACAGATGGCACTGAATCCATGGGATTGGATGTGATATCTACAGAATGCATACAGGTTCAAAAGAACTTTTACAGGCTGGAAAGAAGAGAAACATCAAGGTGTAATACAAGTGTCCAATGAGGTGGGTGAAAAGCAGGCGAGGATGATGTCACAGAAACCAACATAACTGGAATTATCATATGCTACAAAGAGACTAAATTATCATATGCTACCAGCTACAAGGGCTGAGAATTGTTTATCAGATTTGGCAATGTAGAAGTCACTGGTGACCTTATTGAAAAGGTTTTCAGTAGAGTGAAAGGCAGAAAAGTGTGATGGAAGCAAATTTAGGAAAAAATGGTAGCTGAGACAGTAGGGAAGGTAAATATAGCCAGAGTATTTCGTATAGAATGTATACAACTATACAAATTATTTTTATTTCCCGTGACAATGATTTCTAATGGCTACTGATACTAATTCAGTTTCCATGTAACCTTCTATAGGTAGAGAATGATGGATGAAATAGACATATCTCTGGCTTATGTGACACATATTTCTCACCAAAAATACAGCAGTATTCCGTATTCAATACATTGCTTCTATCAGCCTTCTCTGGGCCTGATCACATCCAGGAATGAGCCAATCAGAGCGAGTCTCTGGCCTTCAACGCAGAGGCTGGCCTTTGCAGGGATGAACTCCCCTCATGCTGCAGCTTCGCTCATGTCTGATTTCTGCAGGAATGCACCTTAACCCTTTCCGGCCATCTGGTCACCACTAAATATCGCGCAAGAGAGCATTTGCCAAGGGATTCCAGGGCCCTGAAGACGCTGACGTGCCTCCTTAGAGTAACCAACTTACTGCTCAGTCAAAGGCTCATGCTCAGTTATTTTATCTATTTGCACTCCTCTAGAGTGTTAAGAATTTAATTATTATTAAAAAGTACATGAAACCAAAACAATGACATTCTCCAAGAAATATTATTAATGTTAAACATAAGTATGGCAAGAAATGGAAAAGAAATATTTCACTGAAACTTTATAATTGCCTTTCCTGTTAAATAATTCACACAAGCTAATTAAGTAAGCTATCATTACAAGATAACTCTCAGAGTAATTTTATAAGTAATCCAGTGGAAATGAAAATCATATGAAAAATTACTTGATTTCTTTTCTAATAGCCACAGTAAGGCATTCAACTGGAACAAGGAACTGCTGCTGAATGTTAACCCTTTAAAGATATATAGTCAAAGAACCAAAATAGTAGGCCCTTAGTAGACACTGAATATTAAGTGCGTTGTGATATGGAGACTAGAGTAAGTGCAGGAGAAATAACTTCAGAATTGTTTTACATGCTGGTAAATGGACAAATACCAACATTTTCAATACAAGCACTTTAAATGTTTCCTTTCTACACATTTATTTTATTGAAGTTGAGTAAGAGGGAAAAAAAAGATGAGCAAACAAAAGTCACTCTGCTGCCTGTTTCTCAGTCTGGACATCTTTGTTTAAGCTTTGACTTGGCTTAAATGAACGAATTAATATTGACAAAAACATCAACTAAGCTAATGAGTTGTTAGTTAAGGCAATAAACATGTCACATTAGAGTCAGCGCAGTAAAGAGGTAATTAGCCCTGGAAAAGCCCTGCTGATTGGAGCTGTTGAGATCCTCTGCTCTTAACCTTTGAGTCCATTATCTAACCCAGCGGTGGTGGCTATGCTAATGGGAACTCGCCAGTAAACAGTGGCCTTACTGCAGCAGCAAGTCGCCACTCAGAATTCTGGGATGAAAGGGGTGCTGGTGCATTCACAAGAGAGCCGTAAACAAAGCTCCACGAAAATCTGCAACAGGGCTCTTGCAGGAACAGACGTTAACATCAAACAAAGAGGGAGGGCAAATACATTTCCAAATAAATATTTGGGGAAATATGTATTTTTTGACGAAAGGATGCACAGCAATGATGAGGTAACATAGAATATGACAAAGCAAAAGCCACTTCAATTACAAAATTCTTTTCTACAAATAAAGATGACTCTGATCCTTTCAAGACAAAGCACAAGATACTATAATATGACGAATTCCTGACTATTAGAGCTAGAGAAGAAACTGAACTCATGTACAACTAAAAGCTGCAAATAATTTATACTTAAGATGAAAAAGAAGTGGGCACATGCTACTATACTTTTGAAATCTGTATGTTTACATGAGATCATACTTCAGAGCAGTTTATATAATCTGTCCCTTTTGGAATTTCTCAGTAATTTTACTGATTCGGATTTAGGACAATTAGAACTAGCATTTCAAAGACTATGTTGTAAAAAAAAAAAAAAAAAAAATCAGATGCTTGTAGAAAAATCACAAGTAGCAGGCCAAAAATCAATACAGGAGTTTAAAACACATCATATTACATGAATAAAATTCCTATACTCTAGACGAACAGATCATTCCTGAAATAAAGTGAAAGGCCATATTGGAGAATATAATTTGAATTTGCATAATCTTCATACTGACTTCCCAAAAAACTATCAAACATATGTTAAGTTTTGACACTGCTTCTAATATCATATATACATACCTAATTGCATATCTTTAAAAGATACTACTAGTATATGCATATAAATAGATTAATTGATACTACATTATCAGGAAATATTTCTTTTTCCTTTGGAAACTTTTCTTTTGAGCATAAAAGCAAGCATGTCAAATATTTAAGGAAACACTACACTGCCATTCATTTTGTGCATTTTAATAATTATATGCCACCCTCTTTTACAAAGGAAAAAAATATTCCATCCTAATTTTGTTATTACGTCAGTGTGATCAAATAAATGATTAGATATGCAGCTCCCTGACACCACTGCCACGTACATATGTGGTATGTGTGTGCGTGTGTGTGTCTGGATGTTAAAGGAGGAGAGACAATGGGACATTTACTATACAGTAAATCAATACGTGCTATCTTTTCTCAGGCTGAGTAATTTCGAAAGGGAAAGGAAGCGATTAGCTGTCTCATACCTTATTGGCTAGTGTACGGTTTTAATATTTTTAAAAATTTTCCCTCTGAAATAGCTCCTTCTTACCAAATTTGCAAAGTGGTTGTATATGCCTTAATTTTCATCAGTTAATTCTTTTATATGATCAAATTTAGATTGAAAAGCACTATAACAGCCTTCATTTTCAATAAAAGATGAAAGAATAAACTGAAATAAATATATTTTCTATTATTCTATTGTCATTGATAGCTAAGCATAACCTGCAATAATATCCTACAGCATTTATTTCTTACATTATATATAGAACATATAAAAATGTCCCAATACTTCCAAATTGCCTAGGAGCAATAAAAAAAAAGATTGCCAAAATATTTTTAAGACTTTATATCCATGTATAGATTTAATTTGATACGGTTATTTATAAAATAAGTTCATGTCTAGGCAGTATATCATAGAAAATAGTCCTCAATCTTTATTTCTATCACAATGTACTTGAAGAATATGACATATTCCCAAATTGTGTCTTAAAATGGCAGGATGAGGGTATCAAAATTGGAGGGGAGCACAGTGCCCCAAGTATAATTTTTAAAAAGCCTCCAGAAAATTTAGATATATTTCCTCACTCCATACCTTGCCCCTGCCCCTTTCCAGTTGGGAGGTAAAAGCTACCTTTCTCTCTCCAGTAACCAAAAAGTCTAAGAATAGCAGAGAGCTATGAAGTAAGATCTGGATTCTAATCCCAAGCCTACATTTGATAACACTTTGATCTTGGGTAATTTCAACTGGGTATAAATTTCTTCATCCAGTGAGATAAAATGAGATGGGGATAAGATCTATTTCTTGAGTTGACAGGAATAGAAAGTGAGACAATGTGCACCATGCCTAACACAAGGTAGGCTCTTGATATCTCATACTCCTCTTCCTCCATCTCCCTGTATATATTTACAGAGAAACTGTTCCTTAATTATTTTCTTCAGTCATGAATATTTACCTGTAAATCATACTTAAACTTGAAAAATGGGCTTTTTTAAAAGAGGATAACTTCTTGAATTTCAATCCTTTAAAAATATCATAAAGCATCTTACCAAAAACTAAGAAAAAACAATGAAATAACTGAATGAAGGGAAGGAAAAAGAAAAAAAAGGAAATTATATTTGCTGACTGCCTGGTAAGTGGCAGTCCACCTGGTAGGTTCCATGTTGGATATTCACATGTAGTATTTCATTTAATTCTAAAACAGCTTTGTGAGGAATACGATATTAGTTTCAATTTTGAAAATGAGAAAAATTGCCTTTCAGAAACCTTAAATTATTCTAGATCATTCTGTTGGTATTGCCATAATAAGGTTTACCTGACTTGAAATCCTCTACTTGACCACCATATTATGTATAATATTTACCTAAAAGTAATAGTCTGCCATTTTCCACACTTAAGATATTATTTGCAAAGGGATTTTATTTTTAATATTGCAAATGCAGTATGTCATATTGTTTTCTCCTGATAATCCTAGCAATTATAAACAAGGTTAGCAACAATCAAGTAAGTGCTGAACCATTTTAACATGTATGAAAAGTGAAAAGCCCAACTGGCAAGGCTCCTCAAGGAAGGCTGAAATTGTTAGTTCGAATGATCAACATGTATTAACACATAAAAATAAGTCAGAGAAAGGCAAACAAATACTATAACAACTGGCTTCCCAGCCTTCCTCCTGTTAACTCTGGCCTAGTTAAACTGAGCTAGCAATGCTATTTTTTTTTTCTATCAAAATCTGTAGTGGGTGAATCAAACGCGAAAGCAAGATCAATTCTGCTCTAAGACAGTAAATGAGCTTAAGATCAGACTTGTTTCAGTTTATGGAGAGAATCTAGCTATACGAGCTTAAATGCATGTTTATAGAACTATATTACCGAGGCAGGAAAAAGAGAAAATACACTCCCTATTCCCCCTGACAAAGATCAAAAAACCATTTAGTCCCACATACCACACCACCCACACAGATAGCTACTATGGACTGAGTGTTGGTGTTCCCTTCAAAATTCCTATGTAGAACGTAACCCTTAAGGTATTGGTACTAAGAGGTGGGGCCTTTGGGAAGTGATTAGGCCATGGGCACCAATGGGATTAGTGTCCTTATAGAAGAGACATGAGGGAGCTTGTTCACCCCTTCCACCACAAAAAATAGAAAAATTAGCCAGGTGTGGTACCACGTGCCTATAATCCCAGCTACTTCGGAGGCTGAGGCAGGAGGATTGCTTGAACCCAGGAGTTGAAGGTTGCTGTGACCTATGATGATACCAATGTACTCCAGCCTAGGTGACAGAGCAAGACCCTATCTCAAAAAGAAAAATCAAAAGACAACAAAAAGAAAAAAAAGAAGGTGAAGTTTCCTTAGCAAGATAACACATTGAAACATGAACTTACACATAGTCACTTAATAATCCTAAGAGAGAGCAAACCGTGGTGCACATTGGACTCTTCCTTTCTGTCAGGAACAACGTGCATTACTTACCTTGGTTTCCACAGGTGAAAAGCAAAAACAGCTGCCAATCTCTACTCTGCACACGGGCATCAACTGTTCAAACCTGATAACGTCCCATTAAAAATCATCTAAGTGTCTTGGAATCAAAAGGCTATAAAAAAGACATCCTTGCCCCAAAAGGATGTCGTTACCAAGTTTGGAAGTAATTAAATTTAAGTCCAAAATACTTCTAATTAATAGCCATATTAATAGCTGAGATTTTGAAGAATACATTGCATTAAAAATTAGTTTGAGTACTTTCATATTCAAGATAAAAGAGTTCTGCAAATTTTCAACCTATCAACTTCATAAACAGTGCGTTAACTGTACTTTAAAGGTTAAGCTGTGAATCAGTAAACAAAAAAATTCTCCAGATGGCACGTTGTAATTTAGATGTATTGTAAACCACAGTAAGGTGGAGTCAGACTAGGCCACAATCAAAATTTTTAAATAACTTCATCTCTGGATAATAGAACAAAATGACTGCTTATCACCAGTGAGATGTACTGGGATCCACCTGCTGTCCATAGTCCTTGTCTTCAAGTTGACAGAACCCAAAATCCAGCTTCCATTAAAAAAGGAAAAACAAATATACCAACTGGCCACTGTTTCATTAATGGATATTCAACATCCACAGCTCAACTCTCAAAAGAACAAGTTTATTTTACCGTATGCATGAAGATTATTACAAATAATACTAAACTAATTACAATTTCCTTCATGGAATTGGAAGACTTCAGTGAAACACCATCATTAGAAAATATCAGAATGTAAAGGGAGACCATTCATTAAAAGATGTATAATTTTCAATGGTAGATGAGGTACTTTCTAATATCTTTTTTAGGCAAGGTTGTCATTAAGTATAAAACAAAAGCAAGAAACTACCATTCAAGGCACTAATACACAATGGCACCAAGGAACAATCACTCTGATATTTAAAAGCCAGAAAGGTAGCAGAGTTCAGAAACAAAAATCTCCTCTGCAGCAGGCCAGGAAGGCAACCACATAAGCAAATTTGAAAGAACTAACCTGCAAGGATTTATGTAATCCTAGACATAAAACATTGTTCAGAGAGTGAAAAATCTGTTGACCAAAATATTTTCTGTCAATTCAGTGATAAGGATCACTCACACTTACGCTGCTGCAGTAAAGGATTGAGTCATATATCACTCATTACTTTTTACTTCCCTTAACATCATTTCTGTCTGTCTCTTGTCTAGTTGTTAATTTGGGCTCTGGTTTATATAATTTGCTTTAATGAAGTGGTGTACTTCCACATCCTAGCACAGTTGCTATTAGATTGTACCATGTGAAATTGTCAATATTGGACCATCTTTGACTTTCAAAAATGGCAATTTCATGTGGCACAAGCTATTCCTAGTATTTCATAGTCCTTGCTTGTCATTACACCTGCATATGCATTCAAAGAGAATAACTGCCTGGGGCTTCCATCTGTGTGCACCTGGATGACTACATATACATGTTTTAAGAGAGGTACTAAATAAGAAAGACAATAACATTTCAGTCTTTGCTTAGCATTTAAAAAATACTACATCTTTCGAATAAGCATATCATATAATTATATAGGCACATCCTATATAAATGTCCACAAAGGCAAACTCTACTTAGTAGTTACCAAAATTAACCTGACTGACAACTTATAGGTTAAGCATTATGATTTCTGGGCAATGCAAACAGCTTGAATGACATGCTGCATATATTAATAACGGCATAATACTGCTATACTTTAGGAGTGGCCATATCAATATTTTAGGACTTGTGTTACTGCCCAGAACTCTTCTCTTCCCAGAAGCAGAGTGGCCTGCTCCACTCAAGCCAACTGCTGTATGAGGCTCTGAGAGGTCACAGAACCAACACTGGAGACATTCTGAGCAGACTGCTTTGTAATGTGATGGTCAGTCAGACAAAGTAGAATTTTAAATGAGCTCGAGCTTAATATATTACCTTCCCTTATCCCGAAACTCTTTTCTCGTGCTTAAAAGTCCAAAGAATTCTCCACCTGCCAATAGTAGTATTCTCCCTCTAAACCATTCAACACAAAAACACTAGTAAATCCTCTGCTTGCCATTTTTATCCTTTCTTAACTCCCAGAATGCTGTCCCAGTGAACTGACAACCACAGCTGAAATGGATGGCACTGCAACATTTTACGACATATAATGGAACTGGACTGCCTTTCCTATTTTGGAGAAAATACATTGTAATGTCCACTGGGACTGAGGATAAGAGATTATAGGAACCATTTCTCCTGTCTGATAAAGTACTCAGTAGCAGGCCCAGAAATCCATAGCAATTAAAAGGCAAATAAAAGTTAAATATAGAATTTGTACATCTATTGTATATTATAATCAAAGACATGATCTTGTTAACAAATCATTAATTATTCCTAATCTCTAACATCCCTGTGAAGTAGCAGGTAAGTGATGGGATATTACCAGGCCATTGAAATGCAAATTTGGGGGCAACAGTTGCCAACCATCATTTATTTATCTGTAAATGCAAAATGGGGTTAGCTGTGCTTACACACACAGGCAGAATTCATTTTTTTTGAGGCATGGACTGGTTCTCTGTTTTAAACCTACTCCTTTTAGTAACTACATGACCCTATTGCCTTGAGGTCTACACAGCTATGACAAGGGAATGTCTCAGAAGAAAGAGAGAACAATTTCTTGTTTGTCCTGTTTGTCCTTTCAAAACTTAAGACAATACTATTATAATAACTCAATTCAAAATATATTTATGGAGAACATAATTAGCATTATAAAGAACCAAGCAGAGAATGAAATTTTAGTGATCTGAAAGTTTTGACTTATGAGACTATATCTTAGAATTATAATGGTACATTATTCCTTCTGGGCCAGTTAACAAATTGTAATATCTCAGCTCCAAATCCATTGCTGTTCCCCCTGCTTTGCAGTACTGCAGATGGACTCCGTAAACTTCTCCTTTGCAGCTGGCAGAATGTTAAGTTTTGACAACAGAGGTCAACGGAGTGATCCTGCAAGGGGAAAGACACTTCCGTCTCAAGCAGCTCTGGAAGGCCCAACCCTTGGAAAATGGCGGACCTTATCTATAGACTAGCTTGGACCAGCCCACACCATTCAACAACAGTAGGCTGCTTCTGAGCAATTCTAACCCTCCTCCCTCCAGGAACTTCCTGACCAGTGCCAAGCTGCACACATTTTCAGCAATAGTAGCCACTTCGGCCTGTGCTCTTTGGCAAGTTTCTTTCCCCTAACAGCCACTGGCTCTCTAAAGAAGTCTAACCTTAGCTAGCCTTGGAGGAGGGTCTCTCCCAGTCCTTAGTCCCTTTACTATCCATTCTTCCTCACCTTTGACTTGGTAATGGCTAATATTTTGCACGTGCTATTTCTAGACCCCAAGAGTCTCTAGACATTCTTTATGTTAAAATTTCCCTGTTTAAATAAGCAATGTGGTTTCTGTCTCCTGACTGATAAACCACTCTTCCTCCTCACCTCCTTTCCACAATTGCCAGGGACCAATGTCAAGCTATCCCAAAGTAACTGCTTTCACTGCTCTGGGCAGAGAATACTACACAGCTTTTACAGTCTTCCAGAAAATTCTACTTCCTCCTTTCTTCACAAAATAGTGAAGTAGTACATTTCAGACACTATGAGAGTTTTCCAAAAGTGTCCTGCCCAATTTAATCTATGGATGATAAGATGAAATTTCTGATGACAGTGAAAATTTACTAAAATGCCTTAAATTAAAATGCCATTCATAAAATTAATGTTTATTTTTATATCTATATCTACATCTGTCTCTCCAGTGTGTTCAACTCAGAGGTCACTATTAATCATGAAGTTAATCCTATTTGCTTAAACGAGAAAACCTACAGGTTTGGCAGCACGAATCAGATAGCTATCACTTAGGTGTGTGCATATACACACACACACAATGCAGAACTTAAAACATATATTGAATTCTCAGATTTCTGACATTACTTATAAACATGTTGACACTTTTTAACAGAAATGAAAAACTTTTTTATTAAAGTTTACATGATGATCAGAAATTATTAACACAAAAAACATTTATTTCTTATACAATAAATATGGTCAAGATCAGTTTCAGGCCTGTAAAATCTAGAATGGTTTAACAGTAAAATGTAAAAATTAAAATTAACAAATGACATGCATGTTGTATAGGGACCTAATTTCCATGAGTAACTTTCCTTAGTGTAGGTTCGAGGAACACAAGAATGAATTGCAGTGGGCATGTGCAGAAGAAAAACAACTAGGAAATATAAAACAAAAGATGCTTTAAAAATTTCAGAAATTTAGAGCAGTACCTTAGAAATACAGTATTGTATCTTTAATATAAGAATTGTTAAAACTTTATTAAAAGGATAGCATGAAAGATCTTTTTTTCCTATGATTAGCAATAAACAAAATTCAGAGTATAGAAACACTTATTCTGATTTTTGTTTCAGCTTTATTTCATGTAATACCCCAAGGAAAATATACCTATTTCAAATAATGAATTATAGACAAGAAGCATGGTGGCTTAATGGACATGGAATAAAACTGAATATGAAAAATGTACTTTATACTGCAAAATCTACCCAACAATGCAATGATATATTCTAAGAATCTCTAATTATTGTGCTTCTATTTTTAAATCTATAAATAAAATTGTACTGAACTTTCTATCCATGCATAGCACACTTGCAAACTGGGAAGGAAGGTTTATCGGGGAAGGAAGCCATAGAAAAATTAAATTGCTATTTTCAATTCTGAACATCATCAGCTACTTTAAAATACAGCATTACTTATACTACTATAAAATATAAATCTATCTTTATTTTACCACCTAGGAAGAACCACATTTTAAGAACCTTTTATTCTGAAATAATCTTTTGCTTATGGAAAACTTGCATATATATGGAGAGTTCACAGAATCCTTCACCCAGATTCTTCTAATGTCAATTTACATAACCACTGCATGAATTGCACAAGTAGGAAGTCAGTATTGGTAGAACACTACTCACTAGACCATGGACCTGATTTGAACTTCACCAGTGCCCCTTCTAGTTCCCCTGTCTACTAGCAGGACCCCACACTGCACTTAGCTGTCGTGTCTCTTTAGTCTCTTCCCCTCTCTGGCAGCTCCTCACCTGGCCTGTCTTGTCTTCCATGACAGCAGCACTTTTGATGAATAACTGGTCAGCTCAGTTGGGTTTTGTCTGATGTTTTCTCATGATTAGATTAAGGGTGTGCATTTTTGGCTAGAGTACCACAGAAGTGATGATCTGTCCTTCTCAGTGTATCATTTCAGGGGGAATTTAACGCTGATATGTCTTATTACTGACAATGCTAACCTTGATCACTTGGTTCAGGCAACCAACTACAGTGGAGAAATCAGCTTTCCCTTTGTAATTGATAAATATCTTGGGAGGAGATACTTTCAGGTTGTTTAAATATACTGATTTTAGCATCCACCAGAGGATCTTGTCTGCAACAATTACTACTGTGGTCTTCATCTAATGGAAATTTTGTATTTTCCTCATTCCATATTTATTAACTACAATTCTTCAGCAAGAGCTATCCCTTATCCCTCAATTATTTATTTATTGTGTTATATTAGTATGGACTCATGGGTATGATATTATTTGGATTATAATTCCATAAGATATATCACTCATTTTATTGCTCAAATTGTTCCAGTTTGGGCTCTTAGAAGCACCCTCAGGTCGACCCCATATCCTTTTGACATGCCCCATCCTTTGTAAGCCCTTCCTTATCTTTGGACATCACAGATGATCCAGGCTCATCTTGTACTTTACCTGTCCCAGGCCTGGAACCAACCACTTCTCCAAGGAGTCCTAGTTTCTTTTACTAGAGAGTGATACTTAGAAACCAATATCTAAACTCTAGGTATGGACACTGCTACTGGGGTGCCGTTGCTCCTGGGCCCTCTCAGTGGCCAGAGCCAGGGGATATATGCATATATACTAACCAGTGTATACTCACATATCTGTATTTGTTTTTCTATCTGTTTATATATTAAAAACCATGAGTTTATAGTGATCCCTCAAGGTCCATTCTACCCTTTTCCCCTTTCCTTATTTGTAACTGAGAGGGTCATTTTTATCATCTAGGTTACTGTGTTTTAGATCCTTAAATGCATACTATTTACTACAAAATTGAACGAAAGTGTACACATTTTCATGCCCCTCATTTTTTTGGTTTAACAGCACAAAAGTAAAGACTGAAGATTTGTCTATATAAAATTTATCAATGTCTCTACAACATTTATGAAGCCCCTTGGGTTGTTCTACCTGAATTCACCCCCTTTATTAGTATGCTTCAGAATAATCATTGCTGCGAATTGTTCTCATTCCCTAGTTTTTATTTTCTTACCACATATGTTTGCATCCCTAAAATATTACTTAAGTTTACATGCTTGTGAACTTCATAAAAATAAAATCAATGTTTCATTCCTTTTACTTTTTTTTTTGCTCAGCATTATATTTATTCAATAGTTAATGCATATTTGCATTGTTTTCTATTTTTGTTATTTCAAAATGTTTGCTATAAAGATGTTCGTATTCGTTTCCTGAGTCACGTGTGAAAAGGTTTCTCTAGACATGGTAAAGGGAGGA
Organism: Eulemur rufifrons; assembly: GCF_041146395.1. Classification (NCBI taxonomy): domain Eukaryota; kingdom Metazoa; phylum Chordata; class Mammalia; order Primates; family Lemuridae; genus Eulemur; species Eulemur rufifrons. Next base: position 14,761,057 of record NC_090987.1, read on the forward strand.
CTCACAAGATGCACACCCAGGTGTTTTCCAAAGTGATTAAATCAGTTTACACTCTTGTAATAACTGTAAAAGAGTTCTGGTTGCTCCAAATCCTCAGTAAAATTTGATAATGTTGGACTTTAAGCTTTCAGTCTGATAGGTGAGAAATGACAGTACACTTGGCTTTTAATTTGCATTCTCCTGATAATAAGGATTAGCACCTTCTTATATGTTTATCAGCCATTCTTTTTTCCTTTCTGAGAAGTACTTTTCCCACTTTTACCCATTTTCCTATGTGTTTGTCTTTTTCTTACTTTTTTAAAATATAAAGGTGGTTAACAATCTCTTGTCAGTTACCTGTGTTATAAATACTTTTTCCATGTTTGTAACTTTACTTTTCACTTTCTTTAAGGTATTTTTGATTAACAGAAGCTTGTGATTTTAATGTAGTTGAATTTATTAGTCTTCCTTATTATATGGTTGGGCTTTCCATCATATGTTTATGGAATCCTTCCCCATTCCAAGGTCACATTTTCCTATATCATCTTTTAAAAGTTTTGAAAGGGCCAGGCACGGTGGCTCATGCCTGTAATCCTTGTACTTTGTGAGGCCGAGGTGGGAAGAACGCTTAGAGGCCAGGAGTTTGAGACCACCCTGAGCAACATAGCAAGACCTTAACTCTGTAAAAAATAGAAAAATTAGCTGGGCATGGTGTAGTCCCAGCTACTTGGGAGGCTGAGGCAGGAGGATCATTTGAGCCCAAGAGTTGGAGGTTGCAGTGAGCTATGATGATGCCACTGCACTCTAGCCTGGATAACAGAGCAAGACACTATCTCAAAAAAAAAAAAAAAAAAAAGAAAAGAAAAGAAAGAAAGAAAGAAAGAAAAAGTTTTGAAAGAATTTTTCTTTCACATTTAAGTTCTTAAAGCCACATGGAATTGATTTTAGTGATGACAGGCATTAGGGATCCAATTTCATTATTTTTTGTTATGGGTAGCCAATAGTAACTAGACCATCTATTAAAAATTCTATCCTTTATCTCACTGGTCTACAATGCTAAATTACATACAAACTCCTATATCTGTATAGAATTGTTTCTGTGCTATTTTGTCCTATGGGTCTGCTGGTCTCTCCTGCAACAAGGTAACACTGTAATATTTACTACAAATTTATACCAGCTTCTCATAAAAGGTGAGGGAAATCCTTCCTTCCTGTCCATCTTCTTTAGGAGTATCCTGGCTTTTCTTAGCCCATTGCTCTCTCAGATAAATTTGAGAATCAGCATGTCAAGTTCAATAACAAAGACAACAATGACAAAGATCCAATGGTGTTTTGTTTGGAATGGTATTGAATCTATAAATAAATTTATGAAAACTGACATCTTTATGATATTGAGTATTCCTATTCATCTCCCTATTTATTTAGGTCCTTCAAATAAGGTCTATTTTTTAGGTCTATTATTTAGACCCCTATTTATTTTAGGTCTTTCAGTAAGATTTAAAATTTTTTTCTATGAGTCTTACACACTCTTTGTTAGGTTAATGACTAGGTATTTCCTATTTTTAAGGCATTTTATAGTTGACTTTTATTATATACCTCAAAGGGTTATAATGAGGATCAAATGAGTTAATAATCATAAAGTGCCTAAAACGGTAACTGGTATATATCTCAGCACTGTATGCGTTTACTGAATAAAACAAAAAATCACATATCCCATTTATCTCTCTATAGAAATTTTAGAATAATTTTGTCTGGTTAATAAAAGAATGGTGTTGAGATTTTGATTGTGTTTGTATAAAATTTATAAATTAATTTGAGAATAGATTTTTTCTTTTTTTGGCTATAGATAACTCTTCTGAAAATAACTGAGATGTTTATCATATGGAATCACTTTATTCATCCGAGAACTGCATGCCTTTTTATTTACTCAAATATTATTTTAGTTCCCTCAGTAGCATATTCTTCTGTATTTCTTAAGTTTATTCTTAGCTATGGAACTTCATTTGGTTGCCTTGTCAATCCTCACCACTGTAGTTATTGTGTATGTCCTTTTCCACCTGATAATCTGTTACATTCTTTATTTTTGTAAATTTACTGCCAAAACTTTGACAAACCAAAACAAGCCATGACATAAATAAGTATAAACCTTCCATCTAAAACATCGCCCCAATTCAACAAGAAATAGCTCGATGACTATGTCACCCCTCCTCCCATAGGTGTCAAAGGAAAAAACTGACAGTGGGGAATATGTAACAGAAGTAAGGGTCTGGAAAAGGGGAAAATGTTTATGAGTTGACTCTTTAAAACCCCTCATCCTTTTTGAAGAATCAAAACGTACATTCCTGCCCGATGCCAGTAATCAGAGAGGCAGAAGAGTGTTTTTTGTTCTTTGTTTTAAACCACAAGAGATGGCTCACCAGAATTGTCCAAAGGTCATGGAATCATCTTCACCAGAGACGTCAACCAGGACCCCAAACCATAGTTGAACGGCAACAGCTTGAAGCTAAAAACCCTCTTTAAAAACCTTATATTTCTGCTTAAAGGGAGGATGATGTTTCTTTAAGATGAGAGTCTGCCATCCTCATTTGCTGGCAAATCAATAAACTTCTCTTTCCTTTTCCTCAAACCACTTGTCCTCATTCTTTGTTCGGCTGTGGGGATAAGTACCAAAATTTTGGTAACACTTTTGTAGTATATTAAATGTTAAGAAAGGACCACTACCAAATTTTCCAAATGATGTACAGCAGGGGTTGGTAGGGTGTTGTTTTGTTTTGCTTTGTCTTTTTCTGTAAATAGCCTGCTAGTGAATGTATTTGGCTTTGCAGGCCATACAATCTCTATAGCAACTACTTAACTCTGTCATTGCAGTATGAAATAGCCATAGACAATAAGGAAAGTATGACTGCGTTCCAATAAAATTTTATTTGCAAAAATAGGCAGGGGGGCCAGGTTTGGTCCACAGCCATAGTTTGCTTATCTATGGCCTATAGTACAATTATATTCTACTTAACACAAATCCATGAGGCTGTGGAAAATGAGTTATGGAGAAACAACTGTTGCTTGGTGAGCTAAGAGGACATACCCATGAGGAAGGACAATAGAAAAATAATTCAAAAATGCTCAGCTTCAAACACAATGCATAGCTGTGGACTACTAGAACCTATAAAGGCAGAAAGAACAACTGGTATGGAGCAATCAAAGTAAGATAGGTAAGTTCAAATGGCAGCAATAAATACAAGCACTCTATAGTTAGAAGAATAATACATCACATTAATAATTTCATAGAACTCTGTAATTTTAGATGGAAATGGCCTTAGAAATAACCTTGTCCAACTTAGTTGTTTTATGGAAGAGAAACCCAAAGCCCATAGTGTAGTGAATTAATAAAAAATGGTTGCAAATTAAAGTTATTTTTGGAGAACAAGGATGGGATTACATCATCAAGACAGGGTCTATAATGCAAGTGTCAGATCACAGTTAAAAATGATAAAGCTGTTAAACAACATAAATTATTTACAAGTAAAAACAAAATGAGTAGTCAAAACCTCCATTTGATCTGAGCTTAGTATGCTGATGTGGTTAAAATGAGAAATACAGTAATAAACATAGAAATTCATCCAAATACAAATAAACAGTTACAAAAATACTTAGTGTTTTATTTAAACATATGAACATATATATAATAATGTGGTGAAAGGAAAGCATATTTTCACATAAACCCTCTGGGAACTAATGTGCTTTACCATAGACACTGGGAATCAGTATGTGTTATAGCAAAGAATATCACGGGCTTTGGGGTGGAAGATGTATCTGGATTTAAATGTTTCAAAAGACAGATAACCTTAAGGAAGTCTTCATCTTCATGAGTACCAGAGTTCACTCATGCACAAAAAACTGATAATGCTACCTCCCTCATAAGGTTCTTAGGAAGATTTTTAAAAGTAGTAAATACACATTTTTAAAGAACTATTTCCTTTCCTTATTCTTCTACAAACATTTTTAGTAATGACAATGACTAACATTTATAAAGCTCTTCTATGTCAGGTACTTTTTCTAAGTGCTTTATACACAGCGATTCACTTAATCCTCACAATCATTCTGTGAGGTACATGCCATTATTATTACTGTTTCTTAATTAAGAAACTGAGTCACAAAATACTAAAGCCCACAGAGCCAGAAATACCGAGATTCAAAATCAAGCAATCTGGTGTCAGAAAAATGGAATTGCAATAAAAAGGCTGAACTAGCTAAAGAATTAGCTCTGAGAGTAGTATAAATGTCATTTATTCATTCTGATTAGTTCCCGTTATCTCTTCCATTTGAAAATATAAAAAAAAAATGCACAATTTGTGCAGTAAGATAGTTTAATGACCAAAATTACCATAAAACACCCAATTTAAAATAACTATAAAAGATTCCATATTCTACTGGGTTTCTCTCTCTTGCTACACATCAATATTACATATGAAGCTTTAAAAATAATAGACACCCAAATCCCATTCCTAATTTTCTGAGTAGAACCCGCACATAAGGCTGAGATACTTGTATTTTTAAAACATTCCACACCATCATTTGCCTGCTTAGCCAGGTGAGGAATCACTGTCTGAACACAGAAGATGTAACGGCAGTGCAAGTCAAGTGGCATCTGGAACTAGGATGATTTTCAAAGGTAAAGTTACAAATGAGAGGTGTTGGCATGGCACATGGAAAGCTGAGTTAGTGCACAGAGAAGGAACAAGGCGGAGAGCAAAGAGCAGAGTAAGGAGCCAGAAGGAAGGCTGGATTTCTTGAGTGCCAGGAAGGCCAGCTTGGAAATATGAGGGAAAGCAAACAGAAATGAAATCGCTATGGCCACAGCAGCAGTTCAGCAACACAATCTGATGACTGTTAATGGTGAAAATATACATTCTTTTGCCATTGCTTATCCTTGCAAATACATCATTGTTGCTACTTTTTTACATAACTTGCAACTACCATTAGTTTTGTTAATTGCAATTCAATGACAGTTTTAATCTTGCTGATAAAACATTTGAAATTTGACTTAACTTTCTTTTCTTAAAATTTAGGAAATAAGTTCATTATAAAATCAATCTTGGCTTATATTAACCTATTCATTAAATAAAATATACATGATTAAAAAGCACAGGGAATATTTGGGAGATCATTTTCACAAAGTAGACTACAACAAAATAAAATCAAACACAGCTCCGGATCAAAATAAAACTCTAAATACAGGTTCATAAAATTAAAACATTCCTTAGCATTTAATTGAGGCTTCTATTTTGTGGTACAATATTGTGGCTAAACTAATCAAGAAGGATATAACTATACTGTTTTTTAAAATCATAACAACAGATGGGCAATTATTCGGAGAAACTCTTGCAGTAGTTCTTACCCGTTTTTATTTTAATGACTTTCTTTGGAGAACTTAATGGAATCTGTGCACCTTTTTCCCAGGTCAAACACCCAAATGCACATAAATGTGGCATTTTCCATGTAACGTCAGGGAGATCATGTACTCTGGCCAGTCAAAGAACTCTACCTAACATTATAGTATTTCTAAAGACCCACGGTGGGGAGAAATAAATTTTCTCTAATGTAAGTATTTACATACATAGAGAAAGCCATTTCCAAAGGACAGAGTTGTGGGGTTTTGTACTCTGTTGTATATCCGTAGCATCTGTATATCCTTAAACAAAAGATCCAATAGATATTCATATTTACAGGTGACCTGGCACTTGCTGAAATGGTATGAAATGGGGAAAACATACTGCTTTAGAGTTAGAACACAGGTGGTGTTCAAGCCCAGGTTTGGTACTTTTTAGTAGTATGATATTAAAAAAAAAATAATCTATGCCTTCAATTTATTGTCTGCATAAAAAATTTCCATCTGATTTCATGAATCTTTAGTGAGTGCTTGGTGGTACTGGGCAAAGCTTCAGTTTCCTCATCTGATACATGGGAATAGTAATAGCACTTATTTGATAAGACTGAAAGATTAAATAAGATAATACATGTAAAGTGCATAACAAAATGCCTGGCAAACAGTAAATGCTCAATAACCAGCTATTATAATGTGTTTCATTATGTGCCAGGTGTTAGATAAAAATATCCATCTTGTAGGGTAACAAGAGGTTTGTATGGAGTTGGAATAAAAAGGGGATTTAATAAATGCGAGTCCCTCCCTCTCTCCATTTGCTATAATAGAAAGAGAACTGGGGCACACGTAAGTTAGTATTAAAACATGCTGCAGAGCAAGTGGGAGAGGCTGCCAAACTCCTCCCCCTCCATGACTGAAGTCCTTATTCCCCCACATCCGTGGGGTATTAGTGGCTGACAAGTCTCAGTTGAGTCCCTCTGTGGGGTCTGCCCTAGGTTGAGGAAAGCTGCTTCATCCAAGGTTACATCCCCTTCCTAGCCACCTCCCACCCCACCCGATGACTGACTGACATGGGAATAGCAAGGTCGAGCCCTGAGCCCCAGTTGAGGAATGATCTGAAGGGCCATCTCAGCTCCAGAGTTCCCTAACATCAGCTGAGGCTTTCTATGCAACTGAAACACAATTCAGCTTCTCCCTCTAATCCTGCTTCTTTCACTCCCCTGAAGATATTGATCCCAAGAACACCCCTGCACACAAATCTGTCTCAGAGGCTGCTGCCTGGGGAAATGACTTACGACACTTGCCCAAAGTCAAAGAGCTAATGAGAGATCAAAATGGAATTTACTACAGATGTGCCAGCATAGTTCCACAATTATAAAATGAGGGGAAGAAACCAAATGAAAGAACGAACCACAAGACCTATAAGGTAATATTATAAATGATACCCTAAAATATTCTAATAGTTCTTTGTGGATTAGAATAAAAGAATCCCTATTGAATGGAGTTGATATAAAACAAGAGAACATCCATCCCTACATGGAGGGGAAAATAGCAAGGTGATGAAGAAGGTGAATTTCCTGGGATGCCTTGTATCTCACTTCAGAAGTAGAGACTAATCGGACCAAAAGGGGCTTTAAAGTCAGAATAGCTCCTGCCTTTTATTTTATACAAGTGGCCACTGCAACCCAGAGGAATACTTAGCTTACCCAAGGGCACAAGTAACAGAGTGGCCTATTCTAGGCCTCTTATTGATCTTCTGAGCCCTTCAGCTTTTTCTTCAATATACGATTTCAATATATGTAAAGTGTAACTCCCACAAAAAATTCATCTGTGTTCAAACAGAAATATAAAGTGTATTATAAAACTAAGTATGACTTTCGAATTATGCATGAGTTCACTCAGGGTCTTTCCATCACCAACATGGATAATTGAGATTTGACTACATTATGAGTTTTCACAGAATGGCTTTACAAGGAAGCTTAGAACTCACTATCTACACTTCTAACTGCATTAGCAATTAAAGTTCATCAAATATTGTATCTTAATGGCCTTATCTCAAAATGAGGATAATAATTACTATCTTACTCACTAGAATGCCAAAAAGAGTAAATATTTAATGGTAGCAATGCATTCTAAATGCCACATAAACAAACACGGCAATATATATAGCAGCTTCTAGTAGGTTAAAATTATAATAGGTTTATTATACATGACTTATCAAAAAAAAAGCCTAAGTAAGACACAGGAACATTTAGACATCTGACTGTTTCCAGCCAGGGGAGTAAGATTTAAACTGATAAATCAAGACATCCCAATTCAAATAAGAAAGGTCTTGAAAATCCTTATGGTAGGCAATTCTACCACCTAGGAAATTAAGACTTTGAGTAAAAAACAGGGTAATAGGGTGGATGCAAAATGCAAATCCATGATTACCTTCAAAATACTTTATTAAAATAAAACAGGGTAGGCATAACAAAGAAAAAAATATCAAGGACATTTTACACAGTTTAAATTGGTTCTAGTAGGTACTATATCATTCATTTTGACATACTTTTCCATGCCTGCTAGAAACCTCCCAGAATCTCTATATCTTTTCTTTCAATGAAATAATAATAATTTGCTAAGAAGCATTACTTCTTCCCTTTCTCATATCCAGTCCCTTATCCAAAATGCTCAAAGAACAAACTTGGTTCTGAAACACTTAAATATTTTAAATATTCGGGTAAATTTTATTTACCCTTCTTGGGAAAGTTGAGAAGGTACCATGCAAAAGTCCCTTCCCACAGCATAGTTTGGCCCAGGGTTTCTCCTCCTGCCAGAAATAGGTTTTGGCACCCCTTTAAATGTAGTTCAGCTCCCTGTCTTTTAACAAATCAAAAGAGCAATACTACTAAGGCTCTTTGATTCTTTTACCAATTACACCAAGACCTCTTTGAAAAATCTCTATTTCGACTCTGCCTTGGCTTTTAAAATTTCCTCTTTTATCTTTTTTCCTCTTTTTTTAGTTACACTAGGGATAATTTGCAAATGAAATTATTACAGCTAAAAGAAAAAATATACAGAAGCAAATGCATGAATAACAGGATTTTGTATAAAGAGAAACTGCAGTGAGAAAAATGATAACAGTACTACTCTAGATAACTAGGAAAATGTAGTATAAACTAATCTACCCAGCACTCAGCCAATGGCTTGGATGGAACCAATCAGCAATTCATTAATTTACGATGTTCCTACATTAATAAACAGATACTTACACTGAACTATGGGAAAACTCCAAAGGAAAAACATTTATGTTAACTTTCCTTGCAGGAAAATATAAAATACAAAAGAATAGTGCTGAGAAATTACACAAAATATGTTACACTGAATCAGTGGTCTTCAAAATAGGTAACCTCCTACAAATGGCAGTATCCTAAGATTTTTCAAAGAACAGACAGTTTTAAAAGCAGAGATGGTTTAAAGAAATTGATTTCTGGATGATATATTTGCAAATGAACTCCTTCCCTAAAACTGTGAGGGTAGAAATTTTCTCTCTTCAAGGAAAATAATCAAGAATCTAAGATTTCTGATTTCCAAAGAAAAGTTTGTTCACATATTTAAAAAAAAAAAAAACAGATGATGATGGATATCAAATAGTTAAGGTAAATATTCCATTGAATATATTAAAAAGACCAACAAGTTTTATTTTTAAATATCAATATTCACAATATCCTCAAAATTATATCTTTTGCAAATGTTTAAACTTACAATTGAAAAGTTTTAGCTGTCAACATAAAAATGTGCATATAATTGCACATTTTTTGATACTCATTAGGGGAGATGGTGAGCAAAAAAGTTTGAAAGCTGCCAGACTAAATGATGTCAAAGTTTCATTAACCTCTAATATTCTAATGCCAAGATTCTAAATTTGGAACTACTATACATATGTAAGTCTGGGCTGTCAGAAGTCACACAGATACATGGACCTAATTAGAGAGCCCTTTGTAGAGATGGTGAGATTTGAGCAGGGTTTTATGAATGGAAAGTAGGGCACTTGAAGAATCTGAGAAAAGACACACAGGCCAGAGGTGAGAGGTAGGGTCCAGCAGTGTGCAGTCCTTTGAGGCAGAGGGAAGGCAGATGTGTCCAGGTGAAGAATGGAAAGGACATGCATTTTCAGGACACAAGAAGCTTGAGTTCAAGTTCAAGTTTTACCACTTTTTTTTTTTTTTTTTTTGAGACAGAGTCTCACTCTGTTGCCCAGGCTAGAGTGAGTGCCATGGCGTCAGCCTAGCTCACAGCAACCTCAAACTCCTGAGCTCAAGTGATCCTCCTGTCTCAGCCTCCCGAGTAGCTGGGACTACAGGCATGCACCACCATGCCCGGCTAATTTTTTCTATATATATTTTTAGCTGTCCATATAATTTCTTTCTATTTTTAGTAGAGATGGGGTCTCGCTCTTGCTCAGGCTGGTCTCGAACTCCTGAGCTCAAACGATCCGCCCACCTCGGCCTCCCAGAGTGCTAGGATTACAGGCGTGAGCCACCGCGCCCGGCCAGTTTTACCACTTTTATAAGTTACAAAATTATAGCAAATGTTAGTCATTAAGCCCTTTCTAACTGGGAGCCATTGAACAATAGCAGTTTTGCATGGTGGTCAAAAGCATGAGCTCTGGAACCAACGGATTAGACAGAGACAAAAACTGCCATTTTCTACAGATATGATCCTGGCCAGGTTAACTAAACCTCTCTGTGCCCCACTATCTTTATGTGTAAAATGGAGAAACTAAAGGTATTCATATTGTAGGGTTATTATAAGGATTAAGTAAATGCATATAAAGAGCTTAAAAATAGTACTCCAAATACTTGCTTTATTGTTGTTGATGATGGTACTATTATTATGCTAATTATTACTCTCTTATTCTCAATGTCAAATTCAGATCAAGAGATCAAGAGTCTTTAAAAAAAGGTGTAAGATAAATAGCTAAGTCTATAATAAAAGCCATTAACATGGCTCCTCAGTTTTCCAGCAAAAGTATGTGTGACAATTGTCTACTGAAGTTCACTGCTGTCATAACTAACAAAGTAACATAAATCTTTTTCCTTGCTTAAAAGACAAAACCCAAAAGAATACATTGCATTTTGTTCTACAAAGAATATCTTGTGATGTATTCAGTAGGACAACAATCGGTCCTTAAGATGACACAATTTATTAAAAATTATTTTGTGATATGGTAGGAACACTTTGACTTTACCTAAAGGAGTTCCAACACTAACGTACATACCAAAAGGCCTCATTATAAAATACCCTTACGTGTTATTAACAAGCCAAGCATAGAAGCAAAGGTAGCAATATGACACAAGCTTCTTGAACTCAGATTGTGATAGTTTGGTCAGTTAAAAATTGTTACTGGAATATTTTTTAAATTACAGAGGTAATTCATAATTCATCATCCATACTCTTTTCAATAAATATATTCAGAAGAGAAGTTTGGTGTTCCATCCCAACCCCTAGTTTTCAAACCATGTTCAGGACTAATTGCATAGCTTTTTCAGAAATTATTTTAGAAGTTAGAAATTTTAACTTGAAACTAGCTTTCATAAATTCTGGCTAAAACCTTGACCAAAAATGCAAAAAGACAAAGCTTAGAAATGTATGATTTTAAGTAAAGCATTCAAAATACCATGTTTTAACTTTTAAAAAGAAGTTCAGGTAACAATAAATAAAGGGACATATACCAAAAGATTGTACTGTTTTCTAACTTCATTCAAGCATTCTAGATAAGCTAAAACTCAGGATATATTCAATATTCTGAGACTTTGTTGACAAATAATATGCATTAAGAAGCAACAGATCTGCATTAAAAATTTAAAAACTTACAAGTATGTCTGGCCAATGAGTAGTTGGATCCACCACTAGTCAAACCAAATCCCTCAGGAATTTGACTAGAGCTTCGAGGTCTGGTCAATAGTTTAGGAGGTTCAATTTCAGCACCAAATTCAGCTCCTATTACTCCAAGTAAAACAATAGCAGTAGCTTGCTTCCGTCTTTCCTCATAAGATGTGGAAATTTTTTTCATCTGCGGGACACTTGATAAGCAACCTGAAAACCAAAAGAGCAATATAAATTTTAAACATATCAATACAAAAAAAGACCTGATTAGGAAAGATTGTGCATTTAGGAAAAAGAGTATTATAAAAAAAATGGCCCTGGAACAATGGATTATTCACATGCAAAAGAATGAATCTGAACACCTACCTCTCACTGTTCAAAAAAAAAAAAATCAACTCAAAATGGATCACAGTCCTAAATATAAGACCTAAAACTAAAGAACGCTCAGAGGACAACATAGATACATATCTTCATGACTTTGGGTCACACAGTAATTTCTTAAATACAATACCAAAAAACATAATTTTGAAAAAATTTAAATAGGACTTCATCAATATCAAAAAACATTTGTGTTTCAAAATACAGATTCAAGAAAATATAAAGACAGCCCACAGACTCAGAAAATATTACCAAATCATATATCTAACAAGGACTGTATGCAGATTCTGGGCTAAAGCGATCCTCCTGCCTCAACCTCCCGAGTAACTGGGATTACAGGTGCATGCCATCATACCATGCTTTGAATACCTAAAGAATTCTTACCACTCAATAATAAGAACAATTTGAATAGATATTTCTCCAAAGATGTATAAATGGCCAAAATACACATGAAAAGATGTCAAAGATCATTAGTCATTAGGAAAATGCAAATCAAAACTACAATGAGATACCGCTTCATATCCATTAGAATGGCTGCAATAAAAAAGACAGGCCACAAGTGTTGCTGAGGATGTATATTGCTGGTGGGGATAATTGAAATGACAGAACTACTGTGGAAAATAGTTTGGCAGTTCCTTAAAAAGTTAAACATAGAGTTACCTTATGGCCCAGAAATATGTAGATACTCCTAGGTATCTATTTACTCAAGAGAAATGAAACAGATGTATATACAAAGACTTGTACATGAATGTTCACAGTAGCATTATTCAAAATAGCTTTGGAAACTACTTAGAAGTCCATCAACTGATGAATGGATAAACAAAATATGGTATATCTATACAACAGAATATTAGCAATAAAAAGGAATGAAGTACTAATATATGTCACTATATGGATGACCTTGAAAACTTTATGCTAAGGAAAAGAAGCTAGTAATAAAGGACCATATATTATATGATTTCATTTATATGGAATGTTCAGAATAGGCAAATCCATAAAGACAGAAAGCAGATTAGTGGCTGGCTGGGGTGGCGATGGAATGGTTAATGGTGTCTAATTAGTACTAGTTTTGGATGGTAATGAAAATGTTCTAAAATTAAATTAAAGTGGTACCTGCACAAATCCAAATATACTAAGAATCACTAAATTTTACATTTCAAAAAAATGTATGGAATATAAATCATATCCCAATAAACCTGTTTTTAAAACAATTGCTCATTAACCAATTTATTAATATGCTCAATAACTTAACAAATATTTATTGAGCATCTACTTTGGGCCAGGAAATTACAACATGAAAATAAATAGCCCAGGTTCTCAAGAATATCACAAGTGCATTAAAAAAGGAGAGCCTGTTCTTAAAGGAGGGCATGTTGGATTTAGGATTCAAAGGATAAGAAGGAATTTGCTAGGCAATAAGAGGAGTGGACAAAAGCAGAGGAAAAGGAGGATTATTTTGTCTAGATAGTCAAGAATGCAAAAAAAAATCAGATATTTGACGAAATATTTGTAACGTGAACAAACTCAGCATAAGTTTATATTCAGAAGAAATATCAGTGTGATACCCAAAAATAATGAAAAACAATTTTATATCTGTATTAGAGTATCAATAAATAGAGAATCAGAAGGAATTAACATTCCTATCACATAACACAGCTTCTTAAAACTTCCTTTCTCAATCTTTCTCTCACTGTGGTAGCTACACCTCAATCACCCCCAGAAGTCTAAGACTTGGTCTTTTGCTTACTCCTACTCCCTTTTCAGTTCTACTCCATTCTAAAAGTAGCGTATCCTTTATTTGTTGATATTTATTATGCAATATTATAAGCATCCATAGAATTACCTAGAAGATACATAAAAAATATTTTGACATACATGTACACAACTAACCAACTTTATAAAATCTTCATGTTTTTCCATAAGTATTTCAGAGTTTTAAACAGTAATTAACTACTGTGGATATAACTAAAGCCCACTGTGGATTGTGTCTTAACCTCGCTGTCCCAACCTCCTGCCCGCGAGGTCACCACAATCCTGACCGTATCAAATTTTATATCTATTATACAATATCAATGTTACCTGAAATATTAACATATTTCCTGGCCTTGAACTGTGCTTGCATATGTGGGGTAAACCCTGGATGAACGGATGCATGAATGGATGGTGACAGATATGCAGGTAGACAGATAATCTAAACAGACCAAGAGATAGGCCCTGAACTAAATTTGCTAATAGGGGCTTTTTACATCTATGTCCATAAGTGGATCTGGTCTATGATTTTGTTTTTATATATATCCTAAACTTGTTGGGTCTTAGTATCAACATAATACAAACCTCAAAAGATGGGTTGGCCGGGCGCGGTGGCTCACGCCTGTAATCCTAGCACTCTGGGAGGCCGAGGCGGGAGGATCGCTCGAGGTCAGGAGTTCGAGACCAGCCTGAGCAAGAGTGAGACCCCCGTCTCTACTAAAAAATAGAAAGAAATGATTTGGACAGCTAAAAATATATATTAAAAAAATTAGCCGGGCGTGGTGGTGCATGCCTGTAGTCCCAGCTACTCGGGAGGCTGAGACAGTAGGATCGCTTGAGCTCAGGAGTTTGAGGTTGCTGTGAGCTAGGCTGACGCCACAGCACTCTAGCCCGGGTGACAGAGTGAGACTCTGTCTCAAAAAAAAAAAAAAAAAAAAGATGGGTTAAGTAACTTTCCCTTTCCTGCTCCCTGTGTCTCCCACCCCCACATTCTCTGAAAACAGTTGAAGAATTTTTGAAATTTGATAAAATATTCCTTTAAAACTATCAGAGTCTTCATCTCAGGACACTCTCCACTTAGAGTCCAGGATGGTAGTGGAAGTAGCAGGAGAGAGGAAGGAATATTTATTACAACTTCACTCTCTTTAATAGTTCCTTACTTAGTTTGGCTTTCTTCTTTTTCTTGAGTCATTTATGGCAGCTTATAGTTTTGCAACAATTATCTATTCCATTTAAATTTTCAAATTTATTGGTATGAAGTTATTTACAGTATTCTCTATAATTAAAAAATCTCAATTTTTTGAGTATCAGCTGCTATGGATCCTTTAAACATTGCGTATTTGTGCCTTGTCAAATATTATTTTTCACACCTTTTTAAAAGTTGTGCTAGAAATATGTATTTTATTATTTTTTAAAAATACATTAGTTTTGATCTTATTGTTTCATCATTTTCTATTTCAGTAATGTCTGTTTTTATTTTTATTATTTCTCCTTTCTTCTAGTTTGTTTAGGTTTTCTCTCTTCTTTTTGTTTGTTTTGTCTGTAGGGGTTCTCAGTTTGAACAGAACTCATTATTTTCACTATTTCCTATTATGGTTAACCTTACTAGTCACCTCTTTAATAGGCATTTTCCTCCTCTCCTTTAATAACACAACCTCAATTTTATTCTGAGTAGCAATGTATGCAGATCCTTTCAATGCCCTTTCAGGAACTGAAGAAGCCACAGCCTAGCTCCTGGCTTTAAACTTTATTCATGGTGTATTTTAAGCCCTCTTTAGCTTACAGGAGCCAAAAGCCTGCTTCTGGAAAGCAGCTAATGGTTTCAGCCCAGCATTTCCATTTCATTACTGGTCCACAGAGATATCTTTTTTGAGCCTAGTTATGTCTCTTTGGTTTTCCATTTGTCTATTTTATCCATCATAGCTATATATTTGGCACAGAGGGATTAAAAAAGTGAACTCCTGGAGCCATCTTGATTGGAGGTCAGCTTTCTGCTCTTTCTAATATTAATCCATCCAGCTTTCTGGCCACTTTCTGTTCTTTGCTGTATACATTGATTGAATCAATTCAACAAAGGGCACTCAGAGCTCAGTATGCCAACCAAGATATTAACAGCAAGGCCCTCTGAATATTTTTTGGTATTTTGTTTTATTTTGTCTCTTTGTATTTTTGCTTTGTCATTCTGTATTACTGGAGGTAAGGAAAACTAAAGGGGTACCAAACCATGAGAGGTCTCATATATGGCAAGCTGAAGACTTTTAACCTTTGGTTAATAGAAAGCCATGGAATAATTTTGTATAAGATGGTGATTTTAAGAGTCAATCATTGTTGGAAAGACTGTGCTAATGGCAGCACAGAGGTGGACCGTGAGGTGAAGCAACACTGGTGTTAAGGAGAACCAAAAGGAGACTCATACAATGATCAGGTGGAAAAGAGTAAGTACCAGTGATGGAAGCAGTTTTTTCAATCTGTCAGTTTCTCAGTTATTCAACATATAAGAATTGCAGGCCTAGTGTATGCCTGACATGCTAGATAAGAATTAATAGGGATGAGAAACGCAAAGTCCTGCCCGCATTGAACTTAAGGACTACTAAACAGGCATTGGAATGTGTAGGTTACAGAATCAATGAGAACTTTCTAGGCTGAGAGAATGGTATGTTTTTAACAGAGTAGTCATCCTTACTCCCATAGATAAAGAAGCATAAAATTGAGAGGGGAATATGTAACAGAGGGAATGGCCTGAAAAAAGTGCAAAAATATGTTCTGTCTCTTTAAAACATCCTCCACTCCTGTTTGAGAACTAAAACCTGCATCCCTGCCTCAGGCAGTGGTTGGGAAGAGCAGAGAGAAGGCCTTTTATTCTTATTCCAGGCCCAAGTTGGGCCCTGGTGGGGCTTTATCTTTGGCAGAGATGGGAGGATTACAATAGTTAACTACAATAGCCTAGAACTGAGAGCACTCCCTTTAAAAGCTCTGTATTTCTGCTTTATGGGCAGGAAATTTGGATTTTGAGATGAAAAGGTCTACATTTTCCTCCTTTGCCGGCAGAGTAATAAACTTCTCTTTCCTTCTCAAACTACTTGTCCTCGTTCTTCTGATGTGGCCTTGAAGACAAGTGCCGAGCTTTCAGTTAACATGTTTAAGAAACAAGAGCATAAAGGACCTTGTTAATTTCTATTTCAAGAATAAGGTAAGGTAAGTTGGCTAGAACTCTATGACCCAAGAGGAGAATTGTGAAAAACGAGATAGGAGAGGCAGGCAAGGGCCAAGTCACATATGGCTCTATAGGTCATACTCCCATTTCAATGTTTATGCCATTAACGAAGATACTTAAGACAGGTTTTAAACTACAGAGTGACTCAATTAGATTTAGGATTTCAGAAGACTCCTCTGGGCATGGTATGAAGAACATTGGAGGAGGGTGATCAATTAGGAGGGTATTATAGAAAACCAGGTGAGACATTAAGGTTGATTTGGTTTTGTAATGTTAAACAGGAGATGCAGAGAAGTACAGCACTTCAAGATAGAGGGTGAGGTCCAGGTAGTTGATGGAAACACTGCAGAAAGATGTGAGATGTTATGCCCTGAGTTCTTTTAAAAATCCTGATTGAAACAAAAACAAAACAAAAAAATCCTGGCAACAGAAGTAGATATGGCCTTTTCAGAAGCTGAATTAAAAAAATTCCTGGAGCACATGACTTTTTAGAATACAGTTTAAATTCCATTGTTAGCTATGCTGAAAGGCACAGTAAATCTGGATGTGGGCAAGAAGACCTAGTTGAGTCTAAGAAATGGAAATGATGAGATATTATAAAGAAGCCAACAATTGAAAAAGAATAATTGACTGAGAAAGTAGCATTAAAATACTGTTTTTTGGAGGATTGGTTATCTAGAAAACTAAGATGGTAACATCAAAGAGTAGTTATTGCTTGCTTGGATTCCAACAAAAGTTTGGTGAGTATAAAAAAGATTTGTTGCTGTTGTTATGGTTTCTTAGCTTCCATACATCATAATTTTTTAAAAGTTAGTTCTAGAAATTTACCATTAGTTTTTAAGTAGTGTCCACAGAAAATAGATTCATTCTGAAAAATATTCTAATTCTTTCATGAAAAATTTTAGTTATTACCCATTTTTCTAATTTGTTTAATTTTGTATATTTCAAATCACATGCAGGTTGCTTTATAACTATGCTCCTCCAATATTACAAAATTATTTCATAGCTTCCAAAGTTATGATAAATCATATTTCATGAATTACATTTCTTATAAAAACCCTAGATTTAAATGTTTAAAACTATTCAATTAATATTAAGAAATGTCTTCTAATCTGATAGTCATACTACGCGTATTTTTCCCTCTTCACGGGAATTTTTTAGTTTTTTAAAAACAGAGGGAAATGTTATTAGTAAGATGTATTGGCAGGTACACACTATTACAGATTCAAAGTATGACACTGGTCTGTGATAGCTATGGTAACTAAAGGCGGAAAAACACCTAAAAGCATAACCATACTAAGAAAAAAAATCAATAATCATTGCCTCTGTGTTTAGAAGGACTCTAATTCTAGACAAAGTGATATTTAACAGTTTGATAATCTATATCTTAGTACACGCATTTAAAACCAGCTTCTTTATGTATGAGAACAGACACAAGGAGTAAGAGCTCTGTGCAATTGCATCTAGATTCACGTACTATATATTTTACTCTTTGCATAGTATTTCTGAAACAGGAAGCAAACCAAGCTCCCCTCCCCCCATGTCTCAGCAAGAGCATGCTCCATAACAATAGTTCAAAGGAAAGCTCTATTCTGCAGTTGCACTGATTGTTCTGTCAGCTGACCTCTGCAGAAGGGAATTGCTAACCACTGCCTTGCTCCTTAGCTGACAAATGAATGATCGCAGCTCCATCTATTTTCACTATGGCTGCCTCTAGCCCAGGTGCTCAGACAGAGAGCCCGGTGTGACATCTTAGATCAAGATGAATTGGCACAAACTCCTGATCCAAGATTGTTTTATACCATTTAATTTAGTTTCTTCCCCTGCTTGGATGAGCACAGCTCTGGTTATGGATTTCTATTCTAATGTACTGAAGCAGGCCCTGAAAGAAGCCAATGAAGCAGCTGCTGGAGCAAGGGACTGCAGGGATACTGATCAATAGGCAAGGCATTGACCCCAGTCGTTCAGCCTCTGCAACGGCCACTGCTCGAAGGGGGAGGGGCCACAGAAGCACACATGGGCTGCTTCTAGTAGGAAATTAAACAACAGGGCATTTTGGAGCGCTCCTCCTCCATTCCTGGTCCCCTACCTTCTCTATGTTCCTTTTGTTTAATTGCCTCAATTTTGTCTTAACTCCCGCTCATCGGGAAGGAATTAAGACTTTAGGGAACTTTTAATAATGTACTTTCCAGCAGCCATTTGTAAAATTTATCCCTAAGCTAACAGAAGAATCTTAACAGGTGCCCTCTGCTAAGTGGCCAAAATATGAAATCTTAATTAGCTGTCAAGTACATCACTTGGTGTAATTTAAAGTTTGGCATGTGCATAGGCTCATGAGAACACTGTCCAACTGGCTATTAACACTACTGATGCTGAAATTCTACATTATGTAATTTTTAGCAGTATTTGGATCTGAAAAGATGATAGCTCTTTGTTAATGAGAAAAAAGGTAAAAAAGAAAGAGGAGCCCCTAAAAGAGACACTGACTGATTAGTGATTGTATAAGGTACAGAGGCCCATCCTTACTAATCTAAAAAATAACACAGTCATTTCTCATTCTTTAATTTTTCAAATTTAGAAACATCTTTAAATTATTCGTTTTGCCTGTATTTTTGGTTAAATAATAGAAGTATGTAATTAGCTACAATGTTTTCCTATAAATAAACTGACACTCAAACAGGAGATTTTGAGATATTAAAAATAAAATAATTCTGTAAAAGTAAACCTTTCTACAGTTTCATTTGTCTCATGAAAATCTGGTGTTTTTTCACAGAGACATGCCTCCATTTAATCATGCTAAAGGGTGACATGGAGATCCATTTTCTTGACAGGACGGTTGATCACCCTATCACAGTAAGAAAATTAATACCTTCAACTAGCCCTGTGTGGAAAACAGCAACTACATACAACGGTAAAGGACATAAATGTCCTACATTTCAAGTTGCAAACAAAATACATGTTCTGTGTAAAAATGTTTCCTCGTTACCTTAACTGGGTTACTTTTAACAAAATACAAAGCTTTAATTCTATTAAAACAACCATTTACTTCAGAGCGTGTTCCTCAAAAGTACATAATTGTCTTTAGATTTAGCATAATTGACTCTAGATTTACACAAACAGGAGTAAACATTTTACTTACAGCTTAACTAGAACACAGGTAAAATATTTGAGAAGTTTAAGCTATTTAAAGGGCTATGAGATATTGATTACTTCATTTAAAAAGCAGTCAGAGAGTGCAACCAAGAGGTCAAGATAAATTTAACAGTTTGAAGCACTTTACTAAATAACTCTAAAGATCATGTTAATTGGCTTTGTGCAGTTCTAGGGTAAAATTAATTTTATCCTAGCTTACAATAAAAGGATTAAAAGACATATTAAGT
This sequence comes from Eulemur rufifrons, assembly GCF_041146395.1. NCBI lineage: Eukaryota > Metazoa > Chordata > Mammalia > Primates > Lemuridae > Eulemur > Eulemur rufifrons. Next base: position 14,781,008 of record NC_090987.1, read on the forward strand.
TCTTCAGTTTTAACTGGAATAGGAATCAATGGATTTGAGCTAAGGCTAAAGGGGGTTTTATGAGAGATGGACTACCAGCAGATACTTTATATGTGCTATTAGCCATATATTGATGGAGCTCTATTATCGTATTAGGTATTAAAACCTTAGATCAGTTGATTCCACTCTGAAAATACACTTTAAGAACTATGTAGTTTGACCTGGAAAAACTATTTCCAAAAATTTCTTTGTTTAGAATTGAGTATTAGAATACTTTTTGTAATGAACTTATATATGTTATAATAAGTAAATTTCTAGTAAAAATGAATGAAATAATGTGGTTGAATTAAATCAGAATTCCCTTCAAGATTATGACTATATTTAAAACATAAACCATATCATAAATATATCATTAGGATTTTATTTACCCAAGCATTATATTAAGATTTGTGTTAGCATACAATTTTATGCTAGAAATTTCTGGTACAAGATAGAATCCAAATAACACTCATGATGATGTGAGTATCTTATGAATTTGATATAAATTTCAATATGCCCTAAAATATCACTTTAAAAATTCAGAAATGTCTATTTGTTTGTGATAAATAAAAATATATGTGGTTTTTTACTCTTTTAGTATTTAATAATATATTTTACAATCATATGTATGCAGAGACAAATTCTTTTTCATATGCACTGCCTGGCAAAGTGAAAAATACATTTTGTATTTAATAAGACATATGTTTTATAAATTAATAGATAACCATGACTTTGTAATACTTTACATAAATGACACGAAAAACAGTGAGTTGCAAGATATCACAGCAGAAGACTAAGGGGCAGCATATAGAGACTATTCTTAGAAATTTGGATTAAGCTAGAATATACTTTCTATTATGGCTCTTTACAGCCTTTTTTTTGCAATGAAGTGTATTTGCTAATATTAGGTTTTGATTAATAATTAAACAAGAGTAAACTTAGCAAAGTGAATTGTTATTACTGACAATCTTGAGGATGAGAGAATTTTCAGAATTAAGACACATGATTTACTATGTACATTAGGTAGTCTTAGCATATTATTCAAAGCTCTACAAATGTTAATAAAGTTACAAAAAAATTTCTATTTTCAGACCAGTAAAATATTCTTCTAAAATTTTCATTTTTATCTATTTCTCTTTTCTCAGCCCCGAGGATATTTTAAATGTGATGTGGCATTATCAGCAGATACTATGAAAAGTATACATAAAATTGCTGTAGTAAGATGAATTTAAAATAACACATGACAGTGAAATTTCTCCAATGAAAATATATTTTAAACTAGGTCTTCAAAAGGGAGTTAAATTCAAATTGTTTTTTAGAGGTACTTTCATCAAAATAACTTAACATATTCCTTCTGACCGAATGCTATCTAAATTGATATTATCTTGTTGCCTAATGGAATATTAGTAATTTATTTCTAAGAAATGCCTTTTCAATAATCATTATATGCTGCTAATCAAATGTTAACTCTGTATATACACATACATAAATACGTTACATATAATTATACATACATACTTAAGTATGTAACATCCTTAGTGAGGGTACCAAAACATTATACCTAAGTGAGCTGGAACTATATTTTTGAGATTTTAAAATATGTTGTTATGTTCTAGAATCATGAGAAAATTGCTGGCCCTCAGTGGGGTTTTCATAGTGTAAATAAATAGTTTCCACATATCTTTGGCCCAAACATTTCCCATATGTACTTGCTATTCCTTAGAATTAAGACTGATTAAAAAAAAAAAAACAATGCCATAAAAATGTCAAATTTTACCAGTTATGTAACCATAATATTTCAAATAGGATTGTTAATAGGGGGAAAAGGTCTTAAAAGTTAGCAAAAATATTTTAATATTAATTCATTTTTAAAAGAATTTGGTTTCAAAAGAGTTTAAAATCCTACAGCATTCTACTAATTAAATTTCAGTTATCCAATGTTCCCCAAGTCTTTGAAGTCAAACACTTTAAAGATGGATTTGTTAAATGGGAACACAAAAAGGCACAGATTGGTGACACAGACAGTGTGTGAGAAAGGACGCAAAGACCTCGCTGACCTGGTGGTGAAGCCGGATTTCGCAGGCTCCTGTGGAGGCTCTGTGGATCCATCCATTGCACATGTATGTCATTAAGTTCCTTTTTCTAAACCAAGTGCTTTTATATGAATGTTACATATTATTTACTTCTATTGGCATAACTTAGAGCTCTGCAATTTTTACAAAATATGCCAAATTTTGATGATATGAAAAATAAAATAAAATTATAGATGGTTATATGGCCAATATGTAAATTTTTACCTGTGTGCCTAAAGTAAATCAGGTATGCAAATTTTCTGCATCTTTCCCTCTACCTCCTAAGAAAAGATGAACTGATTGAAAATGACTGTCATGGAATACTAATAACATTTATATTTGCAAACTTTCACATTATTACCAAAGCCAGTATGTGTGAGGAATGTTAGCAGCATAGGAGTGTCCCTCACTGCATTAAACACATATTTTAGTTGCTTTGTGACACATCTGCCAGTGTTTTTCCTCGTTATCTCCTGACAGAGCATATGGAATTTGCTCCCCAAATCCACAAGACTTTTACTGTTGCTGTTGTTGCTGCTGCACTATTTCCTCCTTCACTTGAAAACTGAAGTAAACAAACAGGCTATTAATTTGTATGCATGCACGATAGCCCCCTGCTGGAACACAATAGGTTCTGCAAATGCATATTTCTTTCTGCTGCTGCTGATTAAGCCATTTTGAAATAATGCCTCTTGCACATAAATATTAAGTGTATGTGTGTGCATTTGACAAAACACAAAGCCATTTCCCACTAAATCAGACGAATGCAAAATATATGATCCTCTAAAATGATTTTCTTTTTCAAAGAAAAAAATTAATATTATCGCTACCCTGGAGGTGTGTCAATTATTTTGATAATTACAAATCTTAAGCTTTGAGAGCAACTTACATGTTTTTCAAGTAATTCATATAACAATTTCTTATTCTTCATACAGTTACTATTCTATATATGTTTCTTCATGATCTCTATTACCTTATTTTTCCTTTTATTCTCTACCTAGACATCAAAAAGTCAATTTTTTCCTTGCCTTTATTTTTTAGCACAAACATTCTCAGCTTCCGAGAAAATTGAGATTTTTTAACAATCCCAAATATCTAAGACATTTATGTAATCAGGAGTCTTGTAGGTAATAATTATCTCCAAAATTTCAATTCTTGGTTGAATTTACCTTTCTAAGGTGAATCTGAGACATGTGACAAGTTTTAAAAACTGTCCAAATTGTAATGAAGAAGACTATCATTAGCTTTTTCATGAGGAAAGGAATATTTCAGAAACACAGCAATTAGTGGCTTGTAAAGTTACATAAATCTGAACACAGCAAATCATTCTCATAGATAATATTTTCTTATATAGTTATTGTTTAGAAAAAAAACTACTGAATGAGATTTACTTATAAAAATACTAGAGTAGACATGATGTGTTTACGTAAAAGATCAAATAGAACACAAGCGACTTAACATTTGGTGGACTGTTAGAATACATTCTATGAAGATTTTATACCTGTGCATCACAGCAGTGAGAAATAAATTGTTAGACCTGAGGTCATTTTTATTCATAAAATGACAAATCATTTATTGGATTTACTTAAAAATATTTTCACCTAAGTAATTATCTCTATCAACTCAATGATATAAAACTGAGATCAAAAAGGATAACTGCCTTGTTCTACCTCTGAGGAGTTAACAAGTATATCTGTTCATTTATAAGGAGTATTTGTAGTGCTCATTTGTCTGAATTACATCTGGTCACAATAATGAAACAATGAAATGTGACTAAAAATTACCATTTTTTAAAGGTTTGTTCAGAGTAAATTAGAACTTTAAAGGGATTTCTACCTTTTATTTTTATCAGCACATTACTTTATAACGCTGTGTCTGATTCTGAAAAATGATCACTTTATTTTACATGTTATTTTTTCTTCTGCTTTCTTCACTGTAAGTGAGGTGTTAAGCAGAAATAATGGCGCACAGTTAGGGGCAACATAATATCTTGGAAGTTAATGGCCACACCTTTGTGGTAATAGCAGATATGGGAAAAAACTGTGGCAGTAAAGCCCAAAGCAAAGTTTTATAGTAAAGACATTAATTACCCAGTCCACAAATAGCAGAGATACATGAGGCTTTATCTTCTTATTTTATTTAAGCATCTTGTGAGTTACTCAGACCTGATAAATATTAACATGTCGAACAATTCCCAAGAACCAAATCAGTAAAAAAATTTAAAGGAGAAATAAAAAGGTCAAAGACAACTTTGAATTTTAATTCACTAATCACATTACTAGATGATCAAGAAAGCAAACCTTTGCAAAAGAAAAAGGCAACTTAGCAAAAGTAAACTAAGCATTTATGCTAAAAGTTTAAAAGCTACTGACAAAGTAAACCATAGCCTCAAACTGTTAAGTATACACTCATCATTAGCTCACAATCTAAAAACAAAAAAATAGCCCAAGGACAGCCAAAGGAATACGCAGGTTGGTAAGTCGTTGATATCCATTTTTCCAGAGATTTCTAAGTAGCTTCAGAGGGCTTAAAGAAATAAAAAGCTTGAATTACTATCGGATATAAACACATAATTTTCATTTCTGATCTTGTTACATGTTTGGGTTTTCACCATTTTTAAGCAACATGTAGAGAAATGAATTATGTGCCTATAAATTATTCTAGATGATCTTTAAATTATTTTACATTTCCTCATTTTATGATGGAGTATATCAAATTAATGCTAATTACTTGGGATATTTAGAAGACTTTTTTCTGCAGATATGATTTCTTTTACTATATACTTTTTCAAATAAGCATATATAGATATTAAAATTTACTAACATTCTTGTAATTATTTTGTAGGATTTCCTATTAATTAGTTAATTCCATTTAGAATTTGGATCTCAGTTGCCCATCCTGCACATAGCAAACTAAAACAGCCTTTAGGGGCTTAAATTTTTGCACAGTTCTTCCAATGTTTAACTTAATAAAATATGCCTAGAGATATTGGATATCTAACTCATTGATTTGCTAGGACTATGGATTTGGAAAATCTACCACTCCTGAAATGAACACTAAGAAAAGAAGTTAATAATCTATACATGTATGCAGTCAGATACTCAGGTTTGTAAGATGCCATGATATTTTAAAAGACTAGTTTTAAAACAATCTCTTTCTGCTACATGATAAAACAATCATTTCCTCAAAATTCTCCCTGACTAGCTCAAACTAGGAGTTTTGGAAGAAACAGCTTTCTAATCTTCTCTTATATTTTATTAAGACAGATATTCCCACATGTAAAAACCTACAAATACACATGTACTGATGTTGGATAAACATACATGCCTAGGATGGCTCTTACTGTACCTTAACTGCTCTAAGACTTTTTGGCAGGAAAAAAAAAAGGAACATAAAATCAAAAACATCAAAGAGAAGATAAAACTTACTGAGAACTACTACCACCACCACTGCCACACAACCGCCGGTGTAATATCACAAATTGCCATTTAAGGGTTCAACACAGGCAGATGAAAACAATCCAAATAAAGACTTTAACATGTGCTTACAATTTCTCTCAAACAGAACTTCCCTTATTGGCCAAAGAGAAAAATAATTTCTCTAATACTTTATCCAATGTTTTTGATTTCTACAAAATACTCAAATAATAAGAAATAGTATTTACTTATGGAAAAAAATCTCTCAGAATATGTTAAAGATAAAAGGATTCCCCATTTAAAAACACCAACACAAAAAACTGAAGTCCATCTTCTGGATAATCTAAAAAATATTAAGTCCATACAAATTTCATCTGCTTACCTAAGGTGCTTTATATATCTAATAATATTGTATTTGTTATAGTGATACAATTATATGCCTACTACCATCACTTTCCAAATTCTTTTATGAAAACAGAAGTACCATTAAGATTTTAAAAAGAAAAAAAAAAACAAATTCTAAGTAGAGTGCACAAAACACCTCCTAGGTCCAAGATAAGATGACTGCTTTTGGTGAATTTCAGAATTTTACAGGAAAAAGGAGATCACAGAATCGTTCTTCTAACCAAACTGATTCCTATATTTTATAGATAAGGAAGGTTAAATTGGTTAAGTATTCAAGTGACAAGGTGAAGGGCCACAAAGAGAGTGGACACTCATGGCAATATCATGTCAGATCGATCTCTAGAATCTTTACTGGCCTATATTTCAGTGTTTGTTGCATAGAAACTCGTTAGTATTTGACATCTATTCTAAGATGAATCTCTATTAGGTATCTTCAAATCTTGTATAATTTGAAATGTTTCTTTAAAAAATAAGAAAAAAATATAATTAGAAAAAAGTCTTCAGTTTTGCTCTCTAGTATCTAATAATGTTATTTATATTTCCTACTGGGCTCTCTAAAATATGTAAAAAATTTAGAGGAGATATTCTATTAAGCACATGAAGTAACTATATTATACTGGTTTTTATGGAAGCTATATATGGAATATTGAAACATCAAAACATACACAAAGTACTGAGCATAATCATCATTATCATTCAGAGACCAAATAAATAATTTAACAGTGATAAAATCAGCATGCCATCCACAGAAACATCAACCATTCCTACAGAAGAAAAATTTCTTCAAATATAATGCATGGTGAATAACAGTAATTGAAAATATAAATTCAAGTCTTAATTATTCTACACAAACCTTCCTATAAGATAATGTCTAAGTGCACATGGACAAATAAGTGCACATGTTAAACTCTAAATATTGCAAATAAATTCACTATCATTTCCGAAGTTCACATTGTAATATCAGAGAATAGTTAAGAGTCACCATAAGGGTTAAGACAATCATTTTCTTCTGCATACTAGTGCTATTCTAAGCCGATAGTGTGTTTAAATCCACACCAATGAAATCAATACAGCACTGTTCTATTCAAGGTGAGACCAAATAAACCTGTCTGAAGCTTTGAGAAATAGGCTTTGCAGTATACTTTGAGTGCTAAATGCCTTTCAGTCCAGAGATCTGTCATTAAATAATCATTAGCCATCATTCACTCTTCCTAAAAAGCTTAACATCTAAACTTGTTCAACATCCACTAAAGCATTAGTATAGACTACCAAGTAAGTACTCATTAGCACTTAGAGATGTTTCAACCACTCTGTTTAACCATGCATCATCTTTTTAAAAAAATTACAAAATATTAATACATATTTGCCACTGGATTACAGTGCAATGAATACAAATGATTAGTAAAAAGGATATCAATGTAATGATCAGTCTCGTTTGCATAATATAGTATAACCTCACTGAACTACAATCAACTCTTTCCTGCCTGGTCTACCCAAATAAAACCCGATGTCTTTCCTACCATTCAGCATCATATATTAGTCAGCATTGCATATAAGCCAAACAAAATTAAGTTAATCATGTTAGAGAATTCATCAGGAGGTAATGTTGGCTTTGATCCTGAATGTATTTTAAAATAATACTTCCTTTACCAATGCTATTCATACCTCAGTTCCAATACACAATCATCTCAATGGCTGAATATCTACTATAATGGATCCTACATTATTTTAGATATCATGAAATACTAAGAGAATATTAAGATATATTTATTTTCTTTCTCTTACCCAAAAGGCTAAATAACGTAGCATGGTCTTTATTTAGTAATGTTATTGGACAATATGCATAAATTTGATGACCAGGTAATTTTCCCTGGACTTATAAGAAGTTAATTTTTGAATCCTACTATACTAATCCTCTCAATTTCAAGGTAATATTAATGAAAATGTCATTTCTACAAGACAATAATTTGTTCTTCATTTTTAAAAGCTCAAATAAAAATATATGGCCAGATACTTATGATCTCATCTACAGTTTTATAACTTATCACTTTCAATTTATTTAATATAGATTTCAACCTAAATGAGAGTCATGACATTATATGAGCATTTTATTTAACAAGATGACAGTTGATATTTTCCCAGGAGGATTTATATAACTAAATACAAAACAAAAGTATTATTTTAGCTATTGGTACTTTAACTACACATTATATAAACTGCAATATTCAGACGCTTTCTAGTATTTAAATTATCAGTCGATTTGATCTACAACTTTTTCCTTTTTCTCAATACTCCAACATAAAGTTTCAATTGCTAAGATATGAGCAAGTGAAATATTACTTGGATAGCTTGGTAAATGTAATATCATAATATTATATTCCAATTTATAAAACAGTTTAAGTCTCAAATTATGGAAGGTAGTGTAAAACCAAATCTCATCACAGATCATTCTTAATGGTAAAGTTGTCTTTTACATGCAGTATTGAGATTTTTAGAACTCTTATAATATAGTACAGGATATAAAATGGTCATTCCTTTTCACCGGTTAAGGTACATAAATAGGTATACTGAATGGATCAAACAGTTAACTAGAAGCAAAATCCCACTCTAGTCATTATGAAAAAGAGAAACTTCTTTGGAAAAATTCAAGAAAAATAGTAAAATTAAAACTCATCTACTTATAAAAGTATAATATGCAGATAACAAGAGAAAAGGGAAATATCCAAAGTTAGCATGAATATTGTAAATATAAATTAGTCACTTTCCAAAAGAGCCCAAAATCTCAAAAGTTTTGAAAAATATACTTTTGCAATAAATTAAAGTTTTACAATTATAATAAGTTGCCAGAAAATGTAATACTTTTTCAAAAATATATAATTTATAAAATTAGCACAGCTGAACCTGATTCTGGTCTCACCCTCCTTATAAACTCTTTCAGAACCTCAGTAAATTCTCATTTTTTAATCTATAATACAGTGCTGGCAAAGTGATTTCAATCTTTTCAAATTCTGTACCAAGACTCTCTTACTGGTAATCTCTTACTGACTATGAAATCAATATTTATATCATTTTCTCTAAATTTTAAGAAATGGTTTGCTTATCATTACAACTGTTTAATTAATTTTTTAAAAAACTGATTTAATATCTCTATAATTAAATTTAGCCTCTTTTTCTTAAAGGTAAAAATTAAAAAAGGAATTTTATTTGCCCTGAGAATACAATTGTTTTGTATATACTAAACAACTATGTTATGAAAAGAAACAAATGTTGTTTTCAAATAATTCATGCCTTTAAAGATATGTTAGATTAACTGTTAATACAAAAACATGATCAATAAAAACAATTCATTCTTGACTCTCAAATCTCACTGGGTACAGGTGAAACTTCAATAAAACTGACACACTTCTGGATTTTACATTTTGAAACATGATTACTATTTTATTGAAAAGCATATAGGAGTAACACACTATTTTAAATTATAGTCATTTTGAAACTAAGTTGCAACTTATCCTGATTCTTTATGAATAGACTAGGTTTTTATTGGAAATCAATTGGAAGGCAGGTAAAATTAGATAGCCATGGTTACCAGAATATCAATAGGAGATACAGCAATATCCAATTCCAAGTCTTATGCAAAAATAAGTAAAAGATACTAAAATATACATCTTTGGCAGGCAAATGTTTAAGATACAGACTATATTTTCAGTGCCATCATATAATCTGAAATATCCAATAATGAAAAAACATTTACATTATCATTATTTCATGATCAAATTATCAAAACTGGATTTTATTTTATATTTTTCATATGCAGGTTCTAAAAACTAAAACAACTACACTAAAATGTAAGGACATAAAACAGGCAATTTAAGCTTTATCACATTTAAAATGTTTCTTTAATATAGACATTATGTAAATGAGAAAAATTTGAAACTTCTATGCTGAATTTAAGAGGCTATTGTATAACATTAAGATAAAAAAAAAACGGGATAGTTCATCATAAACATTTAAATACCGTTCACATTCAGTTAATCCAAAAGGCTGAAATTACAACATAAACTTTACTTATGTAAGATCTTCTTCAAAATGTATTACATGGTACTCTTAACATTTTTAAGTTATTAAAGCAATAGGAGATCAAAATCTTCACGTTAAAAATATAAAGTACACAGATTTCCAAGATATAAAACATAATAGTTGGCAACAGTAAAGTGCTTCTGAAAATTATTTTAGCTTTGCTTCCAAATTTTTCTTTGTTAATTTGTATTTAAATGCAAATTTTATTCTACTTTCTATTCTACTAGATATACTTAGGCTCATTTAGAAAAAGATGTAACTGTGAAATTTTACAGAATATACTTACACACGTTAATAATCCATCTCATTTACCCCTTAAACATCAATTTAGAAAAAGAAAGGCACATATCTATAAGGTACACTAATCACTGAAATATTTTTATGCAAAAGTATTGAAAGAGTCCAACAGTCTAATTCTTATTGGAATGTAATAGTTACATTACACCCAAGGCTATTAAGCATGCATTCCTTATCCTAATTAAGTGTTCAAAATGGCAAGGTTTAATTTTTATAAGAGTGACCAATCAATATTATGATACTTATTTTTCTTAAAATATTTTTTCAAACCCCCTAAACCTTAACACCCTGCTCATTCATAAAGTGACAAATACAGAAAACCAGTAGGTTCTTGAAATATGCTACCAACAGTCCTGTTCAGAAATGAAAGGCCAATACTATATTAAAGAAAAAAAATGAAACCACAAATAAGTAACAGAATTATAGCAGGCCCTACAGTATTGTAGAAGCTCAATACTTGACTGCTCTGCTGCTGGAACAACTCCAGAGAGAGTTAACCTGGTGTGATAAAAGACTTGACAAAGCAATTCTGACTGTGCAGCAATGCTAAGTTGTGGACTAATACAAGAACAGGAGGCCCAATCGCTGTCTTTCACCATGCACAATTTACACATGGCTTTATCAATAGCCTTAGTGCTGAATACAGAACACACTCTATTTGGCTTTCAGTCAATTAAGCTTTAAGCTGTCAGCAAACAAGACTTTTAAGTTAATTTTGAATCACCACGAATCAAGTTGAAGGTTGTGAAAGGGCGGCTCACATGCCGGCATGAAAAAAGGCAGTTTAATTGCCTCTGAATAGCTATTATATGCTGCAATTGGCCTATTGAATCTTAGATGATCTATTTATTTATCAAAGTGCAACCATCAAAGATTAGAAAAACAGTGAATAATATAAACTGTACTTTCACTACTTTGCATGTGAAATTGAAGTATTTGCAGAAGTATAAAATTTCATAGTTTTCAAGTGGATTTAATGTTTTAACATAAAAAATTTGTGAAATGGAAAGTTAGCAAAACAAAGTAGTCAGCATAGAAATAGCGGGATTATTTCTAGGAAGACAAAGATAAACTTTTTAAAAATGATACACTTTTCACCACATAATATTTTTATGTATTATTTGATAAAAAATTGATGATTTAGAGTATACACACTCCTTTATAAATATTCACATTATAAATATTCATCAAATAAAGAAAGAAAAGGAATTATAAAATTGAATTAAATAAGAGATTTTAAGACATCTTAATTTAGAATTCCTTAGATTACCTGCATCATTAATGTATGAAGGGAAGGAACACAAAACACATCATTTTAATATTTTTTTAACTAAAATTAAGGATTTCTCAAGGAAATGGAATTATCAAATTAAAGGGTTATTATATTCCTAATACTGCATAATATTTATTTTTAAGAAAGACTGTGGTTGGCCACATCCTAACCAGTTTTTTCCTGAAATTATTTTTTTTTCAATTGTATGTGATCTGGTGCATTATTATGGGGTTACTCATGAGTGCTGGATGTGTATATTGATTTTTTTATTAGAAGAAGGCACTGAAGCATTAGTATTGGTGGGGAGAGGGAATGCTCCGATTTTGTAAACCAGTGTAAACACAGGTCAAATCTGGGGGATGGTAACACTGAACCATTTTGCTCTGGCTGGGATAAGCTATGGTTCTTCTCACATTTTTACGTTAGTCTTTCAACAGTAAATGTACTGGACCATGCACTCATGGTAACATAGGGAAATCATGTGGAGATTAATGGCTATAAAGTATTAATGGTTATAAGAATTTGGATAGCATATGGGTTAATTTTAGTATTCCCTCAAGAACGGTCACATATTCTTGGAAGCCTGGACTCATCACTTTGAATTTCCAGTCAGCAGAGGCGACAAGCTTAGGAATCAGTACTGACTGCCATCATTCCAGGAATTACCACACATTCAAGGGCAGAAATTCAATGAAAGAGTATGGAAACCCTTTCTCCTTCCCTTGTCTCTCATTCATTATCATAAAATATTTCTCTTGCATTTATATTCACAAAATATCTTATAGTCCTCACAAAAATCGATGCTACTAAAACCGTAAATATAAAGATGGCACGGTAAAGAATGCCTCTATGACTTCCAAGGGAAACAAGGAAAGGAAGAGGATTAAGTGTCAGAGCTACCTGCCCAGGATAAAACAAAGTGGACACCACGTGGAGAAGGGATGTTCTTCTTCACCATCATTAAGAAGCATTAACAAAAGAACTCTTTGTGCTCAATGGTCACAAATGTTCATTGTACATCGACTGTATTTGTTGTATATATTTATGTAGTATACAAAGTGTTCCAACACTTTTACTTTACTCATACAAACATTCACTCGTTCAAAGTGGGAGGGAGGCTGTAAGAGGGAACAGGACTGATAGGGTCTCTGCCTTCCCCTACCTCACAATGAGGGAAGGAAGGCAAACACACACACAAACACAAATTATAAACTATGATAAGAGACAAACAGGAGAGTAAAATAGAAAATAAGGCAGAAAACAGGCGCACATGTGGAAGGGCAGTGGTTTTCCAGCACAGGCTGTGATGAATAATTAATTTTACTGTAAAATGTATCAGAGAAGAACAAAGGGCTCAAGAGTAAGATACTTCTGAAGAAAAGAAGGAAAGATATGCCCTACTGGATACAAAGACTAATTATAAAGCTACAGTAAGTCAACCAGCATCGTGCTGGTGCAGAAATAAACTTACAAATAGAATAAGGCACAGAAAACCCAAGAATCCTATTACATATACATATATATATCTTGTAAAAATTATTTATATGAACAAAAATAAAACTGAAACTCTACACCATACACAAAAGCAACTTCAACTGAATTAAAATCTTACATGTCTATAGCAAAACTTCTGAATAAAAATATAGATGAGGGAGTTGAGCACGGTGGTGTGTGCCTGTTATCCCAGCTACCCAGAAGGCTGAGGCAGGAGGATCGCTTGAGCCAGCAGTTTGAATCCAGCCTAGACAACATAGTGAGACCCTGTCTTTTAATACATACATAAAACATAGATGATGGTACAAGGAAGACTTTCTTAAGATCCTAAAAGCACTATCCTTAAAAGGAAAGATGGATAAATTCAACTACATAAAAGTTAAGAATTCATTTTCATTAAAAACACCTTACAGAAAATGAAAAGAGGAGATACAAACTGAGAAGATATTTGTCAAATATATAATTGACAAACTTAGTATTCAAATCATATAAAGAACTTCTACAATTATAAAGACAATCCAATGAAAAAAAAATGGGCAAAAGATTTGAACAGGCATTTTACAGAATAGGAAACATGTTCAAAATCATTAGTAAGCAAGGAAATGCAAACCAAGTGCACAATGAGATATCATTTTCAATCATATTAACAGGCAAAATTTTAAATGTCAAGTGTTGGATAGGCTGTAGATCAATAGCATCTCTCATACACCTTGGATAGGAATTTGACTTTATTTTAAAAAGTTGACCATTTGCATACCCTAAGACAGCAATTCCAGCCCTAAGTATACACTACTTGTGATATTATGTCACATACATATTGGTTTTTGTCCATGGTTCCTGCTTCATAACTCTCATAGATCTTGCTATAAAAAAATTTTGGGGGTGCTTTAGGCTTCAGAAGCAGCCTCAGAAAACACTCTTTCTCTGTCCTTCTCCCTCCCTTCACCTTCTCCATCTCTCCCCAAGGCAGGAATCTTCCCCCACCTTTCCATCTTGTAGCTGGCCATAAAGAAATTCTCTGACCTACCTTATCCCATTGTAGTCTGTAAGACCCCCATTTTCAGAAGGGGTCCTGCACCACACTTGGGAGGAAGGAATGCTGCACAGAGAAGCCAAAAGGAATCTGAACAGATAGGCCTTGCTGGGTTTCCCCATTCAGTCTCTCAGTATTAGATCATAGCCTTTTTGTCCAATCATATTACTACACAGTTGTCCATGCTCTGATCAAGCCTATCCAATGAAGTCTCCATAAACAGTCCAAGAGGATGGGGTATGGAGAGCTTTGGGATAGCTGAACACATGGAGGTTTTCCAGGGTGGGGCACCCAGGGAATGCATGGAAGCTCCACACCCTTTCCCCCATACCTCACCCCATGCATCTCTTCATCTGCATCTTTTGTAATGGCCTTGATCATAAACCAGTAAACATGTTTCCCTGAATTCAGCGAGCCACTCTAGCAAATAAATAGAACCAAGGGAAGGGGTCACTGCAAGTCCAATTTATAGCTGGGAAATGAGAAGCACGGGTAAAACCACCTAGGGCTTAGCAACTGGCATCAGAAGTGGGGGTACATTAGTCAAATCCATAAAGACAGAAAGTAGAATGGTGGTTGCCAGATGCTGGAGCGAGGGTAGGGAATGAGGTATTATTGTTTAATAGGTATCAAGTTTCAGTTCGGGAAGATGAAAAAGTTCCAGAGAAGGACGGTGGTAATGGTTGCACAACATGTATGTACCTAATACCAATGAAATGTACACTTAAAAATGGTTAAAATGGCAAATTTTATGTTATGTATATTTTACCACAATAAAAAACATCTTTCATGGTTTTAAAAAAATGATGTAATACCCAAGTTTCAGTAGTTGAACAGCTCACAGAGGCAGTTGTTCGTTTAGTTGAAATTCCTAATAAGGCTTTTTTGAGAAAGGGGACTTCCAACATCACAATTCATGAACTTCTCTTCCTATGTCCAGAGGTAATAGGATGACTCCTCAAAATCAAAGCTTCCGATTACTTACAGCATCAGGTTAAAATTGACAATCTTATAGCAACATCATCAAATTCCAAAAAAAAAAAAAAAAAAGAGAGAGAGAGAAGCAGAAGGCAACAAGGCATTCTTTTTTGGTCTAAAATATCTGTAGTTTTCTAGTAGCACACAAATATGTTACTTGGTCTTCAATGTCTTTTCCTTCTCCATAAATCTATGATAGCCTGACTCTAAAGCTAAAAGTATATAACCAAATTAAATGCTATAAAAATCTTCAAATAAAGTTATTCTAACATGTTAAAATATTTGCATGGTAATTTAGAAATTTCCTATGTGCATTTGATATTAATCACTGTGTGTGTTTTGGGGGTATTTAAGAGAGACAATATGAACAAAACACTGACAGACAGGATGTGACCTAATGGTGTCTGAGTCATGGCCCATCTAATCTAGCAGCCAGTCTTCTGATAGTGTCTACTTTTAGAGCACTGTAAAGCAAAAATTGTTGTCAATCATTAAGAAACTGACTGAATTCTTGACTTTAAGCTAGTAACCAGCAAAAAGAAGAAAATGGTGGCTATAGCAAATAGACTAAACCAAGAAGAGGAATTTTACAGACAAAATGCTTGGGGATGAAATTTCCATGGTGTTCTCTTTAGCATACTTCAATTGGAACTTTGAATAGGCTGTATCTATTAAATCCTTTACTTAATGGCACCAGGGACCGGTTTCATGGAAGACAACTTTTCCACGAACCAACGGTGGTGGGGGGTGGGGGGTGTTGTGGGTAGAGGGGAGGTGGTGCGGAGCTCAGGAGGTGATTCGCGGTGGCCCATTTCCTAACAGGCCACAGACCTGTAGTGGGCCGTGGCCTGGGGGTTGGGGACCGCAATAGATCGTCAAGTTCTCAAGTTCCTAGAATCAGGGAACAACCTAATACCTTTTCTGTCTACTGTAATCAAACCTTGCAACATAGTGTCAGCCCTTGATATGGTTTGAATATGTTCCCCAAAGTTCATGTGTTGGAAGCTTAATCCCCAATGCAACAGTGCTGAGGTGGAACCTTTAAGAGGTGATTAGGTCATGAGGGCTCTGCTCTCGTGAATGAATTAATACATTATCAAAGGAGTAAGTTATCCCAAGAGCGGGTTCCCCATAAAAGGATGAGTTTGGCCCCTAGCATTGCACACATGCACGTGAACTCTCTTACCCTCCTACCTTCTACCACAGGAAAACACAGCAAGAAGGCCCTCACAAGAGGCAGGCCCCTTAACCTTGGACTTTGTAGTCTCCAGAACTGTAAGAAATAAATCTCTATTTTTTACAAATTACCCAGGCTCAGGTATTCGGCTACAGTAGCACAAAATGGACTAAGACAGCCTTCAATTAAATGTTAAAATGAAAAGGATAGAGATGTTGATGATGACTAGCATGGGGCCAGGGAAGATGAATCAGTGAGGAAAAATAGCTATTGCACAAGAAATACAAAGCACTAGGTATGATTACATGTTCCTTCCATAACATAGACTTGTGAAAAAGAGGTGAGTGATCAATATTTTTCAGCCATAAAAAGGAATGAAATAATGTCTTTTGCAGCAACTTGGATGGAACTGGAGACCATTATAGTAAGTGAAGTATCTCAGGAATGGAAAAATAAACACCACATGTACTAATAATTGGGAGCTAATCAATGGGCACAAAGAAATATAAAGGTCGTTGGAAACCAAGAAGTGGGGAGGGGGAAATGGGGAGGGGAAAATACCTACCTATCAGGTACAATGAACACTATTTGGGTGAAGGGCACACTAAAAGCCCTGACTTAAGCATTGTAAAAAAGTATCCATGTAACAAAAACATTTGTACCTCCTTAATATTTTGAAATTTAAAAAAACCCATTTAATTGTAGGAGCATACCTAATTATTGAATCTGTAACAAAACATTTTTATTGAAAAGGGAGGAAATTCTAATATTCCTTTATCTTCACATAATGCTATTGACTTAAAAAAAAAAAAAAGCACACACACACACACACACACACACATGCACACACACACCCACATAGAGAAATGTAAGAATCCAGGATTAAAATCATCCTAACTTTGGAATCTGTGCTCTTAATGATGACATTATACTCTCTAACTGTTTAAGTCAGAAATAGAACCAATCAACTGAGTACCTCAAATGATTCTTGTTATGAAGTAACAAAATCCACATACACAACATCAGTTTAGTGACAGTATTATAATTCAACTGATTTATGTAACTTGTGAAGGGAAAAATATTTTTAAATTTATATTTTCTATTAGGACCCATCAATCTACATTAGGTACATGATATAACATCCCCATTGTTTCTAACTTTAAATTACAATGTGTCTTTTCCACTTTATAGTTTGCTAACATGTATATTTTATTAAATATAATAAAATTGTAGAAACCTGGGAAATATGGTCATTTATAAGTATGAAGTTTCCCCCAAATATTTCTGAACACTTAATGTTCAGTTAGTATTTCTTAAGTACTTAGTATTTTATTCTTCCTTTCTACTTTCATATCGCTTGATCACTTTGGCACACTCATTATTTTCTGTATTTCTCCATTGCTCTTCCATTTTAGAATTCTTTATTTTCTGGCGAAATCCTCTAAGTCAATGTCACAGACAGCTCTCCTCACAATCTCTCTCTTTGCCACATGTTCACCCTATCATTTAAAAATACTCTACCTGAACAAAACCATACCAGGTATATCCAATTATACACCATGAACAGTCTGTCAACTCAAAGGATAAGCGGCTGACTGCCATAGCTTTCCACTTTATACTGTTTTCTTCTCTAATGAGATTTTTGAATACAGAAGAACCTAGATTATTCCAGCTTAACTAATAACAGAATTTATGCCAATTCATTGACCAAAGGTTAGACAATATTAAAGAATATACTAATTTCAAATCATAACATTGTAGTTGAGTCATAGTTGTCAATTTATTAATCAGATAATAAGTAGAATCTTCTTAGTAAGAGATGCATACTGAAGCATTAATGACAAAATAATATGATGTCTGGAGTTTGCTTTAAAATAATACAGAGGAGGGGAATATAGGTGAAACAACTGATTATATGCTGACAACTGTTGAAGTAGGTAATTAATAAATGGGTGCTCATTATATTATTTTCTTTAATTTTGTGTGTGCTTGTAAATTTCCACAATAAAAAAATTTATGCTGACCCTTATTTGATCATTACATATTGTAAGCAGGTATCAAAATATCACATGTACCACAAAACATATACAATTTTTATATATCAATGCAAATACATGATTAAAAGAGAATAATAATAATATGCTGAATCAAATTGGGTTTCTTTTGTGTTTTAGCTTTGTGAAATACACAAGTAGAGAGTATAAACAAGATGGAGAGGCCGGGCGCGGTGGCTCACGCCTGTAATCCTAGCACTCTGGGAGGCCGAGGTGGGCGGATCGTTTGAGCTCAGGAGTTCGAGACCAGCCTGAGCAAGAGCGAGACCCCATCTCTACTAAAAATAGAAAGAAATTATATAGACAGCTAAAAATATATATAGAAAAAATTAGCCGGGCATGGTGGCACATGCCTGTAGTCCCAGCTACTCCGGAGGCTGAGGCAGGAGGATCGCTTGAGCTCAGGAGTTTGAGGTTGCTGTGAGCTAGGCTGACGCCACGGCACTCACTCTAGCCTGGGCAACAGAGTGAGACTCTGTCTCAAAAAAAAAAAAAAAAAAAAGATGGAGAATGGTCAAGGAGTTAAGGCTTTTATGTGAATAAATGCAGGCCAATTATAGAGAAGCCTAATCTTTAACACAGTTTTTGTTTGAAAGTAATAAAAGTCTTGCTTTAACATATTTCACATTTTATACATTTCTAGCTTGTTCATTTAATCCTGGTTCATTTAATACTTAACTATAAGATAACAAAAACTTAAAGCTAATGAAATAAAATTAAGCTAATGAAATAAAACCACCCTTAAAAGTGATGTTTATGGTTAATGTGTTCTACATATTGAATATGCAAAACATTTTATGTCACATTTGGCTTAAGTTCCTTAAGGTGGAGGATGATATATAAATATCACTCAGTTTTAATTCCAATTCATGAGAATCTATATGTGTGACCTCAAAGCATAGACTGTGTCTTCTTTTCAATTTTGAGTATGTACACCAAAATCAAAATTAGTGCCAAATAATTACATCAGTAAACACTTTTTAAAAGCATTCTGCTATGGGGAAAATTTTGATGTTCACATTGCTGGGTGCCCCAGGATCAAAATTAAATAAATATTCAAACTTATAAAAAGGTAAAAATACAGTCTTTAAAGTTCTTGCATTCATATTCTACCAGTGGATATCCAAAAATGTTAGGGAAAACTCTGGCTAACTTTCTCATACTATTTAATCATTCAAAGGTGGTAGGTCCAGTTTTGTATAGTGAGTCCATACAATTCAATAAATAGCAGAGAATCTAGACTTAAAATTTTCTGATATACCCCTGCTTTAGCATGAAATGCTTAAGAACTTAATGATCATAGAACATGCTTTCAAGTATAAAAAAGTAAAAGGCAACAAGATAAAGCCATAAAGATACAAAAATCTCAGCACATATTCCTATGCTGAGCGTTTGAGTTCCTTAGAATTCATGCAAATCCAGATTTTTCTTTTACATATTATCATAATATTGAAACACTCCTATCTTAATGTCCTTCTATTCTTAAAAACAAATCATTCACTTCAAAATGATTAACTTTATGTTAGGTGAATTTTACCTCAATAAAAAAAAATCAAAATCCTTCAAATATATAAACCAATTCTCAAGCTATTTTCTCACTTATTTTTCTCCTATGTTTTTTCTTAAGTCCACTAATAATGATTTGATAAAGTGGCATTTTTAATATACTAATCAAGATTAGAGGTTATAAAACTTGTTTAAAATTTTACAATAGCAAATTGTTAAACAGATTCAGCTTGTGACATTTTTACTTAAATTTGTTGGTGATTATGGCTGATGAGAAACATTAATAAATCCAATAACATTTTTCTACATGGCCATTTTGAAATGTCAGCCATTGCTAATCGATAGACTTCTTTTCTTACTGGTCACAATGGCTCACAAAATGGTCACAATGACTAATTTTGAGATCTCTTTACAGGTCATACCCATAAAAAGCTTGATCCAAATAGTAACCAGGTCTGTGTGTTCTGGCTTCCTCACCAAGGAAGGAGCCAATATATTAATGGCAATAGTCACATTTGTTTTTCAAATGCAAATGATTAAAATGTGAGCTTCTTTTAGATTAACACTCCCAAATTAAATTGCATCTTAACTGCACTGACATCTGTCATTCAAGCAGATGTCAGTTCATAAACCTGACAAAGGAAAAATTGTTTATGCAAGTTTGTTGTGTGACAGATGTTTATCAGTCACAGCTCTCTGAGAAGTCACCTT
This sequence comes from Eulemur rufifrons, assembly GCF_041146395.1. Lineage (NCBI taxonomy): Eukaryota > Metazoa > Chordata > Mammalia > Primates > Lemuridae > Eulemur > Eulemur rufifrons. Next base: position 14,801,519 of record NC_090987.1, read on the forward strand.
TGAGTATAAGATACTTAGGAATTATTTTTTGTTAAACTGTAAAAATTCATAAAATATTTAATTCACTAATAAAAACTCTCCTGTTAAAATTCCAATAAAAAGTCTCACTGAAAATGCTGTTAAACTATTTTAATTTGAAGTTATATGCTGATATAAAAATTCCCATTGACGAATAGGCTAAATCATCCTCTTAGAAGTTTTAGTGGAAAGGCTTCTTTCAAAAGAACAAAAATTATTACAAAGCATTCAATCAAGTAAAATAAAATGATCCTTTTTGTTCATATTATGTTTTTACTGATAATTTTATGGAAAAAAGATGAAGAGATATGCAAGAAAGAATATGATGAGGTTAATTCTGTTTCAGATTTCAAAAAAGTACACATGTAGGTGGTTGATTTTTATACAATAGCTATTGCATGATATGGTAGATGGTTTTTCAAGGAGTAATTAAACGCAAATTAAAAGCTTCTTTGATCTCCGTATGACTGGATGGTGAGGGAATCACATCCCAAAATGTGTGCTGACAGGATGTGCCCTAACCCTCTGAAATGACACCCAGCAGGGTCCCTGTCCAGGGGCTGACTCCCGAGGCCCTGCATTGTCCCAACAGTGCATTAGGGGCTAGTTGGTTGGGAGTGGCAGATGGTTTCATTTGTTGTATATTTTCACTCTTCAAAATTTAGGTGAATCCTGGCTAGAGATGAGAGGAAAGTCCTCTGACTGCACCTGTCACTTTTACTTCAAAAAGAATCAACTCCAGTTGCAAAAGAATAAGGAAAAATCTGTTAAGTTTGACTTTAGCCACTCAATAAAACATTTTAAGTAGGCTATATGACTATTTTATATGACTACACAAAGCTTTTAATTAATCTTCACATTATCTCTTTTAATTGTCTTTAAAATTAAAATTAAAGCTTTAAAGGAAGTATAGCTTTAAAGGAAGTATCTCATATTTAAAACAAAATTATTCTCAGAAAAGTATAAAGTATATTTTTAAATATGTAAGGTCCTTCACTTACTTCACAAATCATATACAGTCAGCTGCAAATAACTAAATATCAAGAAGAATCACAATTTTAATATTGGAGGGACATGAATCTTATTTTTCTATCCGAAACTAAGTTTTCTTACAGTGATATTTGAAAATAGCATAGTATAATTAATAATCCTACACCTACTTGTTTTACTATACCTTTTTGTCAATTTTAAAAACATAGTAACACAGGACTTAAGTTTTTAATCAAGCATTTATACTCTGGCATAAATACTTCGGTAATATTTGTCACAAAAAAATCCTAGCACATGCAAAGTCAGCAAAATTAGCTTTACACACTGTTGAGATATGTGTAACTTCCTGATGCCCATGGGCAGATACTTACTCATATCTGCCCCACCAGTGACACTCATCCAGGCAATAAACTCTCTAGGTGACCCCCGAAAATCCTGAGGATGATTACTGCTGTTGATTGCTAATTTAAAAATTACATATTCCCAATATTACTGAAATTCAATGCATTTCAAGAATAATTTAACATCCCTTTGAACCCCTTGTATGTTACCCGCAATACCACTGCCATTTTCCACTCTGCAAAACCATCACTTTCTACTCTCTTAGAAAATCATGTGTTGTTATTTTCTAATTTTTTAGTTTTAGGCTTATCTATCTTTAAACTTATGATTCTGCACTAATGTCAATGGAAATTGGGTTTTCTTTCACATATATACAATTGGCACACATCACACATATACATATCACATTGACATACACACATTTTGTCTCCTGCCTTCTTCGTCTGCCTCTCAATTTACTACATCACAGTTCTTATTAAAATTACATCATAATCAATGTTTCCATTTTCATGATATGTGTTTGCTATTCACAGCTCAATCATGTGATTTGTGATAACTTTTTCAGCACTACTTTTTTTTTCCTCTTTGCAGTTAATACCTGTCTTTTCTTGTTATTTACTTGGGTTTTTTTTTTGTGTTTCAATAATCCCCAAATTGTCACTGAGAGGTGTAAATCTGGAATGTAGGGGAGCAGACTAGATAGCAGAAATCAAGTCCAGTCTGGAAGGTGAAGCAGTTAGATCTTGCCAAACATCTGGAATACAGTTTGATGCATTTGAAGAAACCTTAGTAAAATCAATCCAGTCATTCATTGAGACTCTTCGCCTGGCTGCTGGACTTGGCAGCACAAATGCTTATCTCCCATATTTCCCTCTTCCAAGCAAACCTCAGGGTGGCTGGGTTCCTGGGGGTTATACTCCTAACACGTGCTGCCTAAAGCAACGGTGTGATGGGGTTTGAAAGCATCAAAGAGAGAGCCAGATTATATAAGCTCAGTTATCTGGATCGCTGGATCCCAGGGTTCCTCTTTCTTGGTTTACTCCCTTATTTTGGTGGAGCACATCCTCCACTAGATCCCGAGACATGGGAGGTATGTTTTTTGATATCTTGCATTTCTGAAAATGTCTATATTCTACTCTCACACTTAGTTAATATTTGGTTTGGTACATTTTATATTCTACTTTTGAACATATCATTTTAAAAACTGAGCTAATAAGAAAGCATTCTGCACAATTTTGAGAGTTGCACTAAATGTGTTCCCTTTTTCTTTCTTGGTAGGACTATTACTGATGGTATGGTGAAGATCCTCTTTTATCCTTCAGGTTTGACTGTCTTTTAAGGTGTCTTCCTCTATAGACCATATCCATCTTGTCCATGATTTTTTAAACATGTTTTCCTAAGTCTAGCGGTGACTGTCAAATAAATGGCCATATCAGAATATTCAGAAAGCTTGTCTCTATTATCTCCTTCCTACTCCTCACTGATCACCAGTGGCTGAACTTAGGTCTGAAGGTAAAACTTAACTCTTTCCTTAGATACTCTTTCTTTTAAGGCTGCCATTATTCCTATTTCAAATGATTCATCCTTGTTGATCAAGTTAAGCTTAGATAATAAATGTAATAAAAGAAGCCAATATAAAAGTGTTTAAGAAAATATAATTCGGGCTGGGCGCGGTGGCTCACTTCTGTAATCCTAGCACTCTGGGAGGCCAAGGTGGGTGGATTGTTTGAGCTCAGGAGTTCGAGACCAGCCTGAGCAAGAGTGAAACCCCGTCTCTACTAAAAATTAGAAAGAAATTATATGGACAACTAAAAATATACATAGAAAAAATTAGCCAGACATGGTGGCACATGCCTGTAGTCTCAGCTACTTGGGAGGCTGAGACAGGAGGATTGCTTGAGCCTAGGAGTCTGAGGTTGCTGTGAGCTAGGCTGACACCATGGCACTCTAGCCCGGGCAACAGAGCAAGACTGTCTCAAAAAAAAAAAAAAAAAAAAAAGAAGAAGAAAAAGAAAATATAATTCATCAGCATTTCAAGAGCCAACTTCTAGAAATTTCTGAAAATTTGGATTGATGTTTGGATGAAGTTTATTTCTTGATTTGTAAAGTATAAATTTTTCTAGCAAGTTTATATTCTAGGAAGAAAGGGTCAAACTACCTAGAATGAACACCATCAAGTTATTATAAATGATTACAAGTTAGTTACAAACCATTTATTCTACTTATCAAAGCAAATCACTTAAGGATGATGGTGGCAAAGAGGAGGGGGGAAGGGAAGGAAGAGGTGCACAACAGTTACTGAACACTTACTATGTGCCAGTTTTTCTGCTAAGAAGATTCCACGTATCATCTAATACTCGCAACAATCTTATTATCCCCTTATTTCAGATGGGATAACTGAGGCTTAGGATGGTCAAACAACTCACACAAGGCCATACAATGAACAAGTAGGGAAGCTGAGATTTGAACACAATGAGATGCTAGAGCCTTCTAATGGATTTATTTTAAAATATTCTAATTATATATTTACTATTGCAGACCAGCTTTCCACCTAGTTTATTTGAATCTATTTCATTTTCCATTTCTATGAAATCTATCAGAAATCTATAAATGTACTTATAGATATGTGTGTACATACATATAACACAAGTTTTATATCACAGTACCATGAGTTTATTAAACCTTCAAGAATAGCAATTCTTCAGGTATAAATGTCCCAACAAATAATAAACACAACCAGTCGTCAGTCTTGGCCTTTAGAGCATAAACTCTACTCTATACTCAGTTTTGAGTAAGTACTCAATACCTAGCAGGTGCTCAAAAATGTCTGTTGAATGAAAAGAAAAACCATGGAAGGGAATTAAGCACAACACGCATGTAGCCAATATATTCCCCTTCAACATTTTTTATCCCTTCTCTGTTTAATAATAAACCCTGTTTTAAGGTAATGTACAGTGTAGAAGGTAAAATCAGCTGCTTTCCAAACATGCCAGACCTGATAGTTGACCCTCATTCCTTGATCACACAGCCAGTCTGCCAGCTCCTGCAACACCATTCTCATTCCCTCCACAGATCATTTATTTCTAAGTCTGTAAACTAACAGCTTTGGCCCTAAAGCTTTTCCCATGTCTCTTCACCTCTGCCACAAATGCAAGCTTACCACTTATATGATGTCCTGGTGCTCTCAATTCTCCTATCTAAAGTCTATTATGTGCATATGTATGTCGTGTGTGCACGTGCATGCAGGCATGTGTGAATATACACCTTGTATGTAAAATTCGACCATCAGCTTCTCAACTAGAGGTTTGTTTTATTAAATCCTCCATAAAATTCGCTGATAGAAGATATAAGGTACTTATTAAGGTTTTTTGTTGAATAAAATTGAACATTTTTTATACTTTTCAGTGGTACTAACCACAGTAAAAAAAAATACATACATAAAAAAGGCAAACAGAGTACCTGGTTCAGATTCCCTGACTCCTTTTAAGTTAAATTTAATCCATCTTTATTTAGGATAGTTATACTAAAAAAATGAGAAAATATTCTCAATTTTTTTATCCTACATAGGAGGAAGGACTCCTTTTTCTGGTATATCACATGAGAAGAAAACACATTCAGGTTCATGATTATCTCCACTTCAAATGCTAAATATTACCTTTCACTTGTGATTTTAAATTACAAATTAAGAGTAAAAGGCTTTATGCTTGGCAATTGATTTTAATCTGGGAAAACTTAAGGATACTAGTAAATTTAATTATCTTTTTGTGTATTAAAAATGACCATAAAGTATCGGGAAGAAGGACTCTTCAAAACCTGACATCCATTTTAAAACCTGTTTTTCCCCTTTACCATGGTTTGCACAGTAAAAGAAATCATTCATAGGTATGACAGAAAGTCTGTGAATTATGAGACATTGTTGTCATTACTTTTGTGAATTACAACTCTTGGTCATATGAGTTTGATATCAATTATAAGGGCAATTCATGTAATATACAGATATATAATAGTGTGCCACAATCTAATGCAATTCATTCTTATCCATGAGATATTATCACACAGCTCACAAAAGGCCAAACTTTAAGTTCATCCTGAAGGTTATTCACTCACAGGGAAGCACCCCCCACCCCCAACTGCTTAAATGCAGCTCCTACATTCTTATCCAATTAAGCATTTCTGCCTTTTTCCTATTTGGTCAAAATTTAGCTAAAGAAATATATAAATTAAATGTGAAAATCAAACCTTAAAGCTTTGTGATCTAATACTGTGTGTTGGTGTATTTATGTGGTTTCGTGTGTGTGTGTGGTTTCATACGAACATAAAATAGAAATTCTAATTTATCTAGAAAGTATATAAAATTATCTTCATATACTGAATGTTTATCTTTTAAGAAAATAGAAGTCTTTTCTTCACATTATAAATATTTCCTTGTACTACATAAAAAGTTAAACTATACCAAAAATTAAAATAGAAGTTTCTATATCACATAAAAAGAAAATGTTATGTCATAATCAATATATTTGTTTCTTTTTTATTCTAAGATTGTTTTTATTGGAATACATATTTAGGAGGGCTATTTTAAGGGTTTTAAATGAACTAATTTTGAATAAATTACTTCCATTTACAAGCACAAGATCAAATTCTGACTTTGCCATTTCTATTTGTGGGCTTTATGTAGCAAGTTAACTTTCTGTGCCTCATTTTCCTCTCTTGTAAAATGGAAGTGATAATAAGGACTTACACATGAATTGCTGTGAGGCTTAAAAAGAGCACAGAGCACAGCCAGACACATACTAGGCACTCAGTAAATGCTAGTGAGTTGTTAGCATCCCTGATTTTTAAATGTACTTCCATGTGAGTTTGCTAAGATGGTGTCAATTGCTATTTATTTGTTCAACCTCTTGCAAAAGTATTACATGGAAACAGCCTTTACATATACATTAAAAAAAATAACTATGCCCTCATTGGAAATTATTATTATGAAAGATTTGGTGCCAAAACAACGTTGATTAAAGTAATTTGTTATAGCACCTGTGACACTTCATGGTATTTAATTAATTTAAATACACAAACTTTCTTGGTCAAAATACATTAAGTAGAGTCCTCATTTATAAAGCCCTAAATAATTGTTTAAAAAGAAACTGAACATTCCAGTGGTATTTGTTAGCCATCTTTTGTCCTTGTTCTTTCTTTTTTTTCTTTTGAACTTTTAAGGCAAGTTCCCCCATGCCAGGCTTTTAAACAAATAAACTTGAACACATTAAATCTTTGTGTGTAACTTAAAGTTTTCAGTGGACTCACTGAAAACTAAATAACTGACTGCATCCACTCACAGGAACACAATGTAAGTGTATAGTCTCATTCTTCAGTAGTGAAAGGTGGTCTTACTGTAATAACCTATCTAATAGAGGAAAATAAAGTATCCAACAGAAAGTAAGAGAAATAAACTCACAGCACATAATTGCCCCTTTGAAGAAAAAACTCACAGCACAACTACCCTTAGTTTGAATACAATACCTGTGGCCTAACTTGTTATCTCTAACTTAGTTTTTCTTTTCATAGCCTCAAAGAGCCCTAAGCGGACACTGGGTTGCAACCTCCCCACTCCAACTCTCTGCTTTAGTTCCTGCCAAAAAACCAGACTCCAAGGGCTCAGACAAAGTCAGCCTCACCGAGAAAAAATAAAGAACAGGTACAACAACTTCGCTGCCGCTTCTGTTATCAACCTGCTACGTGAGAGTCAGGAAAAGACAAACTCAGCAGTTTCTCAGCTGTCTTCTGCTAATTGGGCTACAATCATAAATTTCCCCCTACCCCTCTTCAGCCTGCCTTAATAGTCAGAGTTGTTCAGTCTCAGGGCCAGCACCTCTCTTTATTTTCTGGTGCTGTGTACTCTCTCTCTTCAGAGAGCGTGAGAGTCAAGTAAACCTGGTAGTTCTTTCTATCCTAATCACTGTGTGAGAAATCTTTCTCAGCCTATATGTCTGAAATTCCACACCCTAACAAGTAGCCTGTGTTTAAATGTCAGGCCTCTTAGGAAAACTGTGCATGTGTCTGCTTCCTATGAGTATCTCCTCACCTCCCCATCTTTCCTCCATATAAACCACCTTGCTTCTCCTGTGGTGGGCCGCCAAGCCCCAGGGGATCTCTCAGACAATGGTTACACTGATATCTTCAGGTCTAGGAAAACCACAAGAAACTTTGGCTTCCATTGACAGAACTGAACCCAGAAATGAAGTGGCACAGCTACCAGGGCAATGGGAGAGACATGCACAAAGAAGAAAGGCATGACACAAGAGACAGCAACCAAACAGGGATTCCCAGACTTTCAGGAAACTAGGACCTTCATCCATAAGTACATTTCCACTGTCTACCAAACCTGCAAGGGTCAGTGAAACCACAGAAAGGAGACTCTCCGAGAGTCCTAAGAATCTGGTTCTCTACTTGTGCAACTCACAATAGCACATTCCATGTTCTACCCACTCATTAAGATTTAAGTTACAAAACACATTTGTTCCAGGTATTTTTTTCCTATCTGTCCTCATTGAAATCCTATGGATCACATCCTTCTAATTTTGAAGACATATTTTTCCAAAAGAAAAAGATAAACTTTTAAATGGGGGGTGGGGAACACTGACTAATTCAGTAGAGTTAGTTATGTTTTTAGATCTGTTCCAAGTCTCCTTTTCACAATATCAAAAGACAATTTATCTTCAAAAAAGCCTATATTCCCTCACCAATCTGTTACATTTTTTTGAGCCACTGAATACCCACTAAGAATAAGGAGGAGAGGGTTAAGGAGACATAAACTATATAAGTATAGGAAGTATATAGTAAATATATTTAAATAAATAGATAATATATAAGAAGTGCTGTTTGAATATGAGTAACCATCTAGATCCATTCATTCAACATTTATTGAGAAGATGCTATGTACCAGGGCACTATTCTAGCGCTAGAAATACAAAGAAGTAAAAGTCACATGCCCACATATGACTCACAGAGAGCAAGTGAAATGATTACTTAACAATATTACAGAAAATATTATTGCCACATGATATTCTGCAAAAGCAGAAGTGCATACAACGACCAACTGGGAAGACATTATATAAGGGGGGTACAGAAGGGCTTCATAAAGACGGTGACACTCAAGCTGGATTTAAGGGGAACTCTAAGAATTTCACCCCACCATGTGAGAGAGTTAAGAGGATACCAGCCATATGGAGGGGCACGTGCAAAGTATGACTCACGAAATAGCAGGGTAATCTGAGGAAACAAAGTGTGGCTATAGCAGCTGATGGAGTCAGTTCTTGAAGAACCTTAGGTATCTTGCTAAGGTGTTTAGATTTTGTGTTATAATCAATTGAAGCCATTAAGCGGTGTTAATGAGGGTGATGAACTGGCTTCTGAAACTCTCAGAGTAATGGAAGACAAGATCTGGATGAGGGCAAGAGAATGAAGACAGGGAGATGGTGGTAGGAGAATAACAATGATCCAAAGAGGAAAAAATGAAAGTCTGGATCTAAGAGTTCTTTGTGGAAACAGAGAAGAGGAAAATCACTAAGAGATATTTACGAGGCTCACTTCACAAGAACGCATACCAACCATATGTGGGTATTGTTGGAAAGCGGGAAAGCCAGGATTATTCCTTAGTTTCTAGTTTGGGATGCTGGGCGATTAATGGTACCATCAGTGATGCCTTTAACTGAGGCATAAATATAAAAGGAGATGAGTTTTAGGAAGAAATATGAGCTCCTTTTGGATTTGGTATTTAGGTGTCTATAGGGCATTCAGTCAGAAGGAGGACATGTGAATCTGATACTTAGAAGCCTAGGCTGAAAGTACAGATTATATAGTCATTGGCATATAAGTGGTAGTTAAAGCCAGAGAACAGGGAAAGTGAAAAGGGAAAGAGAAAACCTGAGACAAGAAAATTAGTATCAGTCTTATACAGCATCATTTTTACTGTATTTTAATATTTACATCAAAAATGTTCAAATACCATATTTAGAAATATTCTACTTACCTATCAACATACAACTAAAGCCAAACACTAGACAAAAAAAGAAATATTTTAATTTACATTTTCTTCTCTCAGATTAAAAAAAGGATAAAAGGTAAACTATTTGAAATGACGTATTTCACTCAGAAAACTGTAAAATCCATACTTTTATTTTTCTTATCTGTTTTCTTAAAAACTCCATAGTAAATTAACCATAGCTTTAGTAATGTATCATTATCCAAGAGCCTTAATATAGTAAACCATATATCTTGTAGAAGCTAACACTTTAAAGTCAAAAGCAAGGGTAGTGATAAAAATTTAGAACAAATGATTTAAAATCCTTATAAATCTAGTATTACTTTTTAGACTGTCAAGTATAAGTTAAAGAATGAGGAAGGCAAAGGGTGCAGGTGGAAATCTTATTCTAGTTTACCAATTATAAAGCCTCTGACTCTTTGCTAGGAAAGCACTTCTGGTTCCTGAATATATAATGTCCCATGTTTTGTTCTTCAGAGCTTATCTGTACTTTTAACAGGGTAAATTTCATATCTTTCAGTCAGAACAAATGTAAAAACATCTTACGCACCTTATGAACAGGGTCATTAGTAAGTAGTAAAATGCATAAATCAATATTTAGTCTCAGACTAGAAGTCATTTTCAGCTATATCTTAATATACTAAAGATGCTGACTTCAGTGTATGAATATATGTTAAAGTATCAGTTTTATATTGATGACTTCAAAAAGCTAGACAGAACAATGAACATTCCATTTTACATGTATGCAATAAAATGACTGTTTAGTAATGAAAACGTACTTCTATTAATAGTCTTATGTCACAGCAGTCCTAACTAATGTCTGCAAATTTAAAGAACAAATATGTAATGATATTTTTCTAAAGGAGATGTCTTGGTTTAAATTTAGAACAACAAGTTCACATTTTAAGTAATGAGATTAGATATCCAGCAAAGTAATTACCTAACATAAGCAATAAAGGCAGACTGTGACATCATCTCATATTTCAAAAGTAAATGAAAACCTTCCAAAGTTTAACGAGCTTGAGAATGTGAAGAAGTGCCAGGTGGTGCTTAAGGCCCATAAGCTTTGGAATCAGGTAGGACTCATATCAATCCCAGATCTATTATTTGGTTAAGTATGTAACCTTATAAAAGTTACCTCTCAAAGTTTGTTTCTTCATCTACAATATCTGGAAAAAATGCTAGTTCCTACTTTAAAGCAATTTTGTAAGAGTCAAGTATAAAGTGTTTGCTATACACTTTTGATTGATATTACTTTTAATTTCTCGTACCCTTCTCTACTTTTTCCTCTTTTCATGGCACTTCTCATCTTCTAACATACTGTATATCTATTTACTTACAATTATTGTTGTCTCCCTCTTCCCACCAGAACATAAGCTCCACAAGGACAAGTGTTATTGCCTATTTTATTCAGTGATGTCTCCTAAACAGTGTCTGGAGCTGGAGTGCTCAAAAAATATTTATTGAATGAATGATTGGATGACTACTAAGAGGATTGCTATTTAAATATATACTATTTATAATACATATATTACTACTACTTTTAATTATTGCTAGATTTTTCCATGCTAAATCACGCTATAGACTCTTCTGAGAAGTCAAATATGTGTTTTGTGACACTGGCTATCATATAAGTTCTTAAGAAAGAATGATATTAATTTATTTGATTGTAAAATGAGAGATTAAAATAAAATAGTCTCTTAGGTCCCACCTACAAAAAACAAAACAAAACAAAACAAAAACAACAACTTTGATTCTACAATCCAAGAAAACACAAAGGCACATTTACAGAAAGTTACACATAAATTTTCCATAAAATAGGATGTCCTTCCAGAAATTTAAAACTTTATATTAGTAAAATGCACAACTGCAAAGAATTAAACTTCAAATGTCTGTCTACAGAATGCAACTGGGGGCAGGACAAGGAGGGAAACAGGCACACATAGATTCTGTCAGTGCTAAATACATAGCAACAGCAAAATGCATTCATTTTGAGCATCTATTAATCAGAAATAGGAAGAGACATATTTTCCCCTGAATTAGTAATTAAAATGTAATCATTTCATTAAAAACACACCAAAAAGTAAAATAAATTTAGTCAATCCACTTGGATCTATACATCATTGTTGCTTTTGTTCTAAGTAGTTGAATCTGTCAACCATGTTGCCGATCTAGTATCAAGCTGTCCTTTTTGACAATGTCAGTGACTCTTGACCCTTTATCACTGTTATATGGTCAGTTTGTGTTCTTGCTATATTGAACAAGAGGCAGGACACCAAAGTATGACCTTCAGAATAATAGAGGGACTTTCTTAAAGGCACACATGCCCATTTGTGAATGAAACCCTTCCAAAATTCGTTTCTGCCTGGAATTAGGGGAAGGTTATTTTAAAATGCAATATTTAGAAGATGTATTGCTTCATCCTCAATCAGAATTCCATACTTTACCATGATGAAAGACAATAAAGTAAAATAAGTCACATAAAAGGTTTACCTTTAAAAAATTAGATTATGATTCAACAAAAATGTTTCCTATGTACGTTGGGTTTTAGTGAGATTTATGCCATTAATAGGATTATAATCAATTAATATCATAAGAAAATAAAAATACATTATTTATAAATATTGATTATATCTACATAGATTTTAAGTTATAATACTAAAAATAGAAGTATACATATAAAAGTAAAAACACATATAGAGTGATATTCTTGTGACTCTGAAATTATAATCTAGAAACAATCTTAATACTATTATTTTTACTTTAAAGAAAATATTGCTGAAATAAATATAGAGTATTATTAATTATACAGCATTTAAATATACAGAGTGTTATAAAACCTGAAACAATTCCTTTGAAAAACAACATACATTTCCTTTGCATACCGTACAATATAAAAAATGTGGAATAGGTTTTAATATTTTTCTACATAAAAACAATATTAACCCACCAAAATGGCTAATATAGCTATGATATGTAATTTAAAACATGTGGTTAGAGGAAAGAATTTGATGAACCTAAAGATAGAATGCTAAGTAAAACCAAGTATGTGTGTAGACCAAGGCACATTGGCATTACTTTGTGGAGCGGATCAATAGATATCAGCTTTAAAAAGAGAGATATAGAAAGAAGCTGCAGCATATTTTTTAAATGGCAGGGTGAAGGTTTAAATTGTCTCAATCAAGACCCAATTTTTTTCTCCTAGTTTTTCCAGCTGTTCTCTTCCAGTTAAGACTCTTCATTTCAAATAAATTTAATTAGTTCCAATTGATCACAGCCAACACTTACACAGCTTTATCCATGCTTCTTTACTTTTATAAGGCAAACACTAACAAAGGCTGCTAGGCTCAGATTCTAGTGTCATAAGACAGCATTCATACCTCATTCATTTGCACCCAAAAGAAAAACTTCAAAAATGATTATGCTGTCTTTTGTGAAAGCACTAAATTATACTTCACATTTCAGTTGTTATCTTGCTCAGATTGTTTCTAAGAATTAAGTCCCAGACTACTATAATAATAAAATTAATACAACTATACACATTAGCCTAACTATAGCTTCCAAGGAAGAATTCACTCAAAATACAGGCAAATATCTGTCATGATATAATTTCTCCTTATTTTATAAAGATACATTAGAACAATTGCTTCAAAATAACTGGAAAAATTATTTGAATGGCTAAATTGGCCAGCTTTCCTTTATGTAGTACTGGTACTCCACAATGCTGGTTACCCCAAAATAAGATTACTGTGCTTAGAACAGGGTTCTCTCAATGCATCTACCATATTTTTCATAATGCAATTTATATAGGATTCTAGTCAATAAAAAGAAATATAGTTTTCTTCTAAACCCTCACAAAAATCTATACCACAGCTTAATCAAGTCACACAATCTAAAGGTAACCTGAACGATCTACAGACTGCAGGATTCTAGCTGCTTTGACAACACGTTAAGGAAGCCTTTTTTAGTTATTTAAATTCTTTGGATATTGAACATTCTTGCCTCTAGTATTCATAGCATGAAATAAATAAATCAACTGATAAAAGCCATTTGTCACATATTTGACAAAACTCCTTACAGATTAAAATATAGTATGTGTAGTATTAATTGACTCTCCAAACCAGATTTGCATTTTTAAGCTTCTTGATTTTGTTAACAATAAAATAAAAAAGTCATATGCTATAATGACTTTGGTAGTGAATAATTCAAAATTTCAATGTACTGATTTAATAGTGTTTTCTTGCCTGCTCAAAAATTCAGCTTTTATTCTAGAATGCACATTGAGTTATTCCCACTATTGTAAAGGCAAATTCTTTTTTGCTATGAATTAAACAACTACATTTTATAGACCAGAAGGCTTTTAAACTTTACAGGGAACTAAAATATAACAACAATATATATCTGTAACAGCATAAAAAGCAATAAAACTGAATAAAACAAGAGCTAGTTTTAAAATCTGCAAATAAAACAGATTTCCTTTTGTAGCTACTGAAAACAAACTCCATAATTGTAAAGTGCTAAATGACTTTCAGAAAGGTTGGAAGACACTGAAATTGTTTATGTTTAAGTTGGAAGATATTTTTCATCAATGAACTTACAAATTAGAAAGAATTAAAAAGTAACAAGTAACAGCCACCATCTCTCACTTTTACCAAAAACCAAATGCTACCCAGCTTTGGCAATACTTGGCAGGGGGCTATAGGTTTGTAAATATAGGCTGTGTAAATTTTCAAGGCAGATCATTAGGCTCTCTTAAGGTCTTCCCAGTGGAAAAAATTCACAGACATTCAGGAGTTAACAGCAAAGAACCTGCCATATAGAGCTTTAAAAGAAAGTAAATATAAAATAATAATAAAAAACCCCCACCTACCTTTAATGTTTTTTCTCCCTTTTAATTTTTGTTGAAAATTTTACTGATATTTCCTAGGCATGCTTCTTTTTAAATTATTGATTATTATTAAGTTAATATTTATTGCTTCACAATAATTATAGATTTTATGGTCAGATTTTAAATTTTAACCATCCACACTAAAAATGAAAGTTTATCATCCTTAATACCAATAAAAATATTTATACTTGGCTGTTTTTATCCTCTGTGCATTCAAAGAAATTGAGCTGAATGCATTTTGAGATCCAGTAATCGAAACTGATTTGAGAGTATAAAAAGATAGGCCAAACATAGAGTGTGGGTTTCCTAAAAATTACTTTACTGCCTGGTTATGTGATAAATAGTACAGATAATAATGTTCAATATCCAAACAAGGTAAACAAGTTTAAAAAGCACCATTCATTTCTATAGTATAAAGAGTATCTGTAAGTTCCTTAAGCAGGCTGTATTGTATATATTGCTATTATAACTTTAGTATTCTTTAGTTTTATCTTATAATTGCAAAATCTTTCATAACCTAATGCACATATTCCTCTACATGATCCAAGGCTTTAGTAATGATCCCAGCCTCTGAATTAAAAGGTCTCCAGAAAACAAGTGCACAGCTAGCACATTCATTGTTACAGCTACAATGAGCGAACCTGGACCAAATAAACAGTTCCACTTCTTTTCACCTCAAGATCAAAAAGGACACTAAAGAGTCTCATAAAACCAAATACACCATCAATACAAGTTTCCATCCTTTCCATCAAAATACTTAATCCCACTAAAAATAACCTAAAAAACATTTTGCATTATTGAACAAAGCTCCATGCAGATATGTTAAAGATGCTCGGCTTACCGGTGGTGATGTCATCGTCAACAAGGTCATGCTCTTCCTCCTGGACTTTGGCTTCAGGCCCTGTGGCTTCAGAAGCCGTGGTGATAGTCTGCATGGCTTCTGCTGTGACTCCAGCTAAAACAAATGGGAAGCACAAGGTTTCATTTAAAAAAAAAATGAAAACTAAGGTGAACCAAAACTTTTAAAGCTTTTTACTTACCAGATGTAAATACTATACATTAAAAAACATATATATTCACCAAAACTAGGATGAGACACAAATCAATGAATAAAACATTCATTTTTATGTATATATGTGCATGGGTACATACCATATTTAGTTTTAACTAAGATCTGGGAAAAACAGAAACAGGATGCTAAAGTAAATTGCATTTTTACTTGATTGCTTTCAATGTTTTTTGCTATAGTTACTTTAGTTGATTTAAACAATTACGCTACAAAGAGGAAAACAAATCTTGAAAGTGAAAGACTATTTTAAAATGTTACTTATCTTTAATATTAGTTTATTTATACCTTGGGGGTTGGGAGGAAGGATAATGACAAGAGAAGGAGTAAGAGACCTGAAATTCACTGCCCCCCAAAAAGTATAACATCTCCCTCAATGGAGGAATTCAATATGAGGTCAGATAATTATTACACTAAAAGAACTTGACTGAAAGCAGACGGATGAAGTAGTTCACAAGCCAAAACTTTCCATTCTGTGAATCACTAGAGATTTGCCAGTTCATACAAATGTGTTTTCCTTACGCACCTATCTTTCCATCTTTGATTTTATATTTTATTGTCAATTTGCATCTACCACATTATTTTTAATTTGGCAATGGATAGTAGGGTGTATCAATATTTTTTATAGGGTTATCAAAAGGCATTAATCGTGGTAACAACAAATCTCACCATAAGAAGTTACTTTCGGAGTTAAACCTTTCTAATCAAATCTAAATAAGTACTTCAAGAACTGTCTATACAGGATCCATTCAAATATTTTAAAAATCAAAAACTATAAACATTCAAGGACTTATTTTCTTCCAAGGTGTATTAATTTAAACATTTCTCTGTGAAATTCAGCCTTGCTGTCTCAGGTTTACCAAAGGCATCAAAAAAGGGAGACTCTTAGTCATTAGCCACCACGAAGGATCCAGACATGGACCTAACACTAGGCAGTTCCAAGCCCTAATGATTTATATTTGGGGAATAGGACACACCATTATAGTACCACCACTTATTAAGAGTCACTCTTAAAAAAAAGTCGTGCTAAAGAATGACCCCTGATGAATGGAAAATGACAAAGCCACCCCTTTACAGAAGAATTTTTATTTTTGGATTTACAAGGTAAATTTTAACATAAAGGAGGGGACTTACTAGAAAAATAGTATTAATTACTTAAGTAAAGATATTAATAGCTATCAGTAAAATAATTACAAAGAGGAGATAAGGTAAGCATCATGTTCTTAAATAGGGACATTCCTCAAATATAAAATAAAAAAATGATTTCATATTATTAAATCAAAATATAAATCTTTGAAATCCCCCATTCTCATTTCTTGCTTAAAATTTGATAATTTTGAAAATGATAGAGAAATAGGGAAAATATTAAGAAACAGTTTGAATAGTAACAATCATTATTGGTATTGTCCTTTTCTGTAAAATTAAGAAATTCAATAAAAATAAAGCTGGAATTTAGGTAGTAACAAGTTTACGAATCCATTTACATTCATCTCATTTAATCAGAGAGACTAATTGCTCAACATAACACAGTTACTAAATTCAGGAACAACAATTGAGATGTAGGTCTTCTGATATCAAACTCCAACACAGATTTACCACAAAGTTCTTCTAGGGCCTGAGTTCCTGGGGGGAGGGTGGGTGGTATCACAAAACATCACAGCATAACCATGAGAAATCACAGAATCACACAATACTAATCATAAATATGACCAAGCCCTCTGTAGAGTTCCTGTGTTGTTTCAGGCAACTATTTAACTGAGGGCATTCAGTATTTAGGGATAGCTTAAAGAGCAAACAGGTACATATCAAAGTAACTGAGGTTGAAAGACCAAGAAATATGCTGAAACTGGTTCTTTGACGATCCTTTCCAAAACATAGTAAAGGTTATAAAATGCTTGGCAGAAAAAAGAAAATACAAAAAAGGAAAAGAAAACTACAGACCAATCTTTCTCATATTGTCTCAAAAATTCGTAATAAAATATAAGCAAACAGAATTCAGCAACATATAAAAAGAATTGTACACCATGACCAAGTGGGTGTACTTGGATCCTTTATTCCAAGGGATCCAATTTTTCAAAATCAATCAATCTAATCCAAAATAGTAACAGGCTAAGAAGAAAATTACCACGTGATCATATCAATCATTTGACACAATTCAGCAACCATTCAAAAAACTCTAAGAAAAATAAGAATAGAGGGGAACTCCTCAACTTGATAAAGAGCATCTACTAAAAACCTACAGCTAAGATCATACTTAATGATGAACATCTGAATGCTTTTACTGTATGATCAGGAATAAGGCAAAGATGTCCACACTCACCACTGTCACTTAACATAACACTGGAAATTCTACCTAATGAGTTTTAGCTAACGCAACAAAGCAAGAAAAGGAAATATTATAAAACACATACAGTTTGGAAAAGATGATGTAATTGTCCCTATGCGATGGTTAATTTTAAGTGTTAACTTGATTGGATTAAAAGATACCTTGATAGTTGATAAAGAATTATTTCTGGGTGTATCTGTGAGGGTGTTTCCTGAGGAGACTGGCCTGGGAGTCGATGGAGTCGGAATGCTCTGCCTCAGTGTGGGTGGGCACCGTCCAACGGGCTGAGAAGCCAGGTGGAAAAAATGTCAGAGGAAAGGTTTGTTCTCTCTCCTAGAGCTGGAACATCCTTCTTCTCCTGCCCTTGGACATCAGAACTCCAGGTTCTCCAGCCTTTGGGCTCCAGCACTTGTACTCAGTGGCCCCTCCAGATTCTCAGGCCTTCAGCCTCAGACTGAGAGTCCAAGCATTGGTTTCCCTAGTTCTGAAGATTTTAGATTGGACTGAGCCCTGCCACTGACTTCCCTAGGTCTCCCACTTGTAGATGGCCTATCGTCGGACTTTCCAGCCTCCATAACTGTGTGAGCCGATTCCCCTAATGCCGTCTCATCCTTCCATCCACCCATCTATAGTATTGGTTCTGTCTCTCTCTCTCTCTCTCTCTCTCTCTCTCCCCCACCTACCTACTTACCTACCTATTGTATTGGTTCTGTTTCTCCAGAGAACCCTAACACATCCTCTTCAAGGATAAAATAATTTTCTACATGTAAAATCCGGAGAAATCACCAAAAACCTCCCATATACGTGTTCATGGATTGGAAGATTCAACATAGGAAAAGATATCAATTCCCCCCAAATTGATATGCAGGTTTACTACAGTCCCTATCAAAATCCTAGCAAGATTTTTTGTAAATATAGACAAAATTATTCTAAAAGTATATTAAAAATACCAAAGGAACTAGAATAAAACAGTTTTAAAAAAGAATAAAGCAGGGAAAAAAATCAGACTACCCCATTTAAAATTTAATATAAAATTATTAAAGCTACATGGCTTTGATAGAGCAATAAACATGTAGGTTAATGTAACAAAATAGAGAATGCAGAAATAGCCACACACCAATATGCCCAACTGATTTTAGAAAGAGGTGCAAAAACAACTCAATGGAAGAAAGATAATCTCTTCAAAACATTGGCTGGAGCAACTGGACACCCATAGGCAAAAAAATGAATCTTGACCTAAGGCTCACACCTTATCAAAAAACAAACTCAGAATGGATCATGGACTTAAATGTAAATCTCAAAATTATAAAACTTTTAGGAAAAAAATTAGAAGAAAATCTTTGAGATCTAAGGTTAGAATTGATACCAAAAGCATAATCCATAAAAGGGAAAATTGGCAAAGTAGACTTCATTAAAATTTAAAAACTTTTGCTCTACAAAGACCCTATTAAAAGATGAAAAATCAAGCTCCAGACTGGGAGAAAAGATTTACAAATCACATATCCAAGGACTAGCAACTAGACTATACAAGGAGCTCTCAAAACTCAACAGTAAACAATTTGGCAGTTCTTCAAAAGGTTAAACATACAGTTATCATATGACCCAGCAATTTCACTACTAGGGAATAAAAACATGTATCTCCACAAAAAATCATATGTGCATGTTCACAGCAGCAGTATACATAAGAGCCAAAATGTGCAAACAATCTAAATGTCCATCAAATGATGAATACATAAATTGTGATATATTCACACAATGAAATATTATATAGCAAATACAATGAAATGAAGTTCTGATACATTCTATGACATGGATTTACATTAAAAACATTACGCTAAGTAAAAGAAGTCAGTTGCAACACATAACATGTTGTATAATTCCATTTACATGAAATATCTAGAAGAGGCAAATCTATGAAGACAGAAAGTAGATGAGATTAGCCTAGGGCTGAGAGGGGTGGAGGGAATAGGGAGTGACGCTAATGCAGACTGGGGGTTTCACTTTGGGGTGATGAAAATGTTCTGAAGTTGATTGTGGTGATGGTTGCACAACTCTTTAAATAAGCTAAAAATCCCTGAATTGTAAACTTTCAAGGGTGAATTTAACGGCAAGTGAACTATATGTCAGTAAAGCTGCTTTTTAAGAAGCTTGCTTTTCTAACATTCCAGAACAACCAAGGCATCTGTGCTACTTCTGTATACCCTCCTGGTACTTTTTCTGCAATACAGCTAAAGAAAAAGGGAAGAAAAAGAGCTACATAGAACATTTATACAAAAGAAAGCAAAATTTACCCTGAATACTTTGTGTCAGAAAGACATGATGTTCCAGTTTTTAATTAAAAAAAATTAAACTACATTCTTGATTTTGACACTTGTAATTCTCTCTATTAATCCTCACAGTCAAAATTTCTGCATTATTTTGTTCTAATACAACCAATAAAAAGTGATTGATTTGTTTACTTCAAAATTATATACATTTCATTTTTTAAAGATCAGTGAAATATCCTAATTTCCATAGGACTGGGCATTGTGATGGTAAAAACTACCTAATATTCTTAACCTTTTCTGGAAGATAGTAAAGGGTTAAGAGATACTGAGAATGGGCAAACCAAATCACTATACTCAACTCTTAAATCCAAATGGCAGTGTTCATTTAAAACTAATTTTAACTGTTTACTTAAGAAAACGATAGATGCTTTTCATTTTGAACTTCTGAACCACATAGTTATGGTAAAAGATTATTAAAAACCATTATTTAATACTTCTAAGCATGATAATCATTATCCATAAAACAAGGAATAACATTTTTTAAAATTCTCAACCATATATCAGTACCTTATAACAGGTAGACATTATAGTAGACTTTCTGCAACAGGCAAAACAGACATCAAACCTGTGGTTGCCAGGGGTTAGGGGTGGGATAAAAGGATTGACTACAAAGAAGTAGAGCACATTTTTTAGAATAGTGAAAGTCATCTGTATCTTAATTGTGGGAGTGGATACGTGACTATCTATATGTGTTCAAAACTCACAAAACTATATATTAAGAAGTGTGAATTTTACTATACATCAATTATACCTCAATAAACTCAACTTTTAAAAAAAGATACAATAGTAGATACTACATCACTGTCACAAAAGAGAATTGAAGATTATGCCAGAATACAATGCTATTTTCAATGAAACACAGGGACTAGAAAAAATGCTTTACTCTCTTCATGATAGTAAAAGCCTCAGTTTTTTGAAGCATAAAAATCATTTTCTTACTATCCACCATCAAAGAGGATGAAATATTTTTGAGAAATATGAAAAAGAGTCCAATTAGAAAATACTTATATGGAAATGTCAGTTTGTTAATAATCAAGGTTACAAATGTTGTCAATTAATTACATGGTGCTACTTTGGTATTTTCTTATGTACTTGATGTGAGCTTATTTATCAAATTATACCATAAAATCTAAAAAGACTTTCTGAGTATCTCCAAAGTATTTGGCAGTGATGAATATCTCATAAAAGTCCAATAAATATAGCTTGAACAGAATTGAATATTTTCTATTCCATGGCACAAATTATGTTATTTAAATATACTAGAAAATAACAGTAAGGGTGCTTTGGGGGAAAAGATATAATAAGGAAATGAAGACAGTAAAGAGATATAATAAAAAAGAGACATAATAAATTAATGGAAAGATGTGAGACATTTAAAAAAAAATCAGTGAATCCCCAAATCCAAATTTCACAAAATAAAAAAATGAATGTACATTATATCAGACAAGAGTTCTCTATAAATGGGTTCTATACTGCAAATCAGGGGTCAAATACGAAAAATGGAATGGAGGAGAAAACTGGTTTAAGTGAGGACACAACAGTAAAAGGGAGGGGGAGCATTGTGGCTAGTAGCATAAGTAAGAGTTAACAAGGAAGACGACTATGAGATTTTCATAGATCACTCTTCGTTGTGAGAGCTCTATGTACATAAAACTTTCTCATTTGTATGCAATCCTTTTTAATCACTTTAGAAAAGTTTTTAAAAATGTAAATATAGAAATGCAGTCTTCAAAATCAATGGAATAAAACTACACTCAACTATCCCTAGCAATAAAATTAGACACGTTATTCTAAAATTTATGTTTTCATAAGTTTATAAATTACCTTTATAAATTTTTTTTCCAACTGGCTAACAATATCTGAGTAATAATAAATAATATTAACTTAGAAGACTACAGTGTCATGTGATTAACTTGAAACATCAAGAATAAAATACTAAATTTTAATATAGGAATATTTGAAATACAGCACTTTATCTAATATTGAAATGTAAAACCACTTCAGTTCATTATAATTTTATTATTTTATTGAAGACTAAATGTAAGTGATAAACAATATTGTTAGGACCAAGAATGAAGAAGGATATTTATAAATATTAACCAAAATTATATTTCTCATTCTCATGGTAATATACATTTCCACTGAAATTAAAAAATGGATCCAAAAGAATAGCAGATATTTTTATTTTATCAGTTTCTCACAACTGTCGTTTTCCAGTGGTCCAATTAAAGTACACTGAAGGCAATAATTTGATATGAACATTTACTGTGAATGAAGTAAAATTTAACAGTAAGGGAGTATGTGAGTAGCTACAGTTTCTTTTCAGGCAGAAAGCTTGAATTTATTGGAAGCAGATCTCTGCAGTGACTGACCAACACTGCCCCACATTCCCCGCAATCCTTATGACAGACAGACAGCCTGCCTCACATTAATTCACTTCACACCACTTCTATCGATCCACAGCCGGTTCCCTAGTCTCTCTGCACACATTGCCTGTCTGGCTGCCTACATCCACATCAGCACACACACACAAAGGCCATAGAAAGATAACCTTTTGCTTTCCATTAAAGACACAGTATCCACTTTTCCTTTTGCAATAACATCAAAAATATAAAATATAACGGTATGGATGCTGTCTTGTAGAAAAGTCTTCCTGTAAGAAATGTTGTGGGTATTTATCTCTTATTCTGAATAATGATCATTTCAATTCAAAAACAAGTTAGTTTATTAAAGGCCACAGAGCAATTAGAGAAATAACCAAAATGTCTTCAAGTTTGAAGAAGAATATAATAATTATTTGGTAACATGAGTTTTGATCTATATTTTTAAAGACATGAAATACATTTTTTTCCTAACTAGTGTTTTGATTTTTTTTTGGAAAACTGCTCTTATATAAAATGTTAATTATAAGGAATTCTGAAAGCAACAAAAGGAACATATTTTACTAAAAAACACACAAGGAATAGAAAACACAAGAAGTATACTATATCAACAGAATATTAATGTGAATGTATAAGGCTTCATTATACCTCTTTCCCCAAAAGAACCTGAAAATGATCCATGGTAAAAATCATGCCTAATTCTTTTAATTCATTGTATGTACTTTTTCAAATATTTCAGTTTGATTTGCAGGCTATGAGCTGACTTAACATCAATTTTGGTTTGAAGAGACACAAATAAAACAAAGATTTATATTGTTCAACCTACAAAGTGTTATGAAACAAAGGCAAAACTGTCTTGATACACAACTGTACTAAAACGTAAAATTATAACCCCTGGGTGATTAAAAATCAAAATTGTAACCAGAAACATATATCTCAGAACTGTGCAAAGTACATTCTCCTAAATAAGAAGGTAACTTTGAAGCCCTTCGTGGATTTATTTTTATTTTTGCTAGGATTATACAGGCAGAGATAACAGCATCAAATACTAACAAAAACAGCACACTAAATACATGCAGTACATTAAGTATGTTCTTCTTTATAATAACAGAAAGTTGCTCTGGAAATCAAAGAAAGGAAAACTGACGAAGGCTACTGAAGCTGATGGCTTTAAAATGAGGAAGTTAAGATTTGGATTGGGCCCGAAGACTGGGATGGATCTGAACAAGGGAGAGGCTGGCATCACCAGCAAGAGTAAAGCAAAGCCACTGCAATGATGAAGACAGGTGACCTAAGTGTGCAATGTTCTCTTCATTATCTTCAATGCCCATGGAGCACTCAGGCTACTATATATATTAATAATAGCAAGCCCTGTACCAGGTATTAGAGACACCAGGGTAGAAAAGATATAGCCTTAGCTTCTAAGAAGCTCCCATGTGAGCTGAGGCCATGGGGAGGATGGAAAACAGATCAGCGGTTGCCAAGGATTAGGGGGAGAGGAGTTCATTACTAAAGAGGCTATGAAAAGAAATAGGTGAGGTGTTGAAAATGTTTTCTATGGTATTGTGGTGGTGGATACTTGACTCTACTCATCTTTCAAAACCCAAAGATCTATATGCCACCCAGAATAAATTTTATTATATGAAAATTTTTACAAAATAATGAATTAACCATAATGCCAGGGAAACCCAGGATGAAATGAAGATTCTGACAAATGAATCTAAGTGTATTACAAATGCACACCATAACCTCACTGAAGGTGTTAAGAAAAAAGGAGCTGACCTAAGAAACACTAGACAAAAAGGACTGTATACAAATACTAATAGCCAGTAAACTGGTTTTTCACATGGTATGAGTTAGCAATTCTAAATTACTTTTTATGTCTACTAGGGTTGAAGATACAAGTAAATCTATTGTAGATAAGGAGACTCAGGTTTCTCAAATTCAGAGAAAGAAATGACAAATAAGCAAAGGAGGAAGACTAGAATGAAATCTGTGGTGGTGGATGAAAATGAGAGATATCAGTACAAACTCATGTCTGTTTTAATATATATGAACACACAGAATGATAGATACAGAAATAATTATACCTATGTGGGTATACATAAGTTAGTATGCTCACACGTTTCCCAGTTCTGTCCACCAAGAGGACGCAGAAGCAGTGAAACATCAGTAGCAACAAGCACACCTAGCACCCAGATCTTAGTTTCTAATGCCTTCATTAAAAGGAACCCGGGCTCCCTAGAGAATGGCCGATTCTAGCACTGGGGCAGAGAAACCACTAGATGAGCAGGGAGCAAGTGTCGGAAAATAAAGAAGTGCTTTAAGAAAAAAAAGAGAGACCCTATCGAAATGACACTGAAGCCAACTTAAAGAGCTCCCTATGACCAATGCTAGAATGATCTGAGCAACAAATTAACATTATAAAAGTTCTATTCCTTAAATAATTATTATGAGCCTGCTAAGGGCTTAATGGTGGGTCTTTGCAACAAAAAATAAGGTCCTGGATCTTGACCCTGAGGAGATCTCAGTGGAGTACTTATTGCATGTATTTCTTCCTATGAAGACTGCATGGCTTCAATATCACAGTGAAATACAAACTAAGTCTCAAAATGTAAATATATATTTATACATAGAATATAAAGAAAGAAGTAAAATGGTAAGCCTCAGAGAAAACTAAGAAAGCAGGGGCATGAAATATATTTACTTCAGCCTGGAAACATGACAAAGTGGCATCAAACTGCTGAAGATATAAACATTCATACACTGTAATGAGCACAATGCATCTATAGAAGCACATCATTATTCCACTACATTACACTGATTAAATCTCACAATTCATTTTAAAGACTATTCATATCTAACCAATGATTTAGAGGAGAATGAAAAGTTGAATTAACTAAGGGAGCACCAATCATTGCCTCTGGCAGAGCTTTTAAAGAATTAACTTGCAAACAAAGTTATAAAAAGAATGAAAAATGAGCCAGACAAGTACCAAGATAGAAGAGATACTACAATGTATAAAGAGAATAGAAACTTTCATTTTCTAACCCACTCTCAATCACATAAGCATAAGTACACTATCCCCTAGAAATGTAATTGGAAAGAAGGCAACAAATGTATCATGTTTAATTACTGTAGCCCAGGTTTCTTAACTCATTACTGATATTTTGAGTTGAATAATTCTTTGTTGGCAGAGGCAAGGGCTGTCCTGTTTAGCAGCATCCCAGGCCTCTATCCACTAGATGCCAGCAGCACACTCTGCCCTAGTTGTGATAATCAAAAATGTCTCCAGATATTGCCAAATGTTGGGGTTGGGGGGTTGGAGGGCTGGTGTGCAAAATCATGCCTGGTTAAGAAACACTGAGCTGGCCTAATAAGTCTCAAAGCTACAAGCAAACTCTCCAAGTCAAGTAAGGTGGGATACACTTTACCCAACGGGATCATATTAAAGTCAACTCCCTCTGCACCCACCCTGTAACCACTATTATTGATAGAAATGTGCTGTCCCATCAAAGCAGACCGACATGCTTTCTGCAGATAGTGATTATTATCTAGTTACTATGATTAAATGTTCTATTATAAAACACAAACAAAACCATTATATCCTTTAAAAATAAAATGCTTTTAACCAAGGAAACATTATTGTCTTTGGTCCATTTATATATTATCAATAATAATATAACAGATTACAGAAACATTTCCAAAATTAGTATTTCCCTAGGGCATATATAAAAGTGATGGTAGTGACAGAAAGTGGTTTTATATATACATATGTAACATTATAGGTAAAGATGATAGGTTTAAAGTGTCTATAAAGACCTAAGTGAAGATGACTGAACTAAATGGGATCACATTTCTGTTCATATTTTGCATCTAGAACAATGTTATGCTCCAAGTATGTGCACAGTAAAATTTGGTTAAACAACAAGGTTGCTTTTAAGTTTTTTTTTAGGTAGATTGATAAAAGTTTATTCTGATGAATCTACAAGATGGGGTTGTTTCTTCGGGAATGGGGAAGTCTATCACTCTAACGAAGGGATCTGGTACTCCAAGCATGATCATCAACCTGAAATTGGAACATCTTAACAAACTCTGTGTTCAATCAGAATTAATTGCTTCTTCCCCTTTTCCTATATATCCTACTTATATCTATTTTATGACATTTATATTTCAAACACCGGTGTGGAACTAATTAATCACCTATCAATCAGAGAATGAATTCCTAAATTTTCCATTTATTTTCAATGAACTATAAGATGATTTGTTTCTTCTCTTTATAGGGTTCCACTATTAAGGTTCCAGCAAATGGAAGACTCTTCAGTCCTTAGGATTGCAGTTTGATTTCTTTCCTCTTTAATTAAAAAACAAAAACAGAACAAAACTCATTTTGAACTGCTTAATGTACTATCGCAGAAAATTTGGAGATGATTTTGAGTTTTGACTTTCCCTTTTGTTTTCCATTCCATGCATTCCCTTCTACATTGTTTATTAGCACATCTTAATCTAATAAAAATTAAAGAAAATGTAAAAGAACCTATTGCAGTATGTGGATTCAGTAGGTATTAAATTTTTTTTTCTTTTGTATTTTACATAATTACTGAGCTCCTGCAAATTTGATGACAGAGGTCAGTTAGATAATCATACCTCATTTTTAGTAGTAAAATTCCATTAAGTTTTTTTTGGTGGAAATTTAACTTTTAGAAACATTAGCACATTATAAGTAAAATCCCACCATAGTTACTGAGGCAAAAATCTTTATATATCAGCTGAGTTTTTGTTGAGTTTTCTAAAAATGATGGGTTTAAAATCAGTAGTCTCGACAAACATACATAATCAGTATAGATCTCTTGTTCAAGGTACTTCATTTTCACAAAATCAACTAAATTAATTTCCTCAGAGTCATGAGACCACCTGAGTGGGTAGGTGGGGAGAGCGGTGATAAAGAAATCTTCAAATGGAGGTGAAGATTTTCCCCACCGTGAAATCCCTTAACTAAGGGAAAGAGAAAGAGGTGTAACCAGTCCCATGAACAAAACACAGGATGAACCCCTCAACATGTTCTCCCTGCAGCTTTTTTTAAATTTTTTAATTGTTGTGGGTACATAATAGTTGTTTATCTTTATAGGGTACATCTCCCAGTGAGCAACCAAATAGCAAGGAGCATGTCAGTTTGTGATCTGAAAATACCATTTCCCACTAAAGGACCAAGGCTCCTACATGAATTGAATCAGGTTGAAGTCAGGAAATGTACAAGGTGAGTACAGAATATCTTGTCAGCAAGTAAGCCATCAAAGACATCTTACCCAAAGGATTCAGGCGTCAACTAAAGAGGCTCCCACTGATCAGATGGGGCAATTTGAACAATAAGAACAATTACTGTAATAGACCAAAATCTAAACATGTTTCAATCTACGAATTCATACTAATACTTAAATAAAGAATTCATATTTAAAAAATAACTTCGAGTCTTTGTTCTGTCCTTTCTGAAGTGCAACTCAGTATATAAAATAGTTAATGAGGGTAAGATTCTCCTTAGAGAAGTAGTCTAGCTAACAAATGAAGAAGGCATATTAGAATTTACAATGTCAGGATTTGCTACTCTAATTGGCAAAAACCATCACAGTACAAACTTCCTAATTTATTCCACAAAGAAATCAAAAAGAAAAGGAGGGGGAAGAGGGTGGAGACAAGTAGATGATTGATTGATTGATGGCTAGAAATTCTATAGATTGAAAGAAATCTAAGAGACATATCAACCAACTATAATATATGGACTTTTCTGAATTCTAAATTGAATAAACTATAAAAAAATTATGAGACTTATTGGGGAAATATAAACACTGACTGAGTTATTGGATATTAAGAAATTGGTTTTAATTTTTTTGGCATTCTAAGAGTATTGTAAGTTTTTTTTTTTTTTTCTAAAGATGCTTATCTTTTAAGATACAAACAGATATTTATAGATAAGGTGATACTGTGTTTGAGAACTGCTTCAAAATAATGGGGTGGGGGACAAGATGAACAGCTACTGAGAACATAAGACTGCCCAGGAGTTAGTAACCACTGCAGCTAGGCAATAGGTATGTGGAATGTCATTACATTACTCTGCTTTTAAATATGTCTGAAATATTCCAGGATAAAAAGTTTTAAAAACTGAATAGAAAAACACATATTTTTAAAATCCAAAACCAGTCTACAAAGTTAGACTTTGGCAAACAGATCATTTAACAAACTATCCCAAATTCTCTCTGCAGCAACTCTAAGGGGAATAAGAAATAAAGATTTACTGATTAGTAGTAAAGGTTACTACAATTTCTTTGAAATGATCCCCGTTTGACATGTTTTCTTTCCAAATCTCTACCCTACCCCCCACCAATCCCAATTAAGGATATTTGGCACATTAATAGAAAGGAAAGAGGTAAGTCTGCTTCTGTAAGAAGCATTTAAGTGTGCATTGGTCAAATGTTAAAGAAAAATAAAGTTTATATCCGTTATCCTATTCATGTGTTTGAATGATAAACTTTAAGAATGAAAGTTTCTGTTGTTCACCACGATTATCTCATGCAAACCATAGGGCCACAGGGCATGCTTAGCCAATGATAAAAAGAGGTAGCAAGTATGTGCAGAATTAACTACATTAGAATTCCTCAACCAAAAATTTAATCTAAAACAAAATCTCTTGCACATACTTTAAATTTTGAGTGCAAAAGAAAAATAATCAAAAGTCAAGGAGTGTGCTTTAGAAAGGCATACAAATTGATTTACTGATTCTACACAGAACATGTCACAGACACTTTACTGTACTTATTATTCCTTAAAAAAAAAAAAAAAGAAAAAGGATATCCAAATTAACATATCTAACCTCATCCAAAGGCAATTCATTAAGTCATATGTGCAAAAAGTGATTATTATGAAGGATTACCAAATGGATCATGCCTATGAAAAGATGACTTAGTATATATGAAATCTACACTCACATTATACATATGTACCATTACAGTTACATACAGAACAAAGTTCTAAAACCAGACAGGTGGCCAATCCATGTCTGACAGGTTAGCATATCTTAAATCAAAATAATATTTTCCTCTCTAATTATTGTCATCTGATTTGCAAACCATGAAATGAAAAAATACAGGTCCTTGGTTGTGGAGGTGAGTATCACCTTTTGAAACTCATCCCACCTGCCTCTCACCTATACCTTTGAGAACCACCGTGCTCAAGTTCCTTGGGTATTGATGAAATGAAATAGTGAAGGTCTGGCCCCAAGTACCCATCCAGTTCTATATGGGAAAAGCTTGGGATGGTCTCAGGATGATCTCAGAATCCTGACCACACCTTAAAAATGGGTGATATCTGATATTATGTGGTCACTTTAAAACCTAATATTTTATGAAAAGCACCATGACTCTTTAGATTAAGACTACCAATGCTCAATTCTCCATCCAATACCCACAATTCAGAGGTTCATTTCTAGTTTAGTTTCTCTGTCCTTGATATTATTTGCGTTGAAGACTGACCCTTGCTTAAGGAATAAAAGCCCAAACAGATAAAAATCAAAACAGAACCTGAGACATTAGCCACTACCTAGCAGGGAGTAAGGAAAAAGCCTCCTTTACTTCATGCCTGAGATATAAAAGTGTCTCAAAAATAAGCTACTTTATATCTCTGTACTTATAAGCTATGTCACTACTTGTCTAGTAATGTTTAATTATTAGACAAGGATGTAATTTAATTATATATTTTAAAATAAGAACTATCCCTGCTCCTCATCTCCCACTTCCATTCCCCAAAGCTGTGTATTCTTTCGTTCAAATGCACATTTCAAATTTAAGTCTCATCTTTTCCTGGTAAAATGTAAAGTCCTTTCATAACAATTATAAAAAAGAACAGTGAATATAGCACTGATGTTGACTGTAGAAAAAATTTTTAAAAACAACAAGCAATAAAATAGGTGGTTGTGGTTGTTTTCATCTCTAAATCAAGCAAGGAAAATCTTTTCCAGTGATAGGTAAGTTTTATAGAACACAGAAAATATGTACAGAAAAATTACAAAAATACTAAGTACTGTTACAGATGACTGGATTGGCATTTAACAGGCTGAAAGAAACCAGATCAATCTCAATCTTGCTGGGGTCAATTCGGGTGCTCAAACAAATAAAACAAATTTTTTTCTTTATGTTTGTGTACTAGAGGTGCTAAAATATTAACCAAGTCTGCAAATGTCATGCACAATGAAACCATTTATAAATATTAAAACATATTTAAAATATATATTTGTATCAAAATCTGCTTAATAAAAACAGATAGCTGATGTAATAAATCATTAGGACGATATCAC
This sequence comes from Eulemur rufifrons, assembly GCF_041146395.1. Classification (NCBI taxonomy): domain Eukaryota; kingdom Metazoa; phylum Chordata; class Mammalia; order Primates; family Lemuridae; genus Eulemur; species Eulemur rufifrons. The sequence goes on from NC_090987.1 coordinate 14,832,236, forward strand.
TAGGGAAAAATAAAACATAAAATGCCATATTTCAAATAAAAGCAGGAAGAGGAAGAATGGATTAAGCAAGATGTTTAGGTTTAATTTGATCATTGTAATCCCAGAATTTATAAATGACATTAGAACAAAATCTACCACTAGCTATTATAATCAAAATATTACAGGTAAAATAGGTTCATATAATTTTCTTACAATAACTTTAAATCACTGTTTTCCTTCCAAACTGCATGATCTAGTCTGACACATGCAGATCACAAGGCCAAACTAAAATAAGACAACACTACAAATATATATAATATGCAATTAATCATAAAGAAATAAGAGAATCAGAAATACAGCATAAAATTATAAATGCTTCACAAACCAAAAAAAAAAAAAAAATTGGATCTCTGCATGCAAATTCAGTGCCTAAGAGTTCAGACACCAGAAGATTATCAACTTGGCTTTTTGTTCTGTAAAAACAAATTGAACAGGACTCTGAGTATCTGTACTGGAATAATCTGTACCAGAATAAAGAAAATTTATATTTAAAAGCTTACTAGACACTTGTTCTATTACAAAGACATGTTCCGGTATTCATGTGCAGTGTTTTGTAAAGTACTTTATTTCCATTAGCATTACAAATTTTTGTTCTTCAGCAAATCAGCAAGAGAATAATGGCACAAATCAATATCATACTCTTCATAGCAACTAATATTAGGTCATTTATTATAGCAAAGGCCACTAGAATCTCAGCTAAAGGTATATCAGGCATTTCCATTTGAACACCATTTTTTTTAAAAGAATGCGTCACAGGTTGAATGAGTGTTTTTCTTTTATAAAATAGTCTGCATAGGCTTAAGTACCTTCAGCTTCTTAAAGCAGACAGTGAGTGAACAAACACCTCAAAGAATGTCAGGTATGCCTCCTAGGGGCCTTGCCACCAACTACAACTACATGAGACCTAACAAATTTCTGCACTGAAAGTATGGAGATAGGGAGAGACTGGTGAACGAGAAAAGGAGGACATAAAGAAATAACTAAAATTATATCAGAGCCTTTCAGCCCCAACAGCTTTCCTACAGGGGCCAGATGATGACCAGTGTCCCCCTAAGAGGGATGAGATGGAGAGAAGCAGGTGACAAGTGCCACACTTGATGGAATCACCCCATGTCCTCACTGCTATACAAGGAACAAGTGACTGAACTTCCTTATGCTTCACTCCTTGCTTTGTCCCACAAAGTGGCAACCTGTCATGGGGCTCTGTTGACAGACTGTTGGCTCTATTGTCAGAGTACCCTGTATATGGAGGAGTTCGCAGGCAGCAGGAAGTGACCCACCCCAGTGGAGTTCCTAACCTATAGCATTACTTGATGAGAGAGTTTTCTGTTTATTACTTAGAAATAAAAGTCCAAATAACCAATCTATCCAGTAATGCTTTCATTTTTAATTTGTCACTTTACTAATTTCCAAGACTTATTAAAAATATATAAGGAAAATCACAAGAATATTAAAGGTTACCTCAAAGAACTCAAGTCACATGGAACAGATTTTCCTTTTAGATAGTTGTGACTGATTAAGAAATTTCATTGTTATTCCATTAGGTTAGTGGCCAAATATAGATAAGTAGAACAGTTCAATGCTGTTAAATACATGATCAGTCTAGAGTGCTTAAAATTAAGCTCAATATCTCTGACACTCCGCAAGAAAAAAGAGGAACAAATCCCTTAGGTCCCAATGAAACACTGCAAACAGATTCGATACAGATACAGTGTGTTTTGCATAACCCTTTCTGCCTCACAATATTAAAATTCACAAAGAACAGTAGTAGTTTTCAATCTGTATCACTCAGTCATAATTTAATACTTTCCCTTTCTGATCACAATGCAGAATCGTTTCCAGTTGGCTTTGTGAACACTGTCAGACAACTATTACAAGTATTTCGGAGGAAACCTCATGCTTTAATTTCAGCTGATTCACAAAACAGGCCTTACAAAAGGCGTAGTTTAGAATTATCAGTTCATTGTGAGCAACCAAATGACTTTCCCTTTCTTTCCGCAATTATAATGTTCTTGCTCAAAAAGAAAAGACACCCAGAATGCCACAAAAGCCCTGAGCAAGTAGTGGAGTAAGCAGAAAGTGAGGAGCCAGCAGGGACACCACAAAGTGCTTACACGAAAGCTTAGGCATTTTTTCATCAGAGAGGTCTTATTTTTAGCCGATTTACTCTTATTTTACATTTAATTCAAATAAACTTGGTTACCTGGTGTCTGCATTCCCACGACACTGAAAACAGCAAACTAGAAATCAGGGCAGAAGCTACTAGGGGTGAGACAAAATAGCCCAAGAGCAATAAAAATTGATAACAATTACTAGACAATAAAAAGAGGAGGAAGGAAAATTATAAAAAATACAATATGAAATGAAAGAGGCATATCAATCTGGGGGATTTTTCATTCAGATGAAGAGGTACATGCTCTTCCACAAGCAAGTGGTGGTAATTTTACAGCGTGGGCCAAAACAACACCTTGGTTTCTGAGAAGTTAAAAAAGCCAGAGACTTTTCGAAATATTTCAACCAAAACTGGATACACTTTTTAAAATAATCTGAACATCTAGTGATTTTTCAAACTCTTCCTTATCCAGAAAATCATTCCTTAAAAACAACCATCTCAGAGAGTTCCAAATAACTGGGGCATACATAAAAAAAGAAAGAAGGAAGAATGTTGTGTAGTTTAAGGCCTTCGTTGGGGGAGGGAGACTCACTTAAATCATATTTATCAAACCCACTCCCTATCCGTTCCCCCCATCCTCCTCCCACCAATAAACCCTGAAAATATCTGCCTACCAAAGACTGCACTAATATTTAAATTATTTTCACCAGCTACAGTATACTTTTCCACTGCCTCTATAATATATAGTTCCTCCTTACCTTCTTGTATATTGTTGGTCCATCCATATTTGTGCTCAGAATGACCACTACTTTATAATCATCAGAAAAGTGACTTCAATTCCAGGTTAAAAGAGGTACTACAGTGTGGCTTGTTGAAAGTCAAACCCAAAACATTTACTAGGAGGGTCTTTCATTGAACAAAGAAATCCTATTCTGTTTCCAAGGGGGATAAAAAGACGAGCCTAACCCTGGTAACCTTAACACAAAAGGAAGCTAAAAAGGCAGGGACTCGATAAGAACAAAGGATTGTGCTTTCTGATGACATCAATACGTATTAAACCCGATGTGTTACACATCCTTCTATCAATATCTGAGATGATAAATTTGCAAATTAATACTACATTGGCCATAACTGCATAAAATTATAATGGCACCCGTTTTAGAAGAGATTTTGATTTATATAATGGTAGTTACTTTTATGTGTTTAATGTTTCTGAAACTAAAAGAGGAGATGAGCCACTGTGAGCAAGCAGAATACAATGTGAGAGAAATAATTACGCTTGTGACCTCATGCCCTGTAAGGTCACTCTGCATCGAAGGCCAAAGGAAATCAGGAACCATCAGCATTTACCTCCGAGTAGTCACTGACAGAAATGAAGGGCAAGTGTGAGTGTATTTCATAAACCAGCAGGTGCTTGACCTCATAAAAAAGTCAATTATCAAAATGCTACATGTAGAATGTCACAAATAAGAAATACATAAAATTGGGTTCTGTACAACATCTGTACTTCAAAATAAATCTGAGACAACTCATAATATTTATCTTTATCCAAACTGTAATACAACAGTTTCACAAAATAACATCAATCCCTATTTAGTAAGAATAATCAATAGAATTTTTAAAAAGTGTTTTGGAACATGAAAGTGACTACATGTACATGCTAAAGAGGACTCAGGCAAGATCTGAAATATTTACATAAGTCAGTATTATGAAAATGTATGCAGTATGTATTGTTTCAGTCCTATTACCATTAGAATAGGAATCACAATGCACTTATCCTCAAATTTTCTATCAGAAATTAGGCATCAAAAGTTTATATACTCACATTTGTGCAGGATAAAATGCTTCCTGACTAGGTCAAGGACAGAGCTCCATTACTTGAAGCAAAATTCTTATATCACTCAATTAGGACCTGATTCTTATAAAAATCTGTGAGTTGCCTTTTCAGTTAAGGCAAACCATTGCTCCTTTTTCTTCCTAGTAATGTCCAGTCTACTGCCAGAATCCCTGGGCCATATAAATTAAAGTGAATTCTGAGGCAGCAGCAATAAGGAGAAAAAAACTATTGAAACCAGTATAGGAAAGAGAAGGGGGACAGCCAGCCAACATTCACTGCTTGCACTATGTACTGTGCTGGCAGTTTTACAAAGTTTCTCATTTAATGCTCTCAAGAGTCCTGAGAGCCAGGCACAGTGACACACTTGTAGTCTTAGCTACTCAGGAGGCTAAGGCAGGAATATCCCTTGAGCCCAGGAGTTTGAGTCCAGCCTGGGCAACATAGCAAGATCCCCATCTCTTTAAAGAGAGAGAGAAAGAAAGAGAGAAGCAACTGGCTTTGACCCATTACTTAAGTTCTCAAACCTGTGAAAGGCTTTTTATTGTATAAGTTACCTAAATAAACTACGGAAGATCTCAGTCAGTAAGATGAGTTGGCTTGAATTGTCATTTAGTCCTAGCCCAATCACTTACTGACTGCGAACTCAGAGAAAGTTACTACCCACTTTAAACCTCCGACTCCAGGTCTCTAAGATGAAGGTCTATCACAGTCCATCAGCCCTCTATGACATTCTGCTTTCCGGGTAAGAGCATTTTCTGAGTTTTAGGCAAATATCTAATACAGGCACTCTGAGACAAAGCTCAGTCATAAGTTAGGAGCTGTCAATATTGCTTAGGAAATTACAGCAGCTTTTAAATGTTTCGAAAGATTAAATTATAAGAAAATATCTGATGAATGGTATACTTACCAGATCCATTGCTTAAATATTTTCCTTACTTTGTGATTAAGAAGATTCCTATGCTAGAAACAGGTTTTAAGTTTCTAAAACAATGCTTTATAATGTAACTTGCTACAATGATCATCTCCTCAAACATTAATGACAATGGTGGAGGCGATTTCAGTACAAGCATGCGGGCGGCAGGTGTGGGCTGTCTACCAGCTGGCTCCATAACCTTTTGATCCCTTCGGACAGCAAATCTGTTCAACAGCCCTATGTGGTCATTCCTCATTTGTTGTATGCTTTCTTTTCCTTTCATACATTCAGAATCCCTACTCCTTTAGCTTGATACCCTTTTATTAAAATAGAAAGCTCCCAGTAAAGCAAACTGAAACTAATTTTACACTCAGTTGGTATAAAAGTTCCCGAAAAGATTAACATATTATATCAAGAGTTGTTAGTGTGTGATGTTTTAGTTACATGTGCAATGCATGTTTGTTTATTCTTTTGCTAAAAAAAAAAATTACAGTAACTGACAGGATTAAAACTTAAGTAAGCCAGCATTTAGTTAATAATGAAGTACTCCAGGATACTATAATTAAATACAAAGGACTTAATTACATAAATAGAAAGGTTTAAATTTGGCCTAAGAACAACTCAACTTATGTTTAAACAGTGATGATGAGAACCATTAAAGAGTAATATTCTAACAATTATTTTTCTGTTCCATTTTGTTGTTGTTAAATGTAATATGGCTGGAAAGGACACTGAAAGTAATATTAGTTAAGCCCAATATCAAATCATTCTTCCACACCCAATTAAGTTCTAAGGATGCCGGAGCAAGCAGGATAGAATAAATAGTGGTTAAGAGAATGAGTGTTTTGAGTCTGACAGTCGGTAACTAAGGGGCCTTCAGAAAGTTTCTTAATCTCTCCTGACCTCAGTTAACTCACCTGAAAGAAAACAAAAGGGGTAGGGGATAGAGGGGGGTGATGACAACAGTACCTACTTTCCAAGTTTATTGTACTGGTTAAATGAAATAACAAAGGCGAGGTACTTAGAAAAAGCCTGACACAGAGAAAGTATCCAATTAATGGTAGGTATTATCATTATTTTACTTATACTTTATCCTCTCTGAACCCACTAACAGACCTCTTGCTTAGCAACAGAGGCCTTTCTATCATTACTTCAGGGAGTAATCTGTGGCTATATTATGCCCTTAACTAACTCATGCTCTCCTTTCCAGGAACAAAATAAAATGGCATCCATTACAAATGCTAATGGCCCCTCTCTTCCCAAACTGTCAAGAATACAACACTTTACTAATCTGTGGTGTTTTTCTTAGACCTTTATATACAATCAGTAATCAAGGGTTAGAAATTATCTTTAATTCTACCCTATCAACATTTAGGTCTGGATCCCGTATCCCCTCTGTAATAGCCCCCCAGCTACTTATTCTACTTTAATCCATTCCCCCACTTCACACTAGTCCACCATTCTAAATGAAGATGTCTTAAAAATGTTTCTCAATATTTTCGTAATAACATTCTCCTTTTAAAAGAATCTCTAGTGATTTGCAATTTTCTAGTCTCACCTTCAACCAACTCTAAAGTGCCATACTCATCGTTTGTACTTAACTCTGGCTTATGATGAGCTGATCATCTAACTCTAAAATTTTCTCAAATATTATAAAGTAGATGCCCACAAGTCATAAACAAAGAACACTGTTTCAGACTATCTAGTGAAATACTCACAAGCAGATCTTTTTCCCCAGTCTTAGTTTTCAAATTTTTTTTTACATTCTGGAAATTTATTTTAAAACCTGCACATATTTAAAAAAGAATTTTAAGCCTAATACCTTACATAGAGTCCATATGTCTACAGGCCTGGTTTTCAAAATTATTTATATTATTAAAACAGAAACATTCTCGGTAAGCAAAGGAAAACTAATATTCACTGAGTACACATTCTATTACTCAAACAGTTAAGAATTTTAACTAGAGTTGTTAATGTGTGATGTTTATATGTTAAATATATATTTGAATTTTTATAGATTATACAGTGTTTAACAAATTCAGTACTTACTACGGGCCAGCTATTGCCCTGTGTACTTACAAAGATTAACTCTTTCCATACATATAGTAACCCTATAAAGTCCTACTGTCATCTTCATTTTACTGTGACAAAACTAAGGCTAAGAAAATTTAAGTGCCCAAGGTCACATGCCTATATAAATATTCACTATAGCCACCACTGGCAAACATCTGGTAGAGTTAGACCAGTTATAACAGTTATGACCCTTTCTGAATTTTGTTTCCATTTTCCTTCTTGTACAATCATATACTGTCTATCTTGACATGTGTAATGAATATTTCACTACCAAGAATAACTAGTATTGGCAAAAGGTCATTTAAAATGAATCCACCTAAAACCCAGGCTAAATTTTCATAGTAAACATTTTTTTAAACATATTGTTGAGACTTAATCTTTAAAAACTGAAACTAATTTATCTTATAATCAATATAACTTAGGTTTAAATTTTACTTCTAAACATTTTATAGAAGAAAAAAGAATTAGTCAAATGCTGAATTGGGAATGGGCACACTTTTTCTGAGAAGAAAAAAACTGATTACACAATATAACTTTTTTCCAATGCACATTTGACCTAGCAGTATGATTACAAAGATTTTATTTTGCAAGAAATATTCAAAAACTTCAACAATTTTCCCAATATATTTAAATTATCCTCTTTTGGATGACCCATCAGTTAAAATCCTTGCTACTTTTCTCTTTCTCAATAATGCACAGATCTAGCCGTAACAGATCTTTGTTTTTAAAGAATTCACAATTCCAACTTCAACTTGCAAGGGATCGTATACTTGCACTTGCATGTCATCAGATCAGTTTCTAACAAGTTGGCATCCATAAGTATAATAATGCAATGGGCAGAGACAGATGTTAGTGTTAAATACAGGACTTTTGATTGGGAATTAATTTTATAAGGGGTCAGTTTGTTAATGAGCACTTTGATATTAAATAGCTTTTGCTTTTTTTTTTTTTTTTTTTTTTTACCAAATGCCAAACCATAGAGAGTCAGAAAATAAAAAAGCAGAACTTGAGGATCCTTTCTATTCACTTTAAGGTTAACCACTCATTTTTGTTGATAGGTAGTAGCATACATATCTGTGAGTTTGGGTACTTTTCCACCTATGCTTGCAAAAAAATGTTGTAGAAAAGCATGAGAACTCTTACGTGATATGACGTGGTCCATGTATTGAGGTAAATAAGGAGCCCAGGCATCGATGGTTTCCTTCCGTCCTGCCTGTTCAATTCTTCTCAGTTCTGCTAGAAGCAGGGCCTGTGCGGCTTCTCTCACCTAAGAAAATCACAGATCCAAATGGAAAAACAGAAAACAGATCAGTTGATGAGGTGAGTGTTTATAAACTAGAAAGTTCATAATGAAATAAAACTAGAAAAAATAAGAACCGTATTTATTTACATGAGAAAAACTACTAATCAAATAACGAATTAAGTACTTATAGAGGAATAAACTGAATGCTAGCAAATTATCAAGGGCATTTTAATTAATGATCTCACTAAAAAATATTTTAACATTAATGGATGGAATTATGTTTGGATATTTAATCAGCTTTGGGTTTAAAACTTCATTTTCCTAAGTATTCTTGAGCTTTAATGTAGCATTTGAATTTTAAAATTTCCACATTAATATTATTATAATAATATATAATTAATATTATTAAAGTCACTATTACTGTTAAAATTTTCTCTTTTAGCCTGAAGAAATTCAACCTTATCTACTGAATTTCTTTATATCATATATGCTAAATAGGTATTATTTACACAAATATGTATAAATTCACATGATTCATGCATATCTAAGACATGTAATGGCATAACCTATTTTAGTTCTATAGAGGAAATCATTTTTCTAAATTGTATCCATTTTTTTTCAATGTGGTACATACCTTTTATTTTGCAGTTTTAGTTTAGTTTTATTTTGATTTTGGCAAAAGTGCCACACGCACGAGGTCAACAAAGGCAGTCAATATTAAGTGATACACTAACCAATTTATGAACTCTTTATAGCTGAAAAGATAACTCAGTAGCATCTGAATAAAAGTTTGAGTAAAAATGTTGTTTTTAAGTATAAATAACTTTTGAAGTGAATTCAAAATGTTATTCAATGCAAACCCATGAAAATTTTAGTATTCTGCAGTCCCACTTGGAGTTGAGGAAAGAGAGACCAGGAAAGGGGCAAATATGTTATTAGTATTTACTAGAAAATTATTTAAAAAATTTAAATCTTATATAATAAGAATTGCTATAGTTATGCAGAGCAAATGCCATAATAAGAAAAATCTCTATAAAACATTTCCTCATCCCTGGTGATATTATATCCCGAGTAATACCTAATATAGCATTAGTCCATTAACACAAAATAATGACTATCATTTATTGAGCTTCTACCACGTGTCAGACTCTGTACTTACTGTTTTACTTGCATTATCTGATTTGATCCTGACAGCAATCCCATGAGGAATATATTATTATCCCCACTTTACAAATGAGCTTCAAATAGGTTAAGTAAATTGCCCAGGGTCACAAAGTTAATAATTAGTGGGACCGATATTTAAACTCAGGTCTCTTCTAATTCTAAGACCTTCTTCTTTTACAATAACACAGCATCTTCCATTGGACTATAGCTATTCACGTAGAATTTGATGGTTGTGATTATACTGAGTGTTTGATTTTAGCGGAGGTGGGTTTATGTATTTCTTTGTGTGTGTGTGTATGATCTGTATAGAAACCAAAATGTCACAGTTCCATAAAGTACATAAAACTTTTTTTAATCAAACAGTCACTGGATTAAAAAAATGAATAAACAAGCTGGAGCATCACTGGTTAGTATATAAACTTAAAAAGAAAAACATAGAAATCATGAATCCACATTTTCTATGACATAATAAACAGGTGATAAGTTAGATAAACATTAACCATTTTTGTTTCAAATTTACATTTGACCGATACCTTTGTAATATTTCTTTTTAGCTTGACATTACCTCCAAGCATCGATCTTGCCATCTTCGGGCCAGCATCTCCAGAAGTGGAGGCCTAAATTTATCCAATCCCAGCAGGTCTGGTAGCATAACACAGTGCATAGCAGCTAACTGACTCCATCCTGTTAAAATGTAATATATTACAAATACTTTAAATAGTTTGGCATTCCCAAAGTCACAAGTTTTTCTTTATGTAAGTATACCAAAAACAGACCAAAAAAAGGACAGATCTGCTACGTTATCAATGATTTTAACTTAATATGAGACATTTTGTACAAAGAATTATACCCAATGTATTTCATCCCTAAATAATGTATTTGATACCTATAAGAACTCAATATTTTAAAACAAATTTCCACATAAAGTATATCCAAATTGACAAGGAAAATACATTTCTAAACAGTCCCTACAAAATAAAACATATATTAAGGGATGGTAAAGCATAAAAATAAAGCTGTACTAGAACTACAGATTTGAAACCACTGCCAGTTAAAAGGGCATTCACACAGATATCTAAAAATAGGTCCATGTCACTTAAAGCATGGCCATCTGTGTTGCCATTGTGTCAGCCAAAAGAGATGTCTTCCCTTTTCTGTCAGAGGGCCTTTAATTAAGGTACTTATTGATCTCTTTCCTTAAAAAATGCATCATATATCTAATCACAATCATAACTGTTGTAAGTAACATAACACCAATTTTGAGATAAAAAATGAATGCAGACGTTCCACAAAATAAAAACCTTAGAAAAAATTTACAAAATCTTAAAACATCATTAACTCTAATCTATGGGAATAAAAGTTACTTTTTCCAAAGTTCGAATTCACAATATGAAATTTGATTATATGAAAAAGACAAACACTGTATACCACTGTAATAAGTAAAAGTACTAGTATACAGACATTTTTGAATCATCATTTCAACCCTATTTTAAAAGTGTCTGAAAAATATATACACTAAATGCCTCATTCTTGCCAAATGATGTGTGAGGCCACTATTAACCCACAATAATTAATATTACTTCCCGGGGATAACATTTAAATACAAATAATTAAGAATAGATGCAAAAAAAAGTCTACTACCATGTTACAAGGTAAGTTATTTATGAACATAGAATTTTTGCAAATCAATGTTTTGAAATAATCTAAACTGTAGTCTTCTAAAATAATGACAAAAACCCTACCATAAAATTCAAAATGATTACTGGAATTGTTAAGAGGGGGAGAGAGACAGACAGACAAGTCACCTATCTAAAGATTCATCTTTTCAATACGGAAATTCCTTCAATTGATAATAAATAAATAATTACATTAATTAGGGTGATAGGAACATGCATTTTAGATTATAATTTATTTACAACAGAGAAAGATATAATTTATGTATATATATTTATATACATATACGTGTATAAATTACCTAGTAATTTCTTAAAGAATTTTAATGTTTCATAAAAATATGAAGTAAATTTGTGAACTAAATTTTAGTATAATTCTCGCCAAGGCCTGAAGACTAATAGTTTATTTTTGAATTACCAAATGACTATCTTTCACCACAGCTTAACAAATATGACTCTAATTATTCTTCCTAAAATCCATTCTTTACAAATCTTAGTACAGCTTTATGAGGCAGAAACCAAAAATGAAGTTACACTTTTCAGTTCCTATGTTTTCTTTCCAAAGAAGTGGAACTTGCAACCCATGTTCTGTACTTCACAGACATTGCAACATTCCTTCTGTTTGAATGACTAGTGATATTACTTTTTAGTGAAGAACTAGAAGCATTCAGAGTTATAGTTCAGGTTTTGTAAATGTCCTCCTTTTTATATTATACAAACTGCTAAAGACTGAAACTGCAACAAAGACTGGATATAACTCAGAGCTCACACATTCCATTAAGCTTCCAGGCAGTGCAAATAATCCTAGAGAGGTCTTATGGAATAAAGTTTTGTAGACCCCATGCACATTTTCAGAGCTCCAAGAACACTTTCCATTTGTATAACTCCACAGGGATAATAGGGTAGCCCAACTACATCTTAAAAATTGAAATTATATATTTTTGCCTCAGCCTGAAACAAATAGTAAGGAGGGTAAATTCCTATCAGTCTATAATCACTGGTGCCAATTACCAATTTAAAGACTTTCCAAATGACAATGTAAATTAAGGGACTTTCTTATATTCCCCCCTAACCAGGGCACAGTTGTGTAAAGCCAGCAAAAATGTGTCTATCAAAGTCATGACACATATAAAATAAATTCATTAGCTTTAATGTCAGAGATCACATGGCAAACGTTATTATGAAAACCAACCAACCACCTTTAACATCAACTTCGCATCAAAGATTAGCATCTTTGTACTGGTTTAACAACATTCTAGAGCATAAGAAACATGGTTTATACCAGCCAGCGGTAACATTACATTTTTATAACTGGCTCTTGTCATTGACATTAGCAAAAAAAGTTATAGAGACTTTAGATCTCATATATAACAAAGCAGATGAATGTATAAATCAGATAAAAAGAACATGTCTGTTAGAATAAAGCACAGATTGAAAGAAAGTGGTTAGAAAGTAGAGAGAGAATACCTTCATTTACTAAGAAACAGGTATGTAAAGCAGGAGCAGAAGCAGGGTCAGAGCCAGAGTGATCAGCAGCAGACCGCGCAGAAACGACAGGTGCGGCGACTTGCAGAGGAAAAGAGAAGAGAGGAGGAGGAGAGAATTGAGGTACAGCAGTTTCTGAAAAAAAGCCTAGTATTAGTGAAGAATGAAAAACAAAGTTGGCAAAATATAGTGAATGCAGAACGGAAACATGATGTTTTAATCAGAAGGGCATGATCATTAAAGATTACAGCGGGGAAATGATATATTTTATTGAATAGCAATCACAGTGTAATTCAAATTCCTCTTAAAGTCAAAATCTATTTAATATTATAGATGGGTGATGTGTTGACTAACACAAAACACAACTCTAAAACATCTAAGGCAATAATGAAAAACTGATAACGTATTAAAAATTAGCAAGAGTGTCATTCAATTTTTTAAATTTCTCATAATGAAAAAGTTTATGCTGGTCTTCATTTTGTCAATTACATTTTCTAATAATTTATTCTGACATTATGTGTAAATTATTTTTAAATATCACAAACCAATATTCACTGAAATCATTTCAATTTTCCACACTATTTTATTAAAAATTCAATTTAAAAGATACCAACTTGTAAAGAATATGTATACTTTGCTTAACTCTTGTTAAAAGAATCCTACATTGTTTCATTGACTGAAGTCTAAGAAATATTTTTATTATACAAATGCTTTATATATATTAAAAGTAATTATTGTGAATTTTATAATTCTTATAGAATAGATGCACTAATTCTCTCCCCTCCCCCTAAAAAAGTTATGTTGCCATGAAAATGTTTCAGCTTAAATTATCATATGAAAAAGCAAAAGGACCGTATGGCACACACATTCTACAACTGGAGGTCAATGTTAAGATTTAGAGGTCACCATTTGACACTTCCTTCCTATGGAGAAATTACCATATGTCATGCACAAGCATCTTCAAATTAATCCCTCTCCTTTCTTCTGTCATTGAACAGCAATAGGTTTGGGCTCCTGAACAGATTAAGCATTGTCTGCTGAATGATATGTTTGCTTTTCATGCAGTGAAGTTCTTTTGTGACGACAGGACAGCTGCATGAAAACAACTTTTTCATAATTTCCACACGAATGCATCATAATGTCAATCAGGCACGTGTGAGGTAAACAGTAGAACTGAAAGAAGTCCATGAAAAGTAACATGAAAAGAAACTCTAACTCCATAAACCCTAAGAAGCACATCTTACACACATGAAAGTTTTATCTGGGAAATTATAATTCTTTATTATTACAAGAAGTTTCTTTATATTTCTCTTATACTGAACGTATAGATAAAATACTAGAATTAAGAAATGAATTTATCTAATTGTTTTTTAATTTTCACTTAAGTCATGTTGCTTGTATATGACAGTTTCATTGTATCTTATACTATATTATACTGATTAGGATCTCCAATACAATACTAAAGTGGAGAGAGAGAACATTCTTTCTGTTATGAATATTTTACCCTTCAGTGTACAAGATACTCTTTATCAAAGAAGTTCCCTTCTACTTCTAGTTTGCTAAGAATTTCTACCATGAATAAGTGATGAATTTTATCATATATGTACCTTTTGGCATCTATTAAAAAGATCATATGATTTTATTCTTTTGTTCTTTAAGTGTGGTGAATTATATCCATTGAAACCTGAATGTTACACTAGCCTTGCATTTCTGGAATAAACCCAACTTGGTCGAGGTACATTTTTTTTGTGTTCAATTGATTTAGTTGCTAATATTGTGTGTTGGATATTTGTACTTATATTAATAAGGATCACTGCCCAATGATTTTCCTTTCTTGTAATATTTTTGTCAAGTATTATAACCAAGATTATGCTTCTCTTTTTCTATTCTTTAGAAGAGTTTTTGTAAGATTGGTGTTATTTTTTCTTTCATTTTTAAACAGCTTTATTTGAAGTATAATTTTCATATAATAAATGTTAATTACTTAAAAAGTAAAAAAAAAAAAAGAAGCATAAAGAGAGGGTATCTACAGATTCATTTATTTCACAAATATTTACTGAGCTCCTTCTCTGTATCCGCCATTGTTCCAAGAACTTGCAATAAATAAGTGAACAAAACAGAAAAAATGTCCCTGTTCTATAAGCTTCTATAACAGCAGATCAAAGTTATTATATAAGCCAATTTACAAAAAGAGAGGCACATAAGTTCAAACACAAAATTTTAGGGAATTCTCAAATTCATTCATTCACCTGACATACGTACTCTAGGTTAAGTCTAGGTTTTTTTTTTTTTTTGCTACAGATCCTGGAAAAGGATAGTGATAAACTATTGGTTAATTTACGTAAATATTACCTGAGATAATTTAACGATGACTATCTGTTACTTCCAAGTTTAAACAACCTAAGTTGAGCCAAAATCTTAAAAGCAGCAAGAGTAATAATGTTACATACAGAAGAACAAAGATAAGAACATCTTGTTATATAAGATTTCTTGTTAGAAAGACAAGAAAGAAGACAACGGAGTATCATCTTTAAAGTATTAAAAAATAAAAACGGTCAATTTAGAGTTATATACCAGACAAAAATATCTTTCAAAAACAAAGGCAAATAAATACGTTTTCAGGCTGGGGATGGTGGCACACGCCTGTAGTTCCAGCTACTTGGGAAGATGAGGTGAGAGGACTGCTTGAGCTCGGGAGTTTGAGACCAGCCTTGGCAACATAGCAAGATCCCATCTCAAAAACAAAATGTTTTCAGACATAAAAAAAAAACTTAAAGAACAGCAGATCCACAGTACAGGAAGCGTTAAAGGAAGTCCTTTAGGCAGAAGGAAAGCTATACCAGATAGAAATCTGGATCTATACAAAGAAATAAAGAGCACCAAAAATGGTAACTATGTGGGTACATAAGTATGTTTTTTCTGATTTAAATCTCATTAAAATATAATTGACTATTAAACACAAATCATAATGATTTGTGAGGTTTATAACATGTAAAAATAAAATGCAGGACAACAATAGCATAAAAATGAGGAGGAGAGAAATACGAGTATAATATTGTAAGGTTTTTACATTAAATGTTAAACGGTGTAGTATCACTTGCAGGTGTACTGTAATAAGTCAAAGATGTAGACCATAAACTCTCAAATAACCAATAAAATAACCAAATAATTAGCTTATAATATCTCCACAAAGGAGATAAATGGAATCATAAAAAATATTTTATTAATCTGAAAGACAACAGAAAAAGGAAGAGAGAACAAAGCACAAATGAGAAAAAGAGAAAAATAAAGTACCAGGATGACTGACTCAAACCTAACCATATCAACAAATACATTAAATGTAAATGGTTTAAACACCCCAATTAAAAAGTTAGATTGGATAGAAAAGCAAGACCCAACTATATGCTGTCTACAAGTAACACACCTTAAATATAAAGACCCAAATAGTGAAAAGACAAAAGGATGAGAAAAGATATACCATGATAATGTAGCCAAAAATGTTGAATTGACTATATTATTATAAACAAAGTAGATTTCAAAGCAAAGGATATTAGCAAAGATAAAGGTCATTTCACAATAATAAAAGTCAAATAATCAAGGAAAAAATGATAATTACAAAAGTTTATGCACCTATTAAGAGAGCTTAAAATACATGAAGAAAAACTGACAGAAGTGCAAGAACAAATAAACAAACCCATAATTATAGCTGCTGATTTCAATTCCCTCACCTAATTGATAGAGCCAAGTGGGCAGAAAAATCAGCAAGGATACACAAAACTTGAACACTGCCAAGTAACTTGAGCTGACATTTATGAAATATCCCACCCAAAAAAAGAATACATGTTCTTCTGAAGTACACTTAGTGTATTTGCCAAGATATACCATATTCTGGATCATAAAATATGTCTTGATAAATATAAATGGATTTATATTGTACAATGTGGAGACCATAATTAATAACAATATATTATATTCTTGAAAACTGCTAAGAGAGATTTTAAGTGTTCTTTTTTTTTTTTTTTTTTTGAGACAGAGTCTCACTCTGTTGCCCGGGCTAGAGTGAGTGCCGTGGCGTCAGCCTAGCTCACAGCAACCTCAAACTCCTGGGCTTAAGCGATCCTACTGCCTCAGCCTCCCGAGTAGCTGGGACTACAGGCATGCGCCACCATGCCCGGCTAATTTTTTTTGTATATATATATTTTAGTTGTCCATATAATTTCTTTCTATTTTTAGTAGAGACGGGGTCTCACTCTTGCTCAGGCTGGTCTCGAACTCCTGACCTCGAGCGATCCACCCGCCTCGGCCTCCCAGAGTGCTAGGATTACAGGCGTGAGCCACCGCGCCCGGCCTTAAGTGTTCTTAACACATACAAAAAAGATACATATGTGAGGCAATGAATATGTTAGCTTCATTTAGCCAGTCCACAATGTATACATATATCAAAACATCATGTTGGACACCATAATTATATGCAATTTTGTCAATAAATAAAATAAATACAATCAACTGAAAAAATTCAAAAGGATTCAAACCATGCAAAATATGATATCTGACCATAAAATAGAAATCAATAGCAAAAAGATCCTTGGAAAATCTCTGAATGTTTGGAAATTTAAATAACTCATTACTAAATTACCCATAGATAATAGTTAACTTTGGGAAGGGAAGTTATGATGATTGGGAACGAACATGCAGGATGTTTCTGAAGTGCTGGTAATGTTCTATTCCTTGTCCAGGAATAGAACAATGTTACAAGGGTGTTCAGCTTATAAACACCCTCTACATTTCTGTTTTGTGCAATTTTTTGTGTATTTTACACACGTAAGTATAAAAAGTTATCTAACCAAAACTATTATAAAACTTTTATATAGTTTAACATAAAATATTATATAATGATTATATAACTTTAATTTTAGGACAGGGAAATGAGAAGGCTGATCATGGGGGATGGAAAATGAAGGATGGGAATGGCACACAGTGTGGGAGCTTATCTTCCATGATGAAAACAGACAGCACCAAACACAGAAAATCAAGCATATCGAATGAGGATGTTAAAGTAAGAACCAAATAATCAGCTATGAAAGATAAAAGTACTTATCCCTAGGGAAGGATAAAATTATAGCTATGAAGTTGGGAGCCTATTTTTTCTAACAAGTGTCGTAAAACTATTCTTTGACTCCTTTAAACTTAAAAAAAAAAAAAAAACAAAGGGAAAAAGAAAACTCTAAGATGTTACCACTTATAAGCAGAACCTCATCAACACATCTCTTGCTTCTTTATTTCTATCATATTCTGTAAGAGTCAGCTTTAATTCTTGGCCTAAAGGAAAGTTTTCTAAGCAGACAAGACTCCCCAACTCTCGTGATTAGCTCATTTGCCATTCTGAAAAGGAGTATAAAAGATATATGCAGAAATACCTGAGTATACTAATTATACTTGGGAATATATGTAAATAATTAAGAAACAAATAAAATAAGACAAAAGTTCTCTTCTATCCTTTAATGAAAAACAAAGCTAGAGATGAAAGTTAAGGTATATAATGATTTAAATAAAAAGAAAAGATAAAAATACTGTTTAACAAGGATTTCCACTTGTGAATCACAATGCATAAACTGCTGGCAAATGGCAGGAGATGAACTAAGGTGTGTAACTATGAATTTAAACATTCCTAAATATAGTTAAACAATAGGTATAACTTTTACAATGAAGAGACATACAATTAAAACACTAGTGCTGTCAAGTTAAGGTGCCTCTAATACATAAAGATTAGGCCAAAGACAGCACAATAAAATTATACGAAATATGCTCATTTATCAATTTCTAAATAAATCTGATTTATTTTTAACTGACATCTTAATTATCCATATTTACATCTGGAATATAACAACTTTTCTCTCTTTTAATAACCTGAGACAAACAAAATGTTATAATTATACATTAGCTATGGCTCCTCAGTTTCTAGAACCGAAATGTCATGTCAATTACTTAATGAGATTTAGTTTTACCTTGTTTAATCTGTCCTTGCACAATATTACTGGCAGTTGGAGGGGAACCCCTTGCCTTAGAAAGGTCTGGGGTGCTTGGTCTAGGTGGCCTTCAAAAAGAAGAAAAAAAACACATGTATATATACTTTCACATTTTCAAATATCCAGAACTATTTAAAATATTAAATTTTCTTGTTCCAAATGAATAACAAAAGCAACACATACAGAACATTTTTAATTTACTGTTCTAAAAAGATGGGGTTTTTGGTTTTGTAACTATTAACATTTTCCGGCCGGGCGCGGTGGCTCACGCCTGTAATCCTAGCACTCTGGGAGGCCGAGGTGGGCGGATCGTTTGAGCTCAGGAGTTCGAGACCAGCCTGAGCAAGAGCGAGACCCCATCTCTACTAAAAAAAAATAGAAAGAAATTATATGGACAGCTAAAAATATATATAGAAAAAATTAGCCGGGCATGGTGGTGCATGCCTGTAGTCCCAGCTACTCGGGAGGCTGAGACAGGAGGATTGCTTGAGCCCAGGAGTTTGAGGTTGCTGTGAGCTAGGCTGACGCCACGGCACTCACTCTAGCCTGGGCAACAGAGTGAGACTCTGTCTCAAAAAAAAAAAAAAAAAAAAAAAAAAACATTTTCCATTTCAAATTTGAATATAGTAAAAAAAAGTAAATGATTAACAAGTAGCAATTAAAAATTTTACATCTACACTTTATGCTTTACATTAAAGAAAGATTTATGAACACTCCAATGTACTACATTGACAGATAAATATCATACTTAGTCCTTCATTCTTCAATATTAGCATGCTGGAATTTCAGCCCACCTACCAAGTATCATTAGTCCAAATGAATTCACAGAAAGACACACTGAGTTTAAAAGTATTCATCCCTAAAGCCTAACAAAGTTAATGAGGCATTAATAAATCTTGAACACTAGAGGCAAATGTCTCAATTTTGAATTCTGGCTCTACCACTTACTAACTACTGTGTGACGTTGGACAAATTACTTCATCTCTCTGTGTCGCAGTTTTCTTATCTGTAATGAAGGGATAATAAAAGTGCCTACCTTACAAGGTTAAGAGCACTAATGAGTTAGTTTTTGTGAAGTGCTTACAACAGAGACTGACACGAAGCAAATGCTAGCTACATAAGTAGTTGTCAGATAAAAAAATTATTGATATGGCCCACTCTCAATAGAGAATACAATAAAAAGATGTCTTCATAACTTTGGGAAACAGGAAATATCAATTCAGGCTAAGTATTCTATAAATATTAAAATAATATTCTCCTGCATTTAAAAAAGTTGTTTTCTCTTTCCCTACTGAAAAATTCTGACTATACTTCTCACAAAATTCGGAAGACAAATCACTGAACACATATCATTCATTACATATAGTAGCAAGAAGAAGAAGCACTTTAACCACATATCTTGAGTTGAATGTTAATGCAAACTTCAAGTAGATCCAATTTTACCATGATACTTACTCAAGAGCTAGTCTATATGACCAATTCCCTCATTCCAAATTTTTTAATGGCTACTAAGTATGTCAATGCACATACAATAAAACCATATAATTTTATGATGTTTTAAACCAGGCATTTTAAAGACTTGCCTTTTAAAATTTAAAGAGAAAACGCTGAGATGACATGAAAGGGCTAAAGTGCATAGAAAAAAAAAAAAAAAGATAAACAACCACAAAAATAAAACGGATTTTTCTTTTGAAACTTAACAATAAAATCAAACTATCATGGTCACACCTGGTAGGGCCCTTCTTCATATGATCACCAATAAAAGTTGCATTGGTCATACTCATTAAGGTATTTGCCAAAGAAATGATGGACAGGAGATGCTGTGTGGTGACGGCTCGGGACACTCCGTAAGTTCCCTTTCCTATTCCTTCAGTTGCTGGCAGCTTCCTTCCTATTTCTGTTCTCCCGTGTGACAGTTTACAAGCAGGTTGATTATAACCAGGAAGCATCAGTGACATATGGCCTCCCCTCGATAAGAGACCAAACGACACCGTGCAATGGGGTTTCAGCATTCCAAGGCGATCGAGGCAAACTTCATCCAGGACTTCATTCAAACCCCAGGCATGAAGGCAGGACATGAATAACTTGGCAGTGTCCATAGTTAAATTATATTCTAGCAGGGTCAGTGGCTTAGATTTGCTGGCCCGATATTCAGGATCACTTTCTTCCCTTCTCTGCCTCATCATCTCCTCATCCTCCTCTTCATCATCAAGGAGGTGTTCCTTTATGTTCTCTTTGATAGTTTCTTTCACTTGTTGGAAGAGAACTGCAGCTCGTTTTCCAGTTAGAAAAGAGCCCCCTTTGTCTGAACTGCCAGATGCTTTTTGCAAATTCTCTGGGGAAATAAGCGCAGTATTCGGCCTAGAGGCTTCTTCAGTCAGGAGTTGAATAATCAACGCTTCCACATCAAAGAAAAGCACATGTATGTCCGGGTCTGTTAGGTTTGTCTTTATTGCTTGAACCATCAGGGAGTTATGAGAATATTTAGGTAAATTCCCCTGAAATAAATATTTTAAAAAAAGATAGTTATAATTCAAAGTATTTAATTTCATACGCTTATTAATGAACAATAAATAGAGCAATTCAAATGCTTATTAAGCTGTCTTTTCAGGGACCTATAGCATTAAAAGTAACACATTAACTTTGCCAATCAACAGCATGTAAAACATATAAGCATAAACAGAAGAACTTTATGCTGAAACAATCGAAAATTGCCAATTAATTAAAAAACCAAGGGAAAAAATGTTTATTATCGAGGCAGGGGTCTTTTATTCATAGAACAGATTAAAATTTGTTTCAGTAACTTATCAGCAAATTCTGTCTCTGAGAATGAATTACTGTTCCACCTGAAAGAATAATCTGTTTATCATGGCTACTGATTCTTTTAAGTTGTTGCACTGTCAAATCTCTCCTTATTCTATTTTACCTTATCTCTCCCCCCTCCCCCAAAAAAGTGTTATCCTTTGACCATGTTCCCTTTTCTATTGCTTTCCGCCTCTACCGTCCTTTACTGCTATCGCCAAAGTTACGGAGAGCAGTAGACTAAGCCAATGGAAACTCTGCAGTCCCTCCTCCTTAATCTCTTTGCAGTATCTGACATTGTTGTTTTAGCTGAGGGACAGTGGCGGGGGGGTGGGGGAGAAAGAATAGAAAGCCCCCTCTCCAGAATCCTGGAAACACCCTCCTGGTGAGTACTCTAATTCTGACCATCCTCTCTCTTAGCTGTGCTAACTTCTTCCTCCCGCACAGGAACTATCACGTATATGTGGATGGCTCCTTGATTTCCATCATCAGCCAGACCAGCCTCCTAAAGGAGTTTCAATCCTGTATTTCCAATTCTTTGTAGCTGGATGTCCCATAGCACCTTACATTTAACACGTCCTCGTCTCTGCCCTCTCACTAACCTGCAGTGCCTCCTGAATCATCAGTTGGAATCATTCCTCTTCCTTTCTATCCCACCGTCACGACAGAAATTTGGATCCTTATCTTCATTCCTCAAGACGGCTTTCACTGCCCTAGTCTCATCTTACTCCAACATGTGTGACATCCACAGAGCCAGACTTATTGCTAATGTAAACCACAAATGTAACCATGTCACTCTTCTACCAAAAGACTTCCATTATCGTGGATTATTAAGAGAAATAGAAAATACAAAATTCTTCACCAAATCACAATATAGGTGACTATCTGATCTTGAGATGAGAAAAGACTTTCTAACTATACTTAAAATTCACTACTGTAAAACAAAAAAAAAAAATGTTAAACAGCAAGTAAGAACGAGGAATAAGCCTGGCACCGTGGCACACCTGTAGTCCCGGCTGTTCGGAAGGCTGAGGCAGGAGGATTACTTCAGCCTAGGAATTCCAGTGCAGTGCACTATGATCGCACCACTGCACTCCAGCCTAGGTGACAGAGCGAGACCCTGACTCACTCAATCAATAAATAAAAATAAATTATTTTAAAAGAAAACCTAAATATCTAACAGTAAGGAAATAGGCAAATAATTTAAGAATAGCCATATAATAAAGTATTGCAGTCATTACAAATCATGATTTTTGGGCACATTTAACCACATAGCAAAATGCTTATGTTCCAACTTTAAGGTAAAATTACACACACATGCGTATGCACACACACACACACACACCTGGGCATGGTTCCAATTTTATTTATTTTTTATTTTATTTTATTTTTTTTGAGACAGAGTCTCGCTCTGTTGCCCGGGCTAGAGTGAGTGCCGTGGCGTCAGCCTAGCTCACAGCAACCTCAAACTCCTGGGCTCAAGCGATCCTACTGCCTCAGCCTCCCGAGTAGCTGGGACTACAGGCATGCACCACCATGCCCGGCTAATTTTTTTTTCTATATATATTTTTTGTTGGCCACATAATTTCTTTCTATTTTTGGTAGAGACGGGGTCTCGCTCTTGCTCAGGCTGGTCTTGAACTCCTGACCTTGAGCGATCCACCCGCCTCGGCCTCCCAGAGTGCTAGGATTAGAGGCGTGAGCCACCACGCCCGGCTCCAATTTTATTTAATGCTTAAATATATATATATATATATATATATATAAGCATGGCAAAAAAGCTGAAAAAATACATGAAAATAGTAATAGTAATTACATTTTCGTGACAGAATTATAAAACATTTTATTTGAATTTCTATATAGTTAAGTTGTATATAATCAATATATATTATTTTCATAATTAAAAAATAAAACTTTAGAATAAAATGGAAACCCCCATCCTTTAGGAAGTTACCTCAAGTGGCTCCTTTTTCAAAAATTACTTAGACCTCTTCAAGCAGATCTTATCACTATCTCCTATGTATAAACTCTAAATATTTCCAGAGTTGGACAATCGAAGGTGCATAATATAAATTTATACTACACAATAGTAAACATGAAGTTACAAATATGAAGTAAAAAAAAAAGGACTTTCTGAATGTCATTCCTATATTTACTCTTTCATTGATATATAATAATTTATATACTTACGGGCTACGTGAGAGTGTTTCATTCCTGTACTTCATTCATTCCTCCATTAACCTAACCCCTATTATGTCCTTTGTGCAAAGCACTGAGGATACAGATACAATGGTGAATAAAAAATGACTTTTCTAGCCATGGAACTCAAAACTAACAGATACATGATGTGTAAAAAAGTCATTATAATATGAACGGCGCTATAAATAAAGTGAGACTGCAAGGTACTACAAAGGGACACAACAAAGAAAGTACCAACTCTGCCTTGGGTGACCAGAGAGAGCCTCATGGAAGGTGTAACTTGAGCTATGAAAAAGCACTCCTGGCAGATAGATGGCAGGATGTGAAAAAGGACAAAGGCAGGAAACATCACAGGATGGATGTTGATGAAACCACAGGTGACTGAGATGAAGCATGTAATGGTTCATGGAGAGCACTGAGGGCCACACTAAGGCTTTTGAACTTTCTCCTACAGGCTTGGGAGCACTAAAGCAGTACTTTTCTCAGAATCATCAGGGATGCTTGTTAAATATAAGTTCCTGGGTCTGATATCAGACCCGAATCAGTATCTCTGGGAATGTGCCAGAATCTGTCTGATGAGTACCCCAGATGACTTCTGCAGTAAAGTTTGAGAACTGCTGTCTAAAAGAGTTTGATGAGGGGAGTTACATGATCAAACTTAATCATATAAACATTTATCCATCAGCAATGTTGGCTGAAAAGGAGCAAGAGCATGAATATGAGACAGAAGGCAAGAGAAGTCACCCAGATGAGGGAAGATGAAGGTATGCAATAGCACCAAGAATGTATTATAGAAGATAGGATGGATTAAAGGATGTGTGTAAATTGCCCATTTGTTTGTCATAGCACTGTGCATTATATTTGCTTTCTCAAACATTGCATGTATAATACCAGACACTAAGTTTACTGCTTCGTACCTACCAACACTAATTTGGGTAAATGATACATAACATTATATGTAATGTTATTGATATGAAAATTTTAAATAATGATAGCTACCACATACAAAGCTGTTGCTATGGCCCAGGCACTATGCTAGGTATTAGGGTTGGTTATGTCACAGCAAAAGATAAAATATCATCTTATATCAATAGTAGGTAGAAAAACCTGACCCCAGGTATGATGGAATAGGTAATAACAATATTAAACAACCCACCACGGTACTTTAGCAGATACTGCCTTTCCAGCGAAGATGTGCAAAATTCTTTTAGGAGAAAGACAGAGACCATTATTACCAAAGACTATAAAATCAAACATGTTTAGTAAAGAAATTATTAAAGCAGCAAGAGTGGCTTATAGAAAAAAGAAAGCAAAAGTGAGGGGATAGAAGGTAGACTTTTAAGCTCTCTCATCTGATGGCAGGCACACATGTGCCCCTTTGAGCACCCCCAGATCTGCCCATATTTCTGTCTCTTCCTGGGAGGTGTACCAGCAGACAGCCCATGTGCTTAGACAACGGAAAGGTCATCTAGTGTCTGGTATATGATATCTGGATGCGATTGTGTGCGACTCCTCTTACCACAACCTCTTCAGTGCCACCGATTGTGTCATTGTGACCAAAAAAAGGAAATGAAACAACATTAAAAAAAAAAAAAAACCACACACACAGATGAGAAGATAACAGGGAGAATGAAAGAGAGAAAATGACTTATCCCCAAGTCCTGTCAATGAGCTATAATTTGACATCACACAAAGTCCTGCATAGCCTATAATACCTTGACAATGGATTTTACTTTAACCTAACCAAGTCCTGTTATAACAAAATAAGACATTCAGCAAAGTTGTGAGGATAATATTTTGGCTAAATGCATGGATATTGCTGAGTTAATCACTGACATGTCTAATATTCTAGTATGTTTCGCTAAGATTAGCTACAGTAAAATGAACAAAAACATCTATCAGGTTATGTATATTGCCCGTCCCCCCGAGTCATAGTAAACTGAAATAAAAAATAAATAAATAAAATGATAGGGCAGGAGAAGGGAAAAAAAAAAAAAGCATCCTATAACTAATAAATGATTTTAGCAAAGTCAGAGTACAAAAGATCAGTGAACCAAAATACATATTTTATTATATATAAACGATCATACATTATGATTGGAAAGTAAAAAAAATAGAATATCAAACAAACAAACAAACAAACAAAACATCTATCAAACCCAAGGATCTCTTGGCTTAATCATAAGATATACATATCCACAGCAAACTCACACGTTCAAATCTTCTTATATTCTTGACAATTTCAAATACAGGCTATCTGATTAAGGAAAACTCTTTAACAGCAACCTTAGTATGCAGCCTCTGCCACCTTTATTAAGAACATCTAAAATGTGTGCTCACAAACCTACCTTTATGTTATCATGGAGGAAGATTAAATTCAGTTCAACAAATATTTGTGGAGTGCCTATTATGCGCAAGATGCTTGGGAGAAAATAAAGCCTCTATCCTTAAAGCAATAGCTAAAAACCGTATTTGAAAAAGGCCACCAAGGAAAGTTAAATCATAAGGTATATACAAGTGAAATGGTCTCAAATTTGCTAGTAAAACTCAATAAAAATGCAAAATACACACACACACGCACTTACTTAAAAGGGCTAGTAAGACAGATATATTTGACATTTTCATCATAAGTACCAAACTTATTATAACTTTATATTTTCTGTGTGAGGGAAAATACATATTTAGCCATTTCAGATTTTAAATAAGAAACCTGACTTAAAATATTACAGAAATGCAACCACAGGAAAAAATTATTGGATTCCTTGCTCATCACTGAATGTGAACCTGTGGCAATCATGTTAAAGGGAACAGGTAGAATTGTCTCTCAAGTGAAAACCCAAGGAAAATAACAGAACTATGATCATGAAATTAACCTTTATTATGTATGGATATTTTTCAGCACACACACACACACACACACACACACACACACACGCACTATACGCAATAGCCCCCAGCAACAAAAAAGCAATAACTTAGAATCTACAGAGGAAAAAATGTTGATGTATCCATGTTTTAACATTTATCATTATTATATATTTGAATGTATTCTAAGTTACCTGATAGCTTTTTCCCCTAAAAACAGTATTATAATGATATTTTAAGTATATTTCATTTTATCTTATGACTAAGAGAAATTTAAAACACTGGCAATAATTTTATTCTTACACCATTCACTTCAACTGTCCTGATTTAAAAGCTTATTTCTGAATTGTTTTTTAATATCACAGTTTAAGACTACTTTTAAATCCTCTCATAAAATAATTTAACATTATTTTTCTTGAGTGAGCACTGAGTCTAACCTACAATGATATCAAATGGTTCAGATTTCTACCTAAAAATATTTTATACCAGCGATCATGATAAACATCAGCTGATTTTCATGCTAAAGTGTAAAGCAGAAGAGTTGACCATTTAAAAAGAAAAAAAGCAGAATCTTCTTTGAAACCATAGTTTAAGGATACTAAGAACAAAGCTAGGACATGTTATACATCTAGCCCATATACACACACATACACGTTTCTATAAATATCAAAATTGAGTACTAAAATAGAATATAAGAAAAATTTTTATGTGACAAATCTTAATATTCTGCTTTACAAAATTATGTGGGTATCATATTTACATTGTATGTTCTAAATAATTGTTAATTTCCTAAGTATGGTGTAAAAAACTGGTTTATTACCTAATAGTATTTGGTAGGCAAAATAAAAGAATAATTTTACTCTTGATTTTTGTATAGGATATGTTATTGCATAAAAATCTTTAAAGGAATCTCTGAAATTCTGATGCATAGTGTTAAATGTAAAAGGTTCACTGAATAAAAACAAATTGATGACATAATGTACTTTTGAAACATTTTAAAGTTAGGTAAGGGAAAATCTCATTGTCTACTAAAAAGTATTCACAATATAGTTTCAATGTGAACTATTTTCAATGTTACGAAAAAGGACAAAAGGTAAGGAGGAAGGAAGAGAGGGGGGGAAGTGGAAAGGCAGGCACAAAAACTAGAAAATATCAACAAACTGTGTAAGACTGAAATGGATATTTGGTGCCCTCTGCTGTTGTATTGCTGTTACTTAACACTAATGCTGAGGGTAACAAAGTGAGATAAGTTCTTTTTTCATAGAATCCATTCATGTTGGAATTAGACAAAATATACTATCTACTTATCTTAAATAACGGATTTTGCACAGGATGAAATTTCACGATTATGTATGAATGATGATATAGTCAGAGTTCATGTTATCTCCCTTTCATGTGTTTTCATTAACAAGTACGTTACTAAAAAGAGATACTTAACCTACTGAGGGGTTTTAAGGTTTATACTATAATTTATACAACATAAAATACAAATCGCTCAATCAAAATTGTAAGCATTAAATATAAATGTTTAGATCATTCATTTTACAAAAAATGTCTTCCAAAGATATTTCTATAGGCCATGTCTTACTGGATAATAATGCTTGAATAATAATATCCAAATGGTATTCACAGTAGTACAGAGGAGATTGATTTTCAACTCTTCCCAAAGGGTCAAGTTACCAAAGTAACAAGACCAGGAGTGATCCTCCATTGTACAGACCTTTATACACATCAGTTAACTCCCTAGTATCAATTCTTCTATCTTTCAAATAAAGAAAAGACTGCCCACCTCAGACAGGTGTTGTAAACAGCTAAGAGATAACACAAGCAGTATTCCTTTCAGGTGTAAGAGATAAACCCAGCTTATTTTATCTCAAATGAATGCATTAAAGATATACATGAAAATAGTTTAAACCAACTGAAGGAAAGAAATTGTAAAAATTCAAATCTCTCCTATAGTAATATACCCTTTGGGGTATGCCAAAACCCTTAACACATTTGTAAATGAATGGAAACAAGGTGATATTCTGGGAGGCCAACTTGGTGAGGAATAGGATAAGACTAATAAAGACAAAATGAAAGAAGGAAAAAAAACTTCTCCAATCTGCCCTGGGTCACTGTGGTGAGCAAGGTCTAATTTCAGAAATATTCACACTCATATGGAGGCTAGCCTTTTTTTTTTTTTTCCTTTTCTTTTTGAGGCAGGGTCTCTGTCACCTGGACTAGAGTGCAGTGGTGTCATCATAGCTCACAGCAACATCAAACTCCCGGGCTCAAGTGATCCTCCTGCCTCGGCCTCCCAAAGTGCTAGGATTACAGGTGTGAGCCACCATGTCCAGCCAGATTCTAACCTATTTTAAACCCTTTTCTCTCATCATCGCCCAACTTGGCCCACATTTCACTATTCTTTCTATGGGAGTTCACCATTCCCACCTGCACCTGCATAGGTTGTTAGCTTTGCCTGGGACATTCTTCTCCACTGTCTTCCTAAATGCCGAGCCTCCCTCTCTTCAGAAAAGCCTTCCCAACAACTCTTCAAGTCAGTTGTCTCCTGGGGGCTTTCTCCCACTTTATACCTTCAGTGGTGTAAAGCTTAACCCCTATAAACTGCACACTTGTCTCCTCCATCAGAGCAGGAACTCCCCAATGCCAGGGCCCGCTGGGCATAGATGTAACTAATGCACTCTCTAACTGGTTCCAGCTTGGGGCCTAGCTTATGGTATGTGCTGAATGAATGCATGAATCAATCGATCAATCAAGAATATTAGGCTAGTGTGTGTTGAACACCTGTTGTGATAAATGTTTTCAAACATGTTATCTCATTTGACTTAATTACAACCCTATTATCCCAATTCTAAAGCTAAAAACAAATTGAAGTTTTAAGAGTCAGTCAGTCACTCAGGGTCACAAAGCGAGAGTCAATGGTGACAATATAGGAGAAAGTCAGGTTCCTCCTATATATCTGCCTGACATTTCCTATATGTTTTGAATAATTCTAGCTATCAAGAGGTTCTCAGCATTAGTTCTGCAGAGATGTTAAGAGATGGGAAAGGGCAAAACCACTGCATGTGAGTCAACCTTCAAATACTGGTTATTTACAGTGACTACATGGACACTTTGTGCTGGGCACTGGAAATACCAGGAGGAATACTGTATGGTCCTTGGAGGAGCTCCTAGGCTGACAAGAGCAGTGGTTCTCAGCCAGGGGTGATTTTTCCCCCCAGCCACAAGTGACATTTGGCAATATCTGGAGACATTTTGTTAGGGACAATTAGGAGGGGGTAATAACAGCATCTCATGGGTAGAGGCTAAAAATCCTACAGTGCACAGGATAGTCCATAACAAAGAATTATCTGGCCCAAAATGTCAATAGTGCTGAGGCTGAGAAACTCTGATATAGGGAAACAGACATGGAAACAAATGTTATCTACATGCTTACATATATTGGTACAATAGAATAAGTACTAGGATAGAAACATAAACCAAGTGTCAGAGGATCAGAGGAAAATCCACTTGACTCTGCCTGATTTGGCTGTATTACTTGATAAATTCCGGGAGCCTTAGCAGGGACAGTGGTCACAGAATTCAGGATCATGAGTTGAGCAGGAGCTGTGCAGGTGACGAAGGGGACAAGGGCATTTCAGGCACAGCAAATAGCAAGACATTTACTGAAATATAAGTGAAGAAGATTGGAGAACCAAGCTACGTTACACTGTAAAAACTAAAATCCTGATTTACGCTAATAAACCCCCTCCTTTTGCCCTTCTTTTTTCTACCTCTCCCTTTCTACCCAACCATTTGCCTAAGATAGTATCTTTTTTACCAAGGCTGATTGCTGCTGGGTGTGACTGTGATTTAGATATGAATGTGATTAAGAAAAATAAGTATTTCTATACAAAATAAGGAGAGAGAGATAAGTAGAAGACATTAATGGAAAGATCTTTGGATATATTCTGCCTATTCCAGTCTACTGAGGGCACCGTACAGAATTCCAGCCACAACCACGGCATACCAATTATACTTCCCATCCTTGGACACTGCAATGAACTGCCTCCTTGAGATAACTGACAAATATATTTCCATTCAAGGTTAATTTTAGGGCCTACAATACCATGTCATATAAATCACCTTATGAGTTTCACATTGGAAAAATTTTAAAACCTCAAAATCGTTGTCACTAGCTCACAGCCTTGCTGGCCATCCGTCATCCTAGGAAATTTCACCATCCATACAGGTGAGTGATTTTCAACTTAGGGTCGTAAGTCCCTTTGTGGTCAAGGGGACTCCTTATAGGATGTAAAAGGATTCAAAGTAAGAGGGACAATGACAGAATGTTAAACATCTAGTCATTCAGTAACAAAGTGAGTTACTAAGGTTATATTTGCTAATTATGCTACCGGTGATATTTTTATATTTTGCTACTTATAATCTTAAATTAGCAGCCTGGACCCCACGGTTAATCCTATCAATCAATCTTTCACAACTGCCCCCCCATTCCCTTTTAACCCTGCATTACAAAACTGCGATTCTTGAACAATGATAAAATGTACCCTCTATTTTTTTTTCCTACACTTTTCCCCAGCTTCTTATAGCCTGTTACAACTACAAATCCACAGTGAATCTTTTTACTTGTTCTTAGCTCCCTCTTTCACTCCCCAGTATCTGTGGGGCTCAAGTCCCCTACTCATGTGTTTGCTCCCTCCCTCCCCCCAGAGACAATCTTACCTCCAACTTCTGGGAGAAATGTGAAGGCTTTAGGAAAGAGCCTGTTCTCTTTCCCTTTAGTTTCAGAAATACGGTTTTCCTCCTCCACATCAAAGCCGACTGCCTTCCCCCTGCCTTTGAAATCTCTCATTCTCTCATCCCCTGGAGAGCCTGTCTTCATCAATTAGCAATCCCTCTTGAGCCTTCCTCTCTCACTACTCACTCTTCATCCTCAGCCCACAAATATTCTTAACTGTCTTCAAAACTACATCTCCCCCTAGCTAACTCTCTTTCTCCTTCCTTCCTTTCTCAGACAAGCTTTTTAAAACTATTCTGCACTTGCTCTTTCTATTTCCACACTTCCGATTCACTTCTTAACACACCGATATCAAGGTTATGCCCCCCAAGTCTTAAGAAGACAGTTTTGAAAAAGAATACTAATGACTTCGTTGACAAACACGTTTCAATTCTTCTAATACTCAACATCTACTGCCCTTGACACAAGTGAGCGCTCTTGAAACTCTTCATTCCCTGTTTGCAGGTCTGTACATTCTCGTTCGCTTCACATGCCTTGCAGCACTCCTCCTCTAACCATTTCCTCTTCCTCCGCCCTTAAAGTTAGTATCCCCAAGAGTCCAGCTCTGAAGGACCTCACCCACTGCCACGGTATCAAGTCCCATCTGTATGTTGGAGATTCCTCACTTTGTAAGTCCCATCACCACACCCTGGCCTCAAGTTTCACTTCCTTAAATTAAACTGACAGACATCGCAACACGGATATCCCACAGCAACCTCTCATCCTCACCATAAACACAGCAACTCATCATTCCCACAAAACCTGCTCGTACATTCAGCATCACACATGATGGAGCCACTTTCTGTTCAATGTCCGATCTGAAAGCCTGTGCGTCAACCTTCCTTTCTACCTATACCTAATCAATCATTAGGTCCTACCAATCTAACTCAAACGATTCTTGAATTTCAACTCTCCTCTGTATTCTCTCTTACCCCTTTTACATACTGGCTTTCATATAAAATTCCTTTTGAGGAAAGGATTCTAAAGCTATTTTTTTTTTTTAAAGTTTGAATGCCCCTGAGGTAAAAGAAAAGGTTTAAGCACCTTCACATGGTGCTTAAATCAACTCGCCTCATTTGCCACCTGTCTCCCAGCTGATCTTCAGCAATCCTGAATGCACGTGGTATTTCCCACTGCCCTCTCTGTTTAGGCTGTTCACTTCTCCCAGAACACACTGCAACCCATCTCAACCCACCACCAGACTGTATTCTACTCATCCTTTAACGTCCTCTCCTGCAAGAAGCCGATACCAATCTCACTTCAAGCTAGGATAGGTTTCTGCAATACCTTCTGCATTTCTCAGCCATCCCACTTATTGTACTGCAATTTATCTGTTTATATTTCCTAAAGGTAAATATCATGTCTTATTCATTTGGCTCTCCAGGGCCTAACACAGTACCTAGTAGTCAATAAATGTTTAACTGAACTTGACTGATTCAATTATCTTCTAAGGGAGGCTATAAAAGTCAAGAAGTTTGAAAATCCTTTATATGGTCTAATAAAGAGCAGAATTTCAAGCATATTAGAAGAGAAGAAATTATTTCTTCCCCCAAAGTACTAAAATATTAATCGTTAGCCACAAATCTTTATGCCTCTATCAAATTACTTCACAATACCTTCGAGTTCCTAAATAAGAGTTAAATATGAAGTATCACACTTAAAGGCTAAAAAGATCTAGCTGTTGAGGAGGTCATAAGGTTTAATCTACCCAGTGCTCCTATCCTCTCAGCAGTCTGCTATTTGATTTATTACGTGAGATAGCAAAAGAAATTTCTCCTTTGCTGCATCTCACATACATTCCAAAATGATCTAATTTCTTCTCAGTACAGTGTGTTTTTGTTAATGTATTTCCAAGGAAAAACAAAACTGTTCTGAATTTAAAACCAACATAGAACAAGGCCACTTTTCCTTGGCTCAGAATATGATGAATTATATTTAGTATGAACTATGAATTCCATTCATAGAGCCATTGAACACCTATTATGTGCAAAACATCAGGTCAATAAGGCACTAAAACCAGGGGGTTTATTAAGTTTCAGGAAGGGTAGTTCCCCTGTATATGTCATTAGTTGATGGTGTTATGCAATCGTCACAATAAATCCAGTCATGTCTAATTCAAGGATCCTTTAAAAAGGAAAAAGAACCAAAAACCCTGTAATCGTGAAAAAAATTATCAAATATAAATTAAATATCTAGCTTTGAAAGTTTAATTTTATTCCTTAATGTAATAGTTGGTATTGCATTCATGGTAACCTAAAACTCATTTCCTTCAAACTGGAGAAAAGTTGGTGTAAAGTTAACTTGAGTTGGAAATTTTCAAAATATTCGTCCCAAACTCTTTGAAATATACACATATGAGGCATACACACATTTACATATAAAGGAGCACATGCACTCACAACCACATATAGTGTACTTGTCTGTGTGTGTCAGAGTCCTGTGAAAGTGGATTTTATTTTAATGGAGAATTTGAATCAGGTATCAGATTTGTGGGGGGAGAGGGGCTAATTAACTGCAGAACGATCAATTATAAGGTTTTATCTGGAGAAAGATGATGAACTAGAAGGGTGGCAGAGGCAGAGTGAAGACTGCTTTTAGAAGGAGATAAAATGATAAGAGTTCATTTTGGATTGGATTTCAAGGGAGAGGGATTGAATAATACCTATGATTTTTAATAACTACGATGGGACAAACAGTGGTGACATTTAGTAGGATAGAGAAAGTGTTGGTAAACTTTTTCTACAAAGAGTCATATAGCAAATATTATAAGCTGTGAGGGCCACAGAAGGTTTCTAGTACATATTCTTGTGTGTTTTAAGAAGCTTTTTAAAATGTAAAAACTATTCTTACCTGAAGGGCCTGTTGACCTGTAGGCCACAGTTTGTAGACCCTAGGTAGTAGAGAATATTAAAGAATGGGATGTTCTAAGGAAGATGATTATGAGTTCAACCTTAGACATGTTGATTTTTAAGTACCTTGGCTAAATCAAGTGGAGATCAAGCAAGCTGTGGGACCATCACTGGGAATAAAGTAAGCAATAGAGCTTTTGAAAGTCTTGCAGAGCGAGAGAAAATTAAATATCCAAGAGACCAAGGCCCTAGTGAGAAGGAAGGGGAAGAAAATAAGCTGACACAGAGCCATTCCCCTCAAGTCATGTGCCAAATACTGAAGTTGTGTGAGGAGACTAAGAAGCTAGGTTGAATGCCTCTAGAATTCAAGTGGAATTTTTGGCAGGATTGTCATGCTAAGAAGATAAGGATTAGACTCAGGAATCAACAACCAAGGCTCTTAGTTGGAAGCCCGGAAAGGCTACACTAGAGAAGTAGAAGTAAAATGATAGGTACGCAGAGATTTAAAATACTGCAACCTGGACTTGACTAGGTTAGTCTCTGATTATATTAAGTTAATCAGCCTTTATTCTATCTGAACAACAGGGAAAGGGTGAACCTTCTCTAGAAGAGGATATCATCTGAACACACTAGAATTTTTTTATTCACAATCTCTGGTGTTTAATCAAAATTACTAGATATGCCAAGAGATTAGAGCACATGACTGAAAATACAGGCAACTAAAAGAGACTCACCAGTGATAACAGATACTAGAGTTGACAGACAAGGACTTTAAAATAACTAGGATTAATATGTTCAAGAAAATATAGGAAATGGTAGAGAAAGAAGATGAAAAGATAAAGAATTTCACCAGACAATTGAGATCTATTAAATAAAAGGATCAAATAAGTACTCTAGAAATAAACACAGTAATAACTAAAAGTAAAAATTCAATAGATGTTTGTGGGAAAACAGCAGAAAACATTAGTGATGTAGAACATAGAAAATACACATGCTGAAACACAGAGAAAAAAATACAGAGAAGAACATAAAACTAGTAAAACATAGTTTTTAAAAACGGAGAAAGGTATCCATGTAACAAAACATTTGTATCCCCTGAATATTTTGAAATTAAAAAAAAGAAAAATACCTGTTTTTCCCATTACTAAAATTATTTACTTTAAAATGAAAAAAATAAAATTCAAAAAAATGGAGAAGGGAGGCAGTCTAATTTACATGTAATTGGAGTTTCTGAGAGAGATGAGAAAGATGGAACAGAAGTAGCATTTGAAAAGATGATAGCCAAAAATTTTCCTACACTAGTGAAAGACACAAACCCACAGATTCAAGAAGCTATGAAAACTCCAAGCAGTCTAAATACAAGGAAACCCACACTTAGGAACTTCATATTTAAACTGCTAAAATTAAAGAGAGAGAGAGAGAGAGAGAGAGAGAGAGAAAACCTTAAAATCAATAAGAGGAAAAAGACACATTACCTTTGTTGCTCCCCAAGGAGCAACAATAACAACGATGGCTGAATTCTCAAAAAAAAAAAAAAAAAAAAAAAAGAAAAGAAAAAAAAAAGAAATGAGAAGATAATGAAATCTTTAAAGTACTAAAAGAAAATAACCAGCAATCTAAAATCTATAATCAGCCAACATATCCTTCTTTTTTTAGAGAACGTGGCTGAGCATGGTGGCTCACGCCTGTAATCCTAGCACTCTGGGAGGCTGAGGCGGGCGGATCGTTTGAGTTCAGGAGTTTGAGACCAGCCTGAGCAAGAGTGAGACCTGGTCTTTCTTTAAAAAAAAAAAAAAAAAAAGAGTAAAAATATAGAGAATGTTTTCAGACAATCAAAAACTGAATGAGTGGTTCTTCAGGCAGAAGGAAAATGATCTTAGATGAAAACATGGAAATATAAAACATAAAAAGAACACAGGAAGTTCAAATATGAAAATAAATATTAAATAATATTGACTAAACAAAACAATAATAATGTCTTATAGAATTTAAAATATATGTACAATTACAATGCATGATAACTAATATGTAAATAGAAGAAGGGGGCAAATGGAGTTACAGTGTTCTAAGGCTCTAGCACTATCAGAGAAACTGTACAGTAATAATTTGTCTTACATGATAGTAAGAGGAAGATGCATTTGTAATCTCTAGGGTAAAAACTAAAAGAATACTAACGGCATCTATTGCTAACAAGTATATGGAAGGGAAAATAAAATTTAAAAATATTTGTTTAATCTGAAAGCGGATTAGAAGAGAGCCAAAAAATATAAAAACAGGTGAGTTAAATGACATTTCAATGTTAAGACAGTAGATCTAAACCCAAATATATCAATTTTCAGAGAAAAGCAGAAATAGAGTAGCAGGGATTGGCAATGTCCACAGTACTTAGCCAAGAGAATAGCAGAGAGGGGAGGTTTATAAAGAAGCAATTTAGAAAGAAACTCAGCAATCTAGGAAAGTTAGTAAGAAAGATATGCATACAATATTTTATCTATAGCTAAATCTAGAACACAATATCATAACTGATGTTCATGCTGAGTTACCAGAAAAGAGATTTTAATTAACATTCAATATTCCTACTTTATAAGCTAGGAATGCATAATGTTTCCCATTCAAAAAGTTATACTTTAAAAACTTAAAAAAAAAAAAAAAGGATTTTATGCTATCAACATGGTCTGGGTATTTCAGAGAATCCACAAAGACCTTATTTTAATATGCCAATAATCACTGAAAAGAAAAAAATTCCCTGATTATTGTTCTCAGTTTACAAGTGCCAGCATTCAGAAAGTAATCAAAATTCTCAGTATAATAATTATTATGATATCTAAAACATTATTCTCTCAAGGTATCACATCTGTTATTATGTCAGAGACTGACAGTAATATTAAAATATCTCTATATTACATAATGACCAAAGCAAATAACAAACAAGGACCTTGCATGTTAGAAGATCATGATTATTTTGTTATTGGAATATAACATTCTGGCCGGGCGCGGTGGCTCACGCCTGTAATCCTAGCACTCTGGGAGGCCGAGGCGGGTGGATCGCTCAAGGTCAGGAGTTCGAGATCAGCCTGAGCAAGAGCGAGACCCCGTCTCTACTAAAAATAGAAAGAAATTATGGCCAACTAAAATATATATAGAAAAAATTAGCCGGGCATAGTGGCGCATGCCTGTAGTCCCAGCTACTCGGGAGGCTGAGGCAGTAGGATCACTTAAGCCCAGGAGTTTGAGGTTGCTGTGAGCTAGGCTGACGCCACGGCACTCACTCGAGCCAGGGCAACAAAGCGACACTCTGTCTCCAAAAAAAAAAAGAAAAAAAAAAAAAAAAAAAAAAAAGAAAGAATATAACATTCCTTCTAATATCTCTCAATACTTCTCACAGAACGAAGGTGACAAATGTTTTCTTTATTTGATTGAGGAAATGTATTTCTCCTCATAGAGACAGACACTTACTCCTTTGTTTTCTTAAGACTAGACAGCTTTGCCAAGGCTTCTTACCTTTATTTGTTAAAGACTAGACAACAATTAGTGTAATTTAAAATTTTTTCCTAGTAACCATTTGGAAAAACCCAAACTGAATTTATATACTTATATAATAAATATACAATCGACATATTCAAATTTTCTATTAAAATATTCATTAAAGTTTTGAAGTAGAATGTTAAGCAAGTTTAATTGATTCTTCAAAGGTCATACATATCATAAGAATTCTTCCAAGGACAAAAACAGTCCAACAGACAAGGCCTGGTATTCTGTACACAATGTCATTTGGCCTGTGTACCTTACAGTGCCCTTTTCACAGTGAATCATAAAGTCAATTCAATCAGTGCAAAATTTTTTTGCACAGTGAACTCTGCAAGCAAAAAACATAGAATATGTTCTTCGTAGGTTACATTTGACTTCTAAATTCCATTCTCTCACCTAGTTACACAGAATACAAAGCTACTGACCTTTGCAAATTTAGCCCATTTTTTTTTTTTCAGGCTTTTGACTAATTAGACAACAGAAAGAGAAATGCAAGGTAAAAGACATATCATCCTGGTCATTTTTCAATTTCTTCAACCATGTCACTTATCCATATAAGTAGGGTAATTCTGACTGGTACAACAATAACCAAGATAGAAAGGTGCTGAACAGAAAATTACTCACACTAGTGCTAAGAAAGGAATTTCATGGCAGTAAGGGCTCTCTATCTAGCTTCACCTATAAAATGCCTTTGGCCCAAGACATCTCCCAAGATCACCTCACCAAAAACTGTGTCTATGGCAAATGCTTTATGAGAAAACTTGTCAAAAAGATCACCTGATATGCTTAGACCACCTTCTTAAAAACATTCATTTAGGCATTCACCAAATACTACCACGTGCAATCTATGATTGACTAGTTATTTAGATTTTTACAAATCTTCTAACTACTAATCCCTAGCTTATGCTAGGTGTTGTGGGGGTTAAAAAAGAAGAAAATGGCTCTATCTTCAAGGGATTATAACCACTTCCTTCCTTTTAACAGATGTTAACAGCCTACTTTTACCCCCTTCCACTGCAAATAACTTAATATAGTCAACTCCCTCCCTTTCATTATTACCAGTTACAAGGAAACAATTTCTAGTAAGGGGGAACTCTCCAACTCTGTTCTCAACACCATGTCCTCCTGCTTTGTTCCACCAATTATCTTCTCCACCAACACAAATGTGCAGTGATCTAAACAAAGTATAAACCCTGCTGTTAACTCTCCAGCCATTGAAGCTAGTATCCTCTTTTTCCATCAAAAGCAAATTTCTTCCACATTCTCTCCTTCCACTTCATCTCACATGCATTCCCAGATCATTGTACTCTGATTACTGACACAATTAATTCTACCAAACAGTTCTCTTAATGATCACCAATGACTTTCCTAATTACTAAATCTAAATACTCTTTTTTATTCCCTAATACTTAATGTTATTTTACTCTCTGATCAACTGCCAGCCTTACTTCCTTTACAAAGGTTTGTTTTCAATTATATGTGCGATCTAAAGTCTCCTTTATGATTTCTCCTTCTCTGCCTCTCATTGGCTCATCATCTTCCTGCCACCTAAATAAGCATTTCATCTTCAATTTTTTTTCCATTTCCATACTCTGTCCCTCAATGACATTATCGGAAGATATGACTTGAAAAACATTTCTTAAAGGATAACGTTACACACAACTTTCAATTGCAATCTTATAATTCTATTCCAAGCTTTTGCAATGTATTACCAACAGTCCAAATGTACTAAACTAAGTTTACTCATTCATTTTTCTCATTCATTAATCTATTCAACAAATATCCATTTTTTAAAAAGAGTCAGTTGGCTAGAACTGGAATAATCAACGGCTGAAGAATAAAATAAAAGGAAGTAGGCATATGTCCGATCACACAGAACCTCACAGACCACTGTAAGAAGTATGAATTTTGTTTTAAAAATGACAGAAGACCACTGGAGGTTACTTGCCCAAGGTCACCCACAGCCAGCAAGTTACAGAGGTGTAATTTGAACATAGACATACCTGTCACCAGAACCCAGGTTCTTAACCACTCCTCTGAACTGCTTTTTAAAAATAAAGCAAAGGCCATTCCCATTCCATGGGGGAACAGTACCCACAACGTTGATATTAACTATGCCATCTTCTGATGCAGGGGTCAGCAAACTATGGCTCATGGGTCACAATCCAGCCCACCACCTGCTTTTGTAAATAGTTTTACTGGAAGCCAGCCATGTTCATTTTTTCACATATTGTCTGTGGCTGCTTTCACACTATAACGCAGAGGTAAATCACTATTACAGAGATAACCCTTAAAGCCTAAAATATTTATTATCTAGCCCTCTACAGAAAGAGTTTGCCAATCATTGTTCTATCCAACTGTCTTTTAGGTGCATCATCTGCAAACTGGGGGCATAATAACTAACTCACCTGGAAAGATAGCATATCTGGAAAAATATGATGACAGCAGGCACCTCAAAATGTGAGCTTCCGTCTAATTCAGGTTCTACACTCCAGCATCTATTTGGGAAAAAAATAATCCCATCCCTACTCTATCTCACTGTGTCACTTCTTTCTCAAAGGTATTTTGCTCCCCTCACACACACATACTGCATCTCCCAACACCACCTAGAAGAGGCAAATGTCTCCTATTACAATCATCCTCGAAGATTATTTCATGGCCTGCACATTTCCACCAACTGCACTGCCATTCTCCCTTCAGCCGGGTTTGGGTCTCTGAAATAATCTTGAAGGTCAAACTCATCTGTGGCTCATTTGTGAAGTCCTATTTATTCAACTTACACAATAGCTTATAAGCCATCCCCTCTTCTACATTTCCCCTGACTATTTCCAGTCTCTATTACCTCTCACCAGATCATTCCAGTAGCCTCACAATTCATTTCCCATACAAATATTTATAAATACCCTACATACAAATGTTAGACATGAGAGAACATTTCTTACACAAAAATCTCCTTTTAAAACTATTCAACATCATGTCATTACCCATTAAGTCCTCAGCTTTGCATTAAGTTCTTCCACAACATGACTCCAACCTACACCTCCAAACTGACTTCGTACTAAAGTTTCTTGAGCACTTACTATGTTTTCACTAGTATATACCATATTGTATGTACTTATACTACAATGTAAAGTAGTTATACTACATTGAGCACTGGAAATAAAAAGATGAAAAACCCAATTCTTGTCCTGAAGAAGCTAAAAGCTAGTAGGGAAGACAGAAATAAATGGAAAAAAAATACTCCATACAAAGTGAAGTGTTTTAGGAAAGGTACAAACAGGAAAATGTGAGCACAAAAAGAATGTAAGAACTGACTAATTCTGCCAGAGGGGGTAGAGGGCCTAAGGGTTGGGAATGGCTTCATTATCCTAAAAAAGAAAGTGAGTAAAGAAACGGGTGGGGGAAGGAAAAGAGGGATAGGATATAGGATATAGGATTCCTACTATTTCAATCTTTTTTTTCCCAGAGTGGTATTAATTTGTTTTGGTTTTAGCATTGCATGCTACAAAGAGTGGTGTTAATGTAAACCAGAGGCAATTTTGCCCTCCTGGGTAAATTTGGCAATATATAAAGACTTTGACTGTCACGACTGTAGAAAGAGGGGTGCTACTGGCATAATGTAGGTAGAAGAGAAATGCTGCTCAATATCCTACTATGGAGAGTACAGTCCTCCAACAACAAAAAATTATTCATCCCAAAATGTCAATAGTGTCTCCAATGAGCAACCATGATCTAGAGCCACAGGGAACAGAGTAAAGGAAAACATAAAGTCGAGCTAATTCCAGGATGTACTGGACCACCGACAATACAGAGACAGCAAGGAAAGAGAATGAGTTCTATTTGGACAACCTTACTCACCAGAGAATGCAAAACTGAACAGAGGGCAAAAGTTATTAATGAACAGAGATAGACTTGAGACGGCAAAGCAGGGGTCTCAAGACAATCAACTATGAGGGAATGAAGAAAACATGGACAAAGAAGTTGAAGCAAAGCCTATCAGCATTTTCTGTTTCACATCGTCCATCTCAACATATATTTATTACACAGCTGCTACTAGATAGATGTCACAGGGAAAATAGAAATAAGTAAGTTAAAATCCCTGCCCTTAAAATGACTAGATTTTAGTAGAGAGAATTAGATAAGTATGTAAGTTATCATGATATAAGGGAAAATAAGATATATGTCACAAGAAAAATATGCAGGAATTGAAATACACACAACCTTGCAAAGATTCAATGCAGTAATAAAGGCTAATTTTACTTAATACGTTCATATCTTCTAGTTAGAGGGGAAAAAAAATCACAGGATAGTAATCCTTATTTCCAAAGTTTTGTATGCCCAGTGTAACTAACATAATAGGAAAAATATATCTTACTTCCAAGTGTTTGCTAACACTATTTGAACAAGGCCAAAGCAGGACACTTTCTAAAGAATATCCCAATAGAGACTTTACTTTCCATTGAAAGACCCATGTAGAAAATTAGATCCAACACCCTACAGTAAGTCCTATACCACTCAGAGGCTCTTCGTTATGTTTTAGGTTTTTCTTTTAAATTTAGGGTGGGTTTATTTCTCACGAGGTTAGAAAGCCATCCAGAGGACAGCTCTTTAAGTATTCCCTGCAGAAGGAGCCTCAAACTCAACATGAGAAAATAGTTGGAGAAATCCCTAATGGTCCAGCCAACATACATTTTTCATAAAGTGATTATCCTCCTGCAGCTTCAGCTTCCTAAGCCTTTTTCCTCCCCTCTATAATTGTTTTCCTTGTAGGCCAGGCAACAATTACCACTGCTACAAGACTAAGGAGGTTTACAAGCAATACATTTTACAATACATAAGTGTAGTGTCTCTGATATCTGGTGCTTTTATCACTAATTGCACTATAAAATACGCTATTAAAACAGGGACAAACAAGATTGTAAAAATCACATAATGGACCATGACCACTTACAAAAGCCATTCATAACTGTTACTGTACCACTTATTTTTCTTTAATTTTCCAGTTATATAATTATTTTTCTAAATTTTTACTTCTAGGGGATCCCAACAACAAAAAGAATATATTTGAGAATTATATAACCTACATATGTGCTCTTAAACATATTGTTTTATAAATTTGCCCC
The DNA here is from genome assembly GCF_041146395.1 of Eulemur rufifrons. NCBI lineage: Eukaryota > Metazoa > Chordata > Mammalia > Primates > Lemuridae > Eulemur > Eulemur rufifrons. Next base: position 14,874,948 of record NC_090987.1, read on the forward strand.
AAATTAAAATTATACAGCATGTCAAAATGTGCTACTGAATTCTTAGGGACAGCTATGTGATTTTGTGAAGGCAATTTATAGGCATGGCAAATTCATTTAAGTTGTGATTTCTTTTCAAGCATGTGACTGGAAGCGTAGAGGAAAAAAGTGCAGAAGGATTTCACAATTCCAGTTTTTGAAATACACAATACAGCAGATAAAACATTTATATTCTGAGGGAAAGAATGATCAAAGGGTGATATTACTGCCAATTACTGGAGGATGTGGGTCAGTGGAACTGCCTACAGTATTTCAAATGTCATCAGCACTCACTGACTCAGGGCTAATTTTTAACTTTGTAGATGAGCTTTTCAACCCCTTTGCTATTTATTCACATGTCTACTCATTTTTAAAAAATGAAAATCAAGAACAAGAATGAAAATAAAACTGTTTATGATACCCATTAATAACTCCAGTGAATATTTAGATGGAAGTAGAATTTTAAGTAGTGATTTAGATGAAATACTAGGATTGTCTCTAGGTTTCATTTACCCATTACTAGAGACAAAGTAGTTCTAGGAATATCACATTACACAAATACCACAAACCAAATAGTGGCTAGCCTCTAGAAAACTGAAGATAAGTAACCAATTAATGAATTGAGATTGTTTCTTTTTTTTAAAATAGGATAATCTTCTATTAATTGAAGAGGTAACGTATACCTTGATTATAAGTGTCAGTTAGGAAAGTGTCACTGAGCTTGGGTCTCACAGAAAAAATCCAGTCCTTCTGCAACTTCATCACACTTATTCTCAAATATTTTCTTAAATCCTTATAATGGCTTAACCTTACTAAAATCAGAACCTAATTTTAAAACAAATGATATGTCACAGTTATAGACATCTTAATTGTACCTAAATTATTTTTTTTCCCCTCCTGGAGACATTAGCGAGTGCTTAAGCTCTTAAAAGAAAGACTATTAAAAAGTTAAAAAGACAGATTATATATCCATGTTTGCTCTAATTTCAGAAACTGAAGTCACTTAATTCAATAGGAATAATTTTAAAACATTTGAATAGTAAGAATAATTTACTTTTTCAAAATGCCCAAATACTTGAAATACTCAAACTACATTATATAAACCTCAATAAGAATCAGAAGTTTATTTTTCAACACTGCCACCTCTCAAAAATTATTCTGTAAGATATACCAATGTATACCAAAGATATACCCAAATGAAGTTAAATAGGACCTACACACTTCATGAACCCACATACAAAACTTACCTTGTCAGATGCCTCAGATGCCAATAGGTTAGTTGCAAGGGTTTGTAGCTTATGATGCGCCATATTTTTAAGGGCAGCAAGACTGCGTCTTGTCATGGCTTGTTTCAGGTTGACTGCTGGATGACTCAGTGAATCAACAGCAGCAGGAACGGCTTCGTCACAAGCATTCAGTATCTCTACTGCTGTGATCCCCATCACGCAGCGATCCAATGCACCTGGAAGACAAATATATTCACAAATATTACATAACACTGTAAAATTTTTAAATTATTTTCAAGTAAAGAAAAGTGGCATGAAAATCTGTTATATATTAATAGGAATATGTTTTATCAATGTGTCCCAGATATATCTTCTTGTACTTCCTTCCTCTAATGATCACCCATGTAGCATCATCACCTCAATCACTTCCTCTCCCATAAAGCCCCTAACATAACTTCCAAAAAAAAGTCAAGTTCACAGCCAAGATTCCAACAACCTCCCCCCTTCAGGCCTTTCCACTTTCTTCCTCTCCCCAGATGGTTTCCTTGACTACTCCCACACCATTACACTATTACAAATATCAAATTTTATGACTTGACCTTCCTCTAAGTTGTGTATCAATCTTAAACAAAAAAAAAACTTACTAAAATGTATTCTTTTTTTTCTCCTTGAATAATTCCTAAAGTTTCTCTTTTTCCACAAAACAGAAAAAACATTATAACTTCTCCATTCTGTCTGAAAATTTCTTGACTCTTACTCTCACCACGCAGCTAAATGTTTCCCCATATGTTGTGAAAATAGCTACTTATAATTACTTCAAAGCTTCCTCAGTTGGCCATCCTTTCCAATTATCTCCATCTATGCAGTCTTGTCTAAGTTAGAGCATAAACCTCTTCCTCCTGGATAACAGGAGCTTCATCACCTCCTTCATCACCACCTTTCAGGCCTATGATCTAATGATACATTTTCAATGAGTTGTTCCCTGGTCATCTTACCAATTTCTCCCTTTTCTACTTTATTTTCTCTATAACACTAATCACCAGCTAACATATTATATATTAAAAGTTTTTTGTGATTTTTCACTTGCCTTTCCCTACCCACAACATAAACTACACAAGAGCTAGAGAATTGTACGTGTTCTGTTCACTGTTGTACCCCTGGCACATTGAACAGTACCTGGCACATAGGAGGCACTCAGTAACTATGTGTTGATTAAATGGAGAGAGAGTTAACAGCTTTAAATTACAGAGTTCTAACAAATCTATGAGGAAAAATTATAGGCCAAGAGAATAATGTTCAAAGGATATGAACCAGGAAAAAATACAAATGGACAATAATCATACAAAAAGATATCAGCCTCACCAATAATCAAAGAAATAAAATTGAAGTAACTATGAAACACCATTCATCTCTTATCCTTAAGGGTATAAGAAAACTGGTAATATATTTTTAGTACAATTACAAATCAGTAATTCTTTTTTTTTATAAAGTCTATTAAATTTAAAACTCACATTTCCTTTAACACAGAAATTTTCATTCTAAAATTTATGTTAAATAATCATAACATATACAAATATATGTGTGTGTGTGTATGTGTGGCTATTATTGTCTTAACTGTAATAGAAAAAAAAATTTTAAACCTAAATATCTATCATTAGTAGACTGGTTCAATAAAGTATGATATATTCACCAAAAAAAAAAAAAATACTGTGAAATTACAAAGACAATAAAATAATGAAGCTCAGTTATGCACATTAACATGGAATAAAAGCCACAACATACTATTAAATGAAAAAACAAAACAAAACAAAAACAAGTTAGAGAACAGCATCCATAATATAAAGGGGTAAAAGGGATATTATAGTCACTGAAAAAATTCTCAATAGATGTACACTAATGGTTAACAGGATATATTTACATGATTGAATTACTAGGGAATTTCATATTCTTGTACATAAAGATTTTTTATGAATCTTTTTGTATTATGGTTTTAAATAGTATAGAAAAAGTAAGAATTTAAGTGAATGAAAATTAATTAGATTTTGAAAATAATATTTATGATATTCTTTTAGATATCTCAAAATTTAGCAGGAATAAATTTAGAATTTACTGTTCTAGCTCTTAGTTCTTTATTAAATGTGGTATTTTAATGGAAAGGCTTAAGTAACTCTCCCTGCTCATTCTCCCAAACAGAATCATTAATTCACAAACAAGAATATACTGCACCCAGAGAACCATATACTAAACACATATACTAACATATACTGCACACAGAGAACTATATTACAGACACATAATTGAATCTCTAAAAATAAATAAAGAGAATGGAGGGGCCGGGCGCAGTGGCTCATGCCTGTAATCCTAGCACTCTAGGAGGCCAAGGCGGGAGGATTGCTTGAGCACAGAAGTTCGAGACCAGCCTGAGCAAGAGCAAGACCCTGTCTCTGCTAAAAATAGAAAGAAATTAGCCAAACCACTAAAAATAGAAAAAATTAGCCGGGCATGGTGGTGCGTGCCTGTAGTCCCAGCTACCCAGGAGGCTGAGGCAGGAGGATCGCTTAAGCCCAGGAGTTTGAGGTTGCTGTGAGCTAGGCTGATCCCACGGCACTCTAGCCCAGGCAAGAGAGTGAGACTCTGTCTCAAAAAGTAAAAAAAAAAAAAAAAAAGAGAATGGAGGACAGAAAATATATTTGAATAAATTCTGACCATAAGATTTCCAAATTTGATGAAAACTATACACCCACAGATCCAAGAATTATAACAAACCTCAAGCACAAGAAATATGAAGTAAACTACAATCAAATTGCTCAAAACCAGTAATAAAGAAAAAATTTTAAAAGAAGCCAGAGAAAACAGACATTAAATATAGAAGAAAGATAAAGATAACAGCAGATTTCTCACTGGAAATAATTCAAGTCAGAAGACAGTGGAGTACTGAAAGGAAAAAAAACTGTTGATCTATAATTCTATACTCAGAGAAAGTATCTTTTAAAAATACAAATGAAATAAAGAGTTCTTTCAGATATGCAAAAGGTGAAAGAATTTATCACCTAGGGATCTACACTACAAGATAAACTAAATTTTAGACAAAAGGAAAATTATTCCAGACAGAAATCTGCATTTATACAAAGCAATAAAGAGTAAAGAAAATGGTAACCATATAGATAAATATATAAGATTTCATTGTTATTATTCAATTTCCTTAAAATATAATAGACTGTTTAAACAACAAAAACAAACAAACAAAAAAACAGTAAGAAAGAAAATAATGTTCCAAATGAGTGATAACCAAGAAAACAATATGGATGATACAAGCAATAAGAAGAGACCCAATTATTCTTGACTAGAGCAATGGATCTGTGTAAAAGAATTGTAAGAGGTAAAGACAGAAAGGTAGGAAGATACCACATTGTAAAAGACCTTGTCTTGAAGACTTCATGAACTAGAATTGTTTATGGTTTATTCATTAGGATAGTAACATGAACCAGATGCTGCCGTTGTTTTGTTTCCTAAGATTAGTTACCCAGCAGAGTACAGGATGGATTAAAAGGTAGAAAGAATAGGCAGAGTACCCAATAACAAAAGCCTAGGTATGAGAATATATGGCTATAAATTAGAATGGTACATTAAAAAAAAAAAAGAGGTGAGGGAGACCTAATGGAAAGACTTGGTGATTAACTGCATGGCAGGATTGTGGGAAGAGGGAGTAGTGAACACAATCCTATCTCTATCCTAACAACCTCTTCCTTCAAAGTGAGAAGCAACAGAAATGGTAACTACACAGGTCTATATGTAAGATTTCATATTCTAGAGTCAATTATCAGGAGAGAAAAAAGAAAATGTCTGATTATACTTGGTTTTACCAAGGTTTTAATCAAATACCTTTTTTTACTTAACCTATTCATTCTTGTGTCTTCTCCGTCATATAGCATGTTTTGTAACAGAATGAGAAGCAAACATGTAGAAGATATAGAAAAGTTGATGATGTAATGGCAATATATTATGAACTAGAAATGTAAAATCAAATCTCCACTGTATTAAATACTGCCAGCAAAGAGTCAAATATGTGAAGAAAATACTTGCTACGAAAACCTTCCACTACTAATAAAAAAAGACTAACTATAACACTATCTCCCAATTCTATTCAGCAATTTTAGTAACATAACAAAACATTAATTTAAATACATCAAAATAAAAGCATATAAAAATTTTTTTAAATCAGTCTTAAGGAAAAATAACATAGTCAATAAGACTTGACTTGTATGAAAATCTGAGCCCCCACATACATTTTTGGTTTTCCATGCTTTATGTTTTTCAACAGACATATAAATATACATTAATTCATAATTCTCTGCTATATTTTATTAGATACTTAAGTTCAAAAAGATGACTCAAATACATATTTCATGAAGCATATGCAAAAACATAAATATTGGGAAAACTTGGAGGGCAGAAAATAAATATAAAGGAAAAAACTACCAGAACAAAGTAAACTGAAAAGATTTCATACACTAATTTCTAATAATATTTGTGAAGCATTACTGATATCTGCATTTGTCCAAGAACACCTAACAATTATATCTACAGGAATGGAAATATGATGTGGGAATCACTTTTGTTAAATAGCAAAGGGGCAGATAAGAATGCTGTTTATGCTTGGTAATAGTTAGATAAGAAGAACATTTTGTAACATCAGTCATTACTTTCAGCATACCTGTTTCCCAATCAAACAGGATTCTGACCTTGTCAAGGGCCTCTGGGAATGACACTGCACGCTTACTGGGAATGTCAAATGTGAAGAATGAGACAATTGGCCCCTGAAGCACATAAACGGCTCCATGTAGAAGCAGCCACCACCTAGGTCAGTGTCCCATCTTTAATAAGCTCATTAAGTAGGAGTCAGGAAGTTCATCTGGCCAAATCTTTACTAGATAGAGACGTGAAAGGATAATTTTCATGGCCTCTACATCACTATTAAATTGCTACTGCATGTAATAAGGATGTCAAAATAAAAGAATAAAAGATTTTGGACCTCTAGCTCTCTAAATTTTATATTACTAGCTTCAACTTCATTTCATTAGGAAATATACACTGACATTAGGAAAACACAAACTATCGATGTGAAGGGGGAAAAAACCTAAAAAAAAAAATGCTGTACAAATATATAAAGGAAAGACATTTTAAGTATTTTTTAAGCTAGAAACATTAGTATAACTTAAAACAGCAAACAGAAAATTGCCCAATATGAAGGGCAGGGTTGGTGTAATTTGTTAAAAATACCTTCCCAAAACACTAAGAAGAGGGATCAAGTACCTCCTCAGAGTTTAAATACATTTCATACATCAAACCTTGGCTGAATATGATTTATCTAGCTTCATTTTTTATTTATTTAATAAATAAATAAATTTTATAAATAAATAATGTCAATACCTTCAGGATGTACCTTACTGACTCCCCAGAGACCTTTATATCACTAGCTACAACCTGAACAGCAAGGAGAAAAAAAATGGATACCTCCTATAATGGTTGAAATCCAAAATAAATTCAGTTTCTCTATTGTATTTATCTTGATTTCAGAATGTCATATTGACTTATTGTTTACCCAAATCTTCAGAAAGTAATTTGTAAAATTTCAATATTACATATTGTGTTTAATCTAAATTGAGCTTCATTATACCAAAGTGATTATAAGATTAACACCCTCCAATATCCCTGTAGTTAGGGCCTATTTGTCATTTTCTTGTACAATAATTACTGGAAAAGTAACTGTGTCTTTCAGTGAGGCCTCATTTGTGAATAATTTCATATTTGATTCTATATTATTTATAAATACATTTAAAGTATGTGAAATATTCAAATATCAAATACTTAAGTATCAAAAAAATTTAGAAAAATGATACTATCTTCATCATATTTAAATAAATCCTAGACAATTTTACTATACTTTTCTATTTAAGATATATCAACTTGATATTCATAGTATTTTAACACAATGTTTTACGAACATCATTATTGCTAAAAGAATTTTCTTTAATACTAACTCCCAAAGCAACTATGTATAAATGTAGGTAAAATCATACTCCCAAGTTCAATAAAGTAATGTTAAGCAGCATGTTTCTTTAATAACAATAGGCATGTTACACACACATACAAACGTACAAGTACACACACATATACATACGTGTGTATACACTTAAATTCTGTTTACCACGTATCAGGGAAATATTGTCTCAGTTTATTCTCTCAGCACCACTGTAACATAGGAAATATTATCATCCTAATTTTGCAAATGAGGAAATTGAGGGACAAAATTCCAGTGACTTGGGACAGACACAGTGATAGCAAGTGGTCGATCCTCAATTCAAACTAGTATGACTCCACAGCTGAAGACAAACTCTGTATATTTACTTTGTGAGGAGGAGCAAATAGGCAAACACAAGACTGTCCTATTCAGCAGATAAGATACAAAGTAATACAAAAGGAAGATATAAAATTATATATATAGCATGATAGCAATTCTGTTTTTTAAAATGCCCAGAAACAGACTAGAAAGAAACATGCCAAAAATGTTAACATTTACCACTGAGCAATGGGATTTGGGTTCATCCTTCTCGTCTAATGTTCTTGTGCTTTTAAAATTTGACAGAGTATGAATCTCTTTTACAACCAGATAAGAGAAAGAACAGTTAAGTGCAAAAGCAAAGAAGTTTGACAGACTTCAAGAATGCTGCTTCTTGTCAAGATTGCCTATGCACTACCAGTTTAAATGAGGACAATAAATAAAACATTACTAAAGATTATGGCTACTTATTCCAAAAAGGCTTATGGGAATTCCCTATTGCCCAACAGTGCAAGCAGAGATATGTGTACAGTCTGACTTCAAAAAAGACTATTTAAAACAAAGATGAAGAAACAGAAAAAAATTTAGTAGAAATATTATACAGTACAACTAGGAATCTAAAGAAAAGTTTTAATCACTGATAGATAATTATTGAAGATTGTAAAAGTAGGATAGAATGTATTTCCCCAAAGCCTAAACTAATGAACGTTTAGTTATGTACTTAAAGACTTCCTTGGAAAACCATGGCAGTCTATGTTATATCATTGCCTGTGCTTTTATGCTAAGCATTACTTGCCCTACATTGCACCCACGCATACATAAAATTTCTGAAATGTGAAATTTTAAGTGTTCTCTCTAGAACTTGAAACCTTCACTTCAATTACCTCCTACAATTAACTGCCCAGCATTACTTTTCTGCTGTTCAAAGAAAAGAGGGTTTTATACATCCCATTGTTCCCGAATCTAAGACAAAATGTTTTCTTCCTCTTGCTCACAATTTACTTCATGAATTATACAGAAATCACTTATCTTTGTCGTCTGTATGTCTGTCCTCATCCGTATACTGTCTTCAATTATATGCCTTTAAAGGTTGCTGAACTATTCTACAAGTACTTGGCACAGTACCACAATTAAGAGTACCATGTTTGGAAAAAGCAGTAATTAGAAATAAAAGTAGTAACCTTCTTACATTATAGGGCTTTTTCCCTCATAGGAAAGATTTTTAATTTCTAGAAAATCAAATATACACATTTGATTTTCACTTGTTCTTACCAGTATCCATCTGCCAGACATACACAGAGCCGTCTGAACATCCTACTACCAAGTAATCATCAGAAGGCCTCCATTTGATCACTTGAATAGGGAAAAGGTGACGAGACGCCAACATGATGCATTTTTTCTCCCGCAAACTTAGAAGTCCTACTGAATGGTCACTGGCTACAGAGCAGATGCAGTGTTGCACCCTTGCCTGAAAAGAAGAATAAACCCCAATTATATTTAGATTAAATTTAGAATAAAATGGATCCTGTCCTCAATAATTTAAACCAAAATTAATTATACATTCACTACCGCTGAAAACCAACCACAATTTTAGGTGGTGTTGAAAAATGTGTTCCTTTATATCACACATAACACCCAGTTAAATCATCAAAACACTTCTAAAAATACTAAATTGATCCTACATTATAGATTGTACAAGATGCCTTGGAATATCTGCCGTTCAAATTGGAAGATGACCTTACTAAAATGATTGCTATATCTGTGCAGGCAAAGCTGGGAAAAAAATTGATCTGTTATTAGGTGTTCTCTTTCTACACTATGAACTTTCCTTTGTTTGCAGCTGGAGCTGCTTTCTGCAGTGCTTCCTTCTGTGACTGTCGTTTAGATCCACGCTCTTCCCTGCATCTTTGCTCAAAAACAATACCCTCACTGTCCCTCTGCCATAATCATTTCTTAGAAGCCACAGTTAGTTGCATTGCCTCTAGATACACGTCCCTGTTTCCTTCACAGCTTCGGTCTATAATGTCAGCAGGTTCATCACCTCAACTAACCAAACAATAGCCAATTAAACATTCTGCTATGTATTTTCTGCTCATCTCTAGATTTTGCCCTTCAATTAATTCCTTTCTAGAACCAGATGGAATGTAATCAAATACAGTAAAGATTTTCACTAGCAACAGAATCTACAACCTACCAAATTAAAGTTTTTAAATTTTTGTAAGACAATTTGTATGCAATTTAAAACTTAACTATTTAGTGACTTATTAGATTATGCTTTCAGGTCATCCGGGGGGAAACCATATGCAAACAGCCATCTGCAATAAATACTGTGGCTATTTATTGATGCCGAGGCCCACTGCACTACATATATACTTTTCCTTGTATGGGATCTAAAGTAGAAACCTGTCAACCCTCATCCTTCTGGCCTTCTCATAAGCAAACAGACCATTTTTAACGAGAGGTCGGTATCTCACTAATTCCCCAAAGGGGAAATATTGATAGGTATTGGGTGAAAAAAAAGGGGGAGAGGATGGTGGCCAAACATGCATGAGAAACCCAGATGCTAAGTAGTTGTTGGTTTTAATCACAGAACTTCCAAGAACATTTATAATGCTGTGATCATGATTATCCTACAAGGAGATCCAACATCATTTCATCTCTAAATTTGTTTGAACATGGTAATTTTATTAGACCTAGTTTTAGAGGAACACACTTTGGGGAAAGCTGCTGTAACTGGTTCCTTTCATGTTTTGGCTGCTAAGAAACTCAGGACTGAATTTTCTATTTATAACAGTGCAGGATCTTGAGAATCCGTATCTGAATGTGGACTCTCAGTGGTCTCATTTGCTTTCTTCTTTCATTGTCTCTTCACCATGATTTAGCTCTATTTTTATCTTACTGGATAAAGTTTATTTTTGTAAACCTAAAATCAATTTTTGAATGAAGCAGGGCATTAACAAACAAAAATAATAGCAAGACTTGACTATTTACTTTGTTCTTAAATTCATGTTTTATTCTTTCATTCTTTGTTAGCTTTATTTGTACTTTTTGTATTATATTCATAATAATTTAAACACTATCAGCACAGCAGGTGTTTACTAATTTTAAGAGTTAAGAAAACTAAGTTCAGAAAAATGATGTTATAAACCTTTATTAAAACATTATATAGAATTTTCTAAAGCATTTGTTAAGCTTACTTATCTCATTTTCCTGGTAAGCATTCAATTGAATCTTACCAGGAAAGTGATTTCTTTCTTTAAAAAGACATATTAAGAACCAAGGGGCAGTTGACTTCTCGGACAGAAAAATTAGTTTTATAATGAATGAATAAATCAAAACAAAGTGGCAAACTATTAAAAGAAATTACATTTAGGAATGTTAGAATAAAACTAGGTAAATACACATACACACACACCCATGAGGTCTTTATTTTGAATTATTTCACAATACATATTTATCAATTGCACCAGGAATACATTAACTTAAAATAATAGATAGTTTAATAGAATGGATGCTTTGCATTTCTACAGATTATCATTAGTACTGACTTGTCAAATATATCCATTATTCATTTTATAAAAAGGGATGGTTGCTACATTACTGGTTAACAACAATTTTCTATTTTGCCACATCAATCTACCAAAACGTAGTCATTTTATTTACGTCTTTCATCAGAGAAACAGTGATCTTTTTCTATGGATGTGAATAACTAAGAAGAATGATTCCCAAACAGCATTCCTTTTAATCTATTCACATATTTTCATCAGGCACTGGCCAGCCACAGCATTTATACATCCATCACTACTCTTGATTCTGCTACGTCAACTCATGAGCTCTCCGAACTTTTCTTTAAAAATAGCTAATCCTTAATTAGTGCCACACACCTAACTGGCCTACTTGCTCTGTGGTCGCCAACCCCCAGCCAGGTACTGGTCCATGGCCTGTTAGGAACGCACCATACGTTGCTTCCTGAGCTCCACATCATCCCCCAACCCCTGCAAACACACACACACACACACACACACACACACACACAAACATACACCTCCCTCCCCCTTCCACCTGCACTCTTCTGCCCCCACTGGTCTGTGGAAAAATTGTCTTCAGTGTCTTTGACACAGGTCCCTGGTGCCAAAAAGGTTGGGGACCACTGTACTTGCTAGTCCCCAAGTCCGAAGTCATTTCATTAATGTTCACATACACTCTGGTTACTCTCTTTCAAAAAGCAGAAAAAAATGAAGCATGACTCAATATGAAGTTTTGCCAATATTCTTTACTATGTTAGGTGTTCCCAAAATTATGATCTATTGGAGATCTCAGTATCTGAGGTGATGCAAAGCTACTGACACTCACTGAGCTATGCACACTCTCTCTTTCTGTCAAATATCTCCTTACCGTAGTTTATAATTAGCAGAGACAGGACTGGAGCCATTAAGCAAACAAACAAAAAAAAGCTTTCTCCTTCCTATAAACAACTTGATCTTGGGCATTATTAACCCCTCCTGAGAAGTTTCACTGTCAGAACTTTCATCCTCCCCATAGATATAAAAGCAGATAATTTCAAAGATTCAAGAAAATGCAATCCATCCTTGTAAGAACACTTAAAAGCTCTACATCATGTTATTACTCTTATATAGCAAAATAAAGGACATAAAAAACAAATATTAAGTAATAGCATAGGATCTGCTTTAAAAAGATCGAGATGTAATTTTCTGAAGGTTAAAAAAAAAGACCCTTAACTCCAAAAATTCTAGCTTTTCATTTCCACATGATGCATTTTCTTCAAACACATATATTTACCTAAATATTTTGAAAAACAGTTTTATTCCCCTTTCACATGATGCAATAATAATGAAAATTGGCAAATGACATGCTACACCTACAATACAATGTTTGGTCCAAAATAAAAATTATATACCATCCCTGTAAATGATAATAAGTATTGGAAGAATTAACTTTAGCTTTATTGTAATAAGAAATAGACTGGAAATAACCAAAATAATCAAGAATGAAAACAAAAAAAAATCAATATTACTAAGCCCAAGAAAGCATAGTTATTACAGGTACTTAACTCACAAGAAAAGATGGTTCTCTGCTTTTTAAATATAGATTAAAATAAATCTAATTTTTCTTCTTTCAAAAAAATGCTCATCCAACTCGTATAAAGAAAACTGGCCTAAAGTGGAAATGGCCCAATACAGTAAAACCTCATTAATTTTCATTCTACTAATTAATTCTGAGTTGATGGTTACCTTTGCAGCCTGTGTGAAAACAAATTAATGGTATAAACAAAGCAAATGTCTAGCCTATTTAAATGTAAAAGAAAAAAGACCATTCAAGCTCCACTTTGGTATTAATTTTAATTCAAACAATGAACAGAGTAATGATAAATAATTCTCAGCTATTCATTCAATGAAAGCACTTAAAAGATTTGCTAAACACAATTAACTTTGTTTCCTCTTATCTGTCCTCAAAATTGTTAAAGAAGCACTTCTTAAAGAATATTTTATAACTCCTATTTCTTCTTTTTAGACCCAGCTTCCTCCAAATGAGTTGAATTAGCACAGTTCCTTTATTATTAAATTATAGAGATCTGGGTTATTGAACACCCACTTCACTTACAATGACTAATTCTATAATTTGATTAATTCTATTCTACTTCACTTTTTTCCATTTCAACCTTGAAAAGTCACCTAAACATAATTGAACACCAAGAGTATTGTAAAAAGATAATGTATAAAACATTTAAACTGTATAATTAAAAATACAATTAAAAATGTAAACCTGGTATCTTGAACTAAACTTATTTGAAAAGCATCTATGCTCCAAACTTTTTTGATCACACATCCATTCATTTAAAAAATTTTGGAATGTGCTCTCAATGTATTTATATTTATAAATTAGATATATGTACTTCTGTGCCAATATATCATGTACATTGTAAAACATGCACAAATACATACGTTAAAAGGATGACTCAAAGTTTAAATAAATAAATTTAAGATGAAATGAAAAGTTTTCTTAAATGTCTCACTAATGTTAGTACCTTCATGTTAGATCAGTCAAAACCTCAAGGCACAATATATATCCTTAGGAAGGTTTCATTGTTAATGATAGTGTATGTGAATACATATTTTATATAATTATGAATTTTTTGGCTGTCCTCCTGCCAGATTGAGCAACAATCATTGAAACTCATAATGCGGATGATGAACAAATATTTATTTTTCATTAGAAATATCTTCATCCATATTTCCTCTGCCCCTTTCGTGAGAGCTACATTTAGAACTATACAATATAATCTGCAAAAGCAAACACATTTTAACGGAAAGCACAGGGGGTGAAAGCAACTCTGGTACCCTGCTTGAGGCATGCCCACTCTTGCCCCAGGCAATACATGCCCATCTGATGTGTGAAACCAATGAGGGCACCAGTGTCTCTCCCTATAGTAAATGTTCATAATGCCCAATTTCTTAATAAGTGAATAAATAAAAGTTCTAATATTTTCTTCCCATACCCCAATTGATTGTCTCACATATTCCACTTCAATAACCACTGCTATCAACTGACTTAAAAAGCATAAACAAATTCCATTTAAAAATTTTTATTGTTGTAGAACAGAACTTGTGCAGCATGGATGGAGGGTCCCATCAACTTTGCTAGTATTTTACAGGTGAAAATTATTCAAATTCATGTTCCAAACACCATACTAATTATGCCCTAGAAGCAATATGCACCAATGATATCAAATACCAATCAAAAGTAAAGGTTAACCGTAAGCAACAGAATATATAAGTAAAAACTCTATTTTTATTTGATGAAAAAATTAAGATAACTAGGGCAAGGAAAGGGAGAAAGATACTGGGCCAAAACAAGTATATTCCCAGGTCCATTATTATTTTTCAAAGAATTCTAATCCCAAACCAAATAAAGGCTCACTGAATTTGCCAGTAAATAATCCTCACAGTACATTAGTGCTGAACAGCAGAATGCCACAAGCTATCACAGAATCTGATAGAGTCAGAATATACCACCTAGGTCATCCAGTCTGACCTTATGCATTTTACAACACTTCATTTTAAACCATTCCCAGAAACCTCTTATGTAACCTGTTCCTAAGCATCTGCCATGAATTACAGAAATTAGAGACAGCTAGTTTAGTCCATCTACTAGCTCTCTGGGGAGATGACTCCACTTTCTAATAGTTCCCAATGCAAATAATATGTATTTTTTATTTTCTACGTTTGCTAATTTGTTTTCTCAACTAAATTACTCTTTTTCTTCATATCATTTCAGGAGTAATCTCTTATTTGCCCAAAACAATTTTTCTCTTTGTCTAAATAGTCTCTAAATATTTGAACACTCTATTGTCTATTGTCTCTCCTTTTAAATATGCCCATCATTAGACAAGCTATAAATGACCAGCTTCTTTTGCTCATAAATCAATCCTACTATTCTCTTAATCATTATATCTCATACTTCCCAGAACTCTTTCCATGGAACACAAATGTAGAGTTAAGATGCATCATTTATCACTTTTAAATATTCTGCCTGAAGGGGAAAAAATGAAATTAAATGTTCACTTCTACACTTTCACAAAACTAGATTTAAAAAAAAGTTTCAGAAATTCATCCTTCCTAAAAAAAAAAAAAAGTAGAAAAAAAGAGTAGAGGGCTGTTTCTTTAATGGTTATTTTAGAAAATAAGACCACGTGGTCCAACCAAAACACTGATTAACCAACTAATTGGTTAATTGCATTCTATACGAACAATAACACTTTTAGGAACTAGTTTTAACATTTTATTCACTTGTATACAGACGATAAAAATGAAGAAATAGTGGGCTAATTAGAATTCTTTCTTCAACTGCTTCCTTATGAGTAAAACAGCAAATAAATATGAAAAATTTAGTAAGATTAAGAAGATACTGCCTATCAGAGAAAAAAGATTTCTTTAAAACAATGACATTGCAATAATTTGTTAGCTTAGGGAAGAACAGATAATTTTTATTCTTACCCCACAAACATAAATAAATTTCAGTATTTTATGTTTGTTTTTATAACAGCCATTGTTTTTAATCAAATCTTATCAAATTTCTGGGTGCAGTGTGATTTCAAGCTTCAAAAATATGAAAGAAGTTAGACCAAAAAAAGATAAACTGGATTACATAAAAACCAAAAATATCTATAGGTTAAAAAAAATTTCAAAAGTAAATAATAAACCAGAAGAAAATTCCAACCATAACAGAAGCCACGTAAGCTTAATATTTTAGTTTACAACTCATACAAAAACTAATATCCCCAAGAAGAAAATAAAAAAGAGCAAAAGACAAGAAGAAATCTGTCTAGTGATTTTTTAATTTGCCCATTTGGCCTTAACCTATTTATCTCAATCACACTTATCTCCTTACAAGAAATAAACACTGAATTTACACACCTCTGATATAACCACAAAATACATTTTCTTTCCTTTCTTATGGAAACAAATGGGTTAATAGACACTGTCTCCATTATTCTAACTGGAGATGGTGAAAGGATCTTTCTTACTGGTGAATTAATAAATAGAACATATATGCTAAAAGTACCCCTTTGTTTCAAAAGGATTCTGGCTTGCTTTTTAAGTCTACATCAAAAAAAAAAAAAAAAAAAAAAACATAGAGAGGCCACGGGTGGTGGTACATGCCTATAGTCTCAGCTACTCAGGAGGCTGAGGCAGAAAGGATGGCTTGAGCCCAGGAGTTTGAGGTTATAGTGAGCTATGACGATGCTGTACTCTAGTCCGGGCAGCAAAGCAAGACCCTGAGTCAAAAAACAAAAACAAACACACACAAAAAAACAAACAAAAACAGAAAAACCTAACCTTCAGTGTCCACATTAGGCAAGAATACTATGCCTAGCCCATAATTTATGTCCTAAGAAGAGCAATAAATGGAGTCAAACTCCCCCCTTGATCATCTGGGGTCATTCTGGCAAAGGCTGTAATCTACCCACAAATGTCCAGAAAATAATGAACAGCTTGGGCCTCTCAGACAATTGAAAACCCCAATATTCAGGCAATGAACAGGAAGGTGCAATACTTAGTGCCATACTTTCCAAGGAATCAGTAAAACCCTTTTATCTAGTTGCCATTTCTTGGTATCTTGAAACTTCTAGCTCATGAAATAAAAAGATGCAAAGGTAGACTATCAGAAAAAGGGGACTCACCCCTAATTTGGGCAGATTCTAAAACCACCTGGCCATAGTTGAGACACCAGAAAATAAAAAGCGGTTCCTGATGCAGGAATAAAGTGTACCTACAATAAAGTCATTTGAGCACTGAAAACAATTGTACAAACTGCCCAGATTTAGGCCTTTATCATCCAAATAAGGATGTAAAAAACTGAAAATAGAAGTAATAACAACAATAATAATAATTTCATAAGCTCTCATCATAGGCCAGGCATTACTTTCAAATGTTAAACAAACATGTCACAGAAAGTGTTGGTAGGGCTCAGAGATGCCTACAGCAGGGTGTTTTCTCCAACTCCTTTTGAAAGTCTTCACCAATGACTAAGAAAAACCATGATAATGACTCCAAAAAGAGAATCATCATAAAAAAACTAACTTTTTGTTGTTTTTAGTATACATTCTTCCCTTCTAATCTTTTCTCATTCATTTTCATTTCACTTCACTAGCTTGGCAAATCTTTCTTTAAACAAATACCTTACATATTTTACCTTTCAGTGCAGTTCATATTTTATTATCTTAACATTTTTCTTCCAAACATCCTTCCTAAGTAGGATGAAGAAAAATGTCCTAATGCTCACATACAGCTAGCTTACAGCACATATAAAACTATTACTCTGATCTCTTGGTTGTTATTTTCAAAGTAATGTACATATGTCAAATTCTTGCCAGCTTTTGCCTAAACCCATCTTTATCATTTACAGACAAATCCATCAGATACTAGTCAGGACAACTTATCAAGTGCTCCAAACTCCTCCACATAACATGCATAAGACTAAGTGCATCTGCAAACACAAGTTTTTCCTGTACCATGTATGATTATATATATACCCACAAAATTAATATATCCAAATACCATAGATACTGCCCTTTCTGAAAGTCTTCCAAAATGACCCAAAGCTGACCTCCTAAGTGCCCCTTGTATGTGCTTCCTAAGGGCTTTGAAAAAACCCCTTCCATAAGATTTATCATACTGCATTATAATTCCCTGTTTGCTAGTTCGGCTCCCTCATTAGACTAAATTCTATCAAACAGGGACTATATCTTATCCACTATTATGTCTTCTGGTCCTAGAAGGCACCTGAAATATGGTTGGCACTCAGATATTTGCTGAATTAATGTCTGAACAAAAATACCCAACCTTATTAAAAAGTCATTCATTTTTTCCTAACAATTTCTGCCATTTTAAAATGAATTTTAACTCATTTTAAAACTCATCAAATTACTCAAGAAAAATTAAGTCTTTGTGTCATACTTTCTCTTCAGCCCAAAATAAGAAGTCAATTTAATCAACTACTTCATTCACAAGGTTTAGCATCAAATCACTTCTGACCATTACTAAAAATAAATTTCGTACCCAATGGAATCTTCTCTACTATCAATGACATGACTCAAGGTCTAAAGGAACCATTCCAAAACAGAAGGATTTCTAAATTTTCAAAATGTTTGGCATAATATCAGCACAGTCAGAATAAGGATGCAGTCTTTGTCATTACTGTCGAAGGGACCTCTTACTGACAGACCCTTGGCAGAGCACTGACTTTTTTGGCTTCCTACACAAAAGACTGAGTATGTTATAATATGAATACATTGATAATATTCATAGCAGGAAAAAATTTTTAACTTGGACACAATAGTATATGATAGTAGTAAACTCTGGAAAACATAAAATTATAAAAACTATAAACTAATCAGAATGCATAACTAATATGGTGCCAGCATATTAATACGTTTGTGCTTTAAAAATGAGAACGACAGCTATACTTATATATACTCCACACACAGGTACTTACAAGCCCTGAAAATTAGCAAGACTTAAAAGATTATAAACAGGATGGTGGAAAATTATGGGGGTAAAATGGTGGCTGTACAAACCTGTTTCTAATATTTTGAAGGGTAATTTGGCATTATCTATTCAAAACCCTTTAGAAAGTAATATGTACTTTCCTACAGCAATTCTAAGAATTTATCCTAAGAAACTATTCTGGAATTGCAAAAATATTGAGCTATACTAATTCTTATACCCACTGTTGATAAGAGGAAAACATTTTTTAAAAAGCAACATTCTAAAATATCCAATAAAATTAAATTGATTACATCAGAAGAGGCATGGGCTCTGTAAAAAAATTAAATAAATTACAGAATATCATTAAAAATGACGTTGTAGGAATATGCTTATTGACACAGAAAGATGACCAGACCATCTTTAGCAAATATCTGTATTGTCTATAAATATGTATTTTTTAAAAAAAAATTTCAAAAAGATGGTGAATATATGAAAACATATGAAAATGGTCTCAAGATCTAAAAGAATTATGTGTTAAGAGAAAAAGGAATGTCATAGAACATTAGGTATATTATAATATATTTTAAATATGTCAGTTCTGCTTCCTGTTTTTGCTTAATTTGTATTTAAAAAGTTTACTGCTTGGCTTCAGACACTATAATTACAGACATTGGTTTTTAAGTGTAATATTCAAATTAAATTAGTAACAAAAATCCAGATTCAAAAACGTGAGATAAGATGAAATTCTGACAAAAGCTTTCAGTACTTGTCAGAATAAAAGTACAATATTTTAAGAAGAAAACCTAATTTGTTAATTGCTCATATTGACTGTGAGCATTAGCCACGCTACTATACATGCACTCATATGTACCATTCATATTATCGTACCTGTCTGTAGGAGATAAGCTAATATTGTCAAATGAAGGCATGAACACTAATTTTCAGGTTAGATACCTGACATTCCTATTTTCACAAATCTATGCTGCCCCCTTCTGGGTATTTCTGGAGATTATGTGACAATAAAAGTTTAATAAAATGTAATAAATGAAAAGTAATTTTTTAGCTAACATATTAAAGAACTTAGCCTATACGTTCACAGGCAGAAACATATTATTGGTACTAAATAATTCATTAATATTTTAAAACATTTTCCAAAAATTCTGTTCTGAATAGTTGTAACAACAGAAAAACAGCTCTAACAATTAAATCATCAATGCAAATGAGGGAAATAAATATTAAATACACAAATAAAATAAGACACTTAAAGAAGTTACATTTTCTGCTCCTTTTATACTTATTCCCCTCATTCCCCAAAGCAAACCAAAATCTGAATTTGGCACCTATTTTTCCAGTTCAGTTTTAATACTTTTACTACCTACATATGTGTCCATAAATATTCAGTATGGATTTGTGTTTATTAAATGTAAAAAATGATATCATAGTGTATTACACATACAAACGTTCCATGCCACGGGCTGTACTTCTAAATCCAACCATCTGCTATAACGGAACATCAACTGAGAAAATGTGGATAGCTCCATACGAGACACCACTACAATTCTATAAACAGGAAATCTCTACTGGGTCACTAGCATTATTTTTTAATTTCTGAGTTTTCATTCATACCAATCATATCTGTCTGGTTTATTATGAGAAATGTTTTTTTCAAAGCTTATATTTCTTAAAAGAATACGACAATTAACATTCTGTAGTTCTAAAGTATCAGTTAACCAGACTATTCAATGAATTAACACTCAATTTCAAAGCACTTTTCCTAAATGAACTTTTACTATTTTGGAAAATAATATTAAATGAAATTCCTTTAAAAAATGAAAACCAATGGCCGAGCATGGTGGCTCACACCTTTAATCCGAGCACTCTGGGAGGCCAAGGCAGGAGGATTGCTTGAGGCCAGGAGTTCAAGACTAGCCTGAGCAAGAGCAAGACCCTGTCTCTACAAATAATAGAAAAATTAGTCGGACGTAGTGTCATGCGCCTGTAGTTCCAGCTATTCAGGAGGCTGAGGTAGGAGCTTGAACTCAGGAGTTTGAGGTTGCAGTAAGCTATGATGACACCACTACACTCAAGCCAGGGCAATAGAGGGAAACTCTATCTCAAAAAAGAAAAAGAAAAAACAAAAACCTTTAAAATGAAATAAAAGTAAAATCTATTTAATTTAGGTACTCTACATAATGCTATATTTAGGCAATATTTATCATATATGAATATGTCAAATTTTAAAAATATTATTAAAACTCCCACTATGAATTAAAAAAAAAGTTCATTAAAAATAAAGTGAATAGAACCATTGAGTCTGGCACTAAATGAATGCTAATCTATCATAGGAATGTGGAAAGATTTTAGGTAAAAAGATGCCAATAAATGAAGGAGAAAAGAAGGATGATAAAGAAACATCTAGACAGTAGGAAAGTAAGTACATCCTATTTGTCTACTGACATGTATGTGGCGTTGGGAAAGAGGGTATAGAGTCTGTCTTCAGACCTCGTCTCTAGCTACAGTATCTACTCTACTTAGCAGATAGAGTTTCATTTTTTCTTCACTGTCTGTCTAAGCTAGGAGACAATGAATTTTTTGCTTAGTACTTTTTCCTAACTTTATAGGTTTCAGGAAACATGAAATCTGATTATAAAATAAGAAAGGAAAAAAATCATCAGCCCTGTACATTCTTATTCAGTTTAAGTAATTTTTAAACACAACTGAGCTAGGCACAGTAACCTATGCCTATAGTCCCAGCTACTCAGGAGGCTGAGGCAGGAAGATCACTCGAGCCCAGGAGTTTGAGAGTAGCCTGGGTAACATAGTGAGAACCCACCTCAAAAAAAAAAAAAAAAAAAAAAGGAAAGAAAAAAAAAGAAAAGCACAACGAACATTTCTGTTTTATAACATTCTTTTTCTGAAAAAATAATTGTAAGCAGTCAAAACTTAACTTCTTTCTGCATTTAACTGAGATAAAACCAAAAACTCTATTGTTATTATTATTTTAGAGACAGGGTCTTCCTCTGTTGCCCAGGCTGGAGTACAGTGGTAAGATCAGAACTCACTGCAGCCTCGAACTCCTGGGCTCAAGTGCTCCTCCTGCCTCAGCCTGCCCTAGTCTGCCAGACTATAGGCATGCAGCACCACACCTGGCTACTTTTTCTTATTTTTTATAGACATTTCTTGCTATGTTGCTCAGACTGGTCTCAAACTCCTGGCCTCAAGTGATCCTCCAGCCTTGGCCTCCAAAAGCGGTGGGATTACAGGCATGAGCCACCGTGCCTGGCCTCAAAACTCTATTCAAATAAAAAAAAAAGATGACAAACTTTTCACTATTTATATTTAATCATTACTTTTAGTAAATATTTATAATATTTCAACTACAAGTAGCTGTTTACTTATTACCCAATCCAAACTTTCAAATAAAAATAAAAATATAATTTTGATAAAAAGAATATGATATTGGATCAATTTATGAGAGGGAGAATTCAAACATATGTGGTTAACTCTAATCTCAGCAAAACAGTCATTTTCTAAACATTTAGCAAATATCAAATTCTGCTTCACTTTTTATTAATCATTTAGGCTCTCTGACCTTTAAACTCACTTGCTGATGTGCCTAAAACCACCAGCTAGTTTGAACAGGTTATTAATCAGGCAGTAATTACTTGTTAAATTATCACGTAGTTAAAATCAAGTATCTTTGTCTTACTCAGTACTTTTGAATAAAAACAGGAAATTTTCTATTGTTAAGCTTATCAAAACTAAATTACAAATTAAAAATACATTATTTTCCAAGTACTAGACTTTCTTGTCCATATCTCTTTTCTTCATATTACTCAGGTAACTACTGCTTTTGGCTTATCCAAGTCTAGTAGCGAGAACATTCTCTATTTAGTTGCATATATGTCTATTAGATAGTTTTTTGTTCGCTACAATTATTTTAAATAGAATTGGTCAAAAACATTTTATTATGTTAAATACACACTTGAAATTTTTTAAAAAGAAACTGTAAAACACTTACATAGAAATATATGAGCTAAAAAAATGTATAATTAATGTAATTCAAACAGAGAACATGACCTTATTATATACACCATCTGAAACGTTCCTTTTAATCACATTTGTAATTTAAAAACAAATGTCAATCAAATCAGAAATGGTTGTTCTAAACTGGCATAAAATTGTCAAAATAATCAATTTTTGGCATTGAAATATTAGATAATTCACCAAATGTGTACTTAGAGATGAAAATTATCACATTTCACTATATGACATTACTATAAAACGAAGTTTAGGGGAGGGGTTGTAACAACACTTCAAACTTATGAGTACAATTATGATATCTATTTCACTAAAATGTGACATAAAATTAGTTATTTAAATAAATACATAGCAATTTTTTCACAGTGATTAAGATAAGAAACAATCAAAATGGAAGAAAGAAAAAGGAATGAATAAAAAAGAAGGGAAAAATTAAGGACCTGAATTTGCAAATATGGCAGGAAAAATGAGAGACATTAGTACTAGGATTTTGTACAAAGCCACCAACAGCAAATCAAACAAAATACATAGCACTGGCAGTACATGGCCGATTAAATATATTAACAAGAGCATTAAATAAGTAAGCAGAAAGGCCAAGGAAAATTTCTTGGGTTTTAAAATAAGACATCTTGTGAACACTGCATCAGATACACCAGTAAGACTGTTTTCAATTTCAGTAAGCCTAGAATTGGTGACACTGGATTATCATAAGCATGAAATATGTGTACAAGAAGACACAGTGTGTTTGCATGTGTGCACATAAATGTGTGTGAGGGGATTCTGCAAGCAAAGTGGCTAACCACGTGACCAAATTCCATGATTAACAAACAGTAAAAGAAATTACTGGGGCCAGGCGTGGTGGCTCATGCCTGCTAACCATAGCACCCTGGGAGGCCAAGACGGGAAGATCACTTGAGGTCAGGAGTTCAAGACCAGCTTGAGTAAGAGCAAGACCCCGTCTCTACCAAAAACAGAAAAATTAGCTGGACATGGTGGCACATGCCTGTATTCTCAGCTACTCGGGAGGCTGAGGCAAGAGGATGGCTTAGGCCCAAGAGTTTGAGCTTGCAGTGAGCTATGATGACGCCACTGCACTTTAGTTCAGGCAAGAGAGTGAGACTCTGTCTCCAAAGAAAATAAGAAAAAGAAAAAGAAAGAAAGAATTTATTGGATCCATCAGTTGGCATTTCTAAGCTCTCCTAAAATTTCATATTTCTAAAGTATTAGCTATTTATTTGACATCATGGCCTATCTTAAAGCACATCACAAAGAAAGCAATCTGCTTCTACAAAGGTACAGACAAAATTTTCCAAAATCATAATCAGTGACTCTTACACTTTCTCTCCCTTGTCACAATAATTTTTTATTTAAACAACCTCTACTGGTAAGTACTGAAAAGTTATTTTGCCTTTACCAAAGTACACATTCATTATCTTTTTGCTCAGATAACAGTAAGATTGTAAAGTGTCTCTGGAGATAGTTAAATTATTTTAAAACATAAAATTGAAACTTCATTCAGTAAAACCTGCTACTACGTTTCAGGAACAAGCCACACCATTTAGGAGATAGTAACAGGAAAAAGACACTATATCCATCTTCGATGTGTCCAATAATAAATGATCGTAACTATGCCTAAATATTACATGTTACAATTGTTTTAGTTTTAAAATTGAAACAGTCTTGTTAATTCTCTTGTCATATTTTAAGTTACTTTAGATTCCATGTATATGCCTGATAGCAACATAACTTGGGTCTACCACAGTGAAATAATCTTTCATATAAATCAACTTACACTACAGTTTTCAGGTGGAACTAGAAGTTGAGTAATCTCGCCACCATGAACACAGAAGATATGTTTCATTTCTCCAGAAAATATGTCCCAAATTATGACCGAAAAATCCACACCTCCAGATATCAGATATCTTTGATCATACCGAGCTGAGACCTGATGAGGATATAGCAAACATGTGACTTTGTTCCGATGACCGCGGAGTGTTCTGTGAGGTGGCCAACCTGTGAATAAGGTTTTGGATTTAAAATGGGAAAATTAAAGACTTACAAAGTTTTGACAAGTAAAAGCAAACATGAATTTTCAAAATAGCTATAAATTTTATCACAGAAAAGGCTTCCGATTTTATCTTCTAAATCTACTCTATCCAATACAGTAGCTACTAGCCACATCAGACTACTAAGCATTTGAAATGGGACTACTCCAGACTCAAATGTACTGTAAATTTAAAATAGTCATGAAATTTTAAAGACTTAGTACAAAAAAGGTAAAATATTCCATTAGTAATTTTCATTTTGATTATAAGCTGAAATGAAAATAGTTTTGCTCTATTAAGTTATATAACATACATTATTATAGTTACTTTCACTTGTTTCATTTTCCTTTTAACATAGCTATTAGAAAATTATATATATGGTTACATATATGATTCACATTAGATTTCTACTAGACATCACTATTCTAGAAGACTATAGCTATTACTGGTAATATAGTAATTATTTAGTAATCCATAGAAATAACTAATAATAGATGGAAATATTAACATATATCAAAGAGATAATGTTGAATATTTCCTTATTTACAATCATTACAGGGTATTAATTCCAATAATAGGCATTGAATATTATATTATTTGCACATTAAACTATCAACTACACAGCACACTAACTACTATACTGATTCATTGTATTTGTAAAAAAACAAACAGTAGAAACATTTTCATTATCAGGGTTACAGAGTTCTCAAAACACTTTAGACAAGTGTAGGTCTTCGGTATACCTCTTCTAAGCATGTGTTCCCCTTGCAACAGCTGTACTATGGCCGTCTGTGTGGCAGGTACAATGACTATGCTTCCATCTTCACGGCCACAAACAAGTCTTCCGTGTGCTGGTATGTACACACTGGCAGTTACTTTAAGAGGTTCATTACTATTAGGAATCACACTCAGTTGATCTATAATTCCAGCAGGACAAGGATTCAGTTTATCAAATGCCTCTTGCAAACTAACAGAAGTTGTCATTTTCAGCCCTGCAGGTTTTGTTTTGTATAAAAGAAAAACATTGGTCCATGTTAAAAAAAATGTAAAACATTAAAATAATATTTGTTAATTCAGTAACATGTCAAAAAATCAAAACTTTAGTCAAGTATAATTCTTAGAAGAAAATGATGTATGTACAGTATAAATTTGTTATTCAGTAGTTAGTATTTAAGATGTTAAATTAAAAGAATTAAGAAATGGCTACACATCATTTACTATTACCTTCATCACCTTCCTGTTTATCAGGTGTGTCTGATATGTTCCAAATATTCAATCTTCCAGAAGAATCACCCTGAATTAATAGTTTATGTAAATATTCCCTGCATCCATAGAAGAACCGAGTAACAGGAGGACAAATTAGCAACTGCCAAAAAAAAAGTATTTAAATATCTTTAGCTACATTTTTAATCAAAATATCTCACACATTAACATTTTTTCAAATAAAGTTGTTAGGTAATTTGCCTCAGTAGCCAAGTTAAAAATGTGTTTACAGTATGACTATTCAACAATATTTTAGGCCGGGCGCGGTGGCTCACGCCTGTAATCCTAGCACTCTGGGAGGCCGAGGCGGGTGGATTGCTCAAGGTCAAGAGTTCGAGACCAGCCTGAGCGAGACCCCGTCTCTACTAAAAATAGAAAGACATTATATGGACACCTAAAAATCTATATAGAAAAAATTAGCCGGGCATAGTGGCGCATGCCTGTAGTTCCAGCTACTCGGGAGGCTGAGGCAGTAGGATCGCTTAAGCCCAGGAGTTTGAGGTTGCTGTGAGCTAAGCTGACGCCACGGCACTCACTCTAGCCTGGGCAACAAAGTGAGACTCTGTCTCAACAAAAAAAAAAAAAAAAAAAAAAAAAAAAAAAAAAAAAAAAAAAAAAAAAAAAAAAAAAACAATATTTTAATGTAATTTGTAGTATTAACGTACATGTCAACTAATGCTCAGATCTAGTATATTAAACATTAAAGAAAACAAAAACCATATTTACAGTCTTTCTCTAAAATCAGTATTTATACTTTTTCTCTGCTTTATAGAAACTTACTGGCCAAAATAATGCAATTTATTTAATTGCCTGTTATTAAACAATTAATACAGAGAAAAGTCTCCTTTTAAGTGGAGACTTTTCTTTTGAGTAAAGAGTGTCATATCTCTCAAAAGAAAAGTGTCCATTTAAAAGGTCAAAAAGAGAGGACTTCACTAATCCTAGCTTTTTTGCCCACTCCTGATTAGTCACTAAGAATAGCAACAAAATTAAACTATCAAGCTTGCGTAACTAGAGGACTACTTTTTAAAAATTAGTACATTTTCAACTAATAGCCTAACATTTTACTTGGTCACATTTACATAATCAATTTGAACATAGCCTATGTTAGCTATAAACTACTAGGAACAACCATTCATTAGGCTATACTTTCATTTTTGAAACATTATTTTTCAGCTTAAGACCTTGTGCCTTCAGTAAGGCACTATTTAAAAATAGTAAATAGTGGTGGACTACTAAAATTAAAGATCAGAGAATTAATTCACAAATACTGGAATATTAAAGCATAGAATCTTACCCTGAAAAGCAGTAATAGACTTTAGTTTTGACAATTATAGTAAATAAGTAATCTAATTACTATATTTGGTATTAGTTGTTTCATGAAAAGCACTAGCCTATGGAAACTATATCTAAAGCATAACCAACTGCTTGATTTTACTTAAAGTCTAAAAATTATTGAAAATTTTAATTGATAAACTACACATTTAACAAGGAGAATTTGCTACAGCAACTGTAATAACCAATATTCTACATTTCAATGTATCTATCATACCACATAATATATATTTTTTAATTTAAAATGTATTGGCTCATATTTAAATAAAAATGATATGTATTGTTTTTGCTTTGTTTCATGTATTTTTTTTTTATATAAGCCATTATCTCTTAGGTTAAACTGGACGTAACTAAGTTGAAGAGCAGTAAGCAGAAGTTTAAGTGAAGAGAGTAAAGAGTAGGCAGGCTATCAAGGATCTTAACTATATATAGATGTATAAATTCTGTGTATTCAAAATACTCATGGAAAAAACAATTCCCTTGCTCTCACCATCCCACCACATAAAGATGGGACACAATGTTCAGAATGATAAAGCTGTGGAAACCCAGAATATCACTAAAGAAAACTTTTCTTTCAAAACCGAAGCCACTTTTTTACTACCAAATATAGAGTTGAAAATTCAATACTAATTGATGTCACATTTCAACACTAAAGGTATGTTAAACAGGTTTTTAGAAATGACAATAAACTTTTGTTTTTATAGAGAAAAACATTTTATTCTTCATTTCTACTAATGATACAAATTGCTACATGATTTTGGGGAGATGCTGCAATGCCTTATTCAAGTAATGAACTATCATAGGTCAGCATTATTATACAATTACCTCTAGCCTTCTAAAATTACATCTGTCACTATGTTTATAATTGCATAATAGTGTGTAAAATAAATTTAGACCACCGTAGCGATGTTATTAGAAAGTCAATTCCAATATGCAATCAGCATATGATCACTAGTACTCTTAGGGAAAGGTGAATGCTACTTTATAGGTATATTATTTATTTTTAAATAAGCAAATTTTAAAATGTACTTATAATTGACCATATCAAAATGTTTTACAACATCTAACACAGTGCCTTGAATTGTATTAAATCTTTCAAATGCTTAGCTACCAAAAGACATAAATAAATACAGTTGTGAAATATTTTCAATGTAACCATCAATTATAAATGATACCTGAAGAATTTTACCTCTTTATCTTTTCGATCCAAGAGGCTATGTTGTACTGGAGGAATTAAATTTTCAACGGCTTTTCCCACATCACTGCGGAATGAATCACTAGCTGGAAGGCAACTGAAAATGGGAAAAATACAACATTCAATTAAAATACTGACAAATTCTTCCAAGCAAGGAGCTAAAAAAAAAAAAAAGGAACAGAATACATTAAATATTTTATCATTCCACATTATAACATTTTATGACAATGGACAAAAAAATGGGTTTTTAATTATAGTCAATTTAATGTAAACATTTAAATTAAATAATGATATAAAATATTCTCCTTCAAATAAAAATCTACCTAATTTTTGTGCTTAAAAGTTAAATTGGAATTACAACTTTAACTTAACAAGTTCTAGTTTTTTACCTAAATTAAATATTTATACTACATACACTTGCATAATTTCATCCCAAATTCTGAAGCTTTTGCTTTTGATGAAAGCCCTAATTTATTACTTATCACATACCTGGCAGGTAGTTTATAAATGTAACTTTGGCCATTTTCAGTCCAAATGATTACTTTATCCGCTGATACAAAGTCCCCTCCAGTCCACGTCTGTCCATTTTCACTAGGACCTGAACACAACAGGGAATAGTCTCCAGCATCGAACACCTACAAAGAATAAGAATTCACAATCTACTTCATGTTGTAATTTAAGTAAGATACAGGGACATTTCAAATTTTTTCTTTTTTTTAAAAAAAGCTTTCAGAAATATATTTAGCAAACTCAAGTCTTTAAAGTTCACAGCTTTGAATGCAGACAGTTTATCAGTGAGCCCTGGGGCATGGTCACCTTAAATAAGGAAAACACAACTAGGCCCCAGCTATGTGCAAACTCCCTAGGACAAGCAACAGAGTATGACAAGTGGAGCCGGAGAGCCCTTCTACACAGGGACAGTAATCCTTAGACTTTCTTACCTAGAGGGAAGAAGTTACTCTATCAAAGAAAGGCAATAGGGAATCAACCTCTGGAATGAAGGCTTATGAGTCCCGTTTTATTTCTATGTCCAGGAAAAACATTTCTAACAATAAACTCTGACATCAAAATAACTCTTACTAATAAGGGAATTACTTTGCTTTACCTTATCTTGTCAATGTTCGAAAACACTACAAATAGAAGTTAAGAGACTCACTTTTATTATTTGGTAATTCTCACACGTAAAAGTCAAGTCCTACAATTTTCTTTCATTTTTTTCTTTTTTCTTTTTTCTTTTTGAGAGACAGGGTCTCACTCTGTTGCCCAGGCTGGAGTGCAGTGGTGCAATCAGAGCCCACTGCAACTTCGAACTCCTGGGCTCAAGCGATTCTCCTGACTCAGCCTCCCAAGGAGCTAGTACTACCGGCAAGCGCTACCATGCTCGGCTAATTTTTTAATATATATTTTTCTTTTGTAGAGATGAGTTCTTGCTATGTTGCTCAGGCTGGTCTTGAACTCTTGGTCTCAAGCAATCCTCCTGCCTTGGCCTCCCAAAGTGCTGAGATTACAGGCATGAGCCACCATGCCTGGTCTAGTCCCTATAATGTCACCAGCAACAAAAGCTACTGACCTTATCAGGCCTTACACTAGAAAGGCACACATCAAAGTTTACAAAGCTCCTTTACAATCATTGTCTTGTATGACCCTTAGAATTACTGCAGGAGATAGACAACCAGTATTACTACTCTATTTAATGGACAGGAAACTGACACAAATAAGGATTTATCAACTGCTCAAGGTCATGTGTCCAGGAAGTGATAAAGCTAGGACTAAAAGCCCCAGTCTTATAACTTGTAACAGAATTTTTCTTTCTATTACGTTCAATATTTGATAAAAGTCCATCCTATATTGTTAGAAAATCTACACAGGAGGAAGGAGTAATTCCTCATTCCTCAATGGCTTGGTTTTTATTTTACTTTTCTTTGAAGAAAACAATGAAGTTGTTTGTATCAAGCCTTGAAGTCAGAGCAAATCCTAGCTGAATTTAATATAATTTGCTATAATATTTAACAGTATATAACATTAGCACTACAGTAATAGCCAAGAAAAGTCTAAGAAAGAACAATGGAGTCCAGCCTCCAGTCCTATTATCTATATTAAAACAAACTAAAGCTATATAAGTTAAAATAATACAATATTAATCCATGAATGGACACACAAATCAAGAAGTTTGGAAACAGATTCCAATAATATAGGAATATAGTATATTATCAAGGCACAACAACAAATGAATTATTTAACAAATGGCATCAAGAACTGGAGGATCGGCCGGGCGCGGTGGCTCACGCCTGTAATCCTAGCACTCTGGGAGGCCGAGGTGGGCGGATCGTTTGAGCTCAGGAGTTCGAGACCAGCCTGAGCAAGAGCGAGACCCCATCTCTACTAAAAATAGAAAGAAATTATATGGACAGCTAAAAATATATATAGAAAAAATTAGCCGGGCATGGTGGTGCATGCCTGTAGTCCCAGCTACTCGGGAGGCTGAGGCAGTAGGATCGCTTAAGCCCAGGAGTTTGAGGTTGCTGTGAGCTAGGCTGACGCCACGGCACTCACTCTAGCCAGGGCAACAGAGTGAGACTCTGTCTCAAAAAAAAAAAAAAAAAAAAGAACTGGAGGATCTACCTGGAATAAAAATAAAGTGGGATCTACATCTAACAATTTATGCAAAATAAATTCCAGATTAAAGATTCAAAGCTATATAAGATAAAACCATACAAAATGGGAAAAGGACAAATTTTAAAAAAAATTTTAGCTTATGGTAAGCCCTTTTAAAATATGTCACAATTGTTTTAGAAACCATAAATAAAACATGATAATTTGACTATATAAAAATTGAAAACTTCTTTACAACAATAAATACCTAAAAATGTCATTCTGGTGGGTTGTACTACTATCTCAGTATTGTTTTAATATGATGATTAACGAAGCTAAGCACCTGCCTATGTATTTACTGGCCATCTGGCTTTCCTCTTGTATAAAATAATTCTGTCCATTTTCCTATTGGGTTGTCTGTATTTTTCTTCTTGATTTATAGGGTTTTTTTAAATAATACTGAACAATCCTTCATAATATGTGTACATTGTAACTATCTTCTCTCACTATGGGTTGCCTTTTCACTCTTACACATGCATTTTAAAAAGAAAGAAAGAAAAGGCTACCCATATAATTATAAAAGGCTTATAACAGACACACAAGAAACTGGTACTAGATACTACCTCTAAGAGGGAAAGGGAAGTACCAGGGGAAAAAGGTATGCAGGAGGCACACTTTTCACTGTATCCTCTTCCACTGTCTTTTGTTACCATTTGCATGTATTTTAAATTTTAAGACAAAGGAAGGACCCCATGTAGCCTATTCTAATCAAGCAGCTGCTAGCTTTTCCTCTCCAAACTTATTCTAAAAGAGTAGCAGTGGCCAGGATAAGGTTAAGATGCTTATTCCCTAGTCAAGTCCTTCCACTGTATGGCCCAGTCCCTTGTCCTGCAGGCTCAAGAAACCAGTCTACTCCATGTTCCAGGCACGGAGCGAGGCAACGTAGCAGAGTAACAATGAGAGCAGCTGCTGTAGTCAGACTACCAGGGTTGTAACTCAGCAACTCCACTACTACTTGTACAACCTTTGTCAAGTTAACTGTCCCCTCTGCCTCAGTTTCCTCATTTGTAAGATGGGAAAAGTAACAATTCCTACCGTGGTAAGCAGTCTCTAAGATGGCCCCACTTATCCCAAATCCTGGTATTCACACCTTTGTGTAATTCTCCCCCTGCTCTTGAGTGCAGGCTGGATTTTGCGACTGTCTCTAGAGTAGAGAATGTGGCAGACTTGGCAAGATCTCAATTCTAAGATTAGGTGGGTCTTGGGTACACCGTCTCTTGCCTGCTTACACCGGGGAAGAGCAGCAAGGAATTAATGTCTCCAGCCAACAGTCAGTGGGCCCCAAGGCCTGTCAATGCCACATAAGGGAGGTTGGAAGCAGATCCTCCCTGAGCTGAGCCTGGAGACGAGACTGCAATCCTGGCAGACACCTTGATTGCAGCCTTGTTAGACATCCTGAGCGACAGGTACCCAGCTAAGCCCTGTCCAGATTCCCGACTCATAGAAAATAGGTGATAATTCATGTTTTTTGCTTTAAATCGCTAAGTTTGAGAATAATTTGTTATGCAGGATTAAATAACTAATATACCTATCCTCAGAGAGTTGTGAGGATTAAAAGAAATAATACACGCAAAATTTTGAAAAAAGTGGTAGGCAGAGAACAATTGCTCAAAACATGCTATTTTCCTATTATCGAAATATTAAAGTCTTGCAATGTGGAAGTAATACACTTCGCCCATCATTATGTCTGAAGTGACAAAGGAAGACCTTCCCAACTCCAAGAAACCAGGAAAAAAAATGACAACTGGGTATCATAACACCCTACAAAGAAACATCCAACCTTCAGAGAACTTACTACCACTGCTTATGTTATACTGATAAAATTATGACTAAAACAGTAGCAAAAAGTAGAAATTAAGATCAATAAAATATAGTCACAAACCGAATCATTCCATGAACCAAAATAAGACAACTATGTATAGCCACATCCCAACTCTTCGAAATACGGTATCAAAACCAGATATGATTCTAAATGGCTAAAATAGTCTTGCATCAAGCACTTCCTTATGATTATCTTTGAAAGTATCACAAACCAATTATCTTAAAGAGTAAAAAATACAGCTTCTTATTTATGTAGTTATCTTACCCTCCAGTATTTGGAACACACAACCAAAAGTGACCTTTGTGTGAATGCACAAAAAGAGATGCTTTGGCAATTCTGACAATAAATTGGTTTGGATTCCTCCTCAAATATTGGCTCAGTATCCTGAAAAGAGAAAGATTTGTAAAACTTTAGGAATATCTCAGTTGTCAGTTAAAATTATCACACAATGATAAAGACAACAGAATGCAATAAAGGCACCATTTGATGTATTCATCATTTTAGCCCCTCAGGTAAGAGCTAAGGTAGTGAAAAGCAAAAATACACCCTAGAAACAGCTAGGCACACATATCATAGCTACAAAGATTCCCAAGATTTAAATCCTGATGAGAATTAGAGTGTCATCACTGGCAACAGCAGATGATAAAAGTGTGTGTTAATCCTAATTTTTGCAGCTATTTGTGCTTTTGTTTAAATTAAAAAAAAAAAAACTAATCAATTCATCTAGCTTCTCCCAGATTCTGTGCTTAAAAATTCCCACTTGAAGAGGGTAGCATCATTTTCAGAAACTTGATCTTTCCTACTCATAAAAAATAACAAGTCATTCAAGAAATGAGACAGAGGACTAAAAATGGCTCTGTATATTTTTTATGGTGGTTTGTTTTATTTTTATTTCCTTTGAGTTAGTTTAAACAGAAGCAGTAGAGGAAAACCCCACCTCTTTTATGTTGTTCCTCTTCATATCCTGTGCAATATGTTTCTCTATTTTATATCCTCGACAGAACAGATGTTGCCATCAAAAGTGAAAAAAATAATTCACTCACACAGTCAGCATACTAGCGGATCTTCTATACTACGTCTATAAGAAAACTATTGAAAAAGAATAGCTTTTTCCTTCCGCTTAAAAAAAGGGAGGGGCATATCATTATTAAACTTTCAGACTTTATTGCATAAGAGTAAAAACAGATATCATTCCCAGTCTCCTCTGTCTTACCTGCATGCCACTTATTTCAGAGGTAACTATCCACACCTTTAAGATGCCTGTCGCAGAAAGTGCTACCACGGTGTCCTCTAAACCAAGAAGAGAAAAGCAGCCCAGGTTACGAACACAAGGCTTTCTTTCTAAACATTAAGATGGTTCACTTAAACGAAATTAAACAATTGGATGTTTTATAATTTGCATACAATCATAATTCTCTATTTCCTAAAATAGAAAATAGATTTTGAAACACAGGTTAATAAAGATTACTAACAATTTTAAAATTAAGGAAAGTTATTTCTAGCTATGTTGAATTTATTTTTTTATTTCTAATCAACAGGTTTTTAATAATTTCAAATGGTTTTCCTTTCTATGCTAACAAACTTTTTTTTTTTTTTTTGAGACAGAGTCTCGCTCTGTCACCCCGCATAGAGTACAGTGGCATCATCATAGCTCACTGCAACCTCAAACTCCTGGGCTCAAACAATCCTCCTGCCTCAGTCTCTGGAGTAGCTGGAACTACAGGTGCACACCATGACACCCAGCTAATTTTCTTTCTATTTTTAGTAGAAACAGTGTCTTGCTCTTGCTCAGCCTGGTCTCGAACTCCTGGCTTCAAGCAACCCTCCCGCCTCGGCCTCCCAGAGTGCTAGGATTACAGGCATGAGCCACCGTGCTCAGCCCCTTCCAGCATTCTTACCAGACGCCACCCATCATCCACACTGGGAGCCAGCAAGCTATAGCTAATGGGTCAACTCCAGTCCACTGGCTGTTTTTGTAAATGAGGTTTTATTAGAACACAGCCAGGCTCCTTCATTTACATACTGTCGATGGCTGCTTTTGTGCTATGCTACAACAGCAGAGTTGAGTAGTCGAAACATTGACCATGTGGCCTACAGCACCTAAAATACCTTGTACCTGGCCCTTCACAGTACCAGTCTGCCACAGGCCGAATTCCCTGACACACAAGGGCCTTTCTGACCTGTCCCCTGCCAACTTTGCCAGCCTCATATCCTACCACTCTTCTCATACTTCTTGCCCCAGAAAAAGATAATTTATAGTTTCTCACACATACCTGCACTTTTTAATGCTTTTGCACCTTTGTATAACTCTTTCCTCTGGCAGAAACATCCTGATCCCCATGTCTGCCAGACAAACTCTTCCTCATCTTCCAAATCCTAGATCAGACTTCATCCGATCTAGGCGGCCTTCCCACTGCCCTCAAGCCCCTTCACTGCTTTCCCCTCTGTCCTATTTCTCCACCTTGCACACTTTACACCCCGAACTGTCATTTGTTTATGTTATATATCGTTCTCCCTTACTAGATTTTGAGTCCCATAAGTATTTTCAATCCCCTGCACCTGGAAGATAGTAGGCACTCAATAAATAGTTGCCGAATGGCTACTGAGTAAAAAGCTGTGAGCTGATTTCCAACCCTAAGAGGTTTCAAAGGAAAAGTCCCATAAAGTTGAAGAAAATTCACTATCAGGAAACGATGTTAACACAATGGTTAAAGTAACAACTCTGGAGTCCATCTGGCCACCACTCAGCCACATACGTACTCTGTGATCTTAGGCAAAGACTCCACAACCCTAAACCTCATCAGTCTCCTCATCTATACGATGGATAACGACAGTACCCACTCCACAGGGTATTGTGAAAATTGATCATACGTAACTGCTTGGCATGGCGACTGATACCATGAGCACTCAACAAGTGAAGTCCTTGTGGTGGTGGTAGTGGCTGTGGTAGTTACAGGTCAGCCTTTACGGACAGCACATAACATAACCATGAAGCCACTTGGAAGAAAAAGAATGCTCTTCAAAAGACTTGTAAGAATGTACATTCAATGTTCAGCATTAATTATTGTTCTTTTCCTGAACAATTTTACTTTTGCTCTAATGGTTGTTACTGAAAGGTTTTCACAGAAATGAAGAAAAGATAATAATAGAGTGCCAACTATATACCAGGCATTTACCAGGAACTTTCATTAACTTCAATTGTGTATAATCTCCTCTCTTTTCATTATCTCTACATGAAATGGAAACACTTCCTATGCCTCTTAAGCAAGTGACAAAACCAGGCTCCAGAAGTATACAGGTAAAACTACAGTTCCCCCCACCATTCCCCCAAGGGTTAAGATATCCTTCCTCCACTTCAGAAAATCACCCAAAAGCTGCTGATCTAACCCACGGAATGGAGATAATCTAATATTTTAAATCTTAATTAAATCAAAGACCACTTTATGAGGGAGTAGAAAGATCATAAATTCTTAGAGCAGTTATTTCTTAAATAAAATATAGCCAAAATTATTAATTTATGATAAATAACTTCACAGTGAATTAAACCTTAAATCATGGTGCTGAAGATCCTACAGTGCGTAATACACTGACCTTGTGTTCGGTGGGATCGAATAATACTCATGGAGCTAATCCAGTCTGGTGATATCTTTGATACTAAGGAGTATAACACCTCAAGGCTGGTGGCATCCACAACGAGGATTTCAGGGTAGTGTCCATGGCATAAAAGCCTTCCTTCTCGCTGATTTCCAACAGAGAACTGGTAGAACTAAATTCATGTCAAAAGGAAAGAGATTTTTAAATGTTCTCTTTTAGTTTAGATACTTAACTAATTACGTATTCACCAAGCTTATGATGATATTCTCCTAAATGCACAACTTCTTCAGTAATATTTTCAGGTTTTCACTATATGGTGCACAGTATATATATGTTTGTATATACATATACATCAAGTTATATTAATATGTTTAAATATCTAACAAAAATTATTCTTGTCCTAACTTTTTATCCTTGTTTTTGAACTTTTTTGGAGCAGAACATGATAATTTTTTTATCCCCTTCTAGCTTCTAAAACAGGACTGTTGAATAAATTAATAAAACAGTTTAATAAAATCAGTTTCAAAAATCAAATCAAAAGAGAAGCTCAGGTGGGTCACAAAAATAATATGAATTTTAAACAAATGGGAATAGGTGAATATAGGCTTATAATTACTAGTTATGACCAAATAATTTAGAAGGATGATTGATGTTCAAACATATTATAATCAGGGCCTCAGCTTCCTTATATGTAAAATGATACATTCCTATTTAATCTGTAAGGGTGCGGGGAGGACAAATGAAACACAATACAAGAAATGGCTACACAGTGTTTGCTCAATAAATGTGAGTTCTCTTCCCTTTCCTTTCCCATTGAGAACATAATTGATCACATTTTCTATATAATTCATAATTTTCCCAACACTCATCATAGTAAACAATGAGTAAACTGAAGCACAGAGAATCTGACAACTATGAAAAAGTAAGAAAGAATATCAAGAATGTAAGTCAAAACCTACAAATTCCTGTGAAAAAGTCTACATATTAAGCCAGGCACATGAAATGGACATTTCTTCTGAAGAGTTAGGAAGTCTTAAAATGTGCCCAAGGACCAATTGCACGAGCAAGGAAAAGATATGGTCCAAAAGGCACGTCAATTTGTGCAAATCACAAAGGCTTTTGCAAGAAAGAATTTCAATTATTTAGGATCTGCAGCAG
Source organism: Eulemur rufifrons (assembly GCF_041146395.1). Lineage (NCBI taxonomy): Eukaryota > Metazoa > Chordata > Mammalia > Primates > Lemuridae > Eulemur > Eulemur rufifrons. The sequence continues at coordinate 14,912,646 of NC_090987.1, forward strand.
TCCCCACCCTTTTTGGCACCAGGGATGGGTTTCGTGGAAGACAATTTTCCATGCACAGCGCCGGGGGCAAGGTGCTGGGGAGAAGCTCAGGCGGTGATGCATGGCCCGGTTCCTAACAGGCCATGGACCAGTACCCAGCCACAGCCCAGGGGTTGGGGAATGGAGATCTAGAGCACTTTCCCAAGTAGTAAAGGGGATCTCACTTGGATAACCAGAAGAGCTCAAGACAGCAGAAGCAGCAATTGGCTCACCCTACATCTTTCCCCATCAATCTTCTCTTCCTTCTTAGCTTCCCAACTGGACCATCTTAAGAGGAATACTTTTACCACTTCAATTCTATTCTTCTTCTATTACCTTTCTCCATCATTTTTCATATGAAAATATTGGCTCAATGATTTAAAAATATCTTTTAATTGTATAGTTGTAATAATTTGTGTTTGGTCACAGAAATAGATACTAACCTGTATGCCAGTATGTGTGCACGCTAATTTTGTAAATTCAATACATCTGCCGTCATTCACGTCCCAGAGGCACATCTCTCTATAAAACAAAATAATAGCTAGCTTTGAATCTGATTTTTAAAAGCACTGTTCAACTTTGTCACAGTGGCTTAAAATTAACCTTCCTTTAAAACTAACATATTTCAGAAAAGGTGGTAGATAGTCATTATTGCTGTTCAACAAAATTTCCAGTCCTCCCATCCACCATCAAATCCCTCTCCAGCCTGCTAACCCCCCACCTCAACCCCCATCCCTTCTGGGCCCATAGTAGGACTGCACTTCCTGGTTTCCTTTTGGTTGGTGTATTCTTATAAAGCAGTTCTGGGCAGAACTGATGTAAGGCCCTCCAGAACTCTCTTCTATGCCTCTGTTCCAGAGAGTGGCTGCTTCAGATAGTGGGTGCTTCCTCGCCCTGGAACTTCAAAGTAAGGAAAGCAACAAAGCAGAGCAGATCCCCCAAGTGATATACAAGAGGCAAGTGACAAAAATAAGAAATAAACTTTTAATTTAAACTACAGAGATTTGTCAAGGTAGCTAGAAAATTTAGTGCTGAAAAAAACAAATAAAAGTTAAAGTCAATTGAATTCTAAACCTCTGCAAATTAAATATAATATTCCAGTTTTGATACTGTATTTATTGCAATTTTATTGAATGTATACAAAAAAACATATAACAAACTAAAGACATAATGTTGAAAATCAGAAATGTCACTATGCCTTGTCTTTTGAAGAAATAAGATTTATTTAACGGAAGAAAACTAGGGTAACTAATAAAATGTAATGGTCCTAATATTACTTGGGTTTTCTTTAAGATGTTAATTTCTGTATCTCACATGATATAAAACAATTTTTCAACGAACACTCAATTTAGAATATACATTCTAATGTGAATTATCCTTTAATTGACCAAAAGGTACTATATTTTTACCCAATGTTGTCTCTTCTTTTTCCAAAAAATTACACAAGGTTCTCTTTGAGAGAGAGAGAGAGAACAATTTCTTATATAATTCTCTTTAAGTTCCCCAGTTCTCTTCAATAGCATAGTGTATAAATATATAATTTTCTAAGCATCAAAATGTTTTAAAAATTCCTCACACTCTATCCCTACAACTACTGATCAATGACCTACCTCTCCAAAAGCAAGCTACATTCTGAGACTTAGAAACACAAATAGTTACGTCAATGTACTAACATACATCAATATAATTGTATGGAATTTTGCATGGCTTCATCTTCCAAATTTACACTGGCCTAGCATCATTCAGGTTTTTAAAGAAATCTCAAAGTGGTCTGCCAACTCAAGAAAAATACCAGGGGGATTAATAATCATGCTTTAACTTTTTTACAATATTCTGAGTTCCTCAACAAACAAAGAGGAAAAAAAAGACATGACCATAAATTACAATAAAAGTATTAAAGAACGATTAACAGAGGTAAAATTTACATCCTTAAAACCATATTTCAAATATCTTCCTTTAGGTTTAGACAATGAAAAGCATTTATTTAGAAGATACTCCAGAAGAAAAAAAAAATCCTCCTACTTACAATACACTGGTACTAGTTATAAAGACTTATTAAGAAAAAAAGTAAATAAGAAAATACTTACCCACTTTCAGATGCACTCACAATATACTGTTTGTCACTAGAAGCACAAGCTTTAGATAAACAAGTGATTGAAGCTGTATGACCAAATAACAGCGCACGAGGATTAATCTAGAAATGCAAAAATATGTTGGTGTGAGTACCAAATTTAAAAATTTACCTTTTAGTTAGATATCCTGGTAAATATTCAATATAAATATACAGAAATAAATTTGAAAAGAATTGTTCAGAACACTAAAATCTAAGAACAAAAACTAAGAGCATCAAAACAGTGAACTCTAATCCATTTAATGCTCACAATCACCTTCCCAAGTAGTTCTGAAGTCGAAATTGGAGCAAGAGATGACATTGCTTGTCCAATATCATATAGAGAGTGAGTCAGGATTCAAACCAAGGCAGTCTTAAGCACTAAGCTCTAGCACACTGGGAAACCAGGTTAAGAATTTGAATTAGTATATAAAACACAGTAATTGGCCTCACTTCTTTTTTAAATGATAATTTCATTGATCTGAAAGCAATTTTAGAGTCTCTGGATTCACATCTCCAAAGACAGAAAATAGAAGACAGTACCTTCGCAAATGATGGTATCAATGTTAACTGTCAGGAACTAATAACCTTCACAAACCACTGATTTAGTGACATAGTGCTTAACAGAAAGGCTGTCTTAAAAGACCCACTATTCTAAAACAGCCTGGCAATCAGCTCCTAAACTTACTACCTTGTAACAAATGACATGCTGTTACTGCAGGCTACTTGAGGCTACATTTTAAAATAAATATTTAACATATACAAATATCAATAATATTTATAACATATATAAGATGTAAAAAGTAAATTGAATAGCCACATACCCAATACACATTTTAAGAAACAGAATATGACCAATATCTTTAAATCCCGTTTGTACCCTTCATGGTGTCCACCTCACAAACCACCGATCCTAATATACTAGGAAAGCTAAATTGTTCAAAATTAAATATTTCATGGGAAGAGTACTGAGATTGTTCTGTGACTCTGATATGTGATAACCAAAAAATATTTCCAAACAAATTCATCTTGTCCATCAAGATGAGACAAACACATCTTCAGTTTGAGTTTTGCAAACTCAATCATTGTTCATAGTTGGAACAGACCTACAAAACCTTCCCATACATCCAAAATTTTCTTATACATCCAACCTCAACTCTATACAGAGATTCAGTATTCTTCCACTGGAAAAAATACTCTTGATCAATTCTTTAATTTACCCCAAAAAACAAAATTTGCCAATAGTTTATTTCCAATGTACATGAGTCTGCTGGAAAATTCCATTTTCAGTCAGAGTAACTTGAACTCGACTTTACTCCTATCGTAAAATCTAGAAAAATGGAACAAAAATATATGAAAAATTATGTCTAAATATTGGACAACAGCCAGGGAAGGACTGTAAAAAGAAAAGTAATATTGGAGGACTCACGGTTCCAATTTCAGAAGTTAATATAAAACAACGGTTATTAAGACAGTGTGATATGACACAAGAATAGACATATAGAACAATGGAGTAGAACTGAGAGTCCAGAATGAAACCCATGCACCTATGGTCAAATGATTTTTGGCAAGAGTACCAATACCATTCAATGGGGAACAAGTAGTCCTTTCAACAAATAGTGCTGGGATCACTTGATAGTCACATGAAAAAGAATGAAGTCAGATCCCTATCTCACACCACATATAAAAATTAACTTATATGGATCAAAGACCTAAACGTAGGAGGTGACGCCATAAAACTCTTAGGAAAAAACACAAGGATAAGTGTTCGTGACCTTAGATTTGACGGTGATTTCTTAGATATGACAACAAAAGTACAAGCAAACAAAGGAAAAATAGATAAATTACACTTCACCTACATTAAAATATTTTGTGCTTCAAAGGACACTACCAAGAAAGTGAAAAGACAGCCCACAGAATGGGGGAAAATATTTGTAAATCATTTATTTGTTAAGAATTTGTATGCAGAATATATAAACGATCCTTATAAATATAAAGAAAAATAATTCAATTTTAAAATGGGCAGAGGAAAAGATTTTTAATTAAAAAAATTTTTAAATGGGCAAAGATTCTGAATAGACAGTTCACCAGAGAAAATACACAAATGGCCAAAGAGAACATGAAAAGATGTTCAACATCATTAGCGATCAACAAATGCAAACCAAAACCACAATGAGATATGACTTTATACCCATTAGTATAGCTAGAATCAAAAAGACAATAACAAATGTTGAGAAGGATGTGAAAAAACTAGAACCCTTATATACTGCTGATAGGAATGTAAAATGGTGCAGTCACTTTGGAAAACAGTCTGGCAGTTCCTCAAATGGTTAAACCCAGAGTTATCATTTGATCTGGCAATTCTATGCCCGGATGTAAAGCTAAGAGCAATGAAAACATATGTCCACAAAAAAACTTGTATACAAATGTTCACAGCAGCATTATTCATAAAGGCCAAAAATAGAAACAACCCTCCAGTCTCCTTGCCAGTTGACTTGCAGTAAAGCTTCTCTTTTATCAAAGGCTGGTGCCATGGTATTGGCTTTTATGTGCATTGGGTAGTGAGCCCATTGATTGCTTGGTAACATTACAAATATGGAAAGAAGTAAAGTAGGATACACCTAGTGGTATTATATTAGAACTGAAGGTATCAGTGTGAACTCGTGTGTGTGTGTGTGTGTGTGGTGTGTGTGTGTGTGCATGTCCCCAAATCATATTTTCCTAGCTCTGCCCACTGAGAGGCCTAGAAGCAGAGCACACTGAGCATTCCACAGTAGTAAGGAATGACAATAAACACATAGTGATTTCAAATATCAATACAACAAAACTTTATACAAGTTATGCCCTCTTCAAAGCATTTATCACAGAAAGTTTAAATGTTTTAAACTGCTTTTTAATACCCCTTTGGAAACCTCCTTCAGTATGGGTTATTATCTTTTGAAAAATCTTAAATGTACCATATACATATTTTTTGAATTTGTTAAAACATAACACATATTAAGCCACTTAGGGTAGATACTATATTTCAAAATAGCCAAAGCCAGCAGAAGTCAACTCTGATGGAAAATGTAAATAATCAATCTGTATACTACCAACTTCAGTGAAAACATATTTTGTCAAAAATATATTAGAAGCCCAAGTATTATTCTGGGACTGTGTTATCTTCCAATACGTAGTTTCTTATATTTAAAATGTACAATAGGCATTTAAAATACTCACTTCCAGTTCCACTGAAAGATCCCAGAGACATATTTGTCCATCGTGGCATCCTGTTACAATTGTGGCCCCATCATCTGTTAAAAGTACTGCTGAGATGCAATGTGTTGGTGCTTTGCGACCCCAAAGAACGATGGGTAGAACAAGGCTGTTTCCTGCCATTGTGTTTTCAAACCTGAAAATGTTATAAAAATTATATCAGATATCACAGTGTTTCTCTCTAAAACATGTTATACATTTTTACATATGAAGCCAACTTGTACAATTTGGAAATAATCATATATTACTGTAGTGCATTTTAGCTACTTAAATATTTATTATTCCCCCCTACAAAATGAGAAATTTTTTCATAACTACTGCCACATTCAGGTGCTTAGAAAATAAGATACAGGTCTTTACTCCCAGGCATTCACAATTTTTAAAATTTACTAATGAAAGGCCAATGGCTTTAGTATCTCCTATTTATTTAGTACTTTACAGTTTACAAAGCACTTTTATGTACACTATTTCATTTTGATTCTCAAAATAGTCTTTTGAGGTTGGGAGAGTAGCAACTGAGGTATAAGCTGGGACACAGAACTAACAAGTCATAAAACCCAAATGCAAATTCTGACCTTCTGATCCAAAGTTGTCTGCCTCCATAAAAAAAGACAGGTCAAACATAAAAATTACTCTCACAAAGTCCAGTATACATAGAACGTACTACTACCACTAGACAATAATTATGAAGAACTGCTTAAGTCCTGGGAATTCTGAACATTATGTGTGTATATAAATACAAATACGTATATATCAATTATTCCTCACAATGACAAGTGAGGTCTCCCAACAGTATTAAGTCTCCAAATCAGTAATAAATACCAATGTCAAAGAAAATCTCTGTACTGTGTCACACGGTGCTAAACATTAAAAATGTTCAGTGAGAAACTCATTCAACTCATTCAAATTATGTTCAGTGAGAAACTCATTCAACCACATTTACTCCAAACCTATTATGCCTAAAGGTCATGAATGTTTGTTGTGAACTCTGAAACTTGAGGGAAAAAAGAATTCCTTTTCAAACGCATTTCTCCCTAATAAAAACGTAGTTTCTGGTGAAGGGATTTAAATTTGAGATGATAATCAATTAATCAGTGTATAATGGGGTGTACCTCTTGCAGGACAGCACAAATGTAAGGAATTATTCCTTTACATAACAAAATTAAAATCTAGTTGGTACACAATATTTAAATGTTATAAACTGTGTGGTTGAAGCCCTAAATAATAGGAGTTCCAAAAAGTTAGAGAGAAAGAAAGACTGGAATAGTCAAAGTGGGCTCCACAGAAGAGAGGATTGCCAGGTCTTTTTAGACATCAGTGGTCACCTATAGCCTAACAGATGGCCAATCAAAAGAACTCATCACTAAAAAGAAAATGAAGCATGTAAAAAACTATGAGTGACACTGGAATGCTTACTAAAATGGATCTATATTACATCTTTTATTTTGTATTAGAATGCATAGTTTTCATCAATTTGTTTCCCCCAAAACCTCATATTTTTTCGCTAAAAGGTATACATTTAAAGAAAAAGTTCAAAGTTCACTTCCTCTTAATAAAACCCTATTTGTCTCATGATAATTTCATAAACTACCATGACACTAACAATTATTTCCAGATTCCTATTTGATATTAGAGAATAAAACTAAGCAATAAGCCAATTTTAATAAATTTGGAACATCGTGTTCTTGGTGAATGACATATCCAACAATGACTTTTTCAAAAAGCGAATCTGGAAGGAATTTATTTTTCCATGGTGACAACATTCAGTTTTAAATTACATCACCAAAGACGATTTCTCTCAAGTAAGTAAGTATGTATAAAGCATTAAAGAACACACATGCTGTTTAGCTTAAAGAGAACACAAATAGATAGATTCAGGACTAAGGAGTATATGGTAGAAAATGCCTACATCTACAATCCAGCCTGTATTCAAATTACTTTATCTACGAAATGTCTTTTACAAATTTTTTTCCAAATATGTACAAAAAATTTAAGTTTTATCTACTGTATGTGACTGTTGTTATGGATTGAATGTTTACATCCTCCCAAAATTCACATATTGAAGCACTAACCTCCATTGTGACTATATTTGGACATAAGGCCTGTGAGAAGATGATAAAGGTCAAATGTGGTCATAAGGGGAGGACCCTGATGTGATAGGGCTGGTGCCCTTACTAAGAAGGGGACGAGACAGAAGAGCTCTCTCCCTCCCTACAACTGTGAGCACACAGTGAGAGGCGGCCATCTGCAAGCCAGGGAGAGAGGCCTCACAAGCAATAAACCCAGCTGACCTTGATCTGGGACTTTCAGCCTCCAGAACTGTGAGAAAATAAATTTCTGTTGTTTAAGCCATCCAGTTTGTGGTACTTTGTACAGCAGCCTGAACAGACTAAAACAGCTATTATATTGATATCTCTTTGGTCTCTTTAGTTCCAGAACAATCATATCTCATTTTTTTCATATTAATTTTAAGAAACGAAACCAAACCAATTGCTTATAGAAAGTTCTACATCTTAGATTTTTCTGATTTTTTTTATGTCATTAACCTTTTTCCTCCATCACTTTTTTCCCCTAAACTGCAATTTGGATCTAAAGGCATCGTTTGGCTCAAGTTAACATTTTTGGCAAGAATACTCCATAGGTGATTTTGTATACGTCATACTGTGTCACCACAGGAAGCATATAATGTCACATTGTCCTACTATCAATAAAGCTACCTCTGACCATTTGATTAAGGTAGTGACTACCAGATTATTTCCAATGTAACCTATGAATGACCTATGGAGCAATACTCAGATAAAATCATCCTGTTCCATAAGATCCCATGTTACACTGGTGAATATCACATGTGATTTCTAAAAGCTATAAAACAGTTAAGATTATTTGTGAAAAATCTAGCATCTGATCAATGTTAATTTCTCCACATTATTTTCTAACTCTTAAATGCAAACACAAGACGTATTTCTATCCTAGAAACACAGGCACTGTCACGGGAGAGTCAATATCTTCTCAATCTGTGTACTTCCTGTGCCCAGGGAGGCCCCCTGTGACTTGCAGACAAAAAACAAATTCAAATTTTCCCTCATGAGAACAGGTACACATGAACCAGAGCAGGCCTCGGCTACCTACCAACCGATAGGGAATATGAGAAGCAAGGACTAAACCATAAATAGCTAAATGTACTTGCCACAGCTGCAATGAAAGAAGAAAAACTTGTAAGGGTTTATGCAAATTTTCAGAGAACATTCCTACATCATTTGTTGAAAGAGCATGTCCAAGTCAAGATCACAGTGTGATGGAAGTGATCGTTAAGATTATGAATGTTCTTTGTGCTTGTGCCTTTGCCACCAGTTTATTGAAGACTTGAAAAAAACTGAAGCAGATAATGAAGACTTTGTTTACTGTGGTGCAATAAGATAGCTAGGTCATAAAAATGCACTAAAGAAATTACTCAGCTGCTTCCTTACAACAAAGGGTTTCTGGAATTTGTGAGTTGTAAGGGACACAACCTTGTGAACACTTAAGCAGCTGACAAGATTATACTTTCTTATTTGAGTGGCAAGAAATATATCCTCAATGAACCTGGCATCCTCAACGAACCTGGCATTTTAGGGCTGCTTTGTTAAAGAAGTTCCAATATTTAGTTTCAAAAGAACATGTGGAATGAGCAGATGGCAACAGGAGACTACACTTATTTCTTAATGCTAAAACAGCTCTGAGCACATGAGAGCCAGGTTTTGAAGAACTGCAGAGTTATCTAGTCAAAAATAAATCACAATTTTAACAGTGATTCATAGATTTTGAGGCATATAAATCATGTTTTAAATTTCTGTAGCTGCCATTAGGATGTCTAAACTATTCTACTTATGCTCTGCTCATCACCAATCTACAATCAATTTCATGAGTCACTGACTAAGCTAAAAACAAACTATGCCCACCAAATTCTTACTTTTTAGAGGACAGAGATTCCATTCCATTGAACCAACTTCAACTTTCTCCTGCCACCCATCTCTATTCTCACTAGTATCTCTAATCATTCCAACTTCTTTCCTTCACACTGCCATCAAAACTCTAAAATGAATGCTGAAATTACTCATTGTATATAAATTGAATTAAACTACCCAGAAGAAAGAGAAACAAACATGTTTCCCCCAATTAGAAACTAAATTGCCACAATATTCTGGGAATCAGTAAGATACCCTGGGTAAGTGTGAAGGTGTCTGGGGAAGAACCCAGCTAGCTCCCCCATTTCTTAGTTCTAAATTATGAGGGAATATGTGACCTCTTCAAGTTAGAGTGTCCTCATTTATAGCATTACTCCCCTTATCAACTACAGAAAAGTTCCCTGCATGTCACAAAAACTGCTCTTGACAAGGTCATAAATGACCTCATTATTGCTAAATCTAATGTCAAGTACTGAACCTCATCTTACTTGATGGACCTAGCAGCAGCATTTGACATAGTTCATATTCCCTCCTTGAAACTTCTTTACCTGGCCTTTAAGTCTTCATACTTTCCTCACTTTGTTTCTACTTCTCGGGCTTTAGTTTTTTTTGTGTGTTTTTCATTTGTTTGTTTGTTTTTTAATCTTTAAATGTTGACATACCTAGAACATAATGATTGAACTTTTCTCTGGCAACACTCCCTCCCTCAATAATCTCATCAAGTCTCACAGTTTTACTATAAATACCATCTCCAGGTTGAGAATCCCTTATTTGAAAGGCTTGGGACCAAAGTGTTTTGGATTTTGGTTTGTTTTAAATGTTGGAATATTTGCATTGTACTTAATAGGTTGAGCATCCCTAATCAAAAAAATTCGAAATCTGCAATGCTCCAATGAGCATTTCCTGTGGGCATCAGGTCAGTACTCAAAAAGTTTCAGATTTTGGAGCATTTCAGATTTTGGATTTTACACTGACAATTCCCCAATTTATAGGTTGAGACTTACATATCCAGTAACTCAACATCTCCTTTTGGGTAGCTAATAAATAAACTTCTCAAACTTGGTATGTCTTAAAAGTAAGCCCCTGTCTTCCCCAAACCTGTCCTTCCCACAATCATTCCCATCTCAGTTAATGCCAACTCCATTTTTGTAGCTCCACAGACCAAAACTCTAGAATTACCTGTAAGTTCTCTCTCACACACACATTCCACATCCCAATCCATCAGCAAACTCTAGTGGCTATACTATCAAAGTACATCCAGAATCCAACGAGCCCTCAACATCTTCACTACAACAACCCTGTGGCATTTCCTTTTCATTTGTTTCAAAAATTTTTGTAATTTTCTTCTTAATTTCTTCATTGACCCATTGGTCATTCAGGAGCACGTTAATTTCCATGTGTCTATGTATTTTCCAAGGTTCCTCTTATTAATGACTTCTAGTTTTATACCATTACGGTCATAGAAGATACTTGACATGATTTCTATTTTTTAAAACTTGTACAGACTTGTTTTGTGGCCTCAGATATGGTCTATTCCAGAAAACCTTCTATGTATTGATGAAAAGAATGTGTATTCTGCAGTGGTTGGGTAAAATGTTCTGTAAACATCAGTTAGGCCTATTAGATCTAGTGGGTAGGTAAAGTCCACTACTTGTTTGTTAATTCTCTGTCTGGATGATCTGTCAGTTACTGAGAGTGGAGTGTTAAAGTCTCCTTCTGTTGTTGTATCTCAGTCTATCTCACCCTTTAGGTCTATTAATGTTTGCTTTACATATTTAGGGGCTCTGGTATTGAATGCATAGATATTTGTATTTGCTAAATTATCTTATTGAATTGACCCTTTTATCATTATACAGTGACCTTCCTTGTCTTTTTTATAGTCTTTGATTTAAGTCTAATTTATCTGGTATGAATATAGCTAATCCTGCTGTGTTTTGGTTTCCAGTTGCATGGAATATCTTTTTCTACCTGTTTACTTTCAGTCCATGTGTGTCTTTACAGGCGAAGTGGGTTTCCGAAGACAGCGTATAGTTGGGTCTTATTTCTATATCCATTCAGCCACTCTGTGCTTCTTAGTTGGAGAACTGAGACCATTTACCTTCAGTGTTATTATTGATAGGTAAGGACTTACTACTGTCATTTTGTTGTTTATTTTCTGGTTTTTTTGAGACTCCACTTTTCCTTTCTTACTGTCTTCCTTTGTAGTGAAGTGAAGTGAATATCTCTTGTAATATGTTTTTTGTTTGTTTTGTTTTTTTCTTCTTCTAGAGACAGGGTAACACTCTGTCACCCAGGCTAGAGTGCAATTGCCTGGTTATAGCTCACTGCAGCCTTGAACTCCGGGGCTCAAGCAATCCTCCCACCTCAGCCTCCCAAGTAGGTGGGACTATAGGTATCACCACTACACCTGAAGAATTTTTTCTTTTTTAGAGATAGGCTTTCACTATGTTGCCCAAGTTACTCTCAAACTTTAGGCTTCAAGCAATCCTCCCACCTCAGCCTCCCAAAGTGCTGGGATTACAGGCATGTGCCACTATGCCCAGCCTCTGGTAGTATGTTTTAATATGCTGCTTTTTATTTTTAATGAATCTATTATAGGTTTTTGCATTGTAGGTACCATGAGGCTTACAAAAAACATTTTATAGCTATAACAAGTTACTTTAAAGAAATGACAAGTTATCTTGGAATGGTAATAGAAAAAAAGGCAAAAAAAAAAAAAAAAAAAACCCACCAAAAAATTCTACACTTTAACTCCATCCTTCCCTGCATTTTGACTTTTAGTTGTCTCAATTTATACATTTTTAAATTATCTATCTCTTAACAGGTTCCTGTAGCTATTACTGTTTTTGAGATTTGTCTTTTAGGCTTCATACTAGATTTATGGGTAGATTTTTTACATACTACAAATACAGCAATAGGGTATTCTGAGTTTGTCCATGTACTTAATTTTACCCATGCATTTTATATATTGAAAAGGTCCCCCCACCCCGCCCCCTGTTAGTGTTTTCTTCTTTCAGACTGAAGAACTCCCTTTGGCATTTCTTACAAGACATTTTGACAATGATGAATTCTCTAAGCTTTTGTGGCCTGTGAAAGCCTATCTCTCCTTCAAATTTGAATGACAAGTTTACACGATACAATAATCTTGGATTGTAGTTTTTTCTTTCTTTTTTTTAATATATTTTTTTCTGTAGTTCTGGGAGGAACCTAGGACTACAAGTCCATTCCAAGTGTCAATGATCGTGCCACTTGAACTCAATGTAGTTTTTTTCTTTGAGCACTTTGAAAATGGCCTTCCTGCTAGTCTCAAACTCCTAAGCAAGCAATCCTCCTACCTCGGCCTCTTGAGTAGCTGCACTCAGCTAATAATTCTTTTATACTGATTACACATTGAACTGTTAATATTATAAATAAGTTTGAATTGGTAAAATATTTTATTAAAATTAAAAAAAAAGAAAGAAAGAAAGGAAGAAAATGGCTTTCCACTCCTTCCTGGCCTGCAGGGTTTCTGCTGCAGACTCTGTTGCCAGTCAGTTGGAGCTCCTTGACATGTTATGTGCTTCTTATCTTTTATTGTTTTTAGGGTCTTATCTTTGTCTTTGAACTTTGACAGTAAGATTATTAAATGCTTTGAGTAGTCTTGTTAGGGTTCTGTTTGGTGTTCTAAGACCTTCCTATACCTGGATATTTACATCTTTCTCAAGTTTTGGAAAGTTTCCTGTTATTATTTCTTTGAATAAGCGTTCTACCCCTTGCTCTTGTTCAGCCCTCTCTTAAAACTCACTAATTCTTAGATTTGTTCTTTCGAGGTAAGTTTCTATATCTTATAGGCAGTCTTGGTCAGAGAACTCACAAATCACCATCTCATTAGGGTCAGTCAATGGATTTTTGCTTTGTTCTTTTGGGGAGGTCATGGTTCCCTATTTGCTGTTGTTTCTTATCGGTATACATCTATGTTTTTCGTTGAAGGATTAGTTATTTATTCCAGTTTTCTCTGTCTAGCTTGTTTTGGTTTTTATTAAATATATTTGCCCAGTGAATCTTCACTGCTATGTCACTGCCTCCTTTTCAGCTCTAAGTGATGCCTTAAGCCCAGGCTTACATTGGCTCTAGTAAACGATCAGAGCACTGCCTGACCCAAATGTAGAAAGCACCAAAGGGCTTATCTAGACAGTGTGGGAAGGCTGGCTTGGGGTTTGTGCCCTGGGGAACATACCTCCTACAGCCATTCTTATTTAGCATCACCTTTGGCAGTGATATAATGCAGAGTTTCCAGGCTGGGGATGGTAGTCCTGCCTCCCCCGTTTGTTTCTGCCTGTCCCCAGGAATATTTCTCCCTCAGACAGACATGATGCCACCTGTGGGTTAAGGCAATGACAGGTCTCCTTCCAGGAAACCCAAGAAGATGGGGAAGCTGTGTAACTACCACATTTTCACTTTTTTCAGTGTAGAAACTGAGTTGAGGGGAGATTTTCTGTGAGGTTGGCGACTCTCAGAAGGTGGGGAGGAGCATAACAGATGTGGAAGTCTGGTTTCCTGCCAACTGCTGGGCATTTTTCCACTTCTCTGTGGCCCTGGAAACTGTCTCATCCTCATACTCGAGCTCTGGGTTGTTACTGGTGAAGATCTCAGCACTGTGTATTTTTTTTGGTTTTTTTTTTTTGACTTTTTGCGGGGGAGAGAGAAGCCAGCTTGCTTCTATGTTGTCACTTTGGAAATGGAAATTTCTCTGTAAGGCTGTCGTCTTCACATCAGATGTGGAAGCTTGAAGTTTACAGGGTAGGCAGTTAAAAAAGGAAGCTGTCCATGGAGTTGGAGACCTACCGGTGTTCCTGGGCCCAGCTGCTGCCCCACAGCAATGAGATGAGTCAGCAGATAAGCAACTATGTGTGTGAGTGAGCTCCAAAAGCACCTCTCCCAACCTTTTGAGCATAAAAACAAAATGCCAGAAATTTTCTATTCTAAAAGAGCCCACAGAATCACCCTTAGGACTTTAGAAATTTTATCTCCCCTGAACTGACCAGTGCCCTAACATTTCCTTGTTTAAACATTTTATGGCTCTCACAAACCCAAACAACCATCAGCCAAAAAACCTGCAATTTCATTAAATATCACCATCAAATTTTGGAAAAAATACCTAATTCTATTTAAAATAGTTAATATTTTATGCATTTAGGACACATATTCTTTAATAAAAAGGAAATAAAAATTCCAATTGGACCCTTAAGGACTTTCTGAAGGCAGTCAAGATGTAGGATTTCTCCTTCCAACATCTTTTGTGTTCAGCAAAGTAGCTTTTAGGCATCAGATACAGATCAAAACAAATGATCATATGTATGAAATTAAAATTCTAAGTTAATATTACTATCACAGTATCTATAAGTGAGACCATAAAGTGTTCTCTTATTGAAGACAGGAGCTCTCAGTTGATTTAGCCCACAATCAATGGCATGCACATATGTAGTAGGACTATTAATTCTTTAAAAAAAGTAGCAATTATTAATAAATATACAAAATGGCAACAGAACCTAAAAACCTCACTAATTGCATACCCTAATCATTGAGTTTATCTGTCCAAATAAATAAAGTGTCACAGAAAGATGTACAGATAAACCCAGGAATAAAGGCACTACATATTTCCAGACCTAACTCTATAAACACTAAAATTACTTCAAGACTTATACTATGGATTTTTATCTCTATCTAACAGAATACAAAGACAAAAAGGTAGAATATAAATATATGAAAACCAATAGCATTTTCTTCTATCAGCACTAATTTACTTAAAAATAGCACACCATTTACAATATCTTTATAAACTACAAAAAAATTTTACTCAAAGTCATGAATGGAAGGCCATTCCATACTCTCAGGTAAGATACCCTAATATGATTATATAAAGATGTCCATTCTCTCCAAAACAAATCTATAAATCCAATGCATCCTCAATCAAAATTCTAGTGGTATTGTTTTTAGAAACTCAAACAAACTAATTCTAAAATATATGGGAAAGAATAAATATCCACAAATAGTTGAGCCAACTTTGAAAATAAATATAGATGAGAGAACCTGTCCTACTGGATATTTAACATTACTGGCCATTTGGGAAATGCAAATCAAGACTACAATGTGATATCACTACACACCTATTGGAACTAAAATAAAAAATAATGACAATACCAAATGCTGGTGGGGGTGCAAAGAAACGAGATCTCTTTACATTGTTGGTAGGAATGTAAAATAGTACACGTACTCTGGAAAACAGGTTGGCAGTTACTTCAAAAATTAAACATACACTCCAGCACCATACACTCCAGCAATCACATTCCTCGGCATTTATCCCAGAAAAAGTGAAAATTTATATCCATACAAACAACTGTACAAATATTTTCACAGTGGCTTTATTTGTAATAGCCAAAAACTAGAAATAGCCCAGATATCCAGATGAATGGTTAAACTGTGATACATAGATACCATGGAATAATAACAACTAAATAGAAGAAACTATTGATATGTGCAACAATTTGGATGAATCTCAATCATGAAAGATTACACACCGTATGATTCCATTTACATAGCATTCTCGTAATGACAGAATTATAGAGACAGAAAACTGATTAGTGATTACCAGAGGTAGAGATGGTAAGGGGAAAGGAGGTAGTTGTAACTAGAAACGGGTAACAAGAACTATATCTTTGTGGTGATAGCATAGTTCTGTACCTTGATGGCAGAGGTGGTTACAGGAATCTACACAGGTGATAAAATGACACAGAACTATACTACACAGGCATTGTACAAAATCAATTTCTTGGTTTTGATATTGTACTACAGTTGTACAAAATGTAACCATTGAAGGAAATTGGGTAAAGCTGGATAAAATGTAACTGTGGGGGAAAACAAGACCTCTATGCACTATTTTTGCAACTTCCTGTGACTATATAATGGTATCAAAACAAAGCTAAAACAAAATAAATGAGAAGAATTATTCATTTAGGGGAAAAATACATACTACAAAACCATAGTATTAAAGTAGCATGGTATTAGAGTAAGAACAAACCAAAGGAACAGGATGCGGTATTCAAAGTTTATATGAGAATGTAATATATAATGTGTGGCACCACAATCTATGGGAAAAGGAAAGAATGACACTAGGAAAATTGGCACACCATATGGAAAACAAACTGGATCACAAACTTGTGACATATAAAAAGGTAGACTCTCGATGTATTTAAAGACCTTTAAGTTTAAAAGAAAACCATTTAGTTAGTGGTATATAACATAGGAGAGGAACTGTGTGACATAGAATTAGGTAAAGACTTCTGAAATTAAATCCCCAAAACACAAACCATAAGACCAAAAAAAAAAAATTTGATTTAATTATATCAGAATCGAAGATTTCTATTCAATGAAGGACATCATGAAAAACATTATAGACACAGATACACTTGTAATACTTAAAGGACTAGCATTTAAGAATATAAGAAACTTCTGCAAATCAATAAGAAAGGACTGAAACCCCAAAATAAAAATGAGTAAAAGGATGAACAGGCAATTTTACAAAAGAAAAAACCCAAAAAGATAAAATTCAAATGAAAAAACATTCGAATTCATTAGTAACAGTGAAATGTGATATAAAATGAGATTTTATTTTATATCTATTGTCTGGAAAAATTAGGGCACTTAATAACACCAAGCATTGGTGGGAATACAAAGATACAGAAACTCTCACAAACTGCCTACAGGCATATATTCAGCTTGTTCTGGAACACAATATGGCAGTGCTTCAATTAAAATATATTAATATTTTATTAATACCCAATGATCTGCAAATCACATTCCTGGATATATATCTCAAAGAAAGTATCACAGAGGGCTAAAAGGTATGTTTGTCATAGTATCATCTATAGTGGTAAGAAAATGAAGATAATATGGGTATCCACAAATAAGAGAGTAGACAGAGGTACATTCTGAAATATTGTGCAGCAATTAGAAGCAATGAACAGTAACACAAAAAGATCTTCAAAACATAGCAGGGAGAGAAAAAACTTTAATGAAATATACAGCATGATGTCATCTCTATAAATTAAAAATGTGGGCACCCAAAACAATACACATTTAATAACACATACAAAATGAAGGATACTCATCACACAGAATGGGTGCAAATCGGTTGATGAGCAAGAGAATGGAGCCGAATTGAAAATACAAGGCAATGAATGATAAAACAGTGGAGATGCCTTGAACAGCCCAATGATGATCATTGCATTGAGTAAGATTAACTCAATCCTCTGCACCTGAGGTCAAAAACAAAGTTTAAGAACTCACATATAGCACACCACTAACGTTAAATGTCATCTTTCCCTTCTCAGGAGGAAGGCACAAAACAAGCTCACTACTTTAAAGGTTCTCAATGCTAAATCTATTACATGGAAGACTTAAATTTCAAAACAAAACTTAAATCCAAGATAAAAGGAAACTGTAAGATACAGGGGTCACTACCCCAAAATGTAAGTTAAATTCCCACCGTGGTATTCAAGCAAGGCAAAGCCCAGGCACTTTGATTCATTTAGCCACTGAGATCTTTTAAAATGTAGCTACAGGTGACAATAAGAAAAAATAAAGTGTATACTCTCATTCTTCTGTTAAGTAGGGCCCTGGAACATTTTTAAAATAAAGATAAGATATTTAAACAAATGAATTTCTCTACCATAATCACTAATTGACATTAACAATGAAACATTTGCTATATTTATAGTGGTTTGTTTTCCCAATTTAAAATAACTAAGATTTGTTGTTCTGGATGAAACCAAGGCAGTTTTGGATTCTTTGTAATATGAAAGGCATTTTCACCACATCATTATCACTTGTAAGCTGCCCTCCCCCTTATACATTCACAGGTTTGCTTATAAAGTAACAAGCACACCCAAACTTAAATTTTTGTGCAACAAAATGTCAAAAACTCAGTCAACTTCTTTCTTACAACAAGCAGTTCTTGCAATCTTGTCCTTAAAATCCTAAGGAGTAGGCAACTGAAAAAACCAGTTTGCCTTTTGTGTCTCCCAACAAATGTTACAGAAAAAGAAAGCTGTAGCTGCCACTGACTAAATCCCAAAATGAGCAGCATCAACAATATCAATGCAGTTTGTGATGGAACTGTAGCTTCCATAGTTTCTGACTATAAGAACCAGCAAATTTTGCCTAAGATCTGAGAAACTGACATAGTAAGAGGGTCACAATATAAAACACAATTTTTGAATCAAAAGCAAGGTAGTACTAACTCCAAACATAGCTTCTGAATGCTGGGACTCATTAGTAAGTGAACGGGAGTAGGAGGCATCCACTCAGACAAGTCCTAGGGCAAAGAAATGAGAACTGGCAGGTGCCATTTCAAAGATGCCATTTCAAAGATGAAACAGTTGTCTCAGTACCTCGGGCAAGGGCAAATTAAACAGTAGTACCAACAGATAAGGAAAGACCAGATGAAACCCAAAAGCAAGCACATCACCCAAAATCTCTGTCAATAACCACCCACTATCATCACTAACCAGTTCATCCCGTTTAAACTGTTCCTAGAGTTAGACAGTCCCACCTGAAGACTAAAGCCACGGTCGCCAGAAGCAAATGTCACTCACCAGGCAAGGTAGCCCCCAAATCCCCTGGCGGGACCCCACGTTCCTGAGAAAGGCGCTAGCTGTGGGCCTGAACCGGCAGGCGAAGCACGGCACAGAGCGTCCAGCAGCAGCGATGTGACAGCTGGCACCGCCCCCGGCTGGAACAGGCTTATGACCCTTAACCCCCGACACCTGATCTCCACACTGCGGGTACATCCCGCGCTGGGGTTTCCCCAGGGGAGGCTTGAAAGCTCCCTTACCTGTCACAGCTTCATCTCATGCCGAGATGTCATGTATCAGACAAGCCGTGGGCGACCCAGCAAAGGAGGACAAGGCGAGGGCGTATCTAAGGAGGATGAGGGGTGCACAATCCGAGTGGGAAAAACCTATGGGACTGCAAGCACTACCCAGATCTACCAAGATCGCAAAGTGCTGGTGGTGCCTCTGCCGCCGCCGCCGCAGTAAATCAGCTGACTCCAACCTCCACTGCCGTGACTTTCGCAGCAACTGTCGCAAAAATGAGGGGGAGGGAAATGCTTATCATTTCCCCACCCCCGGAGCTTAAGCCGGTGCCGAAAGAGCCGGCCACGTTACCATGGAGACCGAAGGTTGGCTCCAGTCAACTGTGGGCAGGGAGGGTACGGCCGCCATTTTGGTTGTGGGAAGTGCGGTCTAGGCTGTCTTCTCGCCTCTAACGCCCAGGTTGGGAGGACCAAGATGGAGGGACGCGTGAAATGGCAAGTGTAGGTCTTCCCTGGGACCAGGACGTCGCATGTTAACACCTCTACCCCCACGACTCAGCCCAGATGACTGAAAAATGTCCGTTACCATATCCTTTTTTCCTCAGAATTTAGCTGTTGCCCAGGACACAGAGGGCCAGACAGAGAAGGAACTCTGCTACTCGACTGGAGGAAATCTGACCTTGTGCAACACTCCTGTAGAGGAGAGGGAATGAATATATACCCTCCGTGTGGGCGGCAGAGTGATGGAGCGTGAGCTTTGCATTCAGAGAGGCATGGATTCCTATCCGGGTTCCTCCACTGCGCACCGTTAGTGTCTTCTTAGACACGTTAGCTTCCTCTCTTCATTCTCTCATCTCAATTCCCCCATTTGCAAAATAGGGATAATAACCGCTTGGATGTCTAGGAAATTAAACGAGCTCTATAACCGTTAATGACTTATACTTGCTCATCTTCCTCTCAAATGTTGGTTGTATGAATAAATGGGAAAGGGGAAAACTAGTGCCATGCTTGTGGCCAATGGTCAGTTCTGTTAAAAAGATACAAAAAATACTCATTTTATGGCTTTTTTTCCCTTTATAGTCTCACTTTATAGCCTTCCGTTTATAGATGGATATATAGGATACACTAGTGTCAACGGGAAAAAAAGCCAAATTCTGTAAAATAACTTTAAAGAGATTTACTCTGAGCCAAATTTGAGGACCATGACCTGGAGCCACGCCCAAGAAGCCTTGAGTAAGTGGACTTGCTATGGTTGGGTTACAGTTTGGTTTTATACATTTTAGTGAGACAGGGGTTACAGGTAAAGTCATAAATCAGTATGTGGGAGGCATAGATTGGTTTGGCCTGAAAAGGTGGGCCATCTTGAAGGGGGGGGGAGCTTACAGGTTATAGGTGGGTTTAAAGATTATTTAGCTTGTAATTGGTTAAAGACATGAAGCTTTGTCTAAAGGCTTGGAATGTTTTAACATAGTTGCTGTTTATCAGAGATAAGCCATATATTTGGACATATATTTGTTGTGTAAATTGAGGACCTGCAGGTTTATCTTGCATACCCTTAGGCCTGTTAATGGGTTCCAAGAAGGGGGGTGGGGCATGATAAGGCATGTCTGGCCTCTTTCCTCCTGGCAGTCAATTTAGTTTTAGGATATTCCTTTGGCCACCAGGGGGTCCATTTAGTCAGCTGGTTAGGTGATGAGCCTTAAAATTTTATTTTAGTTCACACTAGAATCCTATTGCAGTCCTCCAACTATGTACATATAGAAGTCACCTGGGAATCTCGTTAAAATAAGTTTTTGATTCAGTAGGTCTGGGGTGGGTTCTGAGATTCTCCATTTCTAACTAGCTTCTAGGTAACATTTATTGCTGCTAGTCCTTGTAACACACCTTAAGTAGCAAAATCCTACTGGACGCAGGGCCTGGAGCATGGGATAAGGGGACTAGAACAGGGTAGAATCAGCTCCTTTGGAGAGAATAGTTTCTGTGTTAATTTGGCAAAAGCGTGCTGAGTATTGGTCTGGTCAAAAGGCTTTCTGTCAACAATTTATTGTCTCTGCTAGTGGCAAACCTCTTCCTCCCCTTCTTCCCAGCAGACATCTATACAGGCCCATCAGTGTCCTGGGTGACATACCTCTTGTGCCTTCACTTAGCATCCAACTACTCCACTGTACTTCCGGTCTCAGGTATTGTTTCTTATCTGCTGTTTCTGTTTATTTGTAGAGACCAGCTCTCCTGCCACCATAATGAGAAAAACTAAATCATAATGTTGACCAGGGGTATCAACAGAACACTTGATAATCAATAATCCTGAAATTGTCTTGTACTGCAAATTGGAATTCTATGATTTTCTTCTACTTTTGACTGACTGCCTTGCGATCACATGAGCGAAGGGAAAAATAATGTTAAATAGGAGAAATTAATTCCTTGGCCAGTTGGCTTCAATATACTCACTCCCTGTGTTGTGATGACGAATACATTTATACCATTAAGTTCATATTCCCCTCTACAATTTATAAGAACTTTTTGGAAATACAGGAAGCACAGAGTGGTTATTATAAGATAATTTTAGGCTACACTGTTTGGTTTGTGAAGGAAATCTATAGGATAGCTTTCCTAGATGAAGACTCTGCTATCCAACAAATATTAATTGAATGCTTACTATAAGTTTCAAATACCTTCCTAAGAATACCAAGGTTAGTATGAAGATTAATGAGAAACTTTTAGACTATTACCACTCTGGTCACTCTCTACCAGGTTTATAAAATTTATTGCCAAAGCCGATATATGTATGTGACATCTGAGCAACAGGGCTAAAATAAATATTTAAATATTAATGAATAAAATGCTCCTGGTTCAGAAATATTCACACATTTTTATACACACACATATATCTATTTTATATAGAACCTTCCTGAAAGTTAAGGTTTGTGTCTTCAGTAAGATGAATAAATAATTTATCTATTCCCTGTCATCCAGATGAATTATACAGAAATCTTAAAACAGTTAAATAGTCAAAAAACTCAGTTCAACATATATTTATTGAGCCTTAGCTGAAGGTGAAGCTGACTGAGAAAGCAGAATCTGGAATATTCAGCTTGTATGGAGGAAGGCAGGCTCTGCTTCCCACTGAGACTCAGGAGGGAGGGAACTCCATGCACATTGGAAAGTATGTTGGATGCTGGGCGGCTGAAAAAATGACAAATGCCCACCAAGACAGACAAGTTATAATACAGCGCAGGATGAGAAATACACAAGTAAGGAGCAGGGGAGAAAAGAGATGAATTCCTTCTAGGTTGGGTTAAGGAAGGATATTCATACTAGATTGCATGGAGGTCTAGAAGTTTAATAAGTGTTCTTTGCATGATGTTTGCGTAATTAAAATTCCCTTGTGTAAATAAGAGCTTCCCTTTGCACTTTCTCACGTGATACTAAAGTCAACTGGTGAGACTTCTCTTTTTTACCTATCTCATGACTGCCAGTAAATCAGACCATTTCTTTCCAAGTAACAAGATGTGTTTCTAGAAATATCTCTAGTTGCTCCATACTCAGGCCTTTTAGGAAGGAATGAAGGTGATACCATTGCGGGGTGCTAAAACTCCTCACAAATGAGGATTTGGGAGCCCCTCACCAAACTACCAAGATTAGTGAGGGGAAATTAGAATGGATAGTGAAGGAGTCACCAACTGCAGCAACAGGGGCTGTCGATCGTCCTAATGACCCTCCCTCTTCTAAGTTTCCCATGAGGAAGAGAGGACCACCAGAAGCCTGGAAGAATTGTTCCCCAAACCTGTGGGGATAAGGGGACCCATTGTAGTATAAATAGTGGACTGTGGGAGACACAAAGATGCACTACCCAGATTCCACTTCAAGAAAGAACCACTCCCCAGCTGCAAGGAGAGTGGTTTGCTCACTGTTCTTGCTGTTAGCTTCTTCAGGGTTACCCCACCTTTCCAGCTGAGATTACATAATTCTTGGGGAAGCCCTGATAAATGACTGAGCAAAGTGAAGGAAGTCAAGGGCCTACTCTTCTTGGGGAGGCCCCCTGTTAATGTTAACGCATAGGTATTTCTGCCCCATGAAGAACTCTTTTAATAAGCAATCTTTGTCTCAGAGCTCCAGGTTGGGTTAGTAGAGACTTTGCCAGGTCTGCTTTTCCCTTTCTTCTGCACAATCCTGCTTTCTCCCTTTTTCTCTCATGGCTATGATTCTATAGTAAACTTTTTGGACGCCTCTCTGCATCTCAGTGTCAGCTTTTCAGAGAACCCAACCTGCACTATGGCACAATTTTAACAATTGATAAATCTAGACCCTTTATTATACTTTCTTTTGCAACTGTTCTTTTAGTTTCAGTGTTTTCAAATAAAAAGTTTGAAAAAAGAAATAAAGATTAAAGTTTTGATAAAAGAGAATTAAGAGACATCAACCAATACAATGCATATACCTTATTTTGATATTGATTCAAATAAGTTATAAAATAAATTAAGAGAAAAATGGGGAATTTTAACACCAAGTGGATATTTACTGATTTTAGGGAAGCATTGTTAACATATTAGATGTGATAATGATATTTTGGTTATGATTTCTTAAAGTATTTCTCCCTCATCTTGTAGATGTGCAGGCTGAAAAATTTATGGATGAAATTATCTGTGATAAGGGAGACAATGCCAACAAGTACCTTAACTTTATTCCATCTTCATGAAATAGTAGTTTCTTTTACTTGTCCTAAATTTAATTCATCAGGATGGAAAGAGTTGCTTATTCAACATCTAGTAGCATTAGCCACTATGTTGAACCGGGCACACAGCAAATGCAAAGACTTGGTTCTTGTGGTCAAATTGCTCACAGTCTGGTGGGTAGACAAATATATCCTCCACTGTGAGACGTCATGTAATTCGGTACTTTCTACCAATGGGTATGATCCTCCTTCTTCCCTTCCAATACTAGCATTCTGAATTTTATGGGAATATTATTTTTTAACATTGTGTGAACAACCCCTTCCTTATTGTACAGAAGCCACTAGCATACATTTTACTTTTATCAAGTTTCTTTAGTGCCTGGCTCTCAGATATATTCAGATATTCAGATATCTGTTACTCAAAAATGGAGTGAATGATGAGGGTGTGAATACATGGGGTGTGTGTGTGTGTGTGTGTGTGTATGTGTGTTTGCTCAAGGGCATACCTGAGAGAAGGCCTCGAATACACTGAAAGCCTCTATCAAAAATTTTATCATCTCCTTCCCTGTCTGTACTTTTTAGTTAAACAATATCTGTAACACCACAGGCAAAAAGAGTTCTTTTATAACCAGTGATTAAGTAAAAGTATAGATTTTTAGTTATGTGTACTTTTTTCAGTTCCAAAGAGTTAATTCCAACAATGTTATAGATTGAACGTTTGTGCACCTCCTCCAAAATCATATGTTGAAACCCTAACCCTCAATGTGATGGTATTTGGAGATGGGGCCTTTGGGAGGTAATTAGGTCATGAGGGTAGGATGTTCATGATGGGATTAGTGCCCTTAAAAGAAGACACAGAAGAGAAAGTTTCACTTTCTCTCTCTGTCCCCACCACTCCCAGGTGAGGATACCACAAGATGGCCATTTGCAAACCAGGAGGAGAGCCCTCACCAGATACTGGATCTGCCAGCACTTTGATCTTGGACTTTCCAGCCCCTGGAACTGTAAGAAATAAATGTTTGTTGTTTAAGCCACCCCCGCTATGGTATTCTGTTATAGCAGCCCAAACTGACTAAGACAAACTCCCAATATACTCTTCAAAAAAATTAAATAAAAATATGCATTTTTATTGCAGAGGCTGAGGTATCTGAAACATTTTTCTAATAAATATCTGGGCTTCTTAATAGAAACTGTAAACTGTTTAATGACTTCTGGACCTCAGATATAAATTTCAGAAGAAAATACTACTTTACATGTCTGGGAAACACTTAAACTGACTCTTAGAATTGCCAGTGAGTTTCTTTAGTATGTCCCAGGAGGAAGAGATTTGTGACAGTGATAAATCACTCTATGGGTTCCTAGGAAACCCTCTCCTTCAAGACATTGCCTAGTGTCCAAAACGGAAGAATATAGTGTTAATGGGAAAGATGGTCCATCTGGTGACATGACGTCATTATCTAAAGAAAGATTTTATATCCAAGGGGAAATGACACCCTTTTGACTAAAAAGATATTGCGCCACCTAGAGACACCTGGGGAAAATGGTATTCAATTTTCAAATTCAAAGCATGAAACTATTATAGAAAAGGTTTGGAAATTATGAAGCAGAACTTCTTTTTTATTTAAAATTTATATTGCATAAATTACATACTTTTGCCCTTGCAACTTTAAGAATGAGACAAAACTTGGTAATATTATCTGACACTATTTTTTTAAAGAAATAAATCACCCAGTTTAAGCAGAGCTAACTGGTATAACTGGTATAATATAAAATATTCTTTTCTTCTTCAAGAGTATGGTATCAATAAATCTGTATCCTTATGCTTCTGCAAATACAAATTCAGTTATTTAAAGAGGTATATTATAATCTTAGTGGAATTTATGGGTGTAGAAGAAATGTTCTTTTCCTCATTGTTTTCTTGCTTTTGTTTTTCAAAAATCAGAAACTGACTTTGTTTTTCCTTTTCACAATAGGACTAAATCTGAACTTTTGCTATGGCACTTATTTTTAACTCATATTTGTAGAAGTGTCTTACTGCACTTCAGATGTTCTCAGAGAAGAGGTGTGTCAAAGCATTATCACACTACTTTCCCTATATTAAATGCATTTTAAACGTTATGTGTATGCTAGACTAGTTATCATCAAACAGTGTTCCTCAAAATGTGGATCCCTTGCATCAGCTGCCCTGGGTGCTTATTAAAATTCAGATTCCTGGGCCACACTCCTTCTCTACTGACTCAGAATCTCTAGGTATGAAACTGGGAACCTACATTTTTGAGGAACTTACTACAGTATGAGAACTATGAATTTCATAGAAAAGCATGGGAATGGCAAATAGGTTTCATCCAGAGTGCTGACCCTCGTAGTGAGTGCTGCTGAATGGAGTTCTGAGGCTGAAGCTAGATGCCTTGGGAAACCATGGCATCTAATTCCTGCCGTGAACAAGTAAGGAGTTGTGGGGCGGGGGCAGTTTGTGACTGTACATATGCAGCATGTTTGTCATCTCTGAATATGTTAATCTCAGGAATGGAAAGAGTGTTCCCCATGCTGCTAAGAATAATCATACGTAATCCTTGCAGAGGTTTTTGAGTCTCCAAGATTTTTCTAAAATTTTCACGGAAATTCTAGGAAATGGGGTTTTGGGAAAATTTCATCCACCAAGAAGTTTAATTTAGTTAATGAAATTAAGCATTAGTTAAATAACATAGGGGGACTAGTTAACTGTGAATATTTTCTTTTTTTAAGAGGTGGGGTCTTGCTTTTTTTGCTCAGGCTGGTCTTGAACTCCTGGGCTCAAGGGATCCTCCTGTCTCAGCCTCTGGAGTAGCTGGGACTACAGGCATGTGCCACTGTGCCTAGCCTATTTTTGTTTTACGTATCTGAACCTTCTTTGTAGAATTTTTGTGTAGAATTTTTCCCCCACCTGTGCCTTCTGACCTGTGATATCATCTGCTAAATGTTTCCATGCACATATATAAAGTTCATTTCTATAAAATGCTGAGTGCAACCCAGAGAAGGCTACGCAGATGCTTAATTATATAGCTCTGAATCAATTACACACTTACCTGAATGTCAGCCTTTTCATCAGTAGAGTAGGGACAATAACCATCACCTTGCCTGTATCTCCAGGTTGTGAGTTCTCACAAGAGTGTGTGTCCCCAAGGACAGGAACATGTAATAATCACCTTTAACTTCTGAGTATTCAGCCAGTGCCAGAAACACTGGAGGCCCTGAACAATTTTTTGTGGTTGTCAGTGAGCTGATTCCAGTCTTACTTCATTGAATGGTAGTGGTTGCTTGAGTAATAACCAATGACTCTTTTCCTACATTCCAAAGCGTTTCTCAGTCTTCAGCCTTTTGGTCTTTGACCCTTAACTTTTGTGATTTTCCTCCTGCCTCTCTGCTTCTTTCCTAACTCTTCTCATTTTACTCCCTATTTGTGGTTGTCTTTAAATTTCTGTTGTAACTCTTTGCTTTTCTGTATATTTCCTGATGAACTCACCTACTTTAGTGGTATCAACTATGACTTCTATGCTGGCAACTCTCATGTATTTATCTGCAGCTTGCTATATTAATCTTCCAACCTCCAGTTTCCCAGGTGTTGAACCATTTTTCAAATTTTTGTATCAGGCACAGTCACAAAAGGAAAAAGCACATTCAAAGTGGGTAATTGAGGATAATTTAGTAAGGGGACTATTAATAAACCTGTGGATAAAGTTTAGGAGAATCAAAAAGTGATGGTGATGTTAAAGAGAAAATAAAGACAAATACATCAAGGATTGAGTAGTGAGTGGAAAAGGTTTACTGTAGAGATGGGAACTGGATAACCACACAACTATGCTCTGGGTGGTGAGGGTAGGGGAGGAGAAAAATGGTAGTGTTTTTCAAACCAAAAGAGTTCTATTGGTATTAGGAAAGTGAGGTCTCTGGGTGTTCCTAATTAGTTGATAGTATCTGGGCTTACTAGTTAGGTTAGTGCTAGGTGGCTGGAGGTAGTTCATGCTATAAGCATGGAAGTCCATGTAGGAATTATGGCTTCCAAGTACCTCTGCTTCCTGTAATCCCAAGTACCTGCCTTGGGATTATAGTGGCCCATGTCTCTGCCATATATGTGAAGTGCCCAAGTCAGGATTCTCTTGTCTGGTGAGGTTTGCACTAGCATCAGTAGACTAGGTGGCCAGGCCAGGGTTTCTCAATACCCTCATGCCACCAACAGCCAGGAGTGATTTCTACTCTCAGGCCTAGAGAGACAAGAGAAGATAGTCTCTGGCGTCCTTGTAAGAAAAGGAAGACACCAGTACTTTGTGTATGTGTGTGTACATACAAGTGTGCACAGAGAAAAGGCCATGTGAAGACACAGTGAGAAAGCATCCATTTAAAAGTCCAGGAGAGAGGCCTCAAGAGAAACCAACCTGCCAGCACCTTGATTTTGGACTTCCAGTCTCCAGAACTGTGAGAAATAAACTTCTGCTGTTTAAGCCACCCAGTGTGTGCTGTTCTGCTGTTATAGCAGCCCTAGCTGAGTAATACATCATTGTTTATAAACATCTTTTATTAATACCTTCTGTTTTGGCTCTTTGTGTACATTATCCACTGTAACCTTTAACCCTCATAATCGTAGAAAGCAGGTATTATTAATCTAATTCTCACAGACAAGGAAGGTGAAGTTCAGAGAGGTTACTGCCATAAATTTTAAGTAACAGATTTATTATAGGAATTTTTATTTGTCTATGAAAGCCATTATATTATGCTGATATTACATGAGAAAGGAATATAATTACTGTGCCTCTCATCTGGCTGGGTACAGTTAAGAATAATTATTTTGTTTCTGTAGCACCTTTAGCCTTCTCTTTTCACACTTCTTGGGCTTCAACTATCACCCAATCTGATGACTTCCAAATCTGTAACTTTATCCTACTCCTTTTTCTTTAGTTCCAGATCCATCCTTCCCACTATCTACTGTACACCTTACGTGGATGTCCTACAGGCATCTTAACTCATTAAAAAAAGCTACGATTGAAATATTTGAGTTATCCTAGACCTCCTTTCTCTGTCATCTCACTAAATTGGTCCAATTGGTCACTAAACCAATGGTTTAGTGGTTTTAATCTTCTAATTGTTTCTCAAATATATTCCTTCCTCTTCATTTCCACTGCAGCTGCTCTCCTAATTTAGTTCCTGGAGTACTACCGTGGCCCCCTTAACTGATCTCACTGCCTTCCATCCTCCTCATTGCTACCTTACAGCTTTTTCTAAAGACACTATAATCACAGAATTGCCTTGCTGTGTTTTTTTCACTGCCTTCATGATAAAATCAAAATGCCTTAGCTAGTCATGATCTGACCTCTACCGTGCTCTCAAATTTCATCTCCCCAGCTAAGTCCAAATAATTTGTAAACTAGCCTGATATTTTAAAAAGCCTGCTTTAACTTGAAATAATACCAGAACCTACTTCAGAGGGTTGTTGTGAGAAGTAAATGCGCTAGTATATAAAGAAAGCTTGTATCTTGCCTGGAACATAATGTGTTAAATATAACCTATTCTTATCTGCACTCTCAACCCATGCATTTGCACCTGCTAACACCTTTGCTTGGAATATCACTATTATCTCTCACCATCTATCTAACTCCTTCCCTTTCAAGGTTGAACTCCGGGCTCACATTCCGAGCAAGTTTACCCGGCTCCACGCTCCCATCTCATTTGTCTCCACCGGTTCCTATTCAAACTTCTTTGTTACTGTAACTTGTTTGCGTCTGTCACTAGACTGTGAACTTTCTAAATTAGGGATGATGGCTTTATCTTTTTGGGCAAAACCTAAAGACAGGTACACAATACTGTCTGAACGACTGCACAGAGAGATGTAATGAGATCTGTAAATAAACGTTCCTAAAGTCTATTTTACTTGTGCGCAGTGACCCGCTCAGAATTCAGGACAAGACCATCCTCAAAGTACTTCCCGAGGAGGCCTTCTGACTTTAGGCAGCAACCATCAGCCCCGGGGAAAAAGGAGGCCCCTTTTCGCTGTCCTAACCCAGAAAACTCGGTAAAAGCCGGAGGTGGAGCGGCCGGGGGGTCTAGCAAACCAGGAAGAATACATAAACGTTTGAGTCGCAGTCTGCGCCTGCGCTCGTGACCGCTATACATCTGCGCCTGCACCGTTCAAGGTAGCGCGAGGAGACTCAGTCGTGGGTGGGGCTACGCTTCGCGTTTCAGGATTGGGCGATGGGAGCCAAAACGGACGGCGCGGAAATGACGTCAAGGCGCGCAAGCGCCGGCGGCCCTGCCGCGCGGTGGCTGCTGGGTCCTGCTCATCTTCCTTTTCCTCGCCTCTCCCCTCCCCCCTCCCGTCCCCGCCTCCTCGGCCGCTCCGCTGCCTGGCGTGACTCGGCACTGAGAGTCCAGGTTAGAAGACGCTGCTGTCGCCACCTCCTCTGTCCAGGCCTCAGCGTTCCTGAGCTTCTCTCCTTCCTCTCCCGGGTCATCTTCACCTTCGATTTCGAAGCCAGTGGCGTCTCAGCCGCCCTACCCGGCTCTCTGTGAGGATGGTGGGAGTGAAGCCGGTCGGGAGCGACCCGGATTTCCAGCCAGAGCTCAGCGGCGCAG
This sequence comes from Eulemur rufifrons, assembly GCF_041146395.1. NCBI lineage: Eukaryota > Metazoa > Chordata > Mammalia > Primates > Lemuridae > Eulemur > Eulemur rufifrons. The sequence goes on from NC_090987.1 coordinate 14,943,101, forward strand.
GCTCTAGACTCACCGTGGTCAAGTTCACCATGAGAGGGTGAGGCCAGGCCCGAGCCCCGGCGGCCCCGATCTGTCTTTCTGTGCTTTCCTTTCACTCCCTCCCGGTCCAGGTTCTCTTGCTTTCTCCTGCTCCAGAGTGTCCGGCGCTGGCCGAACTCCCAGGCCGCTGCCAGAATTAGGCCTCAGCTCTCGGTCGTGAGCCCGCAAGTATGCACAGGGGGCTCCCTCGCGGGCACGGAGGCCTCACCGGCTACCTTCGCCCAGTTCAGGAGATCCCCATCTGCCCTTCTTGAATTCTCATACGAACTCTGCTCTGGGGGGTGGCCTGCCCCTATTCCTTCCTGTCTGTGGGTGTCTCCCACAGACTCCTCTGTTTGCTCCTGACCCCTTCTTTTTGGGAGCCAGCTGTCATTTGCATCTTAGGATCTCTGAAAGCTCAATTTATGGAACAGTTTGATTATTTTCACCACCTACGTCTTTGTAGAGCTTTTAGATGATTCAGATGGGGCTGTGCAACTTACCTGCGTAATGCTTTGTCCTAAATTTCTGCGAATGCATTTTAAATTAAGTTAGGTCAGGATTTTTTTAATTTTCTTAACCTATTTGTTCCTCCTTTGGCTAGTAATTCTGTAGCTTAGGCTCCCCTATGTATGGTATTGCATCTGATCACACAAATTACGGTACACATACGGTGTATTACAGGTGGACAGGTAGACGGACGTCTGAGTTTGACCAGACTCCATTTTTCATTTGGTGATTTAAGAGGACAGGGTTCTTAAAAGTTGTTAACTGTTTTGGTACAACAAACCAACAAAATGTATAGGTCGCAGAGCTGTGGGCTTGTAATGTTCCTGTGTGAGAGGACATGTTGTAACTCAGCATTGAAAACCAAAATTTCAGCGAGTGTGTTTTTACAGATCTCCCGTTGTGTATGTAGGTACCTGGTTAGAAGGATTAGAGGTCTCCACCTGATTTACCATGACCCCCTGGCGCTATTTACATACATACCAACTTGTAGCAGTCTACTACTGATATGACTGTTTATGTAACGTGCTTTGTTGTCCAAGTAGCTATATAAATTAAGCCAATATTTTGAATCTCAGAGCAAAAAATGTAAATCCTATCACATGATTCAGTAAATTTTGAGTATGTAAATGGTGGCATTAGGATTGGATAATATTAGGAGATTGAGGGGTGCAGACAGAGGTGAAAACAAATTGGGACTTATTCTTGGACCTAGTTTCTCTTACACAGAGTTGAAAAGGGACAGTATATTGGATTTAATAGGGTGGGTTAGTGTATTGATATTATATGTGAACTTTCACATTTATTAAATTGAAGAGGATAGATGATTATATTGTTATGGTATATTTCCCCCCTTACCATAGCAGAGAGAGAGAGATGATAGATGATTAATAATTTATTGATTGAAGTGAGAAAAGTGGGGAAACTTTGCTACCATGGAAACTCTTCCATTAATGGTGTGGTGTCATTAAGATATAATCACAGACATTGACTGATAAAGAACTGTGTTATTTACATTTAAAAAGATACTCTAATGGATTGAAAATTGTATTTTTGTAAAAACTGAGGGAAAATTAACGTTTGAATTTAGAGAATTTATAAGTTCAAAAGCATATTTAGGTTACATTTATAAATCTGGTCAGATTGTATTTGCCTTTAAAGTTTCTTGAACATGTTGGCCATTAATGTGTTCCCATCTGAACTCATTGTCAACAGGACCCCAGATTTACATATATGGGAGTCAGTATTAGACCGGCAAACAACTGTATCCAGTAAAGTCCTGTAAGAAACCTCTTAGGTCAGAGTTAATACTGTCCCATTTTAGGCTAAGGGCATAGTTTTCTCCAGCACCTATTTCACTTCTTTTCCAACCCTGTTTCAATACTTTATCTACCCTCAGTCTAAATTAATTTTGTTAAAGCAACATGTATTAAATAGATTGTTATTCTCCTTTTTAAGAATCTTCAGGCCGGGCATGGTGGCTCATGCCTGTAATCCTAGCACTCTGGGAGGCCGAGACGGGTGGATCCTTTGAATTCAGGAGTGCGAGACGAGCCTGAGCAAGAGCCAGATCCCGTCTCTACTAAAAATAGAAAGAAATTAGCTGAACAACTAAAAATATATAGAAAAAATTAGCCAGGCATGGTGGCACATGCCTGTAATCCCAGCTACTCGGGAGGCTGAGGCAGAAGGATTGCTTGAGCCCAAGAGTTTGAGGTTGCTGTGAGCTAGGCTGATGCCATGGCACTCTAGCCCGGGCAACAGAGTGAGACTCTGTCTCAAAAAAAAAAAAATAATAATAATAAAAAAAGAATCTTCAGTGGCTCTCCAGAAAAATAGATGTAACATAAAATTGACCATTTTAACCATTTTTAGGTATACAAATCATTAGTATTAAGTATCATCAGCTCTTTGTATCCCTCAGTTCTGTGCCTATGGATTCAACTGACTGTGGGTCGAAAATATTTGGGGGAAAAAAATTGCATTTGTACTGACCATGTACAGACTTTTTTCCTTGTCTTTATTCCCTGTATTCCCTAAACAATACAATACAACAACTATTTACATAGCATTTACTTTGTATTAGGTATTATAAGTGTTCTAGAGAGTATTTAAAGTAGGCTAAATGCCTACTATACCTAGTATCCCAAATACTATGCCATTTTGGGCATATGAAGATTTTGGTAGCATCGGAAGTCCTGGAACCAGTCCTCTTTGGATACCAGGAGATGACTGTACATTCATTATGTTGTGCTACCATCACCACTATTTCCTAGAACTTTTTCATCATCCCAGGCAGAAACTCTGCATCCATTATACATGATCTCCCTGCCCCCACTTCTCCAGAGGGCCACAACTCTGTACCCATTAAACCAGCAGTCTGCACCCAACCTTTTTGGCACAGGGACCTGTGACATGGAAGACAGTTTTTCCACGGATTGGGGGAGGAGAAATGGTTTTGGGATGATTCAAACACTTTACATTTATTGTGCACTTTATTTATTATTACATTGTAATATATAATGAAATAATTATACAACTCAACGTAATGGCAGAATCTAACGCTGCCGCTGATTGTACAGGTGGCGAAGCTCAGGAGGTGATCCAAGTGGTGGAGAGGGGCTGTAAATACAGCTGAAGCTTCTCTTGCTCTCCGACCACATGTGCTGCTTGGTTCCTAACAGGCCATAGACTGGTACCAGTCCTTGGAACAGGGGTTGGGGACCACAATGTTAAACAATAACTCGCCCCTTCCCACCTACCTCCTGGGTAACCACCATTCTACTTTCTGTCTCTATGACTTTGCTGATTTTAGGCACCTCATACAAGTGAGATAATAACAATATTTGTACTTTTGTTTTTGACTTATTTCATTTAGCATAATGTTTTCAAGGTTCATACCTATTGTAGCATGTATCAAAATTTCATTCCTCTTTATGGCTGTGTAAAATATTTCTTTGTATGTGTATACCATATTTTGTTTATTCATGTGTGAATGAGCACTCAGGTTGTGTCTACCCTTGGCTATTGTGAATAATGCTGCTATGGACATTGCTTTACTGGGACCTCTTTCTGAGTTTCTGCTTTTAATTCTTTTGGGTCCATACCTAGGAGTGGAATTGCTGAATTGTATGGTAATTCTATGTTTAACTATTTGAGGAACTGGCAAACTGTTTTTCATGGTGGCTGTACTATTTTACATTCCCACCAGGAATGTAAGAGGGTTCCACTTTCTCCACATCCTAGCCAACATCTATCTTCCATTTTTTTGATAATAGCTATCTGAATAGCTATCAAGTCTCTCATTGTGTTTTTGATTTGCATTTCTCTAAGGTTGCTGAGCATCTTTCCATGTACATATTGGTCATTTGTGTGTTTTCTTTGGAGAAATGTCTATTCAAGCCCTTTGTCCATTTTTAAATTAGGTGGTTGGTTTCTGTGTTGTTCAGTTGTAGGAGTTGTTTATATATTCTGGATATTAATTCATTAACATAATTTGCAATTTTTTTTCCATTATATGAGTTGCGTTTTCACTTTCTTGATGATGTTCTTTGATGCACTATTTTTTAATTTTGATGAAGTCCAGGTTACGTATTCTTTTGGTGCCTGTGCTTTTGTTATCATATTCAAGAAATTGTGAGATCCAATGAAGATTTCCTCCTATGTTTCCATCTAAAGGAGTTTTATAATTTTAGCTCTTAAGTTTAGATGTTTGATCTAGTTTAAGTTAATTTTGTTATATGGTGTGAGGTAGGGTCCAGTTCATTCTCTGGCATGTGGTTATCCAGTTATTCCAGCACCACTTGTTGACAACTGTCTTTTTCCCGTTGAATGGTATTGGCACCCTTCTCCAGGGTATTTTTTTTCCTCCAGGCTGGAGTGCTGTGGTATGATCATGGGCTCAAGGGATCCTCCCACCTCAGCCTTTCAAGTAGCTGGGATTATAAGTATCAGATTTCAGCCTAAAATGTCGGTTCTTAGGGCACTCATGGCCAAAGAATGACCAGATGCACCAAAGTAAGGCAAGCACGAAAATGAGGTTTATTGAGGAGAGAAAGATAGGATTATAGAGCAAGAGCAAGGTATAGGTTTACAGAGTGTGATATATATGCCACAGATGATGACTGGACCTGTTGTGACAGCAAAAGGAGAGCAAAAGAAGGACCAAAAAAAAGCCTGGTTATGGTCTGCATTTTACTTTATAGTGCCTGGATTGGGACCTCCGTGTGGGAACCACTTAGATTGGACAGTTGGGCTTGCATGACTACTGCACATGTGAGTTCTGGGTCACTCTCTGGACTGTATGGTGCTTGGCTCGTGGGCTAGAGTCCTCTGCATTCTTTTGCAGCTGACTGGCATATTCATAGGGTATCCCCTATCCCCCAACCTGCCTTGGTATGGCAGTTGCTCAGGAAGGGATTAAGGTGGGGTGTGACCAAGATGGGGGCCTGGGGCCTACCCTTGACCACCTTCCCAGGTGGGGCAATTGCAACAAGGCAAGGCAACCACTTTTCATCCCTAGGAGACCCAGAATCCCGGAGTCCCTCGTTATCTACCTAACATAAGCATGAGCCACCCCACCTCGTTCAGAGTATTGTTTAAGGATTGAAATAGTCAGCACTTATATATTGCTTAGTCTGTGTGAGGGGCTTGATTAAGCACTTAGATTGACTCGTTCGATCCTCAGAATAACCCTAAAAATTATCCCCATTTTACAATTGAGGAAATGGAGTCACAGAAATGTTAAATAACTTGTTTAAGGTCTCATTGGTGAATGCACTGTTTGAATTGTAAAATGCTGTTCTTGCTCTTTCCAGCCTAAGGAGAAAGAAAATGCAGGTTCATCTCTGTATCTGCACAGAACCTGACCGTTTTTGATACATGTTGCCTTGAATGATTTAACTATAGCTCTCCTTGGAATTCCCTTCACTCTGGTATTATTTTTCCTACCTGTAAAATGGGAATAATAACTTGTAACTTATCCATATTGTTTAGAGAATGAAATTATATCCATATCTGAATTATATATTATAGTAACATTTTTAAAACAGAAGTCTCCAAATTGTTTCTTCCTAAATATGCCCAGATACATCTTAGTTGTTATAAGCAGTGACAGTTTTGTTGTTAAGGTTTGTGGGTAAACTGTTAAAAGAATATACATTTCTCCCCCATTAAACAGTATGAATGATTTTAATCTTGAATTAATGAATGTATTATTTTTGTAGGTAATGGTTACCACATATTCAATTTTCTTAAAGCGGGCCTTTGTAGTTGGTTAGGTGTTATTGTTACCATCCTGGAAGGACATCAGTGTATATTAGGATGTTGAATTCTGATAGTTATTAGAGCTTGTCCAAATAATACATTAATTGCTTAACATTAATTACATATTGCAAAATTGTCGTGGACTGAAGGTAGTTTATGGAATTACAGCGTTAGCTGGCCCAGTAGTTTGTGGGAACCAGGCAGATAGTGAATGAAGTAGGTAGCTGTAAGAGAGAGGCACGTTGAAGCTCTCGAGAACATATAGTTATTTGTTTTGTTTAAGTAAACTTTTTATTGCACTATAAACATGTATACAAAAATATGCAAGAAATAAGATCATTACCAGCACCTCAATCTCTCCTCACCTTCCTGGCTTCTTCGAATTACTCTCGAGTTCGAACACTACAGATTAGTTTTGGCTAGATTTGTACTTTATACAAATAGAATCATACAGTATTGTAGTCTGTCTGGCTGCCTTTCAAAAGCATATAAATAGTTTAATTTTGGTGATTAATTTAGAAATAACAATGAAAGGCACTGTGTAGATCACTGTTAGATCAAATTCTAACTTAGTACTCAGTTGTTCTTGGAAGTTATAAAGCTTAAATATGGTGACGTGAGTTTAAGGGTTTTGTGCATACATAACATATAGTAGGTGCCCAGTGAATGCTAGCTATTTTATGTAAGTAATAGGACCAGTTATATTAATAATTATGTCTGCCCACTAGTAAATACAGTATTTCAAAATTGCTTGTTTTTTCCCCCCCCCACAGTATTTGTTAATTTTTTGTTATCAAGAGGGAACTATTCCTTAACCCACATATTCATGTGTCATACCTCAGGAACACAGGTCAGTGACAAACTTCTATGTATTTCAACCCAAAGAAACTCTTTGTATTAATATTTCAGAATCACTTGGCACTCTGAAAGTTACCAGTCTTCCTCATCTCCTCAAAATCTTTCATGGAATCATAATTTCTGTAGAAATCTACATATGCCTTCTTTCTTGGTTCAGCCACAGTGAACTTATAGAGAGCTGCATCCCCCAGGGATACAACAAATGCTCCAGAAGGCCACATATTTGAGGTTTCATCAAAGCACTGGAAGCCATGGTAGTTACTGTCCTTGATAGGTATGTCAACCTCAGGACGTCTTTCCTAGCTGATGGAGAAATGAACTGTTGAAATTGCTTATTTTAAAGTTATACTATACAGGAAAAAAAAAAAAAAACAACTTTTAACTATGGCTTTAGAAAACACATTTTCTTTATCCATTTACCAGCTGTATGTGTTTATACAAGTTATTGCTCAAGATAGAACACTGGCTACTGTAGCAAATAGGAACAGTTAGCAAGTTCATGAAATAGCATTTATATGATGACTATAAAGAAAAATCTTATTTATTAATAAGAACCTAACGTAGTGCTTTCAAAGAAAGATTGAGGAATTGACTGTTCTGGTGGTAGCCCTGTCACTAACTAGGATTTTTTTGTTTTGGGCATGTTATTTAACTTTTCTGTTCTTCGGTTCTTACCAGGCAATTGTGTTAGGTTACATCAGTTTTAAACTTTTAGTTCTGTGGGTTTAGTTCTTTATGTATTGTAGGAGGCTAAGGATTTGAAGCATAAGGTCAAAATCTTTACATATCCATTTTGTATATTGGGCTGAAAAGGTAAACTTTCGGCCAGAGAGAATGTTCAGAGTAGGTTTTTGTTCATTTCTAAACTTCTGAACTAGATGATCTCTGAACTCATTTACAACAAGGTCAAAATCCTGTATTGTTCTAAGGGCTGCTAATCAAAAAAGTATAATTCTGAAATTTAGGTATACTAGGTGCATAATACTTTAGAGCTGGGAAAGATGCTTGGAGAATCTAGTCCTCATTTTATACAGAGAAATCAGGTGACTTGTTCATGATATCAGCTAATGGAAATTTGTTTACCCTTGAATGTTAATGTTAAGGAAAGTAAACATCTTATTTAAATAACATCAATTTATTTGAATGATTGTATTGTGAAAATATTCTGCTGTATATATTTGTGCTTCTCTGCTCAATCACTTATTTCGACTTTTGACTAAAGTTCCAACTGATAATGACTAATTAAAATTAAACTAAGGATCTAGATAAGGTTATGTCTTGAAAGGAAACAGTTATTTGCAAGGTAATCTTTATTTTAGTCTATTCAGCTGCAAGATGTGTTTCTTTAACATCAATTAATGCATTTGTGATGAGTGAATAGAGAGTTCATGTCAGTATGACGTGGAAGTTTTGTTGGTTCATATGTGATTTTTCCTGGGTAGTGAAGATCAAAAATAGAAATAAAACCTTTGGCTGGAAGGAGAAAAGCTCTCAGCCACACAGATGAATTCCCTTTTGTGTTTATTTTCAGAAAGTTTATTAAAATTAAATATCAGCACCAGCACCTAGCACTTGTTCCCCAGAAGGGTTCATTTTCAGCATTGCATTTCCTCCTGTCCCTACCTTAATGACAGCTCCACTGGCTTAGAGTGCCACTTCCATCTGCAATGTCAGAACACTTGTAAGCATAATTTCCACTTGATGGTTTTTGTTCATTTCAAATTATCCCCTAAGGTAGCCTCCAGATCTGAACCACCTGCTTGGATGTCCGTCTATTTCCTGAGTTCTAGTTACTGTTTTTTTCCCTTAGTGATCCTGTTATAAAGTTACATTGGTTTCAAGTGCTTTGCCTCAGTCTTATTTTTGCCATAAATCCTCTTATTTTGAGTGAATGCTTTTGCAGAAGGGTGGTTTTCAGGAGTGGGTATGTTGTATTACAGCATAAATACCTGTGTCATTTGTGACACCTGTTTAAATGCAGTTAGTGTTAAATTCTCTACTCTTAACTTATTTAAATATTTTTAAATAAAAATACCTGTCATCATAAAAAAGCAAAGGATGCAGAATTAGGATACCTAAAAGTCTTCCCTAAGCTCTCTTCCTTTTCCAGTCCCACTTTGCAGAAGTAATTAATGTTAACTGTTTATTATGTCCTGCCACACTTTCTTTTGTTTGTTTTTTCTATGTGGTTCCCACCTCCACCCCCACTGCCCCCTTTTTTGAGATGTGATCTTGCTATGTTGCCCAGACTGGAGTGCAGTAGCTGTTCACCGGCGTGGTCATAGGTCAGTGCAACCTTGAATTCCTGAGCTCAAGTGATCCTCTGGCCTCAGCCTCCCGAGTAGCTGAGACTACATGCTCAGCTCTGCCTAACTTTTTAGTATACATTTACATATATACATAATTTTAAAGTGTGATCATGGAGAGCATTTTATCGGGAGATTTCTTTTCCCAAACACTACAAATTATCCCCTGGTGTGGATGTGTTATTAATGTTTAAAACTATTTTTTCATTGATTGGCATTGAGATTATTTCTAACTGTTTACTATTATAAACGTTACATTGAACTTCCTTATTCTACATATAGTTTTATTATATGAATGACCATAATTAATTTACCCATTCTGTTGATAAGAATTTGGTTAATTTTTAGTTTTTGACTATTAGAAATATTACTACTACTAATATTTTTTCAAATGCCTTAAGTTGAACATTTCTGTTGGCTGTATCTCCCAGGAATTGCTATAGATCTAGCTTTAGCACAGTTCATTTTTTTCCCCCCAAAATGGTTATACCAGCATGTACTGTCACTAACAGTATATGAAAGTTTAGTTGCTCCACATTCTTGACAATACTTCATTCTTATTTTAACTATTTTGGTAGAGTTGGTTTTAATTTGCACTTCCCTGGTTTCTTTAGTGACTAATGAAGTAGAATGCCTTTTCTACTTCATAGAAAGTTTTTGACTATTTATTTATTTATTGACTGGATAACCTCATTTGTCAAGTACCTATTCAAGAGTTTATCCATTTTTCTTTTGGGTCTCAGTCAGTCAGTCTGTCTGTCTGTCTGTCTGTCTTTTTTTTTTTTGAGACAGAGTCTCACTCTGTTGCCTGGGCTATAGTGCTGTGGCATCAGCCTAGCTCACAGCAACCTCAAACTCCTGGGCTCAAGTGATCCTCCTGCTCCGCCTCCAGAGTAGCTGGGACTACAGGCATGCGCCACCATGCCCTGCTTACTTTTTCTATGTATTTTTAGTTGTCCAGATAATTTTTTTCTATTTTTAGTAGAGACGGGGTCTCGCTCTTGCTCAGGCTGGTCTCAAACTCCTGACCTCGAGCGATCCTCCCGCCTTGGCCTCCCAGAGTGCTAGGATTGTAGTCATGAGCCACTGCGCCTCTCAGTCTTGTTAATGATTTCTAGGAGTTCTTTACATATTAGAGGTGTAAATCTTTTGATATGTTTTGTAAATGTTTTTTCCCACCCTCTTAATGGCATTATTTGACAAATAAAAGATTTTAATATCTAGTTTATAAAATATATTCTAATATGATAATCCTTTTCATTTGGTTTAGTGCTTTTTGTGTTCTGTTTAATAAATTTTTGCATAGTTCAAGTATTTCAAAGTGTCTTCTGTATCTTTTCCTAAAACCCTTATTGTTTTACCTTTTACATTTAGCTCTACAATCTACCTGGAATTGGGTTTTTTTGGTATGGTATAAGGTAGGGGTCAAGATTCGTTTTTTTCATATATGACCATCCATTTGATCCAGCACTAGTTATTGAAAAGACTGCCCTTTCCCCACTGCACTGCTGTGTCAAGTTTTTCATAAATCAGCATACTGTGTGTGGGGTGGGGCTGTTTCTGGACTGTTCTTTTTACATGTTTGTTTATCCTTGTACCAGTACTGTGTACTCCTAATTAATAAAGTTTTGTAATAGTTCTTAATATCTGATAACTTATTTTCTTCAGCTTTGATTCTCAAAATGGCTTGGGCTCTCCTTGGTATTTCCCTATTAATTTTATAATTTAAATTTGTAACTTTATACAATAAAACCTGCTGGAATTTTATATCCATGTTAAAGATCAAATTGAAAATTGATATTTTGGCAACATTGAGTTTTCCAATTCATAGGCATATAGCATATTCCTGCCATTTGTTTAGGTTTTCTTTAATTTCTCTCAATGAGAACAAGGCTGGAAGACTTAACACTGTCAGACATGAAGACCTTATATACATATATATATAAATTATATAAATAACATTAAAATTAAAATATATTAAAATTATATGCATATTTTTTACTGGGTTTTGTTTGTTTGTTTGTTTGTTTGTTTTTGGAGACAGAGTTTCACTCTGTCACCCTAGCATAGGTCACTGCAGACTCAAACTCCTGATCTCAAGCAATCCTCCTGCCTCAGCTTCCAGAGTAGCTGGGACTACAGGCACGTACCATGACACCTGGCTAATTTTTCTATTTTAAGTAGAGCCGGGTCTCACTCTTGTTCCAGCTGGTCTCGAACTCCTGAGCTCAAGCAATCCTCCTGCCTCGGCCTCCCAGAGTGCTAGGATTACAGGCATGAGCCTGACTTAATATATTAATAATATGTTTACTTATTAATGCAATGTGGTTTTGATACAAGTGTATATATATAACCCAGTGGAAAAGATTGGACAATTGAAAGGCAGGAGTATCAGTGTGTGTTTTATGTTTTAATTGAAAAATGTTTTAGAGTATAAATTAGTGTAATCTTTGGTGTTATTTTACTTAATGTCTCTTTTCTCATTTTCACAGGTGCGGACCATGTTTGAGGATTGCCCCAGCATTCAGTTCTATGAGTAATAAATATCCACAGGCTGTTTTCTTGGAAGTAGATGTACATCAGTGTCAGGTAAGGGAGAGGAGTCCTTTTTTTCTTTTTAATTTACTTTCAAATCATTTTGAAATCTAACATTAATATCCTTCATTTATGTCTTTATGCACATAGTATTTATTCCTTTGAAGATAGGAAGATGTTATGTTGGCATGATTATTACAGATGTCATTATGGCCACATTAGTTAAGAAGGGTAGCACATTATTAATTGTTTCAGGTTTGTGTTAATATCCTTCTGATATAAAATTAATGTGATGTTTAACTAATAGGTCACCTGGCAGTTCTGTGTTTTACTTTCTTTGTTTATCTTTTGCAAATTTAGACTTATATCTTATATTACTGAGGCATTGGCTGATTGTAGAGCCATGGCAAGGAATTCTTGGTAATAGTTTGTTTTGAATTGATTGGTTTATAATCTTATCTCCAAAGCTGCATACTGAGCAGAAACTTTAAAATGTTGATTAGCCACACTGTTGTAGGTAAATTGCCCAGATTACTTAGGCGGAATGGTATTGTCACAGTTTTGTATTTGCATATGTAGAAATGTGATCTTTGTTACAGTTCTGAATGTGGAAAAAATTTTAAAATATTTTGTAGTTTGTTAGTAGTTTGGTGTGAACCCTTCATTACATGTTTATGTTTCAGTACTTATGTCACATGTTATTGGACCGCATCACTAGCCCTTAGTTTAAATTCCTATCTCTTATCTGAAAATGCTTTCTTCTGTAGCTTTGCTGGCTGGTATAGTAGCCAATAGCTACATGTGGTCACTGAGCACTGTAAATGTGGCAAATCCAAATTGAGATAGGCTGAAAGTATAAAATACACATCAGATTTTAAGGACTTAATATGAAAGAAAAAGTGTAAAATATTGCATTATCTTTTTATGTTGGTTATGTTGAAAATGCATATATTAGGTTCATAAGTATTACTAAAATTGATTTTAATCATTTCTATTTACTAGAAACTTTTTTTTTTTTTTTTTAAGGGGGCAGCAGTGTGTGTGAGACAGTGTCTTGCTCTGTTGCCTGGGCTAGAATGCAGTGGCATCATTATAGCTCACTGCAGCCTCAAACTCCTGGCCTCAGGCAGTCTTCCTGCCTCAGCTTCCCAAGTAGCCAGGACTATAAGCATGTGCCAGCACACCTGGCTAATTTTTTTATTTTTTTTTAGAGATGGGGTCTTATTTGTTGCCCAGGCTGTTCTCAAACTCCAAGACTCAAGCAGTCCTCCTGTCTCAACCTCCCAAAGTACTGGGATCACAGGTGTGAGCCACCATGCCAGGCCAAATACTAGAAAATTTAAAATTGCATATGTAGCTCACGTGTGTCTTACATTATATTTCTTTTGGATAACACTTTTCTAAAAGGTCAATCATAGTTTTTTCAATTATGAGGCTTAGAGAAGACATTCCTGTGTTATCTTTACATTCTTTTTCTTTAAACAAGATAGTGGTGCCTTTTCATAGTATATGAATATGTAAGGTGACACATTTGCTTTACTGTTTATACTTGTCATGAAAAGTTTAAATCAGAATACTCAATGGTTATTAGGTAATTTCCATTCAGTAGTTAGTCTCATTAAATTGTGGATCTAGGGCAGAATTTGATGCGTGACCAGATGTTATTTCTGTAAGAGTAAAAATTGGGTGAGAGTTGCAGTACAGAAAATACTACTTAGTTTTCACTGGCAGAATGGCTACTGTTTTTCAGATGTATGCTTTTTCCTAATTGCAGTGGTTTGTGTTGACTTATCAATACCCTTCTTGGTTACTCCTGAGAAATACTCTGTAATTGTGAGAGAGCTGTCTGGTATAAAGCACAGTTTCTATATTGGAAGCTAATTGTTATATAGGATGAAGTATTTACCAGTAAAACTGATAAAAATGTAGGGGATATTCATTGTGGGTATAAAGGTAATATATCTATGCCTCAATAGGAACTCTCAGGAATAGGCCTGCTTTTTCTTAAATAACAATTGAGAATACAGTATTTTATGTATTTAGTTCATGCTTGTGATATTTAACTTCCATAAAGGTATAGAATGAATATTCAGAATGGTTTAAGATTTAATTCATAATACTGTCTAACTTGCCAATTCTAGGGAACAGCTGCCACCAATAATATATCAGCAACACCTACGTTTTTGTTTTTCCGAAACAAAGTAAGAATTGATCAATATCAAGGAGCAGATGCTGTGGGATTAGAAGAAAAAATCAAGCAGCACTTAGAAAATGACCCTGGAAGCAATGAGGACACAGATATTCCAAAAGGCTATGTATGTAGATCGAAAAGTGAAATCATGATATAATATCTTATACCTGTCATTATTTGGTTAAAATGAAATTGACTATGTTTTCATGTTTTTTTCTCTTATTAGTTCAGAATGCTTTCAAATAAGAACTTTCAAACTAAATTTATTAGCTGACTATTGAGTTTTGTTGTGTATGTGTGTTAATCATAATATAACCCATTTTTTCTAAATTTTTTCTACTAATTTTCTTTGCCATTTGTTTTTTATCGGCTTGTTGAACTATTTTGATAGCCATTTTTAAATACTTGTTTTATACTTTTTTTCATAAAAAGTGAAGAAATGTGCATTGGAAAATTTTTCTACTTTTTGATAATTATGTAAAATAACTTACAAATTTTATTTTATTTTTAAAATTTTATTTATTTATTTTTTTGAGACAGAGTCTGGCTCTATTGCCCAGGCTGGTGTGCAGTGGTAAGATCATAGCTCACTGCGGCCTTGAACTCCTGGGCTCAAGCAGTCCTCTTGCAGCCTACCGAGTAACAAGGACTACAGGCTTGTGCCACCATGCCCGGCTATTTTTTAAAAATATTTTTGTAGAGATGGGGTCTTGCTATGTTGCCCAGGTTGGTCTTGAACTCCTGGCTCAAGCGATCCTCCCACCTCAACCTCCCAAAGTGCTGGGATTAGGGGCATGCGCCACACTACTCCCCACCTGACTTGTAAATTTTAATTACCACCATTATATACTGAACTCCCTTTACTGCCTCTCACTTCCTATAGTTTTCTCTTATCTTTTTAAATGTATCCCTCTTTTCTGGTCCTCTGTGTTTAAAAAAAGGTCTAATTATTTTGTTTTTTAGAATCAAATGTGACTTTAGTGTCACATGTGTTATCCTAAGTTTTAAGAGTAAGTTATCATTCTAAATAGTAACCTGAGGACTTAAGAACTTAAAGAATAGTGTTTGAAAACTGCATAGTATGAATAGTTATAATGCAGCATCTTTATCATTTGAGAGCTATTCAGGAAGGAAGCAAAATCCAGAAGTAGTGTTTCATGGTAGCAGATTTGTTTATACAAATTGGTAAATCCTGCATACTAAAATACACAAATTTCTTAATTTTTCTGGTTAAAAAGTTATTGCATTGGCAGATCAAAGAATGAATTTTTTAAAAATGTTGCCTCGCATTAAAGCTAATATATTAAACACTATATATCAAATATATTAAGCAGATCTATGTCCTGGGGCTACAAATCCTTTCTGTAAGTCCTTTAAATTCATGCTGGATAAAGAGAAATGACAGTATAGTTAATAGATTCTTCTTGTATATAGGGGGTAGGGTGTCAAAAAGTGTCATAATGTGACACTGGCATTAAGTTTGGGAAGTACAATTATTATTTATTTAAAATAGACCTGTAATTAGAAGTTGTTATATCCAATTAGAAAGAATGGACATGTTGTTTAAGTCAGGGTTGTGGCACCTTTTGGAAAATTTTGGAATTTATTTAGCATGTAAACTACTGGGTTTGCATCTTTGCATTTTTTTCCTTTATTACTGAGGGTGTTTGCATGAAAATGTGTTATGAGCACAGCAGTCTTGATGCTTAGCTACAGGGATACTTTATACATCAGCTAAGAATGATATCAATGTTTTGACCTCAGGTAGGAAACAAGCAGGAAAATGTGAAATTTTAAGAAATAAAAATTTAGCTTTCATGCAAATGTTACGGATAAAATATGAAAAGCTATTATAAAAACTTTTTCATTTTCTTCCATCTGGTGTCCATCAAGACATTAAAGTTTAGAACTATTTACATCTTACAGCATTATTAAGTATTTAAAACTGGTAATGTGTTCCCAAGAATATCATTGTTCTTAGAACACAGATAGAAGCCTGATGGAAGTAAGAGTCACTTGATGAAAACCTTTGTCTTAAGTAGATTTAACTATAAGCATTGCAGAAATATATTGACAATCTTTTATAAAATTGTGGATTTCTTGGAATAAAGAGTTTCAGTCATTTTTTTTAACACCCAGAAGCTATGTAATTATTGATTTTATACATTATTTTGTTTTAAAACTCTTGATTTGACTGGGGCCAAATTAAGAAGGTATGAGAAATCTTTTAAAAATTAAGAGTGAGTAATTTTTATTCACTCTAATTTAAAAAGAGAACTATGTGTATCTGTTTAGGGGGGTTTAAGATATTGCAAAAGATGTAGATATGATACTGAAAAGGTAGAAAATCATAATAGATTATTATTCAGAAGTGAGTGTGTGTTAGCCTGTGACTTTTTTGTTGATAGATAATAATTGTGCATATTTATGGGGTACATATGTATTTTGATAACATGCATGTACTGTGTGATGACCAAATCAGGGGAACTGATTTGGGATATCCATCATGTCAGACATTTATTATTTCTTGGTGTTGAGAACATTCCCTTCTAGCTATTTTGAAATAAATAATAAATTAATTGTAGTCACCCTACTGTGCATAAGAACTTTTAGTTTTTAAAAATGTTTATTGAAGTTTGGAAAAATTTAAAACATTATATCTTTTCTCCCCCACATTTGCTAAGAGTAGATCGTACATAAAATAGCTTCGCATAGCCACCCCCCATCCCCATGCCCACTAAATCAAGTCTTCCTCTCTCTAAAAGTTTGAATCCTTGCCACTCTTGAAATGAACTTATGCTGGTTTGTGTTCTGAATCTTTAGGCTTGTTAGTGTATTTCAACACACTAGACCTCTGAACTATAGGTTTTGGTCTACAAATTTGTCAACATTCATCAAAATAAAATCAAACTTTATTATATAACCTGAATTTGTGCAGTGAGAAGACAAACCTTTCCTGAGCCACAAATTTGGAAAAGTTTTGCTAACTCCTATGTTTCTTATGTTGGATTTTCTTCCCTTCCGACAAAATAGAATGAAACTTATTTTTTTAAAAAGTCCACAGAAAAGTATAACAGACCATGTATACCCCTCACCTGTGATCATCAATTGTAAATATTTGGCTATTTTTATTCTATTTACTTTGATCTTTTGCAGAATCATTTATAAGTAAGTGATGTATATTGTGATAGTTCATCTCTAAATATTTAAGCTTATAGTTCCTAAGGACAAGAATATTTTCCTGTATAACCAAGATACTGTTATCACTCCAACAAATTGAATACTGATACGATATCTCTAATTTCCTACATTCAGATTGTCTTAATTATTACCAAAATGTCCTTCCCCATATAGTAGGATCAAATAAGGATCATGCACTGTATTAAGTTGTCAGCTCTCTTTCATGTTTAGTCTGGAAACTTTTCTCTGCTTTTTTTTTCTTTTATGATTGTACTTTTTGAAAATCTAATCCAGTGCCAATCTAATAATATGGTAGTTACTAGGCACATGTGTCTGTTGAACATTAGTTATATGACTAGTGCAATTGAGGAACTGAATTTTTAATTTTATCTAATTTTAATTTAATTTTAAATTGCCACATGCAGCTAATGGCTATTTCGTTGATCAGCGCAAGTCTGGACTGTTTTAAAGACTCACACAATTTGGATTTATCTGATTGCTTTCTTATGATTCTTTTCTTATATTTGGCAAGTTGATTACATAGGTAGTGATAATTAATTCTTACCAAATGTTTGCAGAATATGACAGTTCACAATTATCTCAAATATGCAATGTAATGCCAGTTTGTCCCAGACAGTGTTGTATAAGAAAATACTTTATAGGACACAGTACAGAAAAAAAGAAAAAAGAAAAAAAATACTTTAATGCAGCTGTTTAAATGTGGTACTTGTTTTGTGTGCTCTGCAATGAATAAAAATATTTTTTTTAAAGAATTTATCCACTTAGCTTATTTTCATCATTAAGGTACCTGAAGTCTGACTGTAATGTCTTCATGCCTGGGTTCTTAATCTTAGATATAGTATTGAAGTGGCATCTAGGTAGGATGGAAGACATAAACACTTAAAAGATTTTGTCAAAACTGCTGTTTTAAGGCAAATGTTCACGATGCTCAGAATAATTCTACTACAGTAGAACTTTGCTCCTGTAGCCTTTGTTTCTTCCCTCCCCTCTTGTTGAATTGGCTAAATATGGTACCCTAAATAATACATTTAGTATAACATTTTGGCTTTGAAAGCATTGAGGGTTTTCTGTGAATAATTAGAAGTTTATACTAATGATTATTAACATTTTGATATTTATTTGACATGTAAAAATGTTTTCTTCAGTCTTTCAGAACTATGTACATATGTATTAGTGTCTTTATAAAAATAATGAAGAACCTTTGTGATAGGACATGGATCTGATAATCTGTAATACTTGATAAACTTTAAAAATAATCCCTGTTTAGTAGATGAAATGGATACTTTTCTAGAAAATTATAATTTACCAAACCCCCATTAGAAGCAGAACACCTAAATAGGCCAATCACCGTAAAGAAATAGAGAAAATAGTAAAAGATTTCTTCCATAAAAGCCCATATGACTGCACAAGTAAATATTGCCAAATCTTTAAAGATCAGGTAACCTAGCGTTACTGCAACTACTTACTACTGAAGACGATAAATAAAACACAAAACTTCTAAATTTCATTTTGAAATAAATATGACATTTGTCCCATAATCTGACAAAGTATGCACCAGTAAAGAAAGCTACTGGATTGGTTAGTATCAATTATGAATATTGGTGTAAACAGTCTAAATATCATTTCACTTAAAAAAATTCAATAATTCAGTAGTACATTAAAAGACCATCTTGAACAAAATTGAGTTTATTTCAAGCATGCAAGAAATGTTTAATGTTAGAAAGTTCACTTATATAATCTGTCACATTAGTAGAGCTAAGGAGAAAAATCATGATCTCCAAATATGCAGAAAAGGCATTTGACAAAATTCAGCACCCATTTACTCCTAAAGCATTCAATTAAATCTAAATAGGGAACACTATAGGCATTTCCACTAAAGTCAGAAACAAGACGAGCATGACCACTAACAGCACAACTCTTTGACATTGTGTTGCAAGTACGGAAGTATAAGCCAAAGTATTAAGAAATCTACAGGCTTAAGTGACTATAAATTAAAAGAGATTTAAGAGATGTATTAGCTATATACTTTTATGCTTTTGTGGGATCTTTATTCTAAGTCTACCATTTCAACTCTAAAACATTTATGAGACAGTTAAGGAAATTTGAACACCGATATTTAATTGTATTAAAGTGTTACTGTTTTAGTTTTAATAATGATATTTAGGATGTGTTCTTTTTTAAGAAAATTCTTATGTCTTAGAAACAAACTGAAATGTTCAAGAATGAAATGAAAAGATATCTAAGATCTGCTTCAGAATAATTAGGAGGGTTAAGATACATGGTAAAGGTGAAACAAGATTGGCTGTGAGTTGATAATGATTGTAGCTGGGGGTGGTGGGTACATGGGGTTTACTATATTATTCTATTTATGTATGTTTAAAATTTTTCATAATAAAAAAATTTTGAGTTCCTATTTGTTACTCATCTTAAATCTAACCTCTTCATGGTTATAGGTTTAAAGAGTCCATGGCTGCCAGAAGAGGGAAATAGCACTTCTTTGGGTCTTACAGATACTTTAATTTCCATATTTTCTACTGTAAAACACTGCTATAAAAAATATATGTCAACATTTTATAATCTTACTTAAAGACTTGTTTCTGATACCTTATCAAATGGGCCAAGACTAGGTTTGGCTTTAATAATTAGTGGTGGACGTTCAGAAAGTCAAACGAAAAGACAGTTACAAAAGTTTTAGGAACTATTTTAAAAGCGAAGTTTTCTTTAAAATTGCCTAATTTAGAGAGTATCACAGATTTAAATTTTTATTAACATTTTTATACCAATTCTAAATGCTTTGCCTGAAATTTTGATTTAATATTCTTCAGATGGATTTAATGCCTTTTATTAACAAAGCTGGTTGTGAATGTCTTAATGAAAGTGATGAGCATGGATTTGACAACTGTTTACGAAAAGACCTGAGCTTCTTGGAATCTGACTGTGATGAACAGGTAATCAAATGCTTAAGTTAAAGCGTGTAGGGACTATCTCTATTTATGCCTGCTCTTGTTTCTTTTTCTCGTTCCCATCTCACGGTTTATGTCTCTCCTTCCCCAATGATCACTTCTTCCTTTTCTTTTTATAGCTTTCAGTTTCTTTGCTTTCTGTCCTTTGGATATATATACCCACCTCTTTTCTCTGTTCTTCTATGTGGGCTGCCAAGCGTACTAAGGAAAATCACAGAACTCTTGGATTGGCTCCACTGCTGAGTTGAGCTGTTAACTACTGTTTGATCCTTTTGTTCATCCTTGACCTGCCTTCCTTACTTCCTTCCCCACCACATAAGTTTATGTCTGAGAAATAGAAACTAATTAGATGAGCACTCCCTGTATGGGTGCTCCTTGCCCCCAGATATAAACCTATGTTGTATTCATTATGCTTCTCTGCATTGCCCTTGTCACAGTGGAAGTAGGTTGTTACCTCCTTAATTAAGCCATCTTTATCTTCATGTTGGCTGTAATTTTCCATAATTTACTTTCTATTCCATTGTCTCTGGTTTGACCCTATTTTCGTTCATCTTCTACATGATCAAAAAAGTTATTTTTCTAAAATATAAATTTGAATGTTTGTCTTTCTTAAGAGAGTGAAATGATTCTTCACTGGCTTTAAGAAGAGGGTGACTTGATCTGTTTCTAGCCTTCCAGCCTCATCTCCTGCTCTTCAATTGTGGTTCAGTTCCCTAAACATCATGCCTGTTACTTTTTGACACACTATTACAGATCAAGTATAAAAAGTATTGGTGTAACCAAAGAAAATAATGTAGTTATTTTCTCAGGCAGGCAGACCACACTATTATTCTGAAATCATAAATCCAACCCCTGTATTTCTTTGCTCTACCAGAGTCACCTTATTGTACAGCTTTATTGTGTTCCTTATAAATGGGGCCCTAAAAATAATGTGATGATGCATGTCAGCAGGACTGGCTACAACCTCCCTGACATTTTCCAGCCTGGGAAATCTTCCTTCCAGGGTAGAAGCATAGGTACTTACCTCAAATTCAATTTTGGCTGGAAAGAAGATTGAGCAAATAACTCAGTTTCTGAAATATAGGCATTCTAACAGTGTTTTGTATCCCAGTTCCCTTTTGTGGCCTTCCAGATTCAGTTAGTCAGATAACTGTAGGATGGAGTTTTGGAGGTTATTGTAGAGTCGTCCTGTTCTTTTGAGTTTTGGGTCAGAGTCCATTTTAGGGCTAATCTCTCTGTATAACTTGTGTATTGCTTTCATACTGCTGAGTGATGTGGCTAGATACTTGACAAACCATCTTATAAAACGTGAGCTGTATGCTAAAATATATGGTTTAAATTTTATTTTAATTTGGGAATTTTGTTTGATTTGTTAGAAAGTAGGTTGCTTGCCATTTTGTAGGTCACAGACCGTAGGTTCTTATGCATAGTTTTGGTATTTACTACATTAAAATATTTTTTGCTATCCCCTTATATAAACAATTGATGGTGATATTTCTTAAATGTCGATTTAACAAGTACTTTCAACTCACTGATTTTCCATATCACATTGATTTTGTTACATGGATTAGATTTTATTTTTTTGCCTCTATTTTAATTCTGCTTTGGTGGTTCGTGTATTCGAGGTGTTCAAGAGCCATTTTAAAATGATACTATTTTCTCCCCAGCTACTTATTACTGTGGCATTTAATCAACCTGTTAAGCTTTATTCCATGAAGTTTCAAGGGCCAGATAATGGTGAGTAAAGGATAACTCTTCTTTAAACTAACTTTCTGCTTTGTAGAACTATTAGCATATATTTAAAACTTTTTATTAAATAGAGGTAGATATTCCCTGTTTTGGGAAGGAGTGAAATTGTTATTGGAACAAAGCAATGAGAGTAAATAAATGGGTAAATAATATGAGACTATTAGATACGGAAAACAAGAAAGGGAGCTTTTTTCCTGGGAAATATGTAGAGCAAGAAAAAAGGAACTTTATTTCTAAACTTTCTTATTTTGAAATTTGATTGTTTCCTCTTAATTTGAAAACTGCTGAATCCTTTCTTCCAACTATTACTCTAAAACTCTAGGTTCTAAGCAGCCATTTTTTAGAATTAAAACAGAGAGAGATTTATTTCAAACCCCTCCTATTTATAAATGATAAAACTTAGGCTCCAGATCCTCCTGTTTGTGCTCAATTAATAGTATCATCATCTTTATATCTATGCATGTAAACATAATTGTACAGACTTAGAATTTCTCCTCTGTAAAATAAAGGATTTTCCTTATCTACTCTCCCTTTTTTTGTGTTTCTCCTATGCTTTTTTTTTGATGGGAGGAGAGTAAGGGAATGGAGACTAGAGTTCTATTTTTTTTTTTTTTTTTTTTAATTTTTGGGGAGGTACAGCCAAGTCCTTATTTATCAGATGGCATTTCCTTATTTGTTTCTCTAAATTTTCATGTTAATAATTTTTTATTAATAAAATTGTACTTTTATTCTGCAAATATAAAGTATATAAGTGAATACTATAGAAATGAGTCTAATATTCCTTAATCAACCATAAAATATGAGTTTTACATTGTGCACTGAAGTTAAGGGAATTAAGACATTCTGTGCATGTGGTCTTACCACTGAGTGCATCCTAATATAATCCTTAAGGTGAAATTTGGCAATTTTTATTATTAATTTCCATTTGGCAGAATGTCACTGATAATGCTTTCTTCCTAAATAACAAAATGTACCAACTATCGGCAACTGTAAGACCTAGCTCAAATGCTATTTCTTTTATGAAACTTTTTGTTAACCTGTTATATAGTAACAAACTCCATTGTTGCTTTCTTTATACCTCCTCACCAGCAGTATTATTACATTTATCACAGTATGTCTTTTGTTGGTGAGAGCAGGGACTCTGTGTATGTGTGCATATGTATGTGTTTGTTTTGATCTCATAATCATAATATTTAATATGGTTCTGACAAGGCCAAGAGGGTACCGGTAAATGTGTATTGGGAAAAAAACAAACAGATTGGCTACCAAAATTCTCAGACTTTCTTACAAGTACTAATGATGAAGGTCTACAAGGCGTAGGTATGTGCTTATGCATGTGTCTGTGTGTATAGTGTGAATATAATGATACAGGGAAGAAAGTATAGTATGTTTGAGGTTTTTAAGCATTTCCTTTAATTCTACCATTTTATAGGTCAGGGTCCTAAATATGTAAAAATTTTTATCAACCTACCCCGATCTATGGATTTTGAAGAGGCAGAAAGAAGTGAACCAACTCAAGCTCTGGAACTGACAGAGGATGATATTAAAGAAGATGGCATTGTTCCACTTCGTTATGTTAAGTTTCAGAATGTTAACAGTGTAACTGTAAGTAGTATTCCATTCAAATATATTTAACAGGTTTGTGGGTAACAATGCTGTTTTCAGTGTCTTAGGTGATAATAAATGTTTCTTTAAGATAGTATTTGTCTGCTCAATTTGATATGAGTAAAAATGTATGATGGGCTAATTAAATTTTCTTCTTTTTAATTTATCTGTGTACCCTAGAGAGAAAGGACAGGTTTATTTTTAAGTATTTGTGGATTTTTTCAGTTTATTTTATTTACATATCTTGCGACTTTCGTTAAGTTTATTCTAGAACATTTATAGTTAAACTGAAGGTAAATAGGCTTTATTCTTTAAACCTGGGGATGAGTGATGATACATTTGTAAAATCCAGTTTACTTTTCTAGAATATAGAGTTTTTAATAGTGTGGAAGTCATGGTCTTAGTAAAGATGACATTTTATTTTATTTTTTTAGAGATGGGGTCTCACCATATTGCCCAAGTTGAACTTGAACTCTTGGGTTCAAGCGATCCTCCCCGCTTAGCCTCCTGAATAGCTGGTACTACAGGCATACACCACCATGCTTGGCTTAAAAATGACTTCCTAAATAGATAGTTTTATATTTTATAAAATGGCCTAAGATATATCTGAATATTGAATAGTGCCTGAGATGATTTTAAGTGATATATTTTAAATGTTACTTAAAAATGAAATATCACTTAAAGTTAGCTACTTTTTGGCAGTTATTAGTTGCTTTTGAGTTTTTTAATATTGAAACCCAGCGTACACTTCTTCCCCCTGCCTCCAGGCATTCAGAGGAGGAAGTTGGAGGGTTGGAAAAGAATAGCAGAGTTCCCTGAACAAGAAAGTAGGAACCAGCACACAATCACTGAGAACAAGTCGTGCCAAACTGATACAATTTGTTTTAATGGAATGATTATATTTTTGTAAATTAGAAGATTGCTGTAGTATGTGTTCATTTTAAATGGTTAATGGAATTTTACAGGATATACTTGGTAGTAATATGAAGAATTATAATCAAGTTGAGTTTTAAGTATTTGAAATATCCTACCCAAATGAAATTAAAGAAAATGGTTATAGTAAACTTAGAACACAGGTTATCAAATATTTTTCTGACCTCACTCATGTTTGTAACATGTCACCAATTAATACTTATGTTTTACTCATTGATGGGAAGGAAAGAATTTGTTTAATGGAAAAAAGCCCTTTTAACCTAGAGATCCTAATGTAATCTCTGTCATTGGGAATCACCAAAGATACTTTATCTTGTGATAGACTCAAGTCTTTATGTATTAATACTATATCCTTTCTTAATCAAAAGTTGAGTCAGTGACACAGAAGGCATGCGTTTCACCTTTTTTGGTTATAAAATTAGAATTACAGTGACAGTTTTAATCAGTCTAATCAAAGCATGTAGATGAATTTTAAGAGTCATGAATATAAGCTGTTGTGCTTTACATTCAAAGAGCAAATACAGGCTGGGTGCGGTGGCTCATGCCTATAATCCTAGCACTCTGGGAGACTGAGGCAGAAGGATCGCTTGAGGTTAGGAGTTCGAGACCAGCCTGAGCAAGAGTGAGACCCCCGTCTCTACTAAAAATACAATAAAGTTAGTGAGGCGTTGCAATGTACGCCTGTAGTCCCAGCTACTCGGGAGGCTGAAGCAGGAGGATTGCTTGAGCCCAGGAGTTTGAGGTTGCTGTAAGCTAGGCTGACACTACGGCACTCTAGCCCGAGCGACAGAGAAAGACGCGAGACTCTGTGTCAAAAAAAAAAAAAGGCACAAATACATTCCAAATAAATAAACTGAGAGCTGGTTTTTTTATAGTCTATTTATTATAGACCTTTTAAATTGTTGATAATTTCAGTTTGAAATAAATTTATGGTTGCCTGTGAAAACAACAAAAATTGACCAGTGAGCACCGTCTCAGAATGAAAGAAGTATGTTGTTTTAATCAAGAAAGGCAGTATTTTAGCTGGTCACAAGGGCATGTGCCTATGGCCTCAACTACTGAAGTGGGAGTATTTGAGCCCAGGAGTTCGAGGCCACTCTAGGCAACATAGCAAGACCTCATCTCTTAAAAAGAGAGAGAGAAAAGGGGGGCAATATTTTAAAGTAGATGACATCTAGAATATTGTATTTTTAGAAATGGAACAAATTTTAAAAATCCAATATATTGAAAAAGGATCTATGAGTAAAGCTATCTCTTAACATGCTGGGTAGAGTTTCTAAATAGAAAGTATAGAGTCAAGCTTAAAAAACTATAGAAAGCATAGTGCATATAGTTTAGGAGCTGATTTCCAATACTATTTTTTCTCTTAATATTCTAGGAAATAGAATGGATGCATGTATATCAGAAAGAATATAACTGCAGAGATTTTCCTCAGTGAGAAACTATGATTTTTACTAAAATTTCCAACAGCAGTCTGTCCCATTGTAATCATGAAGCTCATGCTCTTTCAGCATTCTCTGTAAAGAATTTAATTATGACTTCTCCATACCAGGCTAAATTATCAGGAACTTGTAAAAATGGGTGTTTTGCCATGGCATCCCTGGAGAAGGTGAGACTAGCAGGGCAAACAGTAGAATTAAGTCCTATAGGAGTACTAGTCTAAATGTTATATAATTTAGATTAATCCTTAGATAAATGGAGGGTATTTTTATGAATAATCTGAAGAAATTGATTAAAGCATGTTTATAAAAGAAGGATTGTGATAATAAACGTAAAAAAAATTTTTTCTGTAGATATTTGTTCAGTCCAATCAAGGTGAAGAAGAAACAACAAGAATTTCATACTTTACTTTTATTGGTACTCCAGTCCAGGCAACAAATATGAATGACTTCAAACGAGTAAGTTTGTTTAAATGACATTTAGAGAAAGTAAAAGTATAATTTCGAAGGAATAACTTTACATATTTCAATAGTCATACTTTTTAACCATAAAGATAAAAAATCCTATCATGTCATGAAATTTTATAAGGTTAAACTAGAACAGTAAGTTCTAATCACATTTTTAGATCTCTGACTAAAAGTAGTCTAATAAAAATGGTAAGTCTTAACTGATACAGTATCTTTTAATAAATGACATTTCAATAAGAGTAAAAATAACAATTTGATTATTAGAAAGTGGTTAGGAATAATGGAAAAGTGGGAGTAAGGCAAATCATTATTTGGAAGTAGTAGTGAGATTTTTAAGAACTTTGCTGATACTAAGATTTTGTTTATCATTGTTTCTGATTAAAACATATTTAAAATGACTTGAATAATTTTATTTAAAAAGAATGGACTGTTTTAATATGTTGACATGTTACCCTTCCAAACCATGTTTGTGTGCTGAAAGCACATTTCAGCAAATGAGTTTACAGTGAACAGGCAGGTTTTCTCATATTTCTATACATCTTTGTGGGTAGGGGTATAATTTTTTTTAAAGGACACTACCCCAAGGTTTATAAAGAATTTATAAGATACAGAAGACCTTTAGGAATGAGGACTGATCCCTTTCGTACATTACTGGAATAACTTCTAATTGGTAACAGTTCCCAAGGGTGGCTGTTAAATGTACAACTAAATATCATAGATGTGCCGCTGAGAGCTTTATCAGTCCTGAGCCCCAGTTGCTATATATACAGTTCAAATGTGTGGCAGCACAGAAGATGTATATGTTTCCAATGATTGCATCTGGCAGGCAGTGTAGGACTTGAGGTAATTGTAAGAGAGAAAGAGTTTCCCTAGGGCTGCCAATTACTGAAGGGAGAGGCTCCCAGCAGACCCCTCTTTGGGGAGTTGGAGATGTAGAATATTTTGAAAACTCGTATTCTTTTTAGTGGTATCTACAGGTTTGATTTTGATTCAATTACAGAAAAATTCATTAAATTGCATAACAATGGATGATGTTATGAAATTGTATGCTGTGTTTACAAAATTGAATACCTTGACAATAGATATTTTAACTGGTCGTTTTCCAACTACCATCTTCCTGTCTCATAGCATAATTAAATTTTGGGAGCTGTAGGAATAATTATGTACTTAGACCTGTCATGTCTAGATGTTTCACATATGTATAATGACAGGTCAGAAGAAGCAGAGATTAAACATCTACATTTTTATGTTACGAAATATGTTTTACTGCGAAAATGTGTGAGCAACAAAGACATTTTGGCTGCCTGCTTTGCTGCTTTGCCCATTTGAATTAAATGCCATTGGACTTGGCTTGAACTATTCCTTTTGTAGTTCTTAACTTAGTGCTTTCATAAGATCTATTACTGTAAGTCCTATTATTGACTCATACCATTAATTTGGCTCTAGTTTCCTGTTTGTCACCTCAGGTTATGCTATTTGATTTCCATTTTTCTGTAAGTAACTACCTTTCTATCTTGTTCATTTTCTTACCAGCCTGCCATTTTGTTATAGTTTTTCTAATTTGCAGTACTAATTGTACATCTAAGTGTCTGTCTTCATGTCATTGTTTTTAACATCCCCTTGCCACCCCTTCTGTCCTAGTCTTTATTCTTTTTTGACTGTAAAACTACCTTTTTTGAAGCTGTCTTTAGGATAGCAAAGGTGTTAGCCTTTTCTTGCTTGAGAGTATTTGTATTTGTTTTATAACAGCTGTTTATTCATTTAACTTCTTTTTACCTTATTTAAATGTAGAGTAGCAGTTCTCAAACTTTTTGATCTCAAGACCCCTTTATACTACAAAATATGGTGGAGGACCAAAAAGAACTTTTGTTTATTTGGGATGTATTTGTCTAATACTTATCATACTAAAAGTGAAAACTGGGAAATTTAAAAAAGATTTACCTACAAATAATGAACCCATTACATGTTAATACAAATAATATTTTAAAATTAAAAATAAGCATTTTTTCCCCAAAAGAAAAAACAATTTAAGAAGAGGAGCATTGTTTTAAATTTTATGCATTTCTTTACTGTCTGGCCTAACAGTCCTCCCATTCTTGTATCTGTTTCTGCATTCAATCAGCTGTGGTGTCACACCTCTGGAAAACTCTCCTGTACACTTGTGAGAGAATGAGAGTTAAAAAGGCAAATAACAGTTTATCATTGTTATGAAAATAGCTTTGACCTCTCAGACTCCCTGAGAGAATAATTTGAATACCATAATAGACTCCCTTGTTGGTATTCTGGGCTTCTTATCTCTTTGCTTTAATGTTTGATAAATTTTAATTGGTTGAGTGACTTTCTTATGTATATTATGTTGCATTTCCTTGGAATATTTCTGAATGAGATTTGTTATGTAGTCATTCATTGTCTTGTAGGATTAGTCCTCAAAAGTAAGCCAGTATTTCATTGTTTTTATATTATGCAATCATCAGCTTCAATGTAGTAAAAAAAATTAGAGGGTTCATATTTAACTGAAAGTGGCCAGTTTAGTCCTTGTGTAGATAGAGTTGCTTATTAAAAATTACAGATGAGGCCGGGCGCGGTGGCTCACGCCTGTAATCCTTGCACTCTGGGAGGCCGAGGCGGGTGGATCGCTCAAGGTCAGGAGTTCGAGACCAGCCTGAGCAAGAGCGAGACCCCGTCTCTACTAAAAATAGAAAGAAATTATATGGACAACTAAAATATATATAGAAAAAATTAGCCGGGCATGGTGGCGCATGCCTGGAGTCCCAGCTACTCGGGAGGCTGAGGCAGTAGGATCGCTTAAGCCCAGGAGTTTGAGGTTGCTGTGAGCTAGGCTGACGCCACGGCACTCACTCTAGCCTGGGCAACAAAGCGAGACTCTGTCTCAAAAAAAAAAAAAAAAAAAATTACAGATGAGTTTTGTTTTTTGTTTTTTGTTTTTCCTGCTATCTTCTTCCTTCAGATGAGTTTGGTTTTTATTGAAGGAAATAATAGATGTGTGGGGTGGTATGTTTTGTCCCTATAGTACTGTGCTAGTACAGTAATTCCTTCTTTTCCGCAGAGGATATGTTCCTAGACACCCAGTAGATGCCTGAAATAGTGTACAGTACCAAACCCTGTATATATTGTTTTTTTCCCGTGTGGTCCCCAATGTACTGATAGTTCTACTTTACAATGGTGCATAATCGATCTGCAGTCAATGTAGAAACTGTTCTTCTCTCATGATGCTGGGCAGTGGCAGCAAGCTGCAGCTCCTAGTCAGTTACACATTTTTGACTTAGTGTTTTCAACTTATGATGGGTTTATCAGGATGTAGCCCTATCATAAGTTGAGGATCATCTTACATACTTGCCTCTGACAAAGTATAATTTATGAATTAGGCACAGTAAGAGATTAACAATGATAACTCATAATAAAATAGAAAAACTATAACAATATACTGTAATAAAAGTTATGTGAATATGGTGTTTCTTTCCCCTCCCTTCCTCCCATCCCAGAATATCTTATAGTACTGTACCACAGGTAACTGAAACT
Organism: Eulemur rufifrons; assembly: GCF_041146395.1. Lineage (NCBI taxonomy): Eukaryota > Metazoa > Chordata > Mammalia > Primates > Lemuridae > Eulemur > Eulemur rufifrons. The sequence goes on from NC_090987.1 coordinate 14,972,679, forward strand.
GTGCATAAAGAGGGACTAATGTATAATTATGTTCCCTGTCTTTAGCAAGCTTATATTCTCGGAAAGTTAATCAAAGCTTAATTAGTTCAAGGGTCTTTTCCTCCATAAAATATTCTCAGACTTTCCCAACCTGGTGACATTCCTTCTACCCAGTGATGACTAGGGAAGTCTGAGAATACTTTGTGGAGAAAGAGGGCCTTGAACTAAGTTTTGAGAATAGAATTTGAACAAAGGAAAAGGCAGCGATGGGCACCCTAGATAGAATGAAAAGTAGGGACTTGGACATGAAAGCGGGAAGGTGCAGGATTCATTCAAGGACAAGTCACGTGTGATGCTTCCTTCCCTTTACTCGTTTGCTCAGCCTACAGTTAAAAGCGGTTATACATAGTAAATAGAATTTCAAATTTCAAAATAGATTGGCATATATTTTATAGGCACACGGAAGAAAAATTTGATAACCTCTTTGTATAATGAAGAAAGCTATAGAAAATGGCTTAATGAATGATAAAGTAGATTAAATGTTTAGCATTTTCAGTTTACGTTTTTATGTTGTGTGAGTTATTTCTAGATAATTTTAGTTTTCAGACTGTTACTGACCATCTCCTTATGTCACTAAGATGACAGAAGCTAAGGTAATGCTACTGAATTTTGGGTGTGGATAGAAATCTTAGACCACCTTGCATGCTATTACAGCTTTATACAGTTATACTTTTAAGATTTGTTAGGCTAGAATACACCTTCTACTTGTCTGTTTTTGGTTCTTATAGGCATCATGCACAGATTTTAATATATACTTTGGTTATTTGTTGGTTTAAAGGGATTCTTTGTGTTGCAGCATGAAAAGCTTGCCATCTTAATTGGAAGTAGATGTTTTCTTTGCTAAAACATGCTCTTTATATGTATTGCTTTATTTTAATACAAAAGTATTAAAATATAAGCATATAAAAATGAGAAGATTGTAGGGGCTTCTGCTTCTTAGGGAATGAGGCGCATGTGAAAAGCAGAGCAGATTTTTATCACTATAATAAAAATAGACTTTTCTAAACTGGCCATTCACCATATCAGCTATTTTTGTAACATTTCTGTCTGTTTATTTTTCAGCTTTTTTAATCCAACTCAAACGAACTAAAAACAGAAGATATTTTAAAATGAAGTAATATAAAGATTGACATTGTCTCACTCTACTCCCCTCCTTGCTTCTCTGCTCATCTAGCACCTGTCTGCTCTCACCCTTCCCATGTTCTCGCCATTGCTGGTGCAAGATTTCTACAGCTTCTATCGTCTGGATCAGCCTTCTTGTTACCTAGATTTCCTCAACCATCTCTTTCTTCAAATCTCATCCTAGTCATGTTTCTCATTTGGCCTTTTGTTTTGTTTTGGTTTTTGTTTTGGGCTTGCAACTAGGTGCTTTAATTCATCACTATACTGTGTTGCTCATCAGAACTTCTGTTATTTTTTTTTTTTTTTTACTTTCTACTGTTTCATATTTAATTTTGTACTACATTTTGAGAAGTAATATTGCAGTAACACTTAAAATTGTTATAAATGCTTTCAGATCTAACTAGTTGTCGAATAATGTTTTAATCCATTTTAAAGTTTAAATTTTATTTTTTAGGAACTGTAGAAACATTTTGGGAATTAAATATAACAGTTTCATCAAGTTCGTAAATTAGTGCTAGTATAATATATTGATTAGTTTTAGTTGAAGGGTATGGGTTTTCTTTTCCTACTGGAACATTAGCCCCAAAGTCTTTTTGAAGATTGATTGTGGGTGTGTCCTCTGCTCTTGCCTACCCAAGTGAGCTCAAGGCCAGTTAAAGGACTTATGGACTGAATGTTAGGCTTGGTTAAAATATTAACATAAAAGATCAATGGACTCTTTACTGAATAAATATCTTGGACACCTAATTTTGATGTACCTAGACTTTTGTTTGTCTAAGGTGTAATATAAAGACTTAAGAATGAATAAAAGAGTTTTTTACGTTTGGGGTGAGAATCCATATTGGAATGTTGAATTTCTTCTTTTTTACAGAAAATACACATTGGCAAGTTGAGAGTTATCAACCTGTGAAACAGTATGCAGATTTGTGTCTTCTGTATCACATCTGCTAAAATTTTAATTTTTAATATTGTTTTTTTCTTTTGCTTAATCTAATAGTTTGTGGTTTGTATTTCCCAAGTAATATAATGATCAATAATGCTCAGTGTTTAGCAGCTTAAATTCATTTGTAATAAAAGAAAAATAGTGCCCCCTCTCCTTCCTTCTAGTGGCTCTTAAAACCTGAATTTCCCTATTCTTAATCCACATTCTCTTTTATGAAACTATCTTTTTATCTCTCTGGCTTGTTGTGCTTTCTGATATGGTTTCTTTGGACCAGAGGGGAGTTCCTTTAAAGTAATAAAAGTGGTTTTTCCCTAAGCTGAGGAAAAAAGCATTTCTAGTATTGTGTGATGGGGAATTCAGCATAAAGAGTTTTTAAATCTTCTCATTGAATGACATTGACCCAGCTATGTTATATTTTAGACCAGATATGTACTGATGACATTTATGATCTTTGCTTGGTATAGATAGTGCCATTTAGAACAGAATCAATTTAAAATATGAAAATTACATTTATAAATTTATATAGAAATCTTTCTATACAAACGGACATTCAGTATCTTGCAAGTAGGTCTCTTTAGAGGCGTTTCTGCTATGAGTATACATTATCTAATGATAAACTTCAGGTATGAAGTAAATTACTCAGTTAGAACATAGTTTTAGAACCCTCCCATAGAGAATTTGTTTTCTAGAATTGTTGGTGGAAAACAGTTTATTCTTTATGTTTGTATGCTGCCACATATATAGCAACCAGGACATTTAAAAAACCCTCCAAAAGAGGACTTTTCTGATTATTGACCGAAATAAGATTTATTCTTTACCTTTTTTATAGTACGTTTATAGCAACCAGAGTTTTTATTAAAATAGAAACCAGGAAAAATTAGTCATTTTTAATCTGTTTTCACTGCATGTCTACATATTGAGGAAAAAGTCTAGAAACCTGCTATTTTGGGCATGAAGACATGAGTTTAGCATACTCTTCTAATTCCAGATTATTTTGTGATCGACATTTGATTTCTAATTGCCTAAAAATAGTATGCCAAGTATGTTTTACTCATATAGCATCATCTTTCTTATTAACTTCTCTAAACTGTCAACCTGGTTTTGAAAAATTGCATTTCTTTTTCTTAAAACAGTATGGGAACCCAAAAATAGCCTGCATGTGTTTTATTTTTAATTTCTTGTGTCTGAGAGGGGACAGGAATGGGGAGTCACAGTTTGCTTCAACAATGAAAATACACTGCATGCCAAAAAAGTTTCAAGGATAAAAATTAATACCAGGTTTTTAAACTGATTAGCATATTAGAATTTTTAAAAATAACCCATATTTTTAAATCAATAAGATATACATATAAAGTTATTTTTGTTTTTCTAGGTAGTTGGCAAAAAAGGAGAAAGCCACTAAGGTACAAAAGACACTGGAAGACCATATTGCAATCAGATCTACAGCTCCTGGATAATTGCTTGATTCTCGCCAGAGACTGTCAATGTTTCATTCATTGCCATTACCAATAAATCATTGCTTTTGTTCAGATGGTATCACTAGTGTTTCTATTGTAATCTTGATACATGCAATTGTAAATAAAAGTCATTACTTTTGCCAAGCTTAATTTTTGTCATTCTAAGTAAGAATTTTTTCTTAACATTTATTTGAAAATTGGCCAGCTACTGATTTTAGAAGAGTCCGGTAGCATAATGATTGAAAGCCAGTTTCTCTGTTTTGAAGGGCGAAGCTATTTTAGGGAGTTAAGGAATGCGTGCGTGTACACACAGAGCAAGTGATTTTGATGAATGGACTTGGAACAGCTAACCATGTTTAAATGAGTACTGACTTGTATTTTTATCAAAGGACATTTGGATATCTGAGCTATAGAAATCAAATTGTAAACTACAAGAAATAAACAGATATAAGGAGATTTAACTACTCTTAAAACTTAATGGGTTCATAGATTTTTTCCTCAAGATTTTAATCTCTTCTGGATGAAATTTAAAATTTGAGTCAGCCATTTTCTTTACTGATAGAAGAATGTGGAAATCAGACAGTTGGGAAAAATACAGCACAGTAAGTTCATAAAACAATAGGAATTATTGTCTTTAATCTGAACTATTTATTATCTGAACTACCCAAACGTGTAAATATATGGAGAACATGATTTAAAGTTGAAAATTAGTTGGTCAAATGTATATGTTTAAAAGGTCTTTCACAAGAGGTTGGTAAAAGAAAATGTCTGTTCTTTATTACTTTTTTTGATCATAAAATTGTAATCTAGAAAGTATTGGTAGATTTACTTTTTAAATTTCTGAGTATTTTTAAATTTCAGTATCTTAAAAGAGCACGTAAGACTGTAAAATTGTGATTCAGTTAATACATTTGAGGGCATTCTTATATAGGAATACAGTAGAGATACCATTTGCCTTTGGGAGACCAATGTGTTTATACATGTCTGTGAAAAAATTATGCAGAACCTTTAGTGTTGAAATAGTCACTTTCTGAAACCCAAATGTCATTAGATAATGTTTAGTTCATTTGTATGTGAGCACATTAACTGGTCTGTGGTGTTGTCTTTATCTTATGTATTTCACAGTTGTGTTGCTTTGGATCAAGTGGAGGCAGAAGGACAAAAAATAAAAGTTTATAACACTCCTTATATAGACCATCTCAGATTAATCATGTCTGAAATTAAGGATAAGATTAATATTAAGGGTTTTGTTTTACACTTTTGTACACTTAACCTTTTCAGGTAATTGTTAAAGTGCCTCATCTTGAGTATTACTGACCTCATCTTATTTATACTTGACAGTTTGAAAACCCAGTGAAAGTAATTTCATATTTGTAAAGGATTGGGCATCAGATTTATATTGTTTATGTGACTTTTCTGTAACTCACTTGGTTGCAATATACAGACATTCCATAATTATTCAAATTGTAAATAGTGAAAAATTAATGTTTATAGGTAACTGTAACATGTTTCACTTATGGGAAGTTTTACTATTACAAATAAATATGCATAATTGACATTATTTAAAATATCAAGCTGAAATGCTGATGTTTTCTCCTAAAACAGTATGTATATATATACACATATATAACATTTATATATAACATTGAATTTTTAAGATGAGTAAGATCATTTGAAAAAAATGTAATCCTAGGGTTTGTTTTTGGTTTTTTGGGGGAGGGGGACAGAGTCTCATTCTGTCGCCCCGGGTAGAGTGCAGTGGTGTCATCATAGCTCACTGCAACCTCAAACTCCTGGTCTCAAGTGATCCTCCTGCCTCAGCCTCCTGAATAACTGGGACTACAGGCATCTGCTACCATACCCAGCTAATTTTTCTATTTTTAGTAGGGTCTCACTTTTGGTCAGGCTGGTCTGGAACTCCTGAACTCAAGCAATCCTCCTGCCTGGGCCTCCCAGAGGGCTAGGATTACAGGCAGTGAGCCACTGCGCCCTGCCAAATCCTAGTTATTTTAACTGAAGCCATCCATTAGATAGTACTTTTTAGAAAACTAGTATTAGATTTATTGTTCATTTTGTCATACGTAGCCAAAAAATCTTTTCCATTATGTGCATATTTTCTTAAGTTTCACATCAGGATGCATATCTGATGAGAAACCACAAATACCCTATTCATAGTAGGAACAATAAAGTATTGTTTACTAAACAGTAGTATAAAGTCTGTCAGCTTAAGGCTGAGGGCAAGAGTAGCAGGGGCACTTCTGTGTCCAAGGTAGGTCTTTGTAATCCATTTGAGCCCTCTTTGCCATTAAGCCCCAAATTGTCCCCAATCTTAGTATTGTGTTGGAGGCAGCACTTAATCTATTAGTGTTTAAACATGTCTGCCATCCTTGTCTCAGTGTTTGAGGATGTGTATAATGTTTTTTGCAGTGTTCATAAGTATACTGTTAATGTATATTTGGCCTTAGCATTTTATTTACAGCTGCCGTAAATACAAGGTCTGTCCAGAAAGTATCCAGCCATGTAATATGAAAAATAGAGACATTTATTGAAGAAGATACAAGAAACATTGTACATGGAACAATGACACCTCAGTCCCCTTCAAAGTAGGCACCTTGGGACCTCAAACACAGTTCTCCCTCACACAGCGTCTTTTAACCCATACAGGTTCAGCATTCTCAGGTGGTGTGCTTGTGGCAGGCCTTCCAGAACGTAGATCACTTTCAACAGATTCTCAACCATCTTTGAAGCATTTGTGCCACACTTTATTTGCACTGCACTCATCATCGTATCATCCCTGAAATCCTTCTGAATCATCCAAATGGTTTCCATGGAGGAATGTTCATGCTTAATGCAAAATTTAATGCAGATTCATTGCTCTACTTGCTTAGTCATTTTGAATACGATGCCTACACAGTACACATGCTCACTCCACGGCACCTAGCGCCCCACTGACTAGTACAGTGAAGTCGTTGTTCACACACGTGCATCCTCGTCCACTCTCCTTGGCTGCCAGGTTACATTGATGTCGGGCAAACCATTTTCGTTATAACAATGGCTGGACACTTTCCCGACAGACCTCGTATATCTGATATGGGGAGCTTTTTATTTTTTATTTATTTATTTATTTGTTTATTTTTTTACCTAAAACAGTTCAGACCATCCCTTGTCCCTCTTAATGTCTAAAACCTTTACTCCCATAATAAGAATAAAGCACCAGAGTTGAGTAAATTAGTTATACCCTCTTCTTTGTAAGCTTTAAAAAATGAAAGAAATGTAGGGCTTGTTCATGTTGTTTGTACTGCTACTTATATAGTTAATTTGGCAGGTTCCTTTTTGTGTAGGTATATTTCTCTTCTGGAATTGATCATTTCTGATCTTAGATACTTTATTTTTTTTTTTTTAAGGAAAGTAACTTAGAAATCCACTGAACTGCTAAAGAAAAACTTTAATGAACTATTGTGTTCATTTAGCTTCAACACTTCGTTGTTAGAGGTGGTGTGCATTTTACAAAGTTTTCCAAACATAGTGTGTATGCTTTATAATATACATATAGCACCTTTGATAGAGAAATACATTTTAAAATATTGAATATTTATATGCCCAGCACTGTAGGAATAAGTGGACAGTGGAGATTTTATAGGCTAATAAGATCATTTGTAAACTTTGTGGCCCGTGCAATAATTATTAATTGGAGAATGTGTAACTAGAAAACTTTATAACACAATTAGATACCTTTAGAATTTGGATAGAATACTACAATTGTGCACAGCTTGGAATAATATTAAAATCTTAGGATATGTAACCTTAAAACTGCTAGAGTATTTCTCCTTGCTATGCTTCTCTTGGGAAGAGGCATTTTATGTAGGAATTAATTCTGATAAGTTGAACAGGCCAAAATTAGTTGTGAAAACAATATTGACTCATGATGCTGCCTAGGAGCAATGTCTGAAGTGTGAATCCCTGCTTCTCCACTTGTTAGCTGTGTCATCTTGAACAGGTAACATTCTTTGGAGTTTGAACTTCTTTGTGTGCAAAAATAGAAACATTATCTCTTAGACTTGTTCTGAAGATCACATGTTCCTTATTTTGTATCTGGAACAAGAATAAGTAGTCATCTTCTATACCCCGCTCACTCATTTCACTGCCACTGCTTTTTAGACCATCATTTCTTGCTCAGCGTACTGTAGTAGCCTAATTGTCTCCTGGCTTCTGTTCTGGCCTCTCATATATCCTCCACGTGGCTGCTAGTTATCCTTCCTTTATGAGATCTTCATAACATAATCCCTCTCCAGCTTCCCCTGCTCATTTCCTCTACGTGCTGCACTGTATCAGCAGTGACTAGAATGTACCGTTGTATCTTATGCCTTCCTCTGACCTAACTTGTCCATCTGACAGATTCCCACTTACCTTCAAGGCTCAGTCCAAGCAAAACTGATACAGGGAACACTCATAACATGTATGCCTCCTTGGCTGCCATAACACCATGTGGTTATTTCATGCTGATATTTATCAAACTGCTTGTAATTGTTTGTAGCCGTATTTGCCCTACTAGATTGTGAGCTCTAAATCATGGATTTTGTCTCTAGTAGGAAACCAGTTTCTTTGATTTCTATCGTCATTAAATATAATGTTGAACAAATTCTGAGGGTCCAAGAGGAGATGTTTGAGGTGACTCTGTGAGATTAAGAATTCACAGTTCAGCAAGGTAAGGAAAAGAATTTAACTGATGTAATGGAAAAGTGCGTGGCGTGTTCATAGAATGACTGGAATTAAATATAAGAGATTTCCTAGTGAGGTGAGGGAGGAGATGAAGCTCCTCTTGCCATGTGAAAGAGATCAGAATTTATTCATCCTTAATTTATGGGAGGAGGAGGTATGGTCGAGGAGTCCCTAATGACTCATACATTTCTCACATTGACTGTTGGATGGAGAAATGGTTCTTAGGAGAAGCAGCAAGTTCAGAGGGGAAGATGAATATGGTTTTGGATACATTGCCCTGAGCAGTGTATCTTAAATGTGGTTTTAGCATTCAGGTGATGATGTCTAGTAGGTACACAGGCAGGAATAATTTTAGAGCTTAGAGCTAGAAACAGGGAACTAGGAGTTATTTAGATGAAAGCTGACATAGGTGTATGGATGGGAACTTACAGAGGGAATATGAAAGGGGAGAATGAAACCAGGGAAACAATGCTAGGGAATATTAAGAAATATTAAGGAATTGGCAGAAGACGAGCCTGGAAAGCAGAGTAGTAAATCGGGAACTGGGGAAAAACAGGAGGTAGTGATGAAGTAGTGTTAATGAATTCAAGAGGGAGTAGTCATCATCAAAGGTGATAGAAATATTGAAATTGAGATTAGCTGGGATATCCATTGTCAGTCCAGGAAATTATGGAAACAACCTAGTGCTTAATTATGAGAATCATTGACTATATTAATCTTTGGTTGAAGGAAGCAGCAGCAGCAGACAGAATAATTCTGAAACCCTTCAGGCAAAGAAATTTAGAAACTTTTATACTCTACCATTGAACACAGTTTCATATAACAATTAGCAAGCTATGGAGATTGACAGCAACATACCATAAGAGAATATGAGGCACTGCTTTGAAGTTGTCATTAAAGGCTTTAGTCTTATAATCAAATGCTTTTTCTCCGGTATTTTGTTTGTGATTATAAATTTTGCCCTGTCATTTTAGAACATTTTTTCATGACTGCTTTTGTTCTCTTAAAAGTTTCTAATTTCACAAAGATGATTCTTTTGTTAGAGTCCTGAGTGGACCATTTAGGTTCTGTAATGATAAGGATTCTAATTTTATTGGGCAGTATCAAGTGTGTAAGTTGTTAATACTTGCTCTGTTGGGTTTTGCATTAACAAGGAACTCCTTCATTAGATCTCTGTAATCTCCCTGTGACCAAGGATAATAGAAATAGTGGCACAGTTTCATTTCCTTGGCCACGTAATTGTCTCAGAGGGGTTGACACATTGACAGCATTCAGGATGCTGCTGCATGTGTTTATCCTTGACTGCAAGTGACCTTAAAGTTTAAAAAAGAGAATCTAATTCAAAACAGAAAATGGCAGAGAGCCTGGGAGTAAACGCATAGGTCAACTGGAACCACTGGGATAGGCTTGTAAAGAAGTGAATAGATGTCCATTAAAAATGTCACTTCATCTGATTTTTATTTGAATCTAGCAATTTTAATGGGAAGATACTTTCGTGTTCACAATTTTTGTTTGAGTTTTTACCTTTTAAAAAAATTTTCCTGGAATTTAAACATTCCTAACCCATATTTTATATAATTGCTTCATTGCTTCCTCTTATCAATCAAAATATAAAATCCACTGAACTTGGAAAATGTTACTTCCCTAGAGCAATTTAAAAAATTTAGTTGTTTTTTTTTTTTTTTGTTTTTTGAGATGAGGTCTTGCTCTGTTGCCCAGGCAAGAGTGCAGTGATGTCATCATAGCTCACTGAGACCTCAAACTCCTGGACTCAAGGGATCCTCCTGCCTCAGCCTCCTCAGTAGCTCTGGGACTATAGGCGTGTGCCACCAAGCCTGGCATATTTTTCTGTTTTTTGTAAAGACAGGGTCTCACTATGTTGCCCATGCTGGTTTTGAATTCCTGGCCTCAACGATCCTCCTGCCTCAGCCTCCCAAAGTGCTAGGATTACAGGCATGAGCCACCACGCCTGGCCCAATTGTTACCAGGATTCTCTTTAATATATGGATGTCATTTAAGGAATTAGCCTTTTTGTGGACATAGAGCTTTGTTGTAAAGAAGGCTGGTGACTTCTTTGATGAAATGGGATAGGCTCCTTTATATAATTTACTATTCACTGTCTATAGCAATTGTTCTCACCCAGCACAATATCATGTATTTAGATAAAAAGAAATAATTAATTATCTTAGTATGGTATAAGTGCAAAGTTACACACACAATTTCAAAGAGTAGAAATCCAAACCTCTTTCATGATAAGACAATCCACAAATGACGAAAAGAACTTCCTCAACCCAATAAAGAGCATTTAGTGAAACCCCACAGCTAATATCATACTTAATGGTGAAGGCTGGGTACTTCTTCCCAATAAGATCAGGATAAAGACAAGGATGTCTGCTGTCATCACTTCTATTCAACATTGTATTGGATGCTCCAGTCAGGTTACTAAGTCAAGAAAAAGAAATAAAAGGTATCCGGATTGGAAGAAAAGGAGTAAAACTATTTGCAGAAGACATGATCTTGTATGTAGAAAATACTAAAGGAATCCACTAAAAATTGTTAGAACTAATAACAAGGAAAAAAGATCAATATACAAAAAACCAATTGTATTTCTATTCACTCACAATGAACAATCAGAAAATGAAATTAAGGGAACAATTTAAGTCACAATAGCATCAAAAGAATAAACTTAGGAATAAATTTAATGAAAGAAGTGTAAAACTTATATTCTGAAAATTACAAAACGTTAAAGAAGATGTAAATAAATGAAAAAAATCATATGTTCATGAATCAGAAGATTTAACACTGTTAATATGGCAATCCTCCCCAAACTGATACACAGATTCAATGCAAAATTCCAGCTGGCTTCTTTGTAGGAATTGACAAGCTGATTCTAAACATTTATGAAATTTCAAAGAATCCAGAATATCTAAAATAATCCTGAAAAAGAATGAAAGAGGCAGACTCACAGTCCCTGATTTCAAAACTGATTACAAAGTAACAGCAATCGAGACAGTGTGATCGGGTAAGACTTTTATAAGAAAACACAGAGGTAAAGCTTCATGACCTTGGATTTGGCAAAGGAATGTTAGATATGACCAAAAGCATGAGAAAAGAAAAAGTAGATAAATTGAAATTGCATAAAAATTGAAACCTTTTGAGCTTCAAGAGATACAATCAAGAAAGTGAAAAGACAACTCACAGAATGAGAGAAAATATGTGCAAATCATATCTCTGTAAAGGGACTGGTATCTAGAATATTTAAAGAACTCTTAAAACTCAATAAAGACAACCCAGTTTTAAAAATGGGCAAAGGATCGGAATTGAAAATATGCTAGACAGCATTCGTCATCAGAAAAATGCAAATCAAAACCACAATGAGATATACTTCATATCCTCACGGGATAGCTGGAATCAAAAAGTCACATAACAGCAAGTGTTGACAAGGATGTGGAGAAATTGGAACCCTCATACACTGCTAGTGGGAATGTAAAATGGTGCAGCCACTTTGGAAGACAGTCTGACAGTTCCTTACATGGTGAAACACAGAGTTACACTATGGCCCAGCAGTTCCATTTCTAGTTATATGCCCAAGAGAGATAAAAATGTGTCCACACAAAAACTTATACCTGAATGTTTATAGCAGCATTATTCATAATAGCCAAAAGGTGGAAACAACCCAAATGTTCATCAATGGACAAATGAATAAACAAAATGTGGTCCATACATACAATGAAATATTATTCAGCCATAAAAAGGAATGAAGTACGGATACATACAACAGCATGGATGAGCCATGAAAACATTATGCTAAGCCAGCCACAAAAGACCATGTGCTCATGTGAAAGTCCAGAATGTGGAAATCTATTCAAATACAAAATAGATCACTAGTTGCTTAGGACTGCGGGGGAATGGGTACGGGATAATGGGTGACAGCTAAAAGGTATAGGGTTTCTTTTTGAGGTGATGAAAATGTTTTAAAATTTACTGTGGTGATCATTGCATGTATCTGTGAATTACTAAATACTATTGAACTGTACACTTTAAATGGGTGAACTGTAGGGTATGTGAATTATATCTCAATAAAGCTATTAAAAACAAAAACTATACAAATATATGATATGATTAATGTCATAGTAAACTAGAGAGAGAAATATTATATCTTAATGTAACAGGCAGTTTGAAGGAGACAGTTTGCAATGTTACCTGAGTTAAAAACCAAAAACTACTTTACAAATGTTCACTTGTACACTCAATTAAAAATTTTACATACTTGAGTTTTTTAAATAAGGCAAATGTAAGAAATTTTTATCTGTATTTAATCTTTGTTGAATGAACATTACATGAATGGATGACCAACTAATTGGAGTTTACTTCTGTGATCACACACACACCCCCACAGGGATAAAAGGCATGTATAAACCAAAATCAGAAATTCCACTGTGTTTAATTTGCTTTACTATTATATGACTCGAATTTTTCATTAAAAAAATTTCAGTTAAATGAATATCTTTAAATTTTATATAGATTCTGTAAAGAATAATTTAGCTAAAGAAAGGAGGTTAGGGCATTTTCTGGCTGTTTTTCCCCCCGTCTTTTTAAGGACTACTAAGCTAGCTTGTTATCAGTTAACATTACAGTATTTTGTTCTTTATATTTTGGCTCAGAGACTCTGAAGCCACTTAAAGTTGTCATCTATTTTAAGATGCAATTTCTCCCCCTCTTTTAATATCTTTAAAATTGGGATACATCTTTTAATTTTTTGTGGCCACAGTTGAATCAACGGGGTTGTTTCTTTAGTTATTCATAAAACGGGTTTCTTGCAGTCTATAGAATCTCATAATCAATGAAATACGGGAGATTCCTTCTCCCCTTTGCTTTTAAACGGTTTTGAAGGGGAGAAAGGTGTTATATTAGAGAAAAAATGATTAGTTTAAACACAGGGTAATTTATAATTCATTTGTATTTTTAGAAGTGTTCACATACGTAGAACATATTAATGAAAGATCAGTATTTATATTAATAATTCTCAAAACTTTTATATGCCAAATGAATATTTTACTCTTCCTTTGGAGAATACATTTACAGATAGAAAATTACCTTAATACTTAGGGTGTGTTTGTTTGTTTTTGTTTGTTTGTTTGTTTGAGACAGGGTCTTGCTCTGTTGCCTGGGCTAAAGTGCAGTGGTGTCACCATAGCTCACTGCAACTTCAAACTGCTGGGCTCAAGGGATCTTCTTGCCTCAGCTTCACAAGTAGCTGGGACTACAAGAATGTGCCACCACGCCCAGCTAATTTTTTATTTTTTGTAGAGACGGGGTCTTGGTATTGCCTTGGCTAATAATTAGTTTTCCAAAAACTTTAACTTAATGCAGAGTCACCATTCCCCCAATAAGCTGGTCTTATCTATAAAATTATAAAGATTAGCTCATGCCTACTGGAAAAAAGATGGTCTCAGTCCTTCAAGTAAACTACCCACTAATAAATGTATAAGGAATGATGGAGTTAGAAAATCATTAACAGATGCTAAACCTAGTGAGTGAAAGTTTGATGAAAAAACAGGATATTTATACAACTCAAAATACACCTCCACAAATAGCTTGTTAATTTCACAGGAAAAATAGGCAGACTGCACCTTAACCGAGTAAAAGTAACTCTTTTTTCTCTTAATCTCTCTAATTGATCTAACTGCTTAGTTGATCTTCATTCATTATTGGTAATCACCTACTAACTCTGAAAGCCAAAAACAATACCTTGATATCACTAAACTGTGGAATTCAAAACAGCATACTCTTTGGGGTTAATAAGTAAAGAAACAAAAGTCAACAAAAAAGGAGTGGTTTATCTATGCAGTTATTACTACTTTTTTCTTACTACAATTAGGAGAAGCACATGGCTTTGACAGATGTTGAAGCACCAATGGCTTGAAATGCTACATATTTCATGCCAGATGTGAGAAAGATAGCTGATTCTCCTAAGAATGAGAGTCTTATATCTGCATGCTTAAATTTCAGAGCTGAAGTAGTTCAAACCCCTGCTGTCCTTTTTCTAAGATTTTGGGCACCAAATTGTACAAAAAAAATTGAATGATTTCAAGACAGAGCTTCGGGAATGAGAATTTGTTGACTACGTCTTTGCTTAAAGGGAGAAAAGGCAGAAAAAATGAGTCTGAGAACCTGAGCTACAGACTCATGATTTAATGCAGTTTTTTACATGATATTTTTGAAGATGACTGCAAGAATTCATTACAAATGATATTTTTTACAATTACAGATCATAACATGTGCATGTTACAACTCAACAACTAAGTCCCTTGAACATAGATCTAAATTTGTTTTCAATCTAATGGCATAAAGAAAATTATCAGTCTTGAGCTTTACCACAACAGATTCTAAATTGCTATATAACTTAAAATGAAGTGATCGAATATTTTCTAAAAACTTTTATTTTTTTATTTTTGGGCTGAGTGCAGTGGCTCACGTCTGTAATCTCAGCTCTTTGGCAGGCTTGTGGGAGGATCTTTTGGGAGGATTGCTTGAGGCCAGGAACTGGAGACCAGCCTGGACAACACAGCGAGACCCTGTCTCTACAAAAAATTAAAACATCAGCCGAGTGTTGTGGTGCACAGCTTGTAGTTCCAGCTACTCAGGAGTCTGAGGCAAGAGGATCACTCGAACCCAGCAGTTCGAGGCTGCAGTGAACTATGGTTATGCCACTGCATCCTGTCTCAAAAAAAAGAAAAAAAGTTTTTTTCAATTAGATAAATGCTTTATCTGTAGCCTGTGGTGTTTGGTCAACATTCAAAACCAGCACCGAAGCTAGACAGACAGACAGACAAATACACACACACACACACACACACATACACACACCCTTAACAAAAAAAGGTAACAGCAATGATAGTTTTTATATTAAGTAAATATATGTGGGACTGACAATTTTCTGCCTGGCAGAGATTGTCTCTTTAATGAACTTCTCGTCTTGGGATCTAGCTTGGATTAATATGGACATGTCCAATGTTCTGTTGTTGTTCCCTGGCTGCCTGAAACTGGCTACACCTTCAAAATATAGTTGTGTGTAAACTTCTTAAAGTGAAGTCCTTTCCTAATTTTTTAGAAGCTTTCACTGAATATTGGAATGATAGAATTCAAAATGATTTTTGAGATAAACCAGAACTTTCACTATGCTCACTGAACTATCTTCATATACCTTCTAGCATATTTTTGTTGATTTTTAATTTAATTCCATTTCTGTAAGAGAATATACGTTAATATTTCAATCTTTTGGAAATTTTTGAGACTTGTTTTATGTCCCAGCATAATAGCCTATCTTGATGAATGTTCCCGTGTGCACTTCAAAAGAATGTATTTTCTATACTTGTTGAGTTTATTGTTTTCATAAATATCAGTGAGATCAAGTGGGATCAAGGTGGTTGATGATGTTGCTCAGATGATCTACACCCTTACTTTATTTGTTATTCTTTCAAATTCTGAGAGTAGTGTATGACTCCAACTATGATTGCATAATACATTTGGCTTAAGCACATATACCTTATGTCTTTCTGATGAATTGATCATTTATTCATAAATATCTCTTTATATCTATGGTAATACTCAGTATCTTGAAGTTTATTTTGTTGGAAGTTAATTTGGGACTTTTTTTTTTAAGAGACAGGGTCTCTCTATGCTCCTGCCTCAGCTTCCGGAGTAGCTGGGACTACAGCTGTGCGCCACCTCGCCTGGCTTTCCATATTTTTACTTTCAATATATCTGTGTCTTTGTATTTACAATATTTCTCTTGTGGAAAGCATTTAGGTGGGTCTTTCTTTTTTAACCCAGTGTGACAATCTCTGCTTTTTAACTGGAATTATTCTATTTATATTTAGAGTAATTATTGATAGGATTTATTTATGCCTATCATTTTGCTATTTGTTTTCTAGTTGTCCCATCTGTGTTGAGTTTTTCTGTTCCTTTCTACTTGTGTCCTTAAGTGTTTATCAAAAATTGTCATAATTCCATTTAAATTTCTCTTTTTTTAGTGGTTGCTCTGTGGAATGCATTATGTATCTTTAATATTTAGATGTAGCATATTATGCTGCTTTACATAAAATATAGGAAACTTGCAACATTACAGTTATGTTTACCCTCCATAATTTGTACTAATGTCACCTTATATTATAATTTACATGTTATAAACCCCACAATATAGTATTATAATTTTTACTTATTGTCTTTTAACAGTTGTGAAAAATTATTTGCCCATTTTCTCTCTCCTTTTCTTCTTAAATTCCAATTATATGCATCCTTGTCCTTTTCTCTGTGTCTTACTGTTTCTTCTGTATTTTCTATCCTTTTACTTTTTGCATTGCAGTCTACATATTTTCTATTGACACATCTTTCACTTCTCTTATCCTTTCTGCTGGTGTTCTTATCTTCTGTTAAACATATCTATCAAGTTCTTAATTTCAATATTTATATTTTTTGTAGCTAGCATTTATATTGGATTCTTTTCAATAGAGTACAATTCCCTGATGATACTCTCCATCTTTTTACATAATTAAAAGAAATCTCCATGTCCATTTCAACATAGCGATCGTACTTATTTTAAAGTCCTTTTCTGCTAACTTTAATATCTGAATCACTTGTAGGTTTGTTTCTACTGCCTATTTTTCTTTCTTCTTTTGGATTTTGGCCATTTGGTCCTATCTCTTGGTATGCCTGATATAGTTTATTAATACTTATTTAATATCTAGTGCATGCCAGACATTGTGTATGAGAAGTTGTAAAGGCTCTGGGCAATATAGTCTTCCTACAGAGTGGGTTTACACTGCCTGCGAGGTAGACGGTGGGGCAGATTACCTTACCCAATGAGAAACTACGCTGAGTCCAGGCAGCCTAATGCATATACCGAGGCCCCTTCCCTGGAAGACTGAACTTCAATTCTTATCTCCTTGACACTCTGAGACTGATGACCACTCTGCTTTTCCGAGTTTTCTTCATTTCCTATCTCTTGTCTGACATAGCTTCATAATTTGGCAAATGTCTTGAGGAAAAAAAACAGCTATGTGTCACGATTTGTTCCCTGCTCCGCTCTTCTCACTGGAATCCTGGATCCTTAAGTCTCCAATTTTTGTCTGTCTGGTTCTGGGAGGTGGCCAAACGTGCTCTGGTTTCTTTGCTTCCCAGTAGTGGCCATTTGCCTGGAACATTTGTCTAGCTCCCATCCTTATGCAGTGAGAGAAAGTGTGTCTGCGGAATGTTAACTCACCTTTCCACAGTTCCTTCCCTCTGTGAAATTAGCTCCTCTGGTCTTGGTGGCCTCAAGAGCTCTCCAAGTGGATGCCATTACATTTTATCTAGTTTTCTTGTTATCTGCATTGGAGTGTTGGCTTGCCAGAAATGACTTTTTCATAGCTGGATAAAGCAGTCTAAATATAGCTATTACAAAGTTTGTGTGGGGTGTGTGAAGATTCAATTACCTGGAGTCCTTGTGAGTCTGTTTCTATGGATTGTTGTTTCTTTTCATTTTTATTCATGTTTTTGTCCTTGTTAATTGTCTTTTAAATAACTACTTGGGTATAAATTACACAATTAACTAATTAAATTTAATATACAATTGGATATGTTTTAGACTCTCTATATGCCTTGTGAAACCATGATGTCAATGAAGAGAATGAACTATCCACCACACCCAGTATCTCCCTGTGCCCAACAGAATCCTTGCTACTCTCCCTCTCAGCCACCCACAGATCAGCTTTCTGTCACTATGGAGTAGTTTTCATTGTTTAGAATTTTATATAAATGAAATTATACAGTATGAACTCCTTTATTCTGACATCTTTTATTCAACCTAATTATTATTATTATCATTTTTTGAGACAGAGTCTCACTTTGTTGCCCAGGCTAGAGTGCCATGGTGTCAGCCTAGCTCACAGCAACCTCAAACTCCTGGGCTCAAGCAATCCTTCTGCTTCAGCCTCCCAAGTAGCTGGGACTACAGGCATGTGCCAGCATGCTTGGCTAATTTTTTTCTATATGTATTTTTAGCTGTCCAGATCATTTCTTTCTATTTCTTTTTTAGTAGAGACGGGGTCTTGCTCTTGCTCAGGCTGGTCTCGAACTCCTGACCTTGAGCGATTCTCCTGCCTCGGCCTCCCAGAGTGCTAGGATTACAGGCGTGAGCCACCCCGCCCGACCTCTTTATTTATATTTGAGCTTCTGATCTATATTATACTTTCTTTTAATCTGAGGAACTTCTTTTAACATTTCTTGAAAGGCAGGTCTACTGGCAACAAATTCCCTCAGATTTTGTTTGTCTGAGGATGTCTTCATTTACCCTTCACTTTTGAAGGATAATTTCACAGGGTATAGAATTTTAGGTTGGTGTTTTTTTTCTCTCAACATTTCAAATATTCCACTTCACTGTCTTTGTGCTTGCATGGTTTCTGAAGAGAAGTCAAATGTAATTCTTATCTTTGCTCTTCTGTAAGGTAAGGTATGTTTTTCCCCCTCTGATTTCTTTCAAGATATTTTTCTTTATCTTTGATTTTCTGATGCTTGAATGTATTATGCTAAACGTACTTTGGGGGGCATTTATCCTGCCAAATCCATCCCAATTCTCTGATCCTCACAGCAAGGAGATGGCAACTTCTTTTAGGCAAAATAATTTACAGTTCTTAAAATTAGAATACAGTTCTTACTAGGTAATACAGGTAGTTTTCAAAGAGTCTGAGTGTACAGAGAAAAGCAATTTCCTTATCTCCACGTCACTGCACCCATTCCCTAGTCTCCAGGTCTGCCCCACAGGGAACCACTACTTCCTGTTTCTCATGATCCTTCTGGAGATTATTGTCTACCTACTTGTTTATTATAATGTCTTTTAGGGTATGTCCTGTTTATTCTTTATAGCACTGTATATATATGTGTGTGTGTGTGTGTGTGTGTGTGTAATTTTCCATTTGTTTTGGGTTTTGTTGACTTTAAATATATATTTAATCATTTGCTTAAATATATATTAAATTCAACAACATAATTTATATTTACATTTATTTTTATATATTCATTTAATATGTATTTAAATTCAACAAAAACCCAAAACAAATCAATAAAGCCCCCTTGATTTTGAGGTAGTGATTAGATGTCTCTTTTCTTGACTCCTTTCCTGTTTACCAGAACCAAGTGAGCAAACTCGGTTGGAATTCTGCCGTCATTGCGAGGGTGAGGATGTATTTTCGTTTTACAGGGGCACTGTAGGTAGACAGCCGCACTGCTGATACCGAACGCGGCTCGCGTCAGAGCCTCGGTCTGCCAGTGTGTCGCGCTGGCACGACCCGCCCCACGTGCCTGGGAAGCTCGTGCTGAGCAGGGATTAGGATGCCAGCATCTGATGCACAGGGCTGCTTCCTGCTCCCCCTTGGAGTCCTGACAAGAAATGACCTTGTTCAACCCTGCTGAGCTTCCTAGATTTACTGGGCTTATAGCAACACATGGGAAGGAGATTATGTTTATTTTTAAAACATAAAAAAAAAAAAAAGCAACCTTCCTAAGGCCTTTGTGGTGTCTGTGTGCAACAACACAAATACACACACACACAGGCAATGTATGTATAATCACTTCTAATTAACTTCAGCTCTTCCTGCAAAACTAAGTGTGAAGTCTTAAAGACTTGTCAGCTTCTCTGCCTGTGAAATTTATCTACTTCTAATTGTGAATAACAATACATGCAAGGTTAACTATAAATGACTGAGATTTCACGGGAATCGAAAGTTTTGAAACCACATTTGAAGATGAATACATTTATGCAAAACACTTTTGTAGTATGCTTCCAGATCAAAATATAGTTATTTATGCCTATCCAAAATGTTATTTTTTTCTAAAGGCCGGTGGTGTTTCTTTCTGACATCTGTGAAAAAAATAGATATAATTGATTTCAAAATAAGCCCAGATTTAAAAAGTATAAAGCAACAAAGCCACCTAAAATAAAGAGGAATATATAATTATAATGGGTTGAAAATGAATTCAGTTTACAATTTTACAAAATAAAATATTCAAAGAGCAAATATCCAATAGGATTAAGATTCCCCCCCCCCCCCACCGTCAATAGCTTTTAGTGCGCTGGAAGCTCTTCCAGATTTCACCACTAGATGTCATGAAGAGCCCAGTTAAATACAGCAGGCAGTCTTGGGTATAGTCTAGCACAGAAACTTTTAAAGTTTTTCCAGATTTTGTAGTTAATTTGGATTGGAAGCTATTTCCTTTGGGGTTTTGTGTCAAAATATTCATTATGGACCAATTTTAAGTACTATATTAGAAACTCTCAGAAAATGTGATCAATTATTAGATGCTGGGAATTGAACCTATTATGCATGGGAGTATCTACCGGGAGAGTATCATATGCTGAGTGCAGTATCAGAATTGTGCTAACGTCTGCTCTGCAAACTTTAGCTTAGGATACCCCAGCTTTCCTTTCCTTTTGAAGCAGGTATGGGATTGTGAAATGTGCAATCGCTTAATAGGATTTTTCACACAACTAGACCAGCGAAAGGCACGATAAAGCAGACGACTTTGATGATCGGATGAGAATGTTTGAATTTAGACTTTGAGATCCATTAATCCAAGTAATTGTGGGAGACTAGAAGTGATAGAGTGGAGTTTAGAGGGATAGAATTTGATTTCATTAAATCAAAAAGAACCTCCTAAAAATAAAACTGTCCATTATTTAGCACAGTACTTTATGAAGCACCAACGTCTTTGTTACTGGAAAGGTTCAAACACCAAGAGTGGCCCTCAGTGGGGGAAATATCCGACAGAGAGTCTCCATTTGGGGTATAAACTTGGACTAAGCCACCTCCAAGATTCTCAGCTCCGTGATTGTACGTTCTGACGACGATCATATAACAACCGAGAAGGCAGCAAGAATTGAGAATGTGTGCTTAGGTAAATACAAATGAAACATTTGAGTTTACTTAAACCAAGGGAGATAAGGTTCTTAAAGAAGCCACACAGGGGAATTGTGATGGTTGTGCTGTTTTGTGGGACTCTGCCTGGGAAAAACTGGTAAGACGGGACCATGGGACTTTGGTGCTTCTAGCCTCTGGTTCCCGGATGCTCCCCATTCCAGGGGCACAGCTCTTCGCTCCCGAGGGCACATGTTCTACTTGGCCTCCTCTTCTAATCAAAAGTTGATCTCAACTCAATCCTTCAAAAGTAAATCTGAGAGCAACTTAGGTGACAATCTTCCCAATGTGTTGCATTTTATTAGGGAACAAAGCTGTAAGGCTAAAGGAATGAAACTCAGGCTGGGAATGGAAGGTCTCAGCTGGCCTGGAGGGATGTGGGCCCTTGTTTGACCTCCTAACAGTTGCTTTTTCTGCCAAGACGATAAGCCCCAGAGTATGGCTGGCTCTTGAAGTAAATCACGTGAGCTCCAGAGATTGATAAAAACACAACAAAGTATTTCCATATACTTTTTGCTCTAAGAAAAAGGACTGCCGCTGAGATATGACTTAAGGACTCCCAAGACCTTGAGTTGTAGTGTCTGACCCTAATATATATATATCAGTGGGTGTGGCCTGATAAAATCTATCCAAATATGTTCAGCAAATGCCAGGGTTTAGAACACCTTTCTAAACTCAGAGTTTGGTAAAATACCATATAGTTAGCCTGTAAGATGGATTTATTATTTCCTTCCAATACCAACGGTGAAAAGATTGATTACATTTTCTAGGTGTGCAAAAGAGTTAAGTGCTGGGCTGTTTACCTGGATTCCTGACCAGATGTTAAATGATTTAATTTCTCCTCTATTCTCCATGGACAAAAACCATTCACACTGTCATAGGTGCTTAGAGACGGGGTGATCATTCCACAGATGAGAAAACTGAGTCCCAGAGTGACTTTTTCGGGCTGGCAGCTCACTGTCCATCCGGCACCCTGTCTCCTTCCCCGAGGGTGTGCGCCTGAAGCATTGAGAAATGTCTGTGCGAGGCCCTGCACGCATCTTCCCCTGCCCCTCCAGGGAATCAAGAACGCAGATGCCTGGTGAGAGTGGAATATGATCTGTTGCCATCTTCTCCTGCCATAATTCTTATTATTTTACTATCAAGGACTGAATGTATTAACTGTCCCCTACAGTGTTTTGAAAGATTAGATCTACTAAACAAGTCCCGTTTGTTACGTATTCATTCATTTCCCTAGTGAAAAAACTTGTAGATGGGTATTGCTATCAACCCCAACCTTCTGATCAATACAGAAAGCCAGTATTTATTTCAGCCTGGAGTTGATGCTGGCACAGCCCAAAGCGAAGCGCCATAATGTTTTAGCCTGAGCAGGCTTCCAGATGATTTGCTTTAAGAGTATTGAAATGTAGGAGGCAGCTGAGGACTTCCAAAGGTCTGGAAGCTCAGCTTGGCTTCCAGGCCACTCACTGGCCCAAAGGATACTCATAAGATTCCTTGGCCTTGACTTCATTAACACCCTGTCTGAGTTATCCGTGGTTCATCATGGAATAGGAGCGAGGCAAGGGTACAGCTCACCATCATCCAGCACCTGGGTTAGTGCATTGGCCTTTTCACCGTCTCCCTGCTCCCACCCTGCCCTGCCCCACCCCGTGGAGTCTATGCTCAAGGGAGCAGCTGTTAAAGTCATTTAACACTCCACGCTCCAAGCCCTGCGGTGGCTCTGCAGTTTACCCAAGGTGAAAGCAAAGTTCTTACAATGATTCCACAAGGCCCCACCTGATCTGGCTCTCGGCCCCACCCCCTACTCCTCCGACTTTGTCTCCTGTTCCTTTCTTCAACTCACTCGGCTCACCCAGCTAGCTAGTCACCTTTGGCTGACCTGCCGTTTCTCCATCCGTCCAGGTTCATTGCCGACCCTGGGCCTTTGAGCTTGCTTGTTGTCGCTCCCAGACAGCTCAAAGCCTCGCTCCCTCTCCTGCCACAGTCTTGACTCAGTGTCACCTCCTCCCTGCCATCTTCCTAGCCACACCATCTAAAATTGCAGCACCCCTCTCCCCACCACGAGCTCAACCAACACCAACACCAATTCCCTCCCAATGGAAAGGGAGGCACTTTCTACCCCTCTTCTCTGCCCCCATCAGTATCTAAGAACCCAAATATTTTGCCTATTTGTTTATTGTCTGTCTTTCCCAGTAGAATGTGGACATGAGGATAGAAATTATCATCTCTTTTGTTTACTGCTGTTTTTAGTGCCTAAAAGAGTGCTTGGTGCATAGTGAGTACTCAATAAATATATATTGAGGGAATAAATGAATGAATGGCAGCTAGTTTAGTATGTTCCATACAGCATTAGGGTATGATGTTAACGGTTTCCAGGCAAAGTAATGAAATGCTGCAATAAGCTCTAGGTGCAACATTTTGGGGGAAATCACACAAAACCATGGGTGAGAAGAACTGGGTTGTTATCCAGGCTCTGATAAAGTCTCATGTTGTGACCTCAGGCAAGTTATAAAACCTCTCTGTGCCTTATTGTTCTTACTTTGTGGGTTGGTCTTCTCTCACCAGGTTTGGTAAGAAAGAAAGGGGAGGAGGCACATGAACACCTTGAAAACTCAGGCAGCCCATTCAACGGTAAGAGGTTATTCTTCCTTTAAAAATTAAATGTGTGTTCAAAATGGAAAGTCTGGAGAAAGTCAGACCCACGCTGGATACCCACAGCAGTGGCTGGAGCGGTAAAATATTCTTTGTCCAAAGCAAATGAGGCCAAGTGATGAGAAGGATTGTATCGTGTTGTAATAATGGCAACAGCTACTGCTTCTTCTCTGTTCTGTTATGAGCTACAAACTGTGGGTTTTAGCCAGGTTCTTTAATCCTCACTACACTGAGGTGGGTATTCGGATCTCTATATTATGGGTCAAAGTACCGAGGCTTACAGAAGTTAAGGGGTTCTGTCAAGTTCACTTATGTGGTGCTTGGGATGTCAAACCTATCCCCTACCCACCCTGTGACGCTGTTTTCCATTTGTTCTCAGCCAAGTAAAAGAGAAGAATTCTGAATCAGAATTCTAACACAAAATCTTGAATTTTTATAAGAGTAAACTCTCATTTTCTCCCTTATAATAGCATCTCACAATGTAGTACATAACCAAATCTCGCACCATTCTCCAATCTTTGCATTTGTGTTAATTTTGTTTCTTTAAACAGCTTTGAATTTCTTGTAGTACCTAACATAGTCTTGAGGCGTGCAGTGCTCCTCAATTCATCATTTGGCTAAATGGGTTCAGTTTCCTGAATGCTATTAAACCACTGCATGGCCATTTCTGGGAGGCTAGAATTTTTAAGTCTTCGTAATTCCCACCTCTCCCAACTCCCACCTCTCTAAAAAGAAATGAATATTATATTAGGGAAGCAGGCGAGGAAGAGAAGTTTTCATTTAAGGATTTTTAAAAGAATGAATTGGTGGTGGCAATTTTGACTCTTATTTCTATATCAGGAAACTTAAACATTTTAACCCCAAATGCATTAATGTCTCATTTTTGCATGCTTTCCATCTTAGAAAAGGGAAGTTATTCATTTTCCAAAATAGGAACAATATATAAAAAAGGAATTAATCTAATTTTCCATCCAATTTTTATAGTTCTGGGACATTCATGGTCTGAGGCACCTAAAATGCACCAGAGTTCTGGAAACAGAGAAGCCAATGTTTATAGAAGTGATCTGTTGTCTTTCCTTCTCCAGGGTTGCATTGGGAAACCACCACAGACTATTCTAATCTCAATTACTGCTTAACCTAAAGGCCTTTTAACTGACTTCGCAAATGATTGCCCACAACTTGGCACTGAGAAGCCTGAAACCACAGTGGCAGTAGCTAGAATAAAAGAGGAAAACAAAATGTTGTAAACTAAAATAAAATCTTAAGCACCCCCCAACTGACTGAATGAACCCCTCTTGGCCAAGGGAATACCCTAAAACTGAGTTACTGGCCTCGAGAAGGGAGGTCAGACATGCCTCATCATGCCCTCCCCCTTTGTGTAGGTATCCCTTGTAACTGTTAACAGGCCTGAGGCTATGCAAGACAAACCTGCAGGTCCTCAATTTACACAACAAATCACTTGAGTCTGGGTATAAGGCCAGTGGCTTGTTTCTGATTAATAGACTCCCTTACCTTACTTAAACCATCCCAAGCCTTTAGACACAGCTTCATTTCTTTAACCAAATTGCAAATCAAAGAGTCTTTAAACCCACCGATAACCTATAAGCCCTCCTGCTTTGAGATGTCCCACCTTTTCAGGCCAAACCAATGTACGCCTTCCATGTATTGATTTATGCATTTACATGTAATTCCTGTCTCCCTGAAACATATAAAACCAAACTGCAACCCAACCACAGCGAGTCTACTTGCTCAAGGATTCTCAGGTGTGCTCTGGGCCATGGTCTTCAAATTTGGCTCAGGCTAAACCCCTTTAAATTATTTTATAGAGTTTGGCTTCTTTTCTGTTGACAAGATGGCACCCAACATGGGGCTCAGAGAAGACTCAGGACCCCTGAAGGAGACTGAACACACCACCAGGTACCAGCATGACTACTTTGGGCCCCCCAACTCCCAGCTTCTCCTTGGGTGGAACTGGTAAGTCTTCCTGAGCTCCAGACCTCCATTCTTGGTTGATGTTCCTTGGTTTATTCTGAACTGTTGGTTCTTTTCCTGGGAATGTGTTGTTTGGGATCCTAATTTTGACTTGGAGGTGCATTCTAATGGGTCTTCTCCATTGCCTCTTCCTCCCAAAATTAATTTCAATTGGCTTTTCTGTGCATTTGCAAAAGAGGAAACTGAACTGGCTTGTTTGTAGATAAATGAGAGACTGAGCTCCTCAGGTCTGAAGAGAAAGGGCATTTTACTCCTCCCAGCTGAAAGGCACCCCTGAGTGACCAGCGGGCCAAGTGGGAGTAGCCTGGGGCAATTTCCCGTGGCTTGAGTGGCCCTATAGGGACACCCCCCACACACAAAATTAACTAAAAGAACGCTTGTCCAGGAAACTCATATAAGAGCTGGTCACTCAGCGTTTTGAACTCTCTCTGAGGTAGTAGACCCCCAAATCGAGAAACTGAGACATGTAAGAGGGTGGGAATGACTCATTGCTGACACTGGAGTCCCACCCACAATCTGCACACTCTGATCCACTACACTAAACCCTCGACTACAGTTCAGTTGCTTCTTTAAAGAAGAATGGGAAACAAATCCTTTAAAAATGAGCATAAGTTTTTACTGAAGAGCAAATTACATCATGGCAAATTCAGAGCTCAAATGGCCAACCTACCACTATAGAGTTAAAATGTTAAAACTCTCAAGCTCTCTATCCCTCTTTTCTGCTTACTCTACACCTGCTAACTTTTTCTACTGATGTTGAGATAAACTCCTTGTTTATGGTATCTCCAACTGAAGACTACCTAGAGATCTTGCAGCCAGTTCTAGCTAATTCCTGTCTCCGTGAAATGTATAAAATCAAACTGTAATTCAACCACAGCGAGTCCACTTGCTTAAGGATTCTTGGACGTGGCTCTGGGCCATGGTCCTCAAATTTGGCTCAGAATAAACCTCTTTAAATTATTTTACACAGTTTGGGTTCTTTTCCTTTGACAATGAGGTGAAGATGTTTATATTCATTCAAAAGTCTACATGTATATTTAAATACAAGTTATAGCCAAGCCTGACTTCCACGTTCCTTAAGAATTTTTCTGTTAAAGAGAGACGAGCTGAGAGAAGCTATGTTCTTCCAAATCTGAAAAACCTATGGCGTGTTCTCCAACTCCATGGAGACAAAAAAATAATTTGGTTGTATTCTATACCAAGGACATACTCTAGAAAGTATAGCTCACATTTCATCTTCGTTTTTTTCACTGTAACACAATGGAAACAATATGCTCTTTATTTTTTTACAAGTGGAGATGTAAGAGGCAATTTGTGTATTTATTGACTCTCAGTTTCTCTCTGTCTCTCATACCCCCTTATAATATGGATGCAGAGCAACATCACTAACATGCATGTTGAAGACCAGGTGGATTTTAGTAACTATTTTCTCTATTTAGGTTTTGTGGGTACATAAGTTGACTCAAATATTTTCTATGTGGTAACTGGTTACAATTTGTATACATTTTCAAAAGTTCGGGTTTTTAGATTGTCAGTGTTGTACCATTCCCTTAAACAACATCTGCGATATCTAACAGAAAAATAAAATCACTAGCATGCTAGGCAGATTGGAAGAAAAAAGCAAGAGACATTTCCTATTGACTCTAATTAAAGAAATTTTGCAAATCATTGCTCACACCTTGCCTTGTATACTGTGCAGTCCGCACTGGCTTTTAATTTGCTTTCTAGTGTAGTTCAAGGTGTGGATATTGATCTTTAAACCCCTGATGGTTGGTCCCTGGGTACTGAGTGACATCTCTTTGTGTACCATTGTGACAGCTGAGGTCTATTAGAGTGCTGGCTAACAATCCTCAAATCCAAACACTCTGAAAAGGTGTCCTTGATAAAGTGCCCCCAACTCAGGAGTCTCCTTTTCTGGTTGGCCTGGGCCAGAAAGAATTGCAAAGCAAGGCCACTTAGCCCAAATCTCCGTCCTGCGCACTCAGTGTCTCTTATGGTCATTTTACCTTCCGAGGTTGGGGCACTACAACTTTCTTTAAAAGTTTCATTTATTTGATTCTGGGCATCATGAATAGCTCTTGTTGGGACTTTCTGCCTGTGCCCATGGATCCTGTAGTGTTGAAATCAGTGGCATTCCCCAGGAGGTTGTTAAATATGCAAATTCCTGGACTCCACCCCACACCTACTGAATCAGAAACTCTGGGGTGGGGCCCGCCGTCTGTTTTAACGAGACCTCCAGGTGACGCCAATACACGTTAAAGTTTAGGAGCCCCTGGCATGTGGGATGATTTCAGGGACTACAGGATGCCCCATACCCGGCCCGGTTCAAATCTCCCTCCACCTGTTACACCGGAAGTCTCCTCGGAGCAACGTCTCACAGTTTCAAGCTTTGGTCTTGGAATCCTCCAATGCCTAGGAGCACTATAAGCTGTCATCAGTTATTTATAGCTTAAAATGAACAGTTTCATATTTTTCTGGTTTTACTAGAAAAAGTGACCCAAGATGCAGACTTTCTCGTGGGGAGGGTTCTCTCCAGCTTGTGGGATGGAAGTGGTACAACCAGGAAGGAGCTGGGCACCAAGGAAAACTTCCTACTTCCTTTGGGTTAGGATTTTCCTTAGAGTGAACTTTCTGTCTTGGTCATCTGAGACAATTTGTAGAGGAATGTCATGGCTAAAAACTCCTGGACAAATAGCAAAAATATCAAAGGGTCCAACACATTAACCAAGGAGATGTCTTTGCTTAGCGTTGAGAAAGTGCAGATCAGTTGGTGTATCCCCAAAATGTTATTAGGGAGGAAAAGAAGCTAACATGGGAAATTGAATGGGACATATGTAAGGGGGAATTTTGTTTGTCCAGAGGTTTCCTAAGGATTCTTCAAAGGCTTTCTTTATCTCTACAATAGGAAAAGAAAGAAAAGGTTATAATCAAATTTCAACCACTGCCACTATAGCTTGCATCGACTGGGGAGACAGAGAATTTATATTTTCCTCGTGGTGGAGCTGAGCAATTGCCTTAGAAGCAGCTGGCTTGCCTGGTGGGCTGAGCCTGGCACTCAGAGACGCGGAACCTGGCATTCTTAATCCGAACTCCACCAGCAGTTCAGCTAAGCCCTGGGCTTGTCTCTTAACCTCTCTGTGGCTGTTCCTTCCCTGTAAACCAGGAACAAAAACATTCACCTGCCCCTCAGGGGAACTCTGGGGGACTGACTGGCAGATGACAGGACTGCCCTTTATGTCTTCACCATGCCACATAGAAGCTGTTTTGCTTGTTGGGGCGCTCTTTGTTTGGTTTCTCACAGAGCAACCTTTAATGGAGCTCGAGAAAATCAATTCCGTTTGTAAACTCTATCAAGTAATCTCATGGAACTTGAAGCTCTAACTTCTGAAACTGAAGTTGCACAATAGGAAATTGCCAAATGTGGATATTGGAGGAATTTTAACATGCTGAACGCGGCCTTGCGTTGGATAATAATGGTATTGAGGAATGTGCAGCTGTTTGTATCAGAGTGAGTAGTCCCCGTCCTTGGAGAGTGGGGAATGGCAGGAACTGCCTCTAACTATTGTAATCTACAAGATTATGCCATTAATCATATTTGTCTCTGGGAGTACCTTAGTTCTAACTCTAAGTGTTGTTTTTCCCTTGATGCATCACATGCAAGAAAGCTTCTAATTGAAAACATTACAGGGACAAATTTCAAAATGTTCCTAAATACAAATTGAGCTTTAACTGCCAGTAAAAGAAAAATAAACTGCACATCAAAACCTGGTCTGATCAGGTTTAAAAAAATTTTTTTTTCTGTTTCTTTGTATTTTTTTTTAACCCATAAAATTTTATCATTTGTCATGATCTGGAACACTCCGATTTTTTCCTTAGGTGGTTTTAATGCCTGCTTCCTTAACCAGATGGCTAAGAGTTCCAGGCCTGTGGGCTAGTGGGAGAGTGACTTATCTCTTCTCTCCTTTCCACCCAGAATCAAACAAGACCTGGGAGATGCAGATTTTAGTATGGCGACAAAAATAAAAAGCACATTTTAAAAATGAGACTCAGATGCGTAAGGTTCAGATGATAGACTTTTATTAATGACATAATATCGGCAGGCATTAGCCCAGTTGCAGTGTGTTTCAAGGCCCGGGCAGCTTCCTCTTCAGCAGCTGGTGTGACTTTTCCTGCTGTTTCTGGAGCTTTCTCCTACTGAGAAGCTTACAAATTTTAGGGTATATGTGTTTCATCTCAATAGCTATATGAGAATATGCTACTATACAGATCCCAGGAATAAAAAAATATGCTCTGTGCTTCTGCATGTATCTCTGTAATGAGTATATGAGCTGGATATGTTCATATACACCACATGTAGCATTCACACAATAGTTTTTAACATATGTCAGAGCTAAAGACAGCAAGGGAGAACAAATCATAAGTTTGTTTGTTAGCCTACACTTAAAGCTCAAACAAAGGAGATGATTTTTGTTTAACAAATTCTGCACTGATTACAAAATGAAAAGTGACCTTTAGTATATAAAAACACATTGTAATTAGTAAGAATATTTGATTTCTTGGGTCATATATTTCAAGTAGGTGTCTAGTATAACTGATACTTTCATATTGGAACTATATTAGATGAAAGTATATAGTAAAATATAAGTACATTATTTTTGGAACTGAATGATAAAACCAGAAGTAGTTGCTTCATGAGTTTTAATTCTTAAGTCTCTCTTTTTATTTTCTGAGAGACGGAGTCTCACACTGTTGCCCAGGCTGGAGTGCAATAGCGTAGCTCGTTGCAGCCTCGAACTCTTGGGCTCAAGTGATCCTCCTGCCTCAGCCTCCCTAGTAGCTGGGACTACAGGTGCACCACCAGGCCTGGCTGCTTCATGAGTCTGTTGACTGTTTTTCCTGTTATCATCATTACTGATAGTCAAGCTTCGGCCAACATTATCTCTCTACTAGTTCTGCTACTATATGTGGCAAATGTTTAATGGATTTACTCACTCACCAAATATTTATTGAGTGCCAATCATGTGCCGTGCATGGGAGCAGGTACAGCTCTCATTAAGCATCAAACGAATGTTAAAAATTTCTCTTTCTCTACCATTCTTTACTAGTTTTCCATGATTTTTTTCTATCTCTACACCCCAACACCTAAGGATTTGAAAACATTATATTGCTCTTAAAATTGAATATGTGTATACATAACATGCATCTTTGGTTTTAAAAACTACATGCATTTAAAGTTATTCCTTTAAAATGGGTCACGGCAGTGGGCCCAAGCCAGAGGGAGCTGGGCGTGAGTGCAGATTGCTGCTTACCAGCTGTGTGATCTTTGGCGTTCACTTCGTGCTCTCAAAGCTCCTGGCTTTTCAGGCTCCAAGACAGCAAGAGCCTTATAAACTGTAAAGTGCTGTAAAGTATTGTGAGGACGCTAAGCCAAATCCTGAGACAAGGGGCAGAAGCAGCCAAGGTCCTGGTACTGTCCCATGAGGCCCATTCGTCCCCCTCCACTTCCTTGTGCTACAGTCTAAAATAGAACAGCAACATCTGTGGCCCCATGTGGGGGATGTGGGACAGTCTGGTGAGGGGCTGCCAGGGAGCCGATTGGCTGCAAGAGGCACAGGTGACCACATGGTGACCAGAAGGGGAACTGAGGCTTCTCAGTCGGTGTCCCCATGAGGTCATATTGCCTGGTGTCAAGTGGATGGCCATGGGTTAGAAACTAGTGCCGGGCCCACTTTCTGGTTTCAGTCTATGAAATTCAGCTGTTTTGCTTTTAGAAGGGGAAGAAAAAGAATAATTGAATAGTGAAGGGACAGGGGAGACCCCCAGACCCCTTCCCCTGGTGAAATTTCCTCTCAGCAGGGAGGAAACGTCCCTGGCCAGCTCTTTTTTGCCCAAATAACATGCAAGGCAGTGGGCTATGCATAGAGTCAGAAAGAGAGAACAGAAATTTGTGGGCTGGTTAACTCCATTTATTGTTTTTTTGGTTTTTTTTTTTTTTTTTTTTTTTTTGAGACAGAGTCTCACTGTGTTGCCCAGTCTAGAGGGCTGTGGCATCAGCCTAGCTCACAGCAACCTCAAACTCCTGGGCTCAAGCAATCCTCCTGCCTCAGCCTCCCAAGTACCTGTGACTACAGGCATGCGCCACCATGCCCGGCTAATTTTTTTCTCTATATATTTTTAGTTGTCCATATAATTTCTTTCTATTTTTAGAAGAGATGGGGTCTCACTCTTGCTCAGGCTGGTCTCAAAATTCTGAGCTCAAATGATCCACCCGCCTTGGCCTCCCAGAATGCTAGGATTACAGGCATCAGCCACCATGTCCAGCCTCATTTATTGTTTTCAATTTCAGCTTAGCAGTCACGTCCTCCTGGAAGCCTTCCCTGAGTCCCTCCAGCCCACTGTGGCCCTTAGGACTTATTGTAACTGTCTGCTTACTTGTCTGTACCTGAAGCTAGCCTGTAAGCCCCAGGAGGGCAAGGACTGTGCCTATCTGTGACAAAGACATCCACAGCCGAGTGGCTGCAAGGTGAGGCCCACCTAGGCACACTGGGAGGACGGGGTGAGATAAATGACCGGGTCTTTGCTGAGAGGAGTCGGGACTCTCAATTTAACCCCTAAGTACTGGATATAGGTTTATGTAGAGAGTCCTTTAATTCATTTTCTATGATCAATTTCACTGCTGAGTACAATCTAGCTAGGGATGTATCCTTGTTGTGTACTTTAATGAAAGTCCAGTTTAAGAACTGTAACTGGTTATTGTTTGGAGCAGAAATGCTCAGTACTGGGCAACAGCCAACAATCGTAGCCCATTGGCTGCGTATTTCCATACGCCACGCCCTGTTCTAAGTGCCTTATGCACATTAACCAGAAAATCTTCATCAGAAGTGCATGAGGCAGGGCAGGCAATATTATTACCTTCATCTCGCAGTTAGGAAACTGAGGCAATTTGCCTAGAGTCACTCAGCTGATGTGGTAGAGCTGGGATTTGGACACAAGAGCCTGCGCTCTGAGCTACCTCTCCCAGGAGGACCCTGGGGATGTGACAGTCACTCCTGGGATGGTCAAAGAAGTTGGGAAGGGATCTGCCCTCTTCCTGCTAATTAGGCCAGCAGGCGGCAGGGTCACTGCCAAGGCTGGCGTGCTACCACTCGTCCCTCTGCCCCTCGCTTTCACCGATGGCAGCAGATTTATCTTCCAGTTGACCTTTGGGCATTTGACCACCTTCCCTCTTTCTCCAGTTTCCATTTTTGTTTCCACGATTCACCCAAGGTGCATCATAAGTGATGGAAGGCAGATTAGAAAATCCAAATTCCAGCCTTTAGCATCCCAATTTTAGTCATTTGATTTTTTTTTTTTAATTGCAGTGGTGACACATAAATAGAAAAAATGCCATTTTTTTCTTCCTTGCTGCCAAAAGCTTCCTATTAACCTCCTGTTTTTCATCTAATTGATTTTTGAAGAGGCTTCAGTGATATAAAACTTTTCTTTAGTCATCATCTCCTGTATGATTTGTGTGACTGTACTCATAGTTTTTAGAATCTGTTTTCTCTCTCTTTTTTTTTTTAAACTTAAAGATAACCGCCTTCTTGGGTTAGGCAATAATCCTAGCTCAGCAATGCATAACAAAGTGATAATCAGCTCTCTAAAAGTATTAAGCTTTTATAGTCGGCTGTGAGTCAGGAAACGTGACTGAGCTCTAGGCCTGGCCCTGCCCCACTCGGCTGGGCCAGACACTTTTTCTGCTTCCCAGTTTCCTCCCCTAGTAAGGGGGAGAGTTGGACTATTTGAATATTTAAGTTCCACAGCTCTAAACATGATCTATGAAATTGCAGGGCAGTGTTGGACCGCATCAAGCTCTTCCATTGAAAGGGAACGGAGGTTCTATTTTTCTTTCCTCCACCAGCCTCTAAACTTGATCTTCTCCTTTCCCTGATCTGTGTGTCCGAACTGAGACAACTTAGTCAATGTGTCCTTTGTGGTCATCGCCAGTAAAAGTCCCTGTGTTTTTCACTGATTCTCTGTGAGTATAATACGTTTCCCTGGCCACAAGGAGTCTATTCTTTACGTCTACAGATGGCATAGAATGTTCTGGAAGTGAAACATTAACTGTCAAAATAGTTAACAATAATACTAGTGACTGTGTATACTTTTCTGAGTGCTTTCACATACATTTTCTAGAATCTCTGCCACCAACTAACACAGAACTTTGTTCTTAGTACATGCTAGGTAAATATTCAGTAACAGTGAAATATGTAAAAGGAACCCTCTGATTTTACAGGTTAAGAAGCCCCATGGTTTCTACCCTCCTCTGCTGTTCTCTAGCTGGTGAGGAATTACTCTGGCCAGATGGGTTTGGAGGCCACTGTGCGGCGGCACACTGCCTGGCACAATGTACTTGCTCAATAAAAAGATAAAAAATGATGGGGCTGAATGGATGAATGGTCAACAAATCCACAGACCTGGAGCTAAGTGCCCGTACCTGTCAGGAGAACATCTTTAGAATTCCTACTGCAAATCAGTGCCCTCAGCTGTGCATCTGATTTCCAAACATTCTTGACTGTCAATATGTTTTCCAAGACCTGCCATTTTTCAGAATTGTTTTATATGCTGCCTTAAAAAGG
This sequence comes from Eulemur rufifrons, assembly GCF_041146395.1. Taxonomy (NCBI): domain Eukaryota; kingdom Metazoa; phylum Chordata; class Mammalia; order Primates; family Lemuridae; genus Eulemur; species Eulemur rufifrons. Next base: position 15,007,174 of record NC_090987.1, read on the forward strand.
GGGCATTAAACTAACACACGTCTAGCAAACTCCACTGATGTCAGAGGCTACGGATATTGATGTCTCGGTAACCATTTTGCAAGACAGTCTGGGCTGATACAGTCAAGAGCAGTGTAGGTAATGCAATTTTTAACTGTCTGCAATGCCTTATATATTTAGAACTTGCAACTTTTTCTTTTCTTTTCTTCTCTTTCTTTTTTTTTTTTTTTTTTTTTTTTTTTTTGAGGCAGGGTCTTGCTCTGTCACCCCAGCTAGAGAACAAGCAGTGTCATCATAGCTCACTGCAACCTTAAACTCCTGGCCTCAAGCAATCCTCCTGCCTCAGCCTCCCAAGTAGCTGAGACTATGGGTGTTCACCACCACACCCACCTCATTTTTCAAATTTTTTTTTGTAGGATGGGTCTTGCTATGTTGCTCAGTTTCAACTTCTTTTTTTTTTCCCAACTTCTTTTTTTCCCTCTTAAATGTTTTCTTACAACTGCTAACAAGAAGCAACACTGATCAACGTGGTTTTCAATTTCATTCTTCTCCCTCTTCCTGCCATGCTGAGGAGTCCAGTGGTCGAAGACACAGGCTGCAGGTGGGAAAGAGACAGAAACAAAGAGACACCCATCGTCTGCATTTCCAGCCTCAGACTGACCCTGGAATCGAAGAGCTCCTTCCCTCTTCTGACTGCTCCTTAACCCGACTCCCTTAGCAGGTTTCTGTATTCTAGTCACTGCCCTGGGCAAGTGCAAACCTTTAGTGCCTTTCAAGTGGATCCAGAAACTATTTTTGAACATTTTCTATGTTTAGCCAATGCACTCAAGCACAAAGTATGAACTATAAGAAGTTGCAAATTTTGCTTGCACCAGAGCACTGAGGTTTATTATATATAATATTGTATATATTACATGTACTGTATTTAACAAATGGGGAGAACACACATTTTATGAATACTTGTTTTAAAGGCTCCTCACTTCTGCTTGCTCACGCAATGCACCATGCTTTGCGGCTGAGTTTTCTTAGCAAGCATGCCAGCCAGCTAGCCGGCGTTCTGTTCCAGGGAAACTCAATTACACCTGCATATATCGGGCTGCCTTCCACTGTGCTCTGCCATGGACTGTGCTTCCTGTGATAGGACCGTTTGAGATTCACATGAGAAAGGAAGCATATGGCTGTCGACAAACAACCCTGCACCTTTTAATTTATCCCAACTTCACAGATGGGTAACCTGAGCTTCCGGGATGTGCCCAAGGTCATGGAGTTAGCTTTGTTCGAACCAGAAAGGGCTCTAGCTAGGGTTCTGATTTCCAATTCCTGGCTGAGTCCTTCCCTGCCTGAAAATGAAATATATTAATAACATATCTTGATGCTTTCCTCTCTGTCTTGATTGATGCTACCTACCATTTTCCTATCATGGTGAGACATAAAATACACCTATGCTACTCAGCTACTCCCAGTATACCTTAGTATTGTATGTATATTGAGATTTGTGTTTTTTCATACACTAGCTATTGTTTCTATGTATACAACACCTGTTTCAAGTAGTGGATGTGTTACCAAAGGATTGTGGGCAATCAGTTTTTTTTTTAAGTTGACTGTCTTCTCCCTGAGTTATATTTTCTGTCATCATTCTTACTTATGATTGGACTTTAATAATGTCTTCTTACTCTAGTCAAATCGATCACCTTTGTTATTATTTTTTCTAGCCATCTTCCCACTCCCAGCTTCTCTGTTAAGTAATTATGAACCAATAAATGCTCATTAAATGTGAATTAAATCAAACTTTTTTTTTCTTGAGATAGAGTCTTGCTCTGTCACCCAGGTTGGAGTGCAGCTCATAGCTTACTGAAAACTCAAATGCCTGGGCTCAAGCCATCCTCCTGCCTCAGCCTCCCAAGTAGCTGGGACTACAGGTGTGCTCCACCAAGCCTGGCTAAGTGTTTTTAAAATTTTTTTTTAGAGATGTGTGCTGGGATAATAGCCACGAGACACTGTGCTTGGCCACTAAATCAAATTCTTTGTAATAGAGAGACAAAATAGTGCAACGCTCATGAGAATGGGCTTTGGAGGTTCAATAAAATCTATGTTTGAATGCTGGCTTTTCCAGATTACTTGGGTCACCTTATGCAGGTTAATTAATCTCTCTGTCAAATTAAGATAATCCTCTTAGTGTTATTGAAGTCAAACTTATAATTTTTATTTTCATAAGTAGTAATACTATGAGCCTGCATTTGAACTTTATTTTTGTGCTCTTGCATGTAAAGACTGCCCTTTAGTTTGAGTTTCCAGCTGCTAAACCAAAAATTTAATAATAGTCAAAGAATGACCTTGGGGTAAAGTGCCTAAAAACATGAGATAAAGTACATAAAAACACTAGTACAGTGCCTGACACATATTGAGCACTCAGTAAGCTTTAGGTATCATTATTGAGCTGTGGTAGGCACTGTGCTAAGTTCTTCAGGACAAAAAGGACATAAGTCACATGGGGGTGACAGACATGTAGACAAACAATGATAAAACAGTGTGACGTGCCGTAATAGAAGGCGGCTCAAGGTGCTACAAGGAATTGGACCAGTGCAGTCATATTTAACCTTCACAAGCCAAACCATGCATGATCTGCTTTTGCTCTGACATGGTAGGCAATATTTTCATATGTTTTCTATCATATACTGTATGTTATCACATATATTATAAATTTATATCCTATTATAAAATTGGGCTTTATTCACAAAATCACATGTGCTAAACTTCATGGGAGATTGGGGGGATTTTGAAGGTTGTTTTCAATTATATGTTATTCTAGCCTTAAGGAGTCTAAGCCTCCCTTCCCCTCAGATCCCCTCACCTGTAACTAGGTTTGCTTTGGGTGGCTGCGGAAGGGCACTGGATTGACTCATTAACCTAGGTCATTCATTTAGCCAGAAGGCACGGAGCCAGCACCGTGGCCACATGTTGTGTTGGGAAGGAGGATGCAAAATGACTCAAGCCAACTGCCTAGGCTTTGTCCTCAGGGGCATTTTTTAAAAAAATTTTTAATTTTTAAAATTTTTTCTTTTAGAGACAGAGTCTCACTCTCTTGCCCAGGCTGGAGTGCAGTGGCATCATCATAGTTTACTGCAGCCTCAAACTTCTCGGCTCAAGGGATCTTCCTGCCTCAGCCTCTCAAGTAGCTGGGACTATAGACTTGTGCCACCACACCCGGCTAATTTTTCTTATATTTTGTAGAGATGGGGTCTCGCTATGATGCTCAGGCTAGTCTCAAACTCCTGGCCTCAAGTGATCCTCCTGCCTTGGCCTCCCAAAGTGCAGGGATTATAGGCATGAGCCACTGTGCCCATCCAAGCAGCTTATTTTTAAAGGGGGAAGACTGAAGAGGCCTGTTGTGCTAAATATGTCACTAGAGTTTTGAAGTGAGTGATAGAGGAGATTCCACTGGGGCCAAGTGCAGTAACAGAGGGCAGGGGAGGCCGGAGCTTGCAGGGTGAGTGAGCAATCGTTGCCAATTAGAGTTGGAAAATATTTTTCTTCTTCCGAGAAAAGCATTGCAGGTATCTGCCTACAGGCAGAAGGCATGAAGTAATTAAGTCAGACAAATACATTACCAAGTTCCATTTTAAGGGACTTGAAAAGAAGGTGTTGTTCTCAGCGACAGGGTTTTATTACTCTTGACATCACCGGGCTTCTAGAGGTCTTCTGTGTAGTAGGCAAAACTCATACTTCCAAACTGACTTTTTAAGAAAAGAGATTTATGTATTACATATACTTGAAAATTGCTAAGGGAGTAGATTTTAAATGTTTCCAGCACAAAAAATGATAAGTACGTAAGGTGATGGATATGTTAATTAACTTGATTTAATCATCTCACAATGTATACATAGAGTAAAATGTCATATTGTATACCATAAATATTTATAATTTTTCATTTGTCAATTAAAAAGATTAATGAGAAAAGGGGTATAAAACGTGCATTAGGTATATTCTTTTTATGTTTACATAAAGTTTAAAATATAAATATATTCAATTATGTACCTAATTGAACAATATATATGAGTTTATTAGATAAAAGCAGAAAAAAAAAAAAAAACCCTGAAATCTTACCCTCCTAGAAATAACCAGTGTTGACATTCTCTGATGATGAATCTCCTAGATTTTAAAATATGCAAAAACAAATGGATATGAGGTCAAACTATACATATTATTCTATAAACTCTTTTCACTTACCATAATACTGTGAATATCTTCCTATTTAAAAAATATATGCAGCTTATTTAAAATTATTTTAATATATATTTATAAGGCAAAATGAGTGTTATAACTTTAAGAATGAAAAAACAGCAATAATGGGGAAATACTACAATAACCAGAGAGTATAACTTTGGAGTCTCTGCTAGACCTTGTAAATCTATTTAAAAACAACAATAATAAACAGAAGAGGGGCTAAGAGATAAGAATGGAACCTTATTCTATTAATATAATTACTATCCTGTAAAAGGAATGAGAATCTTCATACAAGACTTCCACTTTCTGGGCATAACCAACATAGAAGATACAGGTCTGTGTGTGCACAGCCACCAAGATGGACTTTTCCTGGGCCAATTACCATGACCCCAAAAGAATCATAACCTTATTGCAGCAAAAGTCTCCTCATCTCTAAAATAAAGAGGGCCAAAGGAGATCTCTAGCATGCATTTTGGCTCTTTTAATCTATGATACTATCTTTTGGGGAAATGGCTTATTTTATTTTTTATTTCTACTTTTTTTTTGAGACAGCATTTTGCTCTGTTGTCCAGGTTGGAGTGCAGTGGCTTGATCATAGCTCACTGCAGCCTCGAACTCCTAAGATCAAGTGATCCTCCCCTCTCAGCCTCCCAAGCAGCTGGGACTACAGGCGAGCACCACCATGCCTGGCCAATTTTTTTCCTTATTTTTTGTAGAGATGGGGGGGACTTGCTATAGTGCCCAGGCTGGTCTCAAACTCCTGGCCTCAAGTGATCCTCCTTCTTCTTGGCTTCCCAATGTGCTGGAATTACAGGTGTGAGCCACTGCACCTGGCCAGAAACGGCTTATTTTAGAAGCGTAAGTAGAATTAGAAGAAACCTTACTCAGGAAGGGGTTGTAATATGCATTGGGTTTACAGTTCTCTACAGAGTGCCTCAGGTTCTAATCTAATGCTAAAATGACTATTTTGGGTGAGGGGTTGGTGGGTGGATGATGAGAAATTAGTTATTGGGTATAGTGTGCGTTATTCGGGTGATGGAGACCCTAAGAGCCCTCTCTTGACCACTAGGCAATCTGTGCATGTAACAAAATTGTACATGTACCCCATAAATGTGTACAAATTAAAAAATATGTTTAAATAAAAATAAATAAATAAAATAACTATTTAGGAGGTCTTCATTAAGAACAGGTTAATACGGTGATGTGACAGTGTGGGCTGTGAAGTCAGTTAAGAGGCACAATCCTGCTCCCAGGACCTGAGCTAGGGCCAGAGACATGCAGGCCACAGGTGGGCTGGGGGTGTAGGAGGAGGTGGGCTTAGCTCTGCCTTGACAACTATTGCCCCAGTGTTGGCGGCTTATGTCCTCGATGATTCATTGTCTGTGTTTCCAGGGAGATGAGATGGCCCAAAGATGGCCCGTGTGGTCCCCTGCCCTTGTCCCTGTTGCCACCTGCTCAATGGCCTAAAAATCATATGGATTTTGTAAGGGAGACAGTCTAGGAAAAATGCCCCGTAGGGATTGGAACAGACAGAGATTAAAAAGACAAATGCCAATGAGGACTCTAAGCATGAACCACCCCCACCTACGCTATAACAATAATTATAATTTTTGGATCCTTTTCCTGTATCAGGTGTTGTGATACACAGGTTTCATTTGTTTACAAAGATCATATGGGGTAGATACTACTATTATCTCCAGTTGATGATAAAGAAATGAAGACTAGGAAAGGTTACCTAACATGAGCAAGGTTACACAGTACGAGGCAGAGCTGGAGTCTGAATTCAGCCGACTTGACTGCGGATCCCGCGCTATTCGGCACGGTGGCGGCACACCCACGGAGGTGAGGGCGCGTACACCAGGAGGTTGGTGGGTGGGTGGGGGGTGGGAGAGGTGAGCAGATTGCAGAGTCAGGAACTGTTGTAAAAAAAGAACTGACAGAAATAGGGAAGTCCAGAAGGGAATTCGTTTTGATATATTGTGTGTATTCTATGCATTTATTTATAGTCTGTTTATTTCTCAAATGGATTTGAAGTCATTTAGATTTTGATAACTTAATTTCTTAAATTTTTCTTATGGCCAAAGGCTGAATATCACTAATTTTTACAACCTGGCACATTCACAAATTGCATCCCAGTACATATGACTTTTTTTTTTTTTTTTTAAACATATGACTATTTTTAAGGCTAATTGTTTGAGGATCTGTTTCATTACTTGGCCATTACTTGGTCATACATTGAAAAATGATTATAGCTCCTGAATATATTTCAATTTCACAAATTTTGCATTTGTGCCGAAAATGTCTCAGGTAGGAGCCTTAATTAAGCCAATGATTAGTAATGAGAACAGAAGTCTGGTTAAGAATAATTAGAAGATGTATCACCTGCTGGGACATCAATGGGTTTTAGCATTAAAATATATGAACCAAAAATATGGCTTTGTCTTGAGAATTGAAGGACCTACAGTTTTTATTTTCATAAGTAGTAATGCTATGAGCCTATATTTAAACTTTATTTTTATGCTCTTGCATATAAACACTGCCCTTTGGTTTGAGTCTCTGGCTGCTAAACCATAAATTTAGTAATAGTCAAAAAATGGCCTTGGGAATGCTCCTTAAGGCTGTGTCCTTCGGTCATTCTTACGAGATAGAGAAGAGACAGTAGAGTCTCAATTTACAGCTGAGCAGAGACAAGCAAAGAGAACGTGATAGTCACCAGCCTTGTAGCACCATGACGACCTGGGTCGTCTGACCTCTGAGCCCATGTTCTTTCCAGGTGACTATTTGGTTTGTTCCTGTTCCCCCCTTTTGTCATTCTCATCATATTTGAGGACTCCTGTGAAAGTGACCTATTAGAATGGTGGGAGCACAACACCCAAGAGACAATCTCTGGAAACACTGCCAGTGTTTTACAGAAACACCAGGCTCCTGGAGAATGTCCACGGGACTGGTCTCCGGAGACCGGACGCTTGTCTCAGCTTGGTCACTAACTAGCTGGGTGACTCTAAGCATTGAGCATTTCATGATTACAGGAATAGCTAACTTTCAGGTAGTTATAAAAGCACTTTGGTAAGTGTAATAAAGTGCTCTGCGAGTAGGAGGAAGAGCAATTGTTAAAAGAAAGAAAAAAGGGAATATTTCTTCCCCCAGTGGAGAATTTACCCCCATTGGCATAGAAACATTTCAGCTTGTTCGTGGCTCTCCTCTGGGGCTGTTTTTATGCTCTTCTTTGAGCTTATCAATGCTCAATTCAGCTAGGTCATCCGTCCAGGAAATAATTTTTCAGTTTGGAGACAGAAAGTTATCCAGCCCTGCGACCACCATTCCTTCCTTCTTTCCTTGCTTCTCTGATTTTGTCTCTTCCTTGTGGTCTGAAAGGGCCAAGAATGGAGGAAAAAACTCAATGTCAGTCACCTTGGCTACTCCTAGGAGTTATGAATTTTTTGTGTGCGAGGAGGTTGAAATCGACAGACAAGGTGAGGTGCATTGGTGGATCTTATTTGTTCAGCCTCTTTCCGTTCCTGATTACCAGAGATTACAGCAAGGTTGGCTAGACTTTCAAAAGGATTAATGATACTTTTAAGGAAGGGAAAGGGAAAATAAATTTGGTTAAAATTTTCTCAGTTAGTAAGGATTCATCTTGCTTTATGTTTTGTCATTTTGGTTTTATTTCAGGGTTTTAGGGGAAATGAAAACCCAAGCTACATTTTTAATATGTTGTAACGAATTATAGGGCACACACATATATCGTGCAGCTCCCTTCTGTAGAGATTTGCTATTTGTCTTCAAATGATGGGGATTTTGATTAAAGTTATGAAGTGCATGATTAAAAACTAGCATCTGAGACGAATAAAAGGGAATTAAGGCATTTTGTCATAATTTAATTTTTATTCCTTTCTAGAAAAAAAAATTGCTCAACATAACATAAGCTAGGCCCACTCAAATGGGGGGCATGCATATGTTACCCGTTCTGCCAGGCTCACAACCGATTGGAGTGTTAGCTATTTATAAATTCAAGGTTGACTGAAACCCTCGCGCCACCACACAGAGCTCCCTCCCTAATAAAAGAAGATCCACTGGTAGGTGTTGGGAGCAAATGTTTAACAAACGTTTTCCGGCCCTGAAATATGGAGGAGGAGAGGAAACGTATGGCAGTTGCAACTGAGGCCATAGACTGCAGGGTGAAAAGACTGCAAGGCGAAGGAAGATGCTAGAAGCAGAGTGTCCATATGGGCACCTCCGCTGACGGGGAAACCGAGCGGGGAGGGCTGCGACGCGGAGACGTGGCGAGCAAAGAGCGAGGACTGCGCCTCCCCATTCCACGGTGATAAGGAGAAAAGCAGGTGGTTATTTTGGACACGAGGCAGACTTGCTTCCGGTGGGATCTAGAGGTGCTCATTTGGGAAGGTAAATCCGGGCAATTTGGCAAGCTGTTTCTGCGTGTTGCTCTATTGCTGGGAAGAGGGAAGACTCAGAGAAAAACTCCTTTTCTTTTCCCACGGAAGAACTTTAATTGTAGTGGTCTAGTGGCAGAAGATGGGGAAGAAGCTGTATCAGTTAGGGCTCCTTGAGTTGCAAATGCCAGAAAAGCCCAACCCAAACTGGCCTAAGAAAAAGGAATTTATTGGCTCCATTATAGAAAAATCCAGAGACAGTTCTGTCCACAGGGATAGCTGTATCCAGGGTGTCATTAATGGGTATGGATCTGTCCATCTTTCCGTTCTGTTCTCCCCTATGATTGCTTCATCCTTGAACTCGTGGTGGTGGTACGATTCCTGCCAGGACCTATCTGCATTCCAGATTCCTGTCTGCTGGAAAAATGGCTTATTCCCCACCCCCACCCCGGCCACCCCCCCCCCCCCCCCCAGCAGTTGGAACAAAAAATCTTGGGCCTAATTTTCCTTGGTCTGAATTGGGTCACGTGCTCATCCCCAGCCAGGAGAATGGAACGTGCTGATTGGCCTAGGCCGGAGTTACACGGCAGCCCTGGAGCTGGGAGTGGAGTCAGATCCAGGGAAACACGAGGGCAGTGTAGACAGAAGTGTGGCTGCTGGGCCCCAGAACACACCCACGGGCGCTGGGGAAGGGAACCTCAAATCTGTTGAGTGCCACATGCGTGGTGCTTTGTTCACCTTTTCTTATGCAAATTTCCCATTCTTCCTTGGAAGAAGTTGTTATTCCCACCATTTTATAAATGAGTGAGCTGCGGCCCAGAGAGGTTAAGTAACATCCCCAATGATACAGATTGGTGAGTGGCGGAGCCGGGTTTGAACTGTGCCTACCCACCTCTGCCAGCATTCTTTGTGCGTCTAACCAACATCAAAAACTGGTCACCTACTGATCATCCCTGTCAGCTAGTTTCCGATTCCCATGTTTTACAAGTACGATACACCACGTAACATTTCTGTCAGCGAGGGACCCCATAGACTGACAGTGGTCCCATGAGATCATAATACTGTATTTTTACTGTACCTTTTCCATATTTAGATATGCTTAGATACAAAAATAACCATTATGTTATAATGGCCTGCGGTAAAGTACAGTACCATGCTGTTCAGGTTGTAGCCTGGGAGTAGGCTGCACCCTATAGCCTAGGTGTGCAGCAGGCTGAGCCGCCTAGGTTTGTGTTAGTGCACACTGTGACATACAATGACGAAGTCACCTAAAGATGCATCTCTCAGAATGTTATTAAGTGATGTGCGACTGTATGTGAAAATTGAGACTTTACTTCATTTTTACTAATTCCTTCTACCCGGTGTTTGATATTTACATTATTATTTTTATCCTTTTGATTATCCTTGCAATTTTGGATATTATACTTAATCCTCTCTTTCTTGCACCACTAATTTTTAAATATAAATTAATATGTTAACTGATTATTTGATTAAAAAGAGTTTGAGTTGATGACCAATTGGCTGGCCACCAATAATACCGTTTCGTGATGTTATGAGTGTATCAGAGAATATAATATTTATGCATATACAACCCATATCAAACCCAGCTCCCTCATGGTCCTATTTCATGTTAGGTTACATTCAAAGAAATATTGATCCTACAGCCAAAGTAATGGAAAAGAAATTAAAGTATTTTCTATGGATTCTTGTGAAAATGTTAAAAATGGAATATTTAAAAAATGATTTTTTTTATCACACACTATGACAGTGTATATTCTTTTCATCCCTGTTATACATAGTAAGGTGTTATTACATAATATTGTTAAACTGAAAAGCTAGCTTTAGCATGACCCCTTATTATTGTGTGCTTAATTTAAGTCAATTGCCATTGAAAAGGATTTGCCTTGTTCAGAAGAGGAACAAAATGGATGGGTAAACTGCTGTGACTTGATGAGACAAGTCCCTCCCCTGTGAGGGACGAGGCTGAAAGTCAGGTAGGGAGTTGAGAGGGAAGGCAGGCAGGCTAAGGCAACCACTTTTGGCAGCAAAAATTTTCTTAAGATTAGGATATTTGGGGCCCAATGTCTTATTATGATATAAACAAAAAATATGTGTTACAAAATTAAAGTGGTACCAAAAAATACATAATGAAAAGTATATCTTCCTCTCATTCCTGTACTCCAGACAGTTTCAGTTTCTTCTGTATCTTGATAGAGATGTGCATATACAAAGATATAACTGTATGTTTGTTTTCCTCCACTTACTGTAGCATTCTGTAAACACATCCTTGTACCTTGATTTTTTTCCTTTTAGCTATATAATTAGGATCATTTGATAAAAATGATAAATAAAATAAATAAAAATTCTTTTTATTCTTTTAAATTCTGTGAATGCACCACAGTCTATATAAATTATTGTGGGATGGTTTCAAAGACATAGTATTTAAATAAATTCTTCAAATTTATTTAAAAGCCCCACGGATGACTTCTTACATGGTTTTTAGTCTTTTGTTGTTTTAAACAATGCCGCAATGGATATCCTCTTAGGTACCTGATTTTGCACATATGTGAGTATATTTGTAGTTTAAATTTCTAAAAGTGGAATTATTGAGTCAAAGAGTATATGAATTTAGAATCTTATAGATATTATATATTTATAAACAGATTTCCATTAATATATTATATATCTATACACAGATATTTGCTAAATTATTCTTCACAGAAATTATATCAATTTACATTCCTACACTTTTTTTTTTTTTTCCAGACAGAGTGTCGCTTTGTTGCCCTGGCTAGAGTGAGTGCCGTGGCATCAGCCTAGCTCACAGCAACCTCAAACTCCTGGGTTTAAGCGATCCTCCTGCCTCAGCCTCCCAAGTAGCTGGGACTACAGGCATGCGCCACCATGCCCGGCTAATTTTTTCTCTCTATATATTTTAGTTGGCCAGATCATTTCTTTCTATTTTAGTAGAGATGGGATCTCGCTCTTGCTCAGGCTAGTCTCGAACTCCTGACCTCGAGCAATCCACCCGCCTTGGCCTCCCAGAGTGATAGAATTACAGGCATGAGCCACCGCGCCCGGCCACATTCTTACACTTTTTAAAAATCTTTAAAAATTTTTTTATTGTGGTAAAAATGTATAACATAAAATTTATCATCTTAACCATTTTAAGTGTCCAGTTCGGTAGTGTTAAGTATATTCATATTGTTGTTTGATCTTCCGAACTTTCCTATCTTGTAAAACTGAAGCTCTATATCCATTAAACAACTCCCCAGCTCCCCCTTCCCCATGCTCTTGGCAAGTACCATTCTACTTTCTGTCTCTACGAATTTGACTACTCTAGGTAGCTCAGATAAGTGGAATAATAACAATATTTGTCCTTTTGTGACTGGCTTATTTCATTTAGCATAATGTCTTCAAGGTTCATTCATGCTATAGCATGTGTCAGAATTTCCTTCCTTTTTAAGGCTGAATAATATTCCATTGTATGTATATACCACATTTTGTTTTGTTTATCCATTTATCTGTTGATGGACCCTTGGGTTGCTTCCACCTTTGGCTATTGTGAATGACGCTGCCATGAATAGGGGTGTGCAAATATCTCTTCAAGATCCTGCTTTCAATTCTTTTGGGCATATACCCAGAAGTGGAATTGCTGGATTATATGGTAATTCTATTTTTAATATTTAATATTTTGAGGATCTGCCATACTGTTTTCCACAGCGGCAATACCATTTTACATCCTCACCGACAGTGTACACTGTAACTCTTGCGAACGAGAGTGTCTGCTCTCCAGCACTCTTGCCTATTACACTATATGATCAAATACTTTGATCTTTGTCAAGTTGAGACACAAAAGTGGTTTAACTTCACTTGGCCTTTTCCTCTTTCTCTCTTTTTCTCTCACTATCTCTCTGTATTTCTCTTTTTATAAGTAAGATTGAGCATTTTTCATTAATAAGCCTAATGCATTTCTTTTACCATAAACTGTGATGATATTCTTTATCTATTTTTCTATTTGCTTGTTAGCTTTTTTATTTGTAAAGTTTATCTGTATTAAACAAATAAGTCTATTTTCTATCATTTGAGATGCAGATATTATTTTCCAGCTTTTCATTGTGTTTTGGTTTTTGATTATAGTAATTTTTTTTCCTCTGGATGGGTTCCATTTTGTTGTAGTCAAATTTATCCATCTACAATTTATGGCTTCTGTGTTGTTTCATACATTCTTCAGAAAGATCTTTGTTGTTGCTTCAAGATTATAACAAAACTTCCCAGTTTTCTTTGTATATTTTTATGGTTTCTTTTTTTGTGCTTGAATCTTTGATATGTGTAGAATGCATTTTGTTCCAAGGTATGAGGTAAGGATCCAACTGTATTTTCTTCCAGATTCTATTTGTTGTCTCAACAATCTTCTAATTTTTTCTCCTGATATGTGAGGATTTTGAGGATCAGAAACCTTTATTTTGGAAGCTTGTTTTTTAAAATACTATTTGCAAATCCAGTTTGGTGATTATTCTTCCTCTCACCCACTTAAGCTTATAGTAAACTTTTGAAAATCCTGTTAAGATGGAGAAAATGGGGATTTTTATCCATGTTTGGGCTGAGATTTTAAGGGAGAGGAAGTTATAGTGATAGCAGAAAAATGCGAAAATCCATAAGGAATATGAGTTTTGGAAGGAATTATTGGGCCATTTGCATCACCTCTCCTTACCCAAGAATCTGGGAACATTAGGCCTTTACCTCATTACTGATCACAATTATTTTGTTAGTTATATGATTGATACTTTGGTACTTGTTTCTTTTGGTAGACTTCAAATTCCAGAAAATCAGGGAGCATGCCTATGTAATTTATTAATTTATCTTTAGCAACCAGCAGAACATTTGCCTCAAGACATTTAAAGTGAGTGACTAAATTCCTGAAGTCTCCAAACACATCCCTCTGATTTTGCCCCCAGAAATTTGTGTACCTTTAAGAGAGAGGAACCACATCTTGTTAGTCATCTTTGTCTTACATAATGTAAGTATTCATGCTATGCTCTTTGAATAAATGAATTTACATCATTAACAATGACCGTGCACCAATAGCAACTGATCTAGTTCATAAACTTGTGAGGTAGGTACTTAATTCACCCAAGCTTACTAAGGTCATGGCAACTCAGGAAGCTGAGGAAAATCTCAAAGTCCCAAACAAGAGCAACAGGACATCCTTTTATTAATCCCGTGTGAACATCAGGATATTAGACATGATTGTCTCATTGGCAAAGGAAAGAATGAGGAAAACTTTACATTTCTATTGCTGTCTTCTTTGAAGAGGTCTCATGTTGAGAAGATCAACTTGGAAACACTAACATATTCCACTTGAATTAAATCAGATTTATGAATCCACTTAAGTGATCATTTGAGAACATTATTCTTAAAATGAATTATACCCCAGCTTAAAGACAAAACAAATAAAAATAACATTTATTAAGTGTTAATTAAAGGCAGTCATTTTATTTAGAAAAGATCTATTCCCTTATCAATGAAATAATCTTATGGTTCCTAGCTAGGTTGCTTAAAGATTTTAAAATGCAACTTCATTGATGCCTACTTTTCTAAGAACACACAGTTTGTGAGTGAAGAACGCAGGTTGCCACTTTGTTTCCCTCTAAGACAAAAGAGAAACATAATTATCTTCAAGCTTAAAGAACTTATTCTTAAGGCAAAGTGTGTGTCACCTCACTGTGGCGAGTTGACAAAAATGCTCAGTTTGCAAGGAATTAACTCCCACGGCTGACAGATCAGCAAGAATGGAGTTCCAGAGCTGTCCAATGATGTGATGTCACTAAAGGGAGACGGGGAACTTTCAAGGGGAAGATAGAAAACAATCACAGAACTAAAACCTTTCAAAGAGCCCACAGTCAGGAGATCACCTAAATGGGGCAATTGAGGAAGATGCTCATCTGAGACAGAAGCACAGCAGCTTTTGGCTGGAGAATGTGGTAAAACGCTGATGATAAGATGCCCTCATTAGGTGGCAAATTAACCTTATAGGAAATGTCTGACTTATGAAGCACTTTAAAAATAATTTTGAATCTCCCATGTATGTTGCACTGTATTGCTGAAAAATGTTCCATTAAAAATGCCCAATATTTGCATCACTTTGTGTATAGTTGCATTAAGTACTATTTTATATTCTACTCTTTTCACCGGACATGAGTTTGTATCCATATTTGCTTCTTGCTACATGGTCCAGTACTCATATTCTTTTAGTAGATACATAGTTTATGGAACTTTTTTTTTTTTTAATATAAGGAAAGGAGTTTTATGACTTTCAAATGCACACAGTAACTGCTGACAGGACAAGGGGAAGTGGGAAAGTGGAAGTTGCCTATGCATTTAAGAGACTCCTGTAAGTGCTTTAACAAATAGATAAGATGTGCTTCAAATGAACTCACCCATCATTTGCATCGTTTGAATAAAAACTGCTGGGAAGGTGGTGCTTAAGCAGTTTGTAGTCTTTGATGCAAAAAGGGTTGCCATTCCCTTTGCTTACTGCATTGTTCATGCTTCCTTTCACAGCTGGGGGACTCAGACCTCAGCCCAGTGTGTTCCAATGGCTGTGCAGGGCAGCGGTGTGAGGGTGAATTCCCTGGGGAACTCTCAGAATTCCACATTTCCAGGCCTCATCCCAGATCTATTGCATCAGAGAAGGGGTCTCGATATTGGTATTTTTTCCAAAGCTCCCCAAGTGGTTATAATGCACAGCCAGGCCTGAGAACTGTTGGTCAAAAGACTATGTTAACTATTTCATCATCTGGGTCCTCTGATTTCTATAAACAGGTTGATTAGGTCACCAGAAAGTAAAAGGTTCATCTTGATTCCCTACACAGCATATTGGCTAACATATGCCAACTGCTAAAGTGAAAATGAAACAGACTGAACTGCCGATGGGTCAAGATAGAAATACTCGTTTAACAAAGCTTTATTAAGCATTTATTAATATAGGCTCTGTTTTAGGCAATATGAATAACTTACAAATAAACAAGACTCTGTCTCCCCTCTTTCCATAGTATAATCGGAAAGATAAAAATGTAAAATGAATAACAATAGTATATGGCAAAAATCTGTTTTGTTTTGCTTTGTGTTGTTTTTAAGAGACAGGGTCTGGCTATCTTGCTCAGGCTGGTCTTAAATTCCTGGTTTTGGGCAGGGCGAGGTGGCTCACACCTGTAATCCTGGCACTCTGAGAGGCCGAGGCAGGTGGATCACTTGAGGTCAGGACTTCGATACCAGCCTGAGCAAGAGCAAGACCCTGTCTCTACTAAAAATAGAAAGAAATTAGCAGCCTAACTAAAAAAAAAAAAATATATAGAAAAAAATTGCTGGGCATCATGGCACATGCCTGTAGTCCCAGCTACTCGGGAGGCTAAGGCAGAAGGATCACTTGAGCCCAGGAGTTTGAGAGTTTGAGGTTGCTGTGAGCTAGGCTGACCCTACAGCACTCTAGCCAGGGCAAAAGAGCGAGACTCTGTCTCAAAAAAACAAAAAAACAAAAAAAGAAAAAGAAAAAAAAAGAAATTCCTGGTCTTAAGTGATCTTCCTGCCTTGGCCTCCCAAAGTGCTGGGATTATGCAAAATCTGTTTTGATTCATAAGAGGTGTCCCGGCAAAATGCAACTGGAGTTTAATTTGTCTTCCACTGGGGAAGGCTTTGAGGAAGCAGGGGCACGAGCTGCTCTGGATTACTGGGAAGAGCTGTGCATCCCGTGCGGTGGGGGAAGGCTGGGAAAAGAGGAGCTGGGAGGGTGTTAACACTGGTGGGGACAATGTGAGAAAAGTAGATGGAAAACGACAAGTATTTTAGTGTGGCCACATACACCTAGGCTGTATGGAGCAAAGGATCCATGGGTCAGATAACACAGGACTTGACATTCCACAGAGGGAGGCGAGGGCTCCACATTTTATGTTAGGTGAGTAAAGGGGCATCATTAGAGACGCTGTCTTCGGAAAATTTGACAATGTGTAGATGTGAAAAAAGTGTTGATGAAAAATGTTCTATCTCAATAGAAAACTTAATTTGGGCTCCTGTAACAAAGTACCATAGATTGGGTGGCTTATAAACAGCAGAAAGTTATTTCTAACAGTTCTACAGGCTAGAAGTCTGAGATTGGGGTGTCAGCGCGACTGGGTTCGAGGAGCGACTACTTCCAGGTTGCAGACTGCCCACTTCTCGCTGTGTCCTTGCATGGCAGAAAGAGGGCGAGAGAGCTCTCTGGGGTCTCTTTTATGAGGACTCCATCCTCATGACCTAATCACCTCCCGAAGGCCACACCTTCTAATACCACCACAATGAGATTAGGGTTTCAACATATGAATTTTAGGGGGATACAAACATTCAGTCCATTGCAAAGACCCCAGAGGTAAAGATGTCTAAATCCATCCCTGTCTGGCCTTAGGTTTCCTAGAATTGTTCATCCTCCCAGGGTGGCCTCGGAGAAGGCTGGATAAATGCTGTGTGTTTTTTCCCCCTGCCACATTCAATAATGGTTAAAGACTTAATTATCTTTTTATGAGCCCAACAGTCCTAGTTTTCTGTTGCTCAAACACAAAGACATCATCTGTCTTCCTCAGACACTACAGCTGTTGAATAGGCGAGGAGGATGAGTTCGCTTGAGCAGCAGCAGGGTCGAGGTGTGCAGTGCGCAGCCTTAGGTGCAGTGTGCCTGCAAACCCCGAGCCTGGAGAGCTGGCCTGTGGCTGAAATGACACAGGGCACTGCAAAGCGTCCACCCTGCGCACGGCCCCTGCTCAGCACAGAATAACTCTTAAAGAACATTGAAAGGATCAGTTATGAGCTGGTGAACTCAATGAAGTTTGACTCCTGGCTTTTTCTTTCTTTTCTTTTCTTTTTCTTTTGTAATTTTAAAAGACACTTCCTTTTATGTCTTAAAATATTATCATAATATATTATTAAGAAAAGTATAGGGTATTAACTTTATGCTTTATGAACATCTCAGTTTTAGGCCGTTTTTTTTTCACATGCTTTTAAAAGGAATAAAACTGAAATATAGCCCCTATCTAAAAAAAACCTGTGCTGTTTATGGTTTCAATATTTGACACAAATAGTGTTTTTGCATACATTGTATTTGGCAATGTCCTTTTCTTACTCAACTTTCTGTTTTTGAGACTTACTCATGTGAATTCTTATAGTTTATTCACTTCACTGGCTATTTATAGCATATTATATGAATATCCTACAATTTGCTTATCCATTCTCACTGATAGACATTTGGGTTGTTTCCAAAGTTCCACTTTACAACTAATGCACTAGTGAATATTTCTTTTACTTCCTTCCTTCCTTCCTTCCTTCCTTCCTTCTTTCCCTCCCTCCCTCTCTCCTTCATTCCTTCCTCCCTCCCTACCTCTCTCTCTCCCTCTTTCTTTCTTTTCATCCTTTCTTTCCTTTGTTTTCTTTCTTTCCTTTCTTTTTGACACAGTCTCACTCTGTTGCCCAGGCTGGAGTGCAATGGTGTCATCATAGCTTACTGCAACCTCCAACTCCTGGGCTCAAGTGATCCTCCTACCTTAGCCTCCCAAGTAGCTAGGACTACAGGTGTATGCCACCACACCCAACTAATTTTTCTATTTTTTGTAGAGATGGGGTCTTGCTATGTTGCCCAGTCTGTCTTTGAACTCCTGGCCTCAAGCAATCTTCCCACCTCCACTTCCCAAAGTGCTGGGATTACAGGTATGAGCCACTGTGCCTGGCCCTCTAGTGAGTATTTTTATGTGCAGGTGTGAGAGAATCTCTGGGACATTCATCCAGAAGAGGAATTGCTGGGTCATTGGGTATATGCGTTTTTAACCTGACTTTACACAGCCACATTACTCTCCAAAGTGATGGTACCAACTTAAATGGCCACCAGCAGTCTATAGGAACTCCCAATTGCTTCTTACCAAAGCCTTCCACCCTGTGGTATTTCCTGCTACAGTGTGGGAGGCAGTATGTTTATTGGTTAAGATTTGAGCCCTGCACAGGGGATCTTTTGGGGATGATAAATATGTTCTTAAATTGGATTATGGTGATGGTTACACAGCTCTGTAAATTTAGTAAAAAAATGATTGAACTGAACAGATGCATCTCATACTATAAAATTAAATCTCTGTACAGCTGATAAAAAAAGATTTAGGTCCCAAAGACAGATAGCTTTAGGTCAAATTCTGAGTCTAACATTGTTTAATGTCTCTGTGCCTCAGTTTCCCCATCTGACAAATGAGGGTATTATACTGCCAATAATACCCTGTTGTAAAGGAATAAATAGATGACACATTAGCTCTGTACTGGGCACTGAGAGCTCAGTACGTATTAGCTTATCGTTACTTTCCTGGCACCCAGGCCCTTGTGCTGACCTTGGTGCTCTACCTGCCCTTCCCCACCTGCTGCCTCTGTGCCCAGTCAGGTTTCCTCGGCTCACACCGTGTTCTGTCTCTCTGTCATACCCACCTTCCTTCTTCCTCTACCCAAATAAAATCTATTCTCAATCAGCTCTCCCCCTGGAAAAGTTTAGACAGATTGATGCATTAAAAAGTTATTCATGGCTGCTAATGAGTTATTTGCATTACAAACAAAATAGCTGAAAACTAACTAGAGTTAAGAATTGTGTGGAGATAACGTGTTAGTCTGCAAGGGATACCATAACAAAATACCGCAGACCGGGTGGCTTGAGCAACAGAGATTTTGTTTTCTCATAAGCCTGGAGGCTGGAAGTTCAAGATCAAAGTGCTGGCAAGGGTGGTTTCTGGTGAGGGTCTCTTCCTGGCTTGCAGACAGCCACCTTCTTGCTGTGTTCTCACGTGGCTTTTTCTTGCTGTGTGCTTGCGGAAAGAGAGAGAAAGATCTCTCTCTGTTCGTTTTCTTATATACATGCAGTCCTCTTGGATTAGGACTCACGTGTGCACATGTGCTCCTGGTGTCTCCTCCTCTTCTAATGAGGACACCAGCCAAAGACTCAGAGCCACAGACCAGTCTCACTGTGTGTCTAGTTCAAATTCAGTCGTTGGCAAAATAATAGCTTAATAAAAGTCATAAACTATTGGAATCGTCACTAAATGGTATATTAAATTTGGGGATGCCAGTAATCACTCTATAGTCCTGTGTTGCTGGATGATAGGGATGTGTTCTGAGAAATGTCGTTAGATGATTCCTTGTCGTGCGACTATCATACGGTGCACCTACACAAACCGAGATAGTGAAGCCTACTACACGCCTAGGCTGTATGGTATAGCCTGTTGTTCCTAGGCTACAAACCTGTACAGCATGTTACTGTGCTGAATATTGTAGGCAACTCTAACACAGTGGTAGCTATCTGTGTTTCTAAACATATCTAAACATAGAAAAGGTCCATTAAAAATACAGTATTATAATCCTATGGGAGCATTGGTGTATACAGTCTGTCATTGACCAAAACATCATTATGTGGTGCATGATTATATAATTATTCATTGAGTAGGTTTCAGCTCTCATAGAAAAAGTCATGATTCTCTTCTGCCCTATTTGAAATGACCCCTCAATTGCCTCTTTTAGAATCAGGCATTCTCATGCTTCTTCCATCACACATTTATGGACAACTTTTTAGGATAGTGTTAACTCTAGGATAAGATGTTTACACAACCATCCAACATATGTGGATTAATTTTGTGTTTATAAAATTCACTTGCTAGTTTTCCCTCTTACAGGGTACCCTTTCCAGCTTCTGGGGGTACTTCAGTTGATTGTTAAAAAACTGACTATAGCAATCATCCAATTCTGGCCACTTCCCACTTGAAATGAATCTTACTCAGTTGGGGCCAGTATCTAATTCTAAGGAAGGAATCTCTCACGTTTGAATCTTGGACATCAGCTTGGTGAAGGAGAAGCATGTTCGGCCCCTGGAATTCTTCATCATAGATGAATAACTCTCACCGTGTGGGGGAGACCGAGCCTACTTTCCATTGGCAGTTACCCCAGAGGGTTCCTTACTCTAATGAGAGACAGGGTGGGAGGTAGAAGCAGCAAGATGAGGAGGGAAGCACAGTGTAGGGTCAGGTTGTAGGTACAGCTCCTTTAGCTTCCCAAAAGTCACTGGTACAGAGGACATAGGAACCCCATATCATGATGAAATCACTAGTTCCCAGGCCTGACTCAAAATATCTTTGAATCATTTTCTTCCCCACCTTGACCTGAGGCCATCCCAGGTGCATAAGGAAGAGAAAAGCCCAATGTCATTAACAGGACAGAAGGAAATAGATCTACCAGTGGATAAAAGTTAGAACCCCCAGAAACAAATGAGATTGTGGTTGTGGCAGAAACCTAGGAGAGCAGAGATAGAAGCAAACGTGGATGAACTGGACATAGGCTGTCCTAGGAAGTGCATGAAAGGTGACAGGGAGCGGGACTGTTTATTTGTGGAACTCATGCAGTATTGACCTCTTGACACAGGCAACATCCATGGAATACAAGAAAACCAAAGGCGTGTTGTATCTGCAGATGGAGAAGATGCCAAGTAGAAAATCTATAGACATGCCAAGAGGAAATGATCATTTTACTCAGTTGGATGAATTTTTGGAAGAAGCAAAGTCAAATTAGCATCAGAAAGACTTAATCAGAATATTTTCGTTCTGGTTATTTATTGCTGTGTAACAATTTACCCCCAAAGTTGGTGGTTTAAAAAGACAACAATCATTTTATTATGCTCATGGATTCTGTGGGTCAGCAATTTGGAAGATGCTTGGCTGAGTGGTTTTGGCTCTGGGTCTTCCATGTCGTTGCAGTCAGACGTGGCTGGAGCTGAAGTAGCGGGGGCTGGCGGAATAGCTCTCTTTCTTCTGGCAGTCTCAGGGCCTCTCTCCACATTCTCCAAGTGGCCTAGTGACCTCAGGGCAGTCAGACTGCTAATGGGGGCTCAACTCTCCAAAGCCATGTGTCCTAAGAGAATAAGGTGGAAGCTGAATTGTGTTCTACGCCCTAAGCTGGGGTCACATAATGTCCCTTCCCTTGTAGATACAAGCCTACTGAGATGCAAGGGGAGGGAATGTAGACTCCCACCCGCAATGGAAGCAGTGTCAAAATCATGTAAGAAGAGAGCATGTAGGATGAGAAATATCCTTGTTGTCATCTTTAGGAAAATGCAATTGGCTATAATTTTAGAAAGATTTCTTTTTATGATCATTTTCAGGCACGTACTGAAATATACACTAGTTGAAGAAAAATTTGCTCAGTGAAGTGAAGGTGCCTTTACTGTCTGGGGTTGCACCTCATTGGTGTCCAAACAGGGGCTGGGCGGCACTGTATTCAGGTCCTAGTCCTTGTCAGCCCCTTCCATTGTTACAATGTTTTGTTAGTTAGTTCCATGTCTAGTTCAGTTCATTGTCTTTTAGGACATCATATTTCTCTTAATTGGTCCCAGAGAATATTTCTTTTTTAGGTAGTGGCTGGAGCATTTAAGCGCCAGCTGAGGGCTATGCAGCACTTACTGTTATGAACTGAATTTTGTTCCCCCCCAAATTCATATATGTTGAAGTCTTAACCTTAGAATATGACTGAGTTTGGAGACAGGGTCTTTAAAGTGAGAATTAAGTTAAAAATGAAGACTTTAGGGTGGACCCTAATTCAATATGACTGTGCTTATAAGAGAAAATTTGAACAGAGGGGAGATCACGTGAAGACACAGGGAAAACACAGCCATCTACAAGCCAAGGGACAGGCCTCGGAAGAATCCACCCCCTCTGAACACCTTGATTTCAAATTTGTACCTTCCAGACTGTGAGGAAATAAATTTCTGTGGTTTAACCCATTCAGTCGATGCTATTTGTTAGGGCAGCTCTAGCAAACTAATACATTTATCAAACGTATGAAATGTATTTTGAGAGGTGTCTTTAAAGGGTGTATTTCTCTGGACCATGTTTTCAAACTTATTTTTTAAAGCAAGAGATGCCTTCCCCCCCCCCCAAAAAAAACTGTCCTTTATCTATAAAATATACAAATGGTATTTTATTGGTATACAATTTGCTTAGAAGTTTGAAATATTTCCTTGTAGTAAAGGCACTCAACAGGAACAATAAGATGGCTTTGAGGACACACGTACTCGGAAAACTGACATTTGGGCTGAAGGTGACTGCCAACTCCTTCACCTGGGAGAGTCTGTCCCCTACCGCGACCCAGCACATTCGTCTTGCTCCCCAAATTCAGCATTATTTTATTAGAACAGCACTTCCACTTCCTCCCAGGCCAGAAAAGTGGGAGGTGGAAACTTAGCATGCAGCCCTCTGAAGGTTGCAGATCTCCTCACCATCCTATTCCTGTCATCCATGCCAAAGTTCTAGAAGGAACCCTGAAAGGACTGAGCAAGACCTCATGGTCGCTAAGCAGAAAGATGTGACGTGATCTGTGCAGTGACACAGACAAGGCCTTTGGAGTCTGCTGGCCTTGCTGTGAATCCTAACTGACCGTCACTAGCCGTGGGACCCTGGACCAGGCATGCCACCTCTCTGAGCCTCAGTTTCCTCATCTGCAATAAAGGGGCTTTGAACACTAGCCTTGTGGGTCCTTGTGAGGATTAAGTGAATCAAAATGTGTGTTTACTCAGCACCATGCTTTGCACATGGCTTACTCAATATTTATTTTCCCCCCTACCCCTAGGAGAGCACGTGTAGGGCTCAAATGAGATGATGTAGATGGTAGCACTTTGTAGTCCATGAAGAGTCATCTCTGGGCCAGTTGGATTCACAGTGTGGTTTGATGCTGACTCATTCCTGACTGAATGGGCCCGAGGTTGATGGAGATTTATTTTCTCTTGTATAAGAGAAAGGGGTAAGCAAAGGAAAAAAGGTCATTCTGTAACAAAGACACATGTACCCGAATGTTTATAGCAGCACAATTCACAATTGCAAAGATGTGGAAACAACCCAAATGCCCATCAATACATGATTGGATTAGTAAGCTGTGGTATATGTATACCATGGAATATTACTCAGCTATAAGGAATAATGAAGATACGACATCTCTATGGTTCTCCTGGAGAGAGTTGGAACCCATTATATTCAGTGAAGTATCCCAAGAATGGAAAAACAAGCATCACATGTACTCACCAGAAAATTGGTTTCCCTGATCATCACCTAAATACACATCTAGGAACGACACCAATCGGATATCAGACTGAGGTGGGGGGTGGGGGAGGGGATGGGTGTATGCCTACTAATGAGTGCATTGCGCACCCTTTGGGGAGTGGTAACACTTGAAGGTGCTGACTCGGGAAGGGGGGGTGGGGAACGGAGGGATATATACCTACATGATGGGTGCAACATGCACTATCTGGGGAACAGACACGCCTGGAGCTCTGACTTAGGGGGAAAGGCAGTACATGGGCAACGTATGTAACCTGCAATTCTGTATCCCCCATAACAATAAGATGAAAAAAAAAAAAAAGGAGGAATAAGAACATATTAATTAAATGAGATACAATAACATTAAAAAAAAAAAAAAAAAAGAGAAAGGGGTAAGGACATCCAGAGGGGAACACGGGTGTGCTCAGTGTCACTTGTGCAGGCTCGAAAAGCTGAGGGACAGAATGAGTCGTGAAAATGTTTCTTCCATGAGAACGTTTCTTCTCAGTCACCAAGTGACCAGTTTCACGAAGGACTTTGACATGTGACGGGAGGCTCACGAGTTCACGCCCTACTCCCAGCACCAGAGCGATTTACACTGGCACCTGCCCAAATAACTTCCTGGGTCATTCCATTTGCTGTTTGGACATTGACATATTAAATATTATTTAATAAAGTTAGAGTATAGCCAAAAGTCTGTTTTGTGGATTTGCCACATCAAAAAAGTCTTTGTTTTGGAAATTGTGCTTAAATCCGCAAAGAATATACTTGTTGGGATGTAAAGAACAGATGGGCCCAAACGTGGCTGTTTTCCTTGAGCGATCCTGAATTAGCATCATAGATATTGAAGATGGCATAAGCTGATGCTGCCCTCTGCCAAGAGGGACAGCTGTGTCCACACGAGCTTTTTGTCCCCACCTGGGGGCCCTCACTGCCGTGGGCTGTGCTCTAATAGTTCATCTTTGTCTCTCCGTTTGTGGGTTCTCCCCATCACGAACCTTCTGGAGTTTGGTCCAGCTTCATTGTAGACAACCCCCCACCCACGAAGTCATTTTTTTTTTTTTTTAGCAGCTCTCTCAAAATGGAAGATTGAATGGGATAAACATTCGTAAAGTTTTCTATCCAATTTTACAGTTTACTCTGCTGCTTTCTAAGAAAGATTGTCTTTCTGCAAGTTGGCCCTCAACTGCTCCCATCTCTGGGATACAATGTGTGGTTGGGAATGAGCTGCTGGGATACACAGTTACCTTTAGTTGCCACCTGCTCCTGTGCCTGACATCCTGCATTTAGGGATTCGTTCTGTGGGGCTTTGCAGATTTTCCATTCTTTAGTTTTCTTTCTCAGGCAGACTCTCCTGGGAGCTGCTCACCTTACCGGCTAATGTCTTAGCCAGCTGCTAAGGCAGTGGTGGCCTGCTCAGACGCAGCGCCTGGAGGACACTGGGTGGGAACAGCTCTTCTTTAAGAAAAAGGGTAACGATATGGGTGGTAGAAAGAGTCCAAAACGTCTACTTCAGAGTTTTTCCTAGGGCTCCAGACAAATGCAACGAAGGATTAATTATTTGCTTTTCTTTTCTTTACTTTTTTTTTTTTTTTTTTTTTTTTGGAGAAAGGGTCTGGCTCTGTCGCTCGAGGTTAAAGTGCAATGGTGTCATCCTTGATCACTGCAGCCTCAAACTCCTGGCCTCAAGCAATCCTCCCATCTCTGCCTCCCAAACTGCTGGTATTACAGGCGTGAGCCACTGCTCCCGGCGTCTTTCAATCTAAGACGTTAGATTGAATTGCATCAAATAGGCTCAGTGTGAGAATAAAGTGGGTAGAAGGGCATATCTGTTTACGTGTGTTTTGCCTGAAGTACATGTGTGTGTATGTGTGTGCACACGTGTGTCCCACAGGTGACAGCAATTGATATTACTGATCTGAGGGAGGTGACAGTGAGAAAGTGTGGGATACTCTTTGAAGCAGCCCATTCTTAGCAAGCTGCTGCTCTGGATGGTGGGGAGCTACGAGGAGACGTGAGAAATGACGCCTGCTCCCTAAAAACCTTCCATCGCGTGGGGGAGACCCAACGCTGAGCGAGAAAGGTGACTTTGCAATAGGCAGCCTGTGTGTGTGGAGCCGGATGAGATACAATAAGCACTTTGGAATTCAGAGGTGGGCTGGGCAGGGTAGGGGACACTTCGGGTGACCCTTGCAATGGGGCTTGCGGGATGGGGGCTGGGGTGGGGCTTAGAGGGGCAGAAATAAAAGCAGAACATTGCAGATAGGAGGAGGAAGAGGTACCCAGAGTTTGTGTGGAGGGCAGGAAGGGAGCGGTTTGGCTGGCGCCCAGGATTTGGTAAAGAGATAAATGGAGGAGAAGCCAGGAGGATATAGAAATTATTGTATTCATAGTTGGGGAAGTCCTCTGGGGGGCCTTTGGTGCATAAAAAGTGGAGGCTGGAAAATGTGCAGGTGTGACACACGGTGACGAGGAAGAAAGCAGGAAGGGCCCCATGCCCTGGGGAAGGTGGCTTGGCTTCGCATGAGGGCCAGGGCTCCGGCTAAGACCCCTCGGTCAGCTGTAATTCTGCGAGTTAAGAGGAATTGGGCTGAGTGAGAAGGGGAGAGGGTGCGCCGTCTGTGACCGTGGGTGGAGCTGGAACGTTGCGGGCCACCGTAGGGAGGTTTGCTGTGACACACTGGGGAGGTCAGCACCAACATGGACAGAAGCAGCAGAGGGACAGGCAGACTCAGAGAATCTCAGGGGTCAGGGGCTGCTACTTTTGAAAAAAATCAATATTATTACTTTAAGATTTTTTTTTCTACTTTATCTTAAAATAATTTCACACTTAAACAAAAGTTGCATGACTAGTACAAAGAATTTTTTAAAAAATTCTAAACCATTTGAGAGTCTGTTGCCAGCCTGATGTTCCCCCAATGCCACATGCTTCACGTGTCATCCCTGCAAACCGGGGCGTTCTCCCACACAGCATGAGATGGCCTTCAAGGTCAGGGAGTGAACGCTGATCCGTCACCAACACCTGAGCCTCAGAGCTCACTCGACTTCCACCCGTGGTCCCAACACTGTCCTTTACAGCAAGAAGGTCCAGTTCAGAGTCACACTTGGCATTTAGCTATCCTGCCTCTTTAGTACGGAGGAAACGAAGGACAGGAGGGAGGACACAAGAAGGAAGGAGGGTCTTTTTAGGCGTTTTAAGCCATCAGCCCTCATAGAAAGTAGCCACAGACAATGCTCAATATTTGACTTTGTTTTCTTTTTACTACCCGGTCACTGTTTAGTTATCTGCCTAACTGAAAGGGGGTGTGGTGGTGTGGATAACTCTGGAAAAATCCTGAATTTTTAAACGCATTTTCCAACAGTCTTGAAGCTGTATTTTCCGCTGGTTTTATGCACATGTGCAGGTCAGAGATGTGCTGGGTAGAAGTAGAAGCTGGCTCTTGTAATCTGTTCCTACTCCGCAGAGTAGAAAACTGAGATTCTTTTTCACCGCAGTTGCTCCCAGAGTGGATCAGCTGAATGTAATCCCAGCCCCTGAGACACAACCCCTGCTCCTAAGCCGGACCTGAGCACACTCGTTCGTGAAGGATCGGCAATTGTTGCTTTGGTTTCATCCAGTCTCAGACTTGCCATAGTAGCTTGTTTATACAGCTTTCCTCTTTTTTTTTTTTTTTTTTTTGAGACAGAGTCTCACTTTGTTGCCCGGGCTAGAGTGAGTGCCATGGCGTCAGTCTAGCTCACAGCAACCTCAAACTCCTGGGCTTAAGCGATCCTACTGCCTCAGCCTCCCGAGTAGCTGGGACTACAGGCATGCACCACCATGCCCGGCTAATTTTTTGTATATATATATTTTAGTTGTCCATATAATTTCTTTCTATTTTTAGTAGAGACGGGGTCTCGCTCTTGCTCAGGCTGGTCTCGAACTCCTGACCTCGAGCGATCCACCCGCCTCGGCCTCCCAGAGTGCTAGGATTACAGGCGTGAGCCACCATGCCCGGCCACAGCTTTCCTCTTTAATTTTGCAAAGTGATTCATGCGGAGTGTAATATGCATCTCTGAATGATTACTTACCCGGAAATTTGTCTTCCTCTGATAAGAGTGCTCATTTCCTGCACAAAAATCAATTTTCATGTAAGGTACAGAAGCGACCCTTCAACTCTTTTTGGTTTGAGTTCTTTGGCATCATTCATTCCTTCATCCCTTCATTCAGCTTACATTTAGCGAGCACCTACTGTTGCCATACATGGGTACACATGTATGAGTAAGGACATTTGTTCTCTAGGAGTTTGCAATTTGATCTGGAAGAAAGGCACTTCAAGGCAGAGATTGACCTTGAAAGGAAGCCTGGGTGAAGTGTCTGGCTTTGATCATCAGGAAGGCTATCGTGGAGAGTATGCGCTGAGCTGGGGTGTGAAGAGTGTGGGGACAGGACTTGTACTTAGAGGAAAGTTGGAGACTCCACTGAGGAATATACCAATTCCTCCAGCACCAGCCATATTTAATGGAAACGATGATAGTCACATTAGCTCTCTAGCGTTAGGAGGCAGCATATCAGGCAGTATCCACAGAACCCACAACATCCTAGGCTCTCGGAGGGGCAGAGCCCTTCACTAGTAATTTCACATGCTCATTTTACAGGCAAAATAATGGAGGCTCTGAGAGATGAGGCTTTTCAACTCAGGAAGCCTTGGTGAGAGATCTTCTGAGCTCTGCCTCGGGGCTTACTCCACCATCCCTGCACCCACAAAAACCAGCTCAGAGGCTGAGCTGGCCTCCCTGGCCCAGAGTCCCCAGCAGTGTTGCTCTTCACTGCCACCCACGCGTGCAAAGAGACAGGAAACACATGGGCTGTCAGCTCTGCGCTGCTCCCTTGTAGACCTGTGCTTGGGCCCTGCAGGGCGAGGACAGCCCATGGGGTCGGGGGTGGGGGGTGGCCGCGTGGGGATCAGGTGAGAGGCTGAGTGTGGGACAGGTGCCATTCTGCAGGAGAGTTAGAGATTTTCCTGGGCCTCTGCCCTGCGGGTCTCTTCCTCAAAGTCTTTTTCTTTGCCAGCCTCCTTTCTTCCCCTCCTCCCTACCCTCTTCTTTATGGTCTAAACCTACCTACTTAAAAAAACAAAAAAACATTTATTTTGAAATTATCAATGAATTGAATGTTGTGAAGTAATACAGAGAGACCCATGCACTCTCAACTCGGTTTCCCCAGTGGTTACATCTCACCTATGTGCAGTGCACAATCACCTGCTTCTACAACTGCCTACCTGTGCTTTCCTTTTCTTTCTTTTTTTTTTTTTTTTTAAGAGAAAGGGGTCTCACTATGTCACCCAGGCTGTAGTGCAGTGGCTATTCACAGGCATAATCCTAGCCTGTGAAGCAGCAGAGAGAGTTCCTCTGCTCTTGCCCCTTCCTGGGTCTCTGCCCTGGGGGCCGCTCCCCCGAGCAGCTCCTGCTGAGAATGTCTTTTTCATCGTGTCTTCCACAAATCACTGCACACCTAGAACTGCGCCACTTGCTCCAAATAGAGTCTGGGCCAGGAGCTCTTCTTCAAGAAACACTTACAAACCTTGTCACTGTGCTGTCCCTCCTCACATTCATCTTGCCTGACACTGCCAGGTCAATCTTCCAAAAGTCCCACTCTCTTTACGCACGCCCTGGCGGAGCAGCCTTCAGCAGCCTCCCTCTGCCTCTTTACCCCGGTCTGAAGCCTCCAGCTGGCCTTGCCTGTGTCGGTACTGTCTGGATCTTGCGGGTCCTGGAGCAAGTTCCTCTTCTTAGGGTGCTCCTGCGGTCAGGAGTGATCTTCCCTCTCTAACTCCTGTGTCTACTTCAAGATGTAATCAAAGCCCCAGCTTCTCCAACAGCTAAGTCTGCCCTTATTATTCCAACCCGTAATGAGAGTTCTATTTGAGAATCCCCACTGCGGATTGCATGTACTGGCCTCTTGGTACTTAATCATACACTGTTGTGTACTGTTATTTTTTCCTACTATTAGATCCCCAGCGCAGCCTTGCAACTAGACTTTTCACTCTGCCACTACTGCCGAGAGTAATTTTCCGGCTGTCTCTGCATATTTGTGTCTTACACTCAGGAGGCAAGTCCTGGGCTGGAGTTTCGCCTGGACCTGCCACATTCCTGTGCTCTGCGTGCCAGTGGGAAGGAGAGAGTGTCTGGTTCCTTTGGCTTTAAAAATGGAGGTGAGGCTGATCTAATGGGAGTATCCGGAATCAGCCTGGGAAGGCTCTCCCAGATAATAAGGGTGTTTAGCTGCTAGGAAGCCAAAAAGGACAAATGTTCACCAAATGTTCACCATATTTATATAGGACATTTAAAATTCCTGAGTCCTGATTTTCTTATCTATGAACTGAGAATAACATTTATCAAACAAGGCTATTTTCAGGATTAAATAATATGATATGTGTAGTCACATACTGCCTGGCATAAATTAGCACTTAACAAATGTGAGCTCTTCTTTCCTATTAGTTCCTGAATCGTTTACCAGGAAAATTATTCTCCATAATCCTCTAGAACTACTCATCTGTACACAGTAACTTTAAAGGAAATCTCTAATAGCAATTCCCTACTGGTTATTGTTTTGTGTCTTTTTCAATGACTCCAAGCTTTCTTTGCAACAAAAGAGTGTGACAGCCTGCTTTTATTTTATTTTATGATACGCCTTCCTTAAATAAAAATCACCACTTAGGAGCTTCGCTGATTTTTATTTTATTTCATTTCTTCTTGCAGATTTTGAAATTCCGTGTGGATCAGGGTTAGCTTGGCTTCAAGGTTTGGGGCTGCTTCTGTCTTGCTGTCTGTCTTGACTGGCAGTATCAAGAAGCTCCGGAGAGCCAGAGAGGAGGGCGCTATTGACTTGAGTGAGATGTGGGCATCATTACAATTGGCCAAGTCATGGATAGATATTAGATATGAGGCTGTGGTCTCCACTGAGTAACTAGTAGTAAACCAAGCATTGATTCTATCGTGTGAGCCAATTTTTTCCAAAGGGCAGACGAAGGTGTTCAATTGAATATCATCCTCAGGTCACAAAACCCACTCTTCTCCTCCCCAAATGTAGGTGTTTCTTCAATGGCCCCTATTATCTTGACTCACCCAGGATTGGGGCTCTGATGCTGTTATTGCTGTGAGTAACCTTTGCAAACAAGTCACACTAAGGAGATGAGTCATTGCATCATCGTCTGCGTGGATCCCACCATGCAGTCCCCAGCCCGCGGGGCTGAGGTAGAGGGGGCTGCACTGTGGATGTCAAGGAAGGAAGTGGGGAGCAACTTCCCTCGCTCATCAAGAGAATGACTTCTGGGCTGCCATCTGGCAGCAGAAATTACTCCTGAAAGATTGCTAGTATAAGTTAATGGGGCTTGGAGTACAAATAAGTGACACATCAGCCACAACCTGGACTGATCGGCTCCTTCCTGTCGTGTACAGAGACACGACTCCACTGGATGTGGGGTGAGAATTTTTCCCCTCATTTTTCTTTACTGTTCCCACTGGGCGAGTACATAAAAGGCTCATGCATTCTATAGCATGACATTACTTTGATGCTTAACTCTTTACATATGATTCTGTGAAGGGGAGTGGGTCGTGTTGCCAAACTCAAAGAGGGGGCCACACAGGAGCCCCAGAAGCTCAAAAACAGCCTGGCTTTCTGGGTGTTCCTGTGAAGACACATCTCCCTTTGGATTTACGGCTCTCGTTTTGTTCATTTGTTTCCTCCCTTTTCTCCCTTCTCAGGCAATCAGACCACACGTCTCGGCTGTTGGTGCAGCCTCAACTATTCGGTGAATGAATGAATGAGAAGTACTGTTGTGGATGTGGGTAGACCCTCAGGGTGTGCAAGGGTGACGGGAAAAAGAAGTGGATGGGACTGACCCTTACAGGGGTGGTGACCTGAGGCGGGGGGACCTCACTCACAACCTTGGCACTGGGAAAGGAGAGAGAAAATGATGAAGACGCTTGGTCTTATGCCATCTGGGATCACGGGCTTCCTTTTTAGAGAAAGTATTTAGGAAGTGGGAAGATGGGCTAGTAGGCACACAAGGGGGAGAAATGTGTTTTAGAGCCAAACGTGGTCCCCTGGCTTAGCATGGTGATAAATAACAGAGTGAAATAGATGGATGAGCCGCAATGAAGTCCTAGATGATTCAGAATTGGGAGGCAGCCACCTGAAATCCTGGGGGTTCTCGAGGTAGCTTGCTGTTCTAGAGACTTAATTACCACTGTAACTCATGACACATAATTGCGTGTCAGATAGGCTAGTTTTCATGCTGAACTGCAGCCTTTTGGAAATAAATGATGCTTATTTCTCCTTCCCTGCAAACTGACCCAACAGATTTCTAATACACATCCTGTTCTTCTTCTTTCTTGTCCCAGTTCTTTAACAGAAATAGCAGCAGTGACATGATTTCATGTAGAACTCACATAAAACTCATGGAATCATAGACCCTTAAATTTTTGGAGTATATTTAGAGTATATTTGAGATCTAATCTCAATTGCAAAAGTCCCCTGAAGTTGATTAAAATAAAGAAAGAAACAGTCAAATTTCAGGAAACCTTGGTTTTAAAATACATTCAATCTAATTTTAATTTAGGAACTTTATAATCTCTTTTTTTCTATAAAGAGATACTTCTTTTCTTCCTGTCTCACTGTGTTAGATCCAAATCCCACTATAGGGTGAGGAATTGTGAATAGAAAGTACATGGTTTCCCTTTGAATAGAAAGTGGAAGATGGAACCCAAAGTTGTGTAGAAAAATCTGGAGGAATTTTATCACTTAATCATGTCATTGTTTTACTGAACAGAGCATGACGGGTCCTTAAATTTTTTATGTCTGTTTTCCAAAGAGTTAGGCTTCATTACCTTGTAGTCATTAATTTAAATTGAAAACCAGAAAAGGCTCACGATTATTAAACTCCTAAATACAAGACTAGTTGTTTTAAAAATTATTTCTAATGCAGGAGTTTCACACCTTTTCTTAAAGTTATTTCTTTTGTCCTCCCATTCACCTAGAGCACCTAAGAGGACCTAAGCAAAGGAGAAGTCTGTTGTTGAAGATTTATATTTATAGTCCTTGATGAACTGAATACATTTACAAGCTGCATTTTGAAATCATAATAATCTCATGTGAAGCAATCAAAATTCCAAAATCATCTAATCAAGAATGACATCAGAGGCAAACAATCTCTAGATGGAGTAGGTATAATTCCCTCTGTAAATCTTCCATTTGGAGCAGATGTTCTAATTCTGTGGATTAAGTCAAGAAGTTGAGCTAAGTTGTCCAGAAGACAGTTATTTAGAAAAGGTGAACCAATATGACCTCGAGTTTCTTAAACAGAAAGAGGTCATTCACAGCCCATGCCTTCATCCCTTAGCTCGTACCCTCCCTCTCTCAGTCAGCTGAGGAGAACTGAGTTGCCAAGTAGAAGGGAAAGGTCATTGCCAAAGGGAAAGGGATGCTTTCAAAGGACAGCCTTGGGGTGATCCAAGACTGCAGAAGTGTGCACATTCTCTCTTCTATGGGAGATTCTCTCCCTGTTCTTTGCCTCCTAGTCCTTTCCTGTAAGAGTGAGAACAAAAAAGAACAGCAGCAGGTTCTTGCAGTTTTTCAATTCCAAGGAATAGCTATTTTGGTTCATTGATCAAGCAAGACATATGGATTCAGAAATACAAGATCTGAATGTTTTACTTCCACCTCCCATCTCATCGTTTGGCATCTCAATTAGGTGGACCTCCTATGGCGGGAAAGAGGGTGTGGGATATATTGACATGGCCCCAGTTATTGCAACATTTGGGCCCTGGCCCCTGATCTAGAAACAGAACTGTCGGCTCCAAAGGTCTGTTGTTAACAGTTTATGCAGTGTTGTCAGAGCTGCATTCATTCTTTACTGTTTTCTTATTGCTTTTATAATAAATATTTACAGATTTATTGCATATTTATTTTCCAAATGGATAGACATTTTTAGAAATGACATTTCTGAAAGTGCAGAAGCTATCTGGCACATATACAGTGTATCGTACCATGTGTTTTCTGACAAGAGCATCATCGAAACTGTCTCCGTAGTTTATCTGATGAAACTCGATTGCAATACGTTGTATCAAGTTTATGGCCCCATTCTTCTCCTCTGTGCTTTTTATTTTTACATCTGACATAGGGAAAATGGCAAAATTTTCTTTATTCCCTAGCAAACCTAAATCTGTAAAAGCCACAGGAACCTCTTTCTTCTTCACCAATGGAGAGGGAGATCCTGCATTCCACAGCTTGTCCCCTCGGCTAGAGAATTTATTTCGAGTCACATTATCAATATATTAAGTCTTTTCTCTTAAGGAAAGGAATGGATGAAAAAAGAAAGTCATGTAAGAAATTGTAAGGTGTCTTAATGCTTAAACTGTAAATTATTTTTAAAATGCCTTGGGATTAGACGAATGGTGGTATAAGAAAAGAATCGTGTGGACCATTTGGGTGTCATAGTGTGATATGAAGCTGTGGCTCTCTCTCTGACAAACAATAGAAAGTTCTAATACCTGCAGAAAAATAGGTTCGATGACATTCTTGGAATTATAGGAGAGTAGAGTGGAATAGGGTAGCACCTTCTTTGATTATTTTATGGTCTTGGTTTTGAAAGTTATGTGTTGTGGCTGTGGAGTAGTTTTTTTTTTTTTTTTTTATTTTCAATTAAACGTTCAGGGTTTAAAGGGATATCCCTAAAAGTATCTATGAAAACCTAGGAATAAGTAACTTAGATTCTGTTTATAAGGGGTTGATTTAGACAGTTTTTATGGCAACAATCAAAGTGTATGTGTTTGTAACTGTTAACTTTTTAGTTAAAGGAATATGGGAGACCTAGTTTATGAAAATTCTTTTTGACCTGTTTTTTCCCCAAAAGAATCCCCAAAGGCAGGTAAGCTATGCCATGAGAAGAGAAAGAAGATAATATGATAGATCTGATGTGTCTATTTATATGGAAACTGCAACTAGGACCCATGGGTGAATAATATTTCAAGGAGGAGATTTTGATTAATTACGTGGAAAACTTTCAGACCATAGAAGCTTTTAACAATGAAATGGCCTCTTGCAAAGGTAGTGGCCCCCCTTCCAATGGGTGTTCAGGCAGGTGCTGGCTGATTGCCCATCAAAACCCATTCTGAAGGGATGCCTGCATTGTGTTCGCTGATGGTGTCTTAGGGTTCCATCGATTGCGAGCATTCTAAGGATCAGTGTTCTATCAATTTACATGTGTAAAATTTCATTAAAGTGGGATTTCACTAATTTGTAATTTGGAATAATTGGGCTGAAGTCTTTCATTGCATAGCACATATTTTTTTCTTTTTAAAGAGAGCATGAATAAGATTAGAGGAAAAATTTTAAAACACTTAAAATATGCTGGTGTGTTTATATGCTCTAGAAGCACCAATTTAATTAGAAAAAATACTCATTATAAATTATTTATTAATGTATCGATCTCTATTGGGTAACACCTCTTAGCATAAACTTAAAAGTAATAAACCTATTTCTTTGAACATACTTTTTTCCCTCTAAAATAAGTCTGCATTAATGGGACTTTAGATATCTTTATCTACCTACGTTAAAGCATAATTTTTTAAAAGGTAAAATCATGACAAATATAAAATGAGCACA
This sequence comes from Eulemur rufifrons, assembly GCF_041146395.1. Taxonomy (NCBI): domain Eukaryota; kingdom Metazoa; phylum Chordata; class Mammalia; order Primates; family Lemuridae; genus Eulemur; species Eulemur rufifrons. The sequence continues at coordinate 15,042,540 of NC_090987.1, forward strand.
CATTAATGATTTCATGTAACTCATTAATGACTCAGGGACCCAAAAAAGTGTTATAACTGGTTCCAAGTAGAATCCAAAGTCCAGATATATTTATAGGTCATTAAGAATGCCAAGATGAATTTGTTTAGACAGATGCAAAACTGGCTTCTTCCACAGTGGGAGAGGCAAGCCAATGAACATCTTCTGTACAGATTTTGCATTTCCATGGACAGGAATTACTTGTATTATTACCAGATTTCTACAACCTGGCCTCTATCTCTTCAGAGTTGTTAAATGACCTAATCAAAAAGAATAAAAGGCAGGGAAAAACTGAAAGGATAAACCAGTCTGGGAAACCCTTAAATTTCCAACGTTTTCTTAATTTTTCCTCACACACACAGATGCACCCCACATACATTATATTTTTATCAAGCCGTGTCACTGGGAAATTCTAGTGATGCTCTGTTAGACTTCGTATCCCTATCTGTTGGTGCTGAACCAACTGCTTCTATGTACATAACTCAGGGGAATTTCAGCAATTCAGTTCATCTCACTTTCTACACCCAATCCTAATAATATGGTGAATATTATGTCACAGAGCACAAGATTTATTTACAAGGTGGGTAAGGTGACAGCATGGGAGATGGATGTGACCCGTGCAGCGCTGGACTCCTTCGGCGGTGATTTGGCAGTCCTCTGAGTTTCAGATGAAAGATGCAGGAGAGGTGTCACCAGGAAAAATGATGCCATTGTTAGATAAGGGAAAAGGAAACTAACTGGGGAAACAAGATCCCATCTAGATCACACAACGGCTAAATGACAGCTGTCTTTTTTCCAGGGTATCACTTTAGGGGATTGAGCAGTTAGTGGCTTTAAGAACTTGGGTACATTGTTTTGATTATCTTCAAGGATATGATAATGTTGAACTTTACCTGAATTTTGTGCTTTCAGAAAAAATACGATGGTTAAGGAATCCCCCAACCCTTTTAAGTTTCAGGGAATGGCTAACCACAAAGGATGCCCATGCCCTGTATATCCCAAAATAAGACCTGTTTCCATCCTTCCTCATGACTCCTAAAAGATGCTTGGATGACTCCATTGTCTACCTGCTTCTATAACCCCCTTTTCTTTGAGATATCCTTCCTTTTCTTTGATATATTCCTTCTTAGTGAACATACTCCCTATTACAATAGCCTGAACAAAATCATATCCTAATTGTCTGGTGCATTTTGTCAAAGTTGGAATTATATTTTCAGTCATATGAGAATAAATTTTGTTTCTGTAAATGATAAAAATCATAAAGAGACAAATATGGTAAAGAGGTGAGTGGCCAGGCTAGACAGTGTCACTTTGGGTAAAAACTCCAGTTTTAAAGTACAGGTGATGATTTTCTTGTGTGACATATAAGCAAGTCAGGAAAAGAAAAAAAAAAAAAAGGTTTAACACACAATTCAAGCAATGGCAATAATATTTGAATTAGTTATTCCCTCTTGGGCAAACATATTGAAAGGGCACTACTAATTTTTTTTGGAACTACTAATCATGAAATATGATTTCTAGTATTTTAAAGGAAACAGTGCCATTTACCTCTCTGTTCCTCAGTTTCCTTATCTGTAAAACTAAAGTGTTGGGCCGGATGATTACCGATATTCTTTAGCTCTGTGGTCCTGTGAGCTCTTTGGTCATTCCTGGGTTCAGATTTTTCTGTATGATTGGATCACTTGGTATCAGAGTTTCCAGGTAGTTAAGCAGTGAAGAAATTGAAGGGTTGGTCTCCCTTTTCTCTAATTCACCTCTGATCTGAATTCTTTGAATGAAAACTATTTTATGCAACGTAGTTGCCGCAATTTTCTAAAAGAAAATAGGTTCATATGCATTTTAAAAATCCAATTCCCTCAATGAGGATCGTTAAATACTAGAATAAAGGCCAGCTGAGGGAAGCTGTGAAATCTTTCACTGTCTTTAAAAACTAGAAGAGAAATAGTTTAAATATGACTTATACTATAGAGTATGAATACTGAAGGCTATTTTATAGCACTTTGTATATGCTAGGCACTGTTCTAAATTGTTTAAATCATGAATGCATTTAATTTGCATACCCTATGCAGTAGGACCATTGTTATCATCACCATTTTACTATTGGAGAAACTGATAACACAGGAGGTTCGAAGAGCTTGCTCAAGCTCGCACAGTTGTAAGGGAGAAAGCTGCGTGTGGAGCCACGTTGCTGGCACAAGTTGCTAACAGCTCTGTAATTTTACAAAAGTAACAAGAATCTCCCATCTAACTATACAACCTCAACATACACAGTAAGTCTCTTAGGGTAAGAGACACTTAGATGAACGAAATGCCTGACCCACGGTCCTGAAATGGCCTTGAAATCACAGAGGGTATGGTCTCTCCATTTCCCGCTCCCAGCGTCTCGTTCATTGCTAGTTTATTCCTGCAGTTGACATCGTGGAGAAAAATGAGTCTCTTTTAAGAGTTTCTTTTCTAGAGCTTGTCATGCTGCAGAATTCTTTCATGTTTCGAGCTCATGATAATATGTGGTCTTTGCTAGAACTCCTGTGGTTTGACACCAGCCTCTACTAGAGATTATGGCAGCTTTTGTTTTCTTAAAAAGCTGGCCGCTCTTGGAATTTAGGCTTGAGAGAACAGAAGTGAGGTTGGTTTGACTCCAACAAAGCAGTCAAGTGTAACTAATACTGTGTTATTAGCACGGGGTGAAAATTTTCAACTTTCAGTATCTTGACGAAACATAGACAATAAAAATTGCTCAGTGACTTTTTCTAACCTTTCTAACCTGTATTTTACTCCCCAAGACCACGATCCACTTTGCATTCTCAGACAATAAGCCGGGGAACTTGAAAGTGTGCCACTCATGGCGAAGGACGGCTTCCCCCTCAACTAAACAGCTACGTTTGGCAAATTTAAGTCTCAAGAAGTCTTAACATTTTTCCAGGTACTGAAATATTCTTCATGACAGATTGAAATAGTTGTCAAGGCTCTGATGGCATAAAAATCCATCATTAAGAGGTTCTGAAAAACCAAAGAAGCTGAGCTGGTCAAGTCCCCAAGTGTGATAAGAAAACATTTTCTGCATCCCTGTGGATATTTAATTAATCTAATTGTTTTGAGATGTTCTATTTTAAAATACAGTAGGAATAAAACAATACAATGTATTAAAATCACAGTGGTCTTAGTCAAGGCCCATTAACATTGCAAGTATAGAAATCTATACACATATCTTTGTTTGGGGTTTGTCTAGCTTTTCTCTCCTTTAGGCATTTTGGAAGGCTTGGAATATGGTGTATGACTTTGAAATGCACTTTCTAGCTGTCAGGAATTAACTGATCAGGGACAGTGTGTTTTTTGCATTATACAAGAGGGAGAAAAAGAATGCAGTTTGTTGCCACCTAACATTCATTCTTTGCTGGAAAAAGAAAGCTATAGGAAGAATCAGAGCCAGTTCATGACCTAATAATGAGATCAGTTGGAAATACCCTCTTCTGTGGGTTCGTCAGAGCTCTCCTTTAGCCCCAGCTCAAGTCCCACTGTGATGCCCAGTCCAGGCCGACTTCCCTCCTGGAATTCCCCAATTCTGACTTATCAACCGGCTGTTTCCTGATCACAGAGACATTTTTGGCCCCAGAGAAAAACATGTATTGGAGGTTGTGGAGAGAAGGCTACTGAGAAAGGAATAGGGCAGGTGCTTTAGGCCAGTGGGGAGAGAGTGTGTAGACTGGGGAGACAGCGTGTACACTGGAAAGCTCACAGAACAAAGTACTGGGAAACAGAAATCACAGTTCTAGTCTAGCTCTGACTTCAGACTTTGAACAAAGCCCAACATCATGGGTCACGGACTAGGAGCTCTGCCTTAAAGACCTTCCAGTGACTTAGTTGCTAATCTCAGATTCACCCAAGGGCAGGAGTGGTTGGAGATCCCTGGCTCTACGTTTTCTACCTTGGGTCCAGAAACACCAGTTTCTACCTTGGCTTCTGAGGTACTTTCAGATCAATGCCAGAGGTATTTGCATTTTCAGGCAGGACTTGTGAAGGTGAAATAACCCAAAGGAATAACTTTAACACCAGGAATTTTGGGGCTGACTGGTAAGGCAGTAAGTGGTTTTTATTAACAGTCAGGAAAATATATGATAGTATTATTTGCAAAGAAATAAGCATTATTATTTTTATTGGCAGCTGAATGTTTCCAAGATCATTTTAAATCACCCGTGTTTTTAATATGGCACACTTATTGCAGGGGAAGTCGTCTGTATTTCTTCTGCCCTTCTAGGTAGATTGTATCCAAAGATAGTAGCCAATAACTCCTCCTATCTATGAACATGTGTGCTGCTCCCCCATCAAGAAGTATAGTTTATTGCCTCTCCCCTCTGATGTGATCTGGCCTCAACTTGCTTTGACCAACAGACTGTGGCAAAAGTGACACTGGGCCATTTATGGTCCTGCCTGTTTCTACCTTGGCTCCAGTTTCTCTCACACTCTAGCTGCCAGGTGAAGAAGTTTGGGTTCAGTTACTAAATGATGAGAGGCCACAGGAAAGGGGTCCTGGAAGACGAAAGGTCATCTTGGACATTCCAGCTCCAGCTCAGCTCCCAGTTGAATGTCACCACCTGAGTAACCTCAGCCTGCACGCCACAGAGCAGAAGAACTGCCCAGCTGAGCTCACCCAACCCACAGAATTGTGAGAAATAATGAACTGTTGTTTAAAGCCATTAGATTTGTTATGCAACAAAAAAATCACTGAAATATTATCCCTCAGGCATTTATAGGAAAGTTTCTTACATTTCCCACATGTGACTGTAAATCCTGACATCATTTCTTAATTGTTCAGATTTTTTTTAGTACTTCTCCCATTTAATACAATTTATTGCTCCCACACTGGCTTCTCAGAACCAACAGAAAATAGATATATTGCCAGTTGACCAGAGAGGGCTGCCTGTAGTCCCAGCACTCACTTTATGGACTGATTTTTTCGAAGAGAGCTCAGGACCAGAAATATCTAGACATTGGTTTTCAACTTTATCACACATCATGTAAATATTAAACAGCTGCCTTTCTCTTACCTCAGGTAAATTGTCCAAGTTACTCTTCCAGGGAAAGTGATCCAGGAGGATAAACACAAATGACTTCATTGTAATAGGTGACCTAGTTTTCTAATTTTTAAATTTCCAATGATTTATGATCGGTTATTTTTTTTTCCTAAAAGAATCCTGTTTGGAGCGTGTCCCATAGGAGCTATAGTCACATAAGTCACACTGTCCCCACTAGAAAAGGCCACTCCTGTGTGATTTTGTTACCACCCCTGGCCGTCAGCTCCAGGCCTTTAACCTGGGCATTGGTGGGCAGAACCAATCCAAAGGAAAAGAAAAACAAAAAGAACAGTCTGGCTCTTTACACAACCTCCTTGGCACTGTAATGCCCACCAAATCACTGCTTTCATTGATTGACTTTTTATTTTCATTCATAACCCAGAAGGAGCAGGACTGAGGGTGGGGTGGGAAGCTGAGGGAAAGGATATAGAAGGAGGAAGGGAGCAGACCCAGAAGAGGCAGTGATAGGGAGAAGGTAAGAAAGGCAGATCTGAGATGGTATGAGGATCCTGGTGAGGATTTCAAGGACCAAAGGACATGCAGGAATGTGGCTTGTCACATTTCTTTCAGTCTCTCAAAATGACGTGCGAGTGTACCTGTCAAACAGGAAAGGCAATGAGGCGAAGGTCGTGGGTTTCTATCTGTGTGGGTCTCATGCCACCTTTTTTTTTTTTTTTTTTTTTTTTTTTTTTGTTGAGACAGAGTCTCACTTTGTTGCCCAGGCTAGAGTGAGTGCCGTGGCGTCAGCTTAGCTCACAGCAACCTCAGACTCCTCGGCTTAAGCGATCCTACTGCTTCAGCCTCCCGAGTAGCTGGGACTACAGGCATGCGCCACTATGCCCGGCTAATTTTTTCTATATAGATTTTTAGTTGTCCATATAATGTCTTTCTATTTTTAGTAGAGACGGGGTCTCGCTCAGGCTGGTCTCGAACTCCTGACCTTGAGCAATCCACCCGCCTCGGCCTCCCAGAGTGCTAGGATTACAGGCGTGAGCCACCGCGCCCGGCCTCATGCCACCTTTAAATGACACTCCTTACCTTGACTATGGTCAGCTGCTCAATAATTAATGTCTGTGCTCAAGGGACATTGGATGAAGGAGTGTGAGAACCCCCTAGAAAAGCCACATTAGTGACCAGGGAATGGCACTTCAACAATTTTATCTTTGCACATACAGATTGCATATTGCTAGTATAATGTTATATATGTCATCCATCCATTATTTCCTTGATAGAGTACTCATAATTTTCTTTCTCTGATCTAGAGCTTTTGAGTAGGTTGGCTCCTGTCTTCATTAAATCTGAGTAGTCTATATGTAATACATGCATACACTCCATGATCTATCACAATGTACATGCCTAAAAGAAATTTGTATTGATCACTACGGTCTTCAAATTTATCTTTTCAACAGACTCATATTTTCCTTTGTGTTTGTCTTAGCTTGGGCTACCATAACAAAATACCATAGACTGGGTGGCTTAAACCTGTGGTCCCCAACCCCCTGGCCATGGATCGGTACCGGTCCGTGGCCTGTTAGGAACCAGGCCGCACAGCAGGAGGTGAGCGGTGGGCGAGCAAGTGAAGCTTCATCTGTATTTACAGCTGCTCCCTATCACTCACATCACTGCCTGGGCTCCGCCTTCTCAGTGGCAGCATTAGATTCTGCATTATGGTGAGTTGTATAATTATTTCATTACATATTACAATGTAATAATAATAGAAATAAAGTGCACAATAAATGTAATGCACTTGAATCATCCTGAAATCACCTCCCCGCCCCCCAGTCCGTGGAAAAATTATCTTCCATGAAACTGGTCCCTAGTACCAAAAAGGTTGGGGACCACTGGACTAAACAACAGAAATTTATTTTCTGACAGTTCTGGAACTAAAAGTCCCAGATCAAAGTCCAGCAGGGTTGGTTTCTGGTGAGGGCTTTCCTCCTGGCAACAAGGATACAGTCCTACTGGATTAAGGGTCCACCCTTCTGACCTCATTTAACTTTATCTCCTAAGGACCCTATCTCCAGACATAATCTCATTGGGGGTTAGGGCTTCAACATATGAATTTTGGAGGACACAATTCAGTCCCTAACAGCCCTAACAGTGTCTTTGCATAGAGTAAAACTTTTTAAAATTTTAACGGAAGTCATACATTTATATAATTTTTTTTTTTTTTTTTTTTTTTTTTAGACAGAGTCTCACTCTGTCACCCAGACTGGAGTGCAGTGGTGCAATCATAGCTCACTGCAGCCTCAAACTCCTGGACTCAAACAATCCTCCTGCTTCAGCCTCCCAAGCAGCTAGTACTACAGGCACATGCCACCATGCCCAGTTAATTTTTAAATTTCTTCTAGAGACAAGATTTTGCCATGTTTCCCAGGCTGGTCTTGAACTCCTGGCCTCAAGCAATCCTACCTTGGCCTCCCACCAAGTGCTGGGATTACAAGTGTGAGCCACCACACCTGGCCAGGAGTTATATTTTTAATTAAACTTTTTATTTTGAGATGTAGATTTAGATACAGTTGTAAGAAATAATACAGAGAGATTTAAGGTATCTGTAATTCAGTTTCCCTCAGTGGTGATATCTTGCATAACTGTTGTAACTGGTATCACAGCCAGGATGTTGATACAGTTGGGGTTCAGAACATTCCTATCACCACAAAGATCTCTCCTGTTGTCCCTTTGTATAGCCATACTCCCCTCCCTTCTGTGGTGAGGATGTACCATGGTTTGTTTAACTGTAGTTTGCACCTCCCATCGACTGGACATCTGGTTGTTTCCAGGTTTTGGTTATTATTAATAAAGCTGCTATAAACATTTGTGTACAGGTTTTTGTGTGAACATAAGTTTTCATTTCTCTGGGATAAATGCCTAGGAGTATAATTGCTGGTTTGTATACATGTTACATGTTTCGTTTTTAAAGAAACTGCCAAACTGTTTTCCAGAGTTCCAAACCGTTTCCATTTTACATATCACTAGCAATGTAAGAGGGGTCCAGTTTCTTCACATCCTCGCCAGCATTTGATGTTGTTGCTATTTTTTATTTTAGACATTCTGATAGGTGTGTAGTGCTATCTCACTGTGGATTTAATTTGCATTTCTCTAATGGCTAATGATGTTAAACATCTTTTCATGTGCTTATTTGGGCATATATATATTTTAAACATCTGGTTGTATCTGGGAAGAAAAGCATCTAATTGCTCTTTAATGTTTATTTCATATACATCCTTCCCGTGTCTCTAGCCTTCATCTGTGAAAAAGTCGATGCTAGCCGCAGAGAAGAAGCTCAGTGGAGATTTCCAACGTACTGGACAAGGAAAAGAAGTAAAGATGTTATTTTGAGCTGGACGTCATCCCCTGCTAAAAGAAAAAAAAAATTCTGTTTTATGTACGCGTCAGTGTAACACAGTATAACAATAATAAAGATTATTGTTTTATATCCCTCATAGGTCTAGTTCTTTTACCTCACATAATGTTAGGAGTTTTTGTAGCCATCTTAAAGACGTTGTTATCTTTGGCAGAAGCATGGTGGCTTGGCTCAGAAAGCAGGCAGTAACAATGATATCAGTTCCTTTTTATATATTTTTTTCTTCTCCTGGAACACCATGTTACCTAGAATACATGAGAATCTGGCAGAGGTCTACATTTTCTTCCCCTGTATTCCTTTCACACCATCTGTTTGGGTGTGCTAGAATCCACTGGAATGTCTTTACAAGGTGTCAAAACTCCGGGAACTCCACTATATTTGGCAGCAGAGAGAGAAAGGATAAAGTGATCATGGGAGTCGTATGGAAGAGAGAATCCGGGGGAGTGTCTGTCACAATTACAAAAGAGACAATTTACAGCGCGGTAGAGTCCAAGGTTAGTGTTACTTCTCTCAGGATCTATTTCTGATCGAGGTCTCAGGAATGGATGCCATGCAAGCTCCTTGCTTCTTCAATGAAGCGAGCATCATGTGATGCTGCAAACTGTTTCAGAGCCATTCATGTGCCCATCTAGAATGCTCTCAAAGAGAAAAACAAATGTGGGGCGACGATTCGATGGCATGAGCAATCCTCAAGTTTAGCACCAGTGCATTTGTGTGACGGGTTAGAAATCCAGTCAGTTGTTAAGTCCTTCCAAAGGCAGAATTTTCATTTTTTTTTTTTTAAATATAGAAAAACAAAACAAGACCAAACCAGTCTCTCTACCCCTAAAACTTGTTTATAAACTGTATCATGTGAAAATCCAACTTGGAAAGAATTCTAGTTTGACTTTAAATTGTTTGTTCACAAGCTCATGGAATAACATGGTTCTTGGATTCATTAACTCTTATTTATAAACTTAAGGTTGTTTTGGAACAGGAAGCATAACATTTACTAAAAAGAACATTGAAATGTATTTGTCTTTTTAATTAAAAAAATACTAAGAAATGAAATCTGCAAAACACAAAATCTTAATATTGCAGTAGGATTTTCCCTCATTAAAAATATATATCAAACCATTGTCTGATTGAAACTAAACACAGTTAAACATATATAGATATAAATTATATAATTTACATTTATTATACTTAATCCAGGTACACATGCAAACACATTTGTATATATAAATTATGTATGAAATACTCATAGCTAAAATTTATGTGGCTATATTTGAAACTGTGACATCAGAGATAGGCTTAAAACACGTTTAATTACATTACCAGCGTGTATAATCAGAGTTAGAACTACTGATAGATTTTGCTGACAAGAATTATGGAAAGTAGCAGCTAATTCAGGATTGTTCTATTACAGATATTACAGGGGAAGCAAATCTGGAAAGTGGATTTAGACTCTCATAGAATTCAGTTTTTTGTGGGAATTTTATCATTAAAAAGAGTATATTTCTTAAGCAATTTAGGCAAGTAAATTCTAGAATAAAACAGTAGTCATCATTTTTGATAGCTTCCTGTGATTTTCATCTTATGTTCATTTAGCTGAAATCCACTGTAGATTGCATAAAATATAAAAAATGTATAATGTGAAATATACAACATATAAATACACAATACACCCAGTTTCCTGCCTTTCAAAGGAAGCTTATGAAAATATAGTCTTATTCAATTGATACAAGAATGTGATAAAAAGTGTTTATAGTAGAGTAATAAAAGAGCCCTTTCCCCTTAAAATGCCACAAGGCTCTGTGGCCAATGCTTTTAAGACTTTAAAAAAATCCATGTTCACATTTCCTCTTAGCAAAGGATTGAAAAAATAGAATATTTTTATAAAGAGAGATGCCTTAAATGTCCTATTAAAACATATATTTTGTTTACAGTTTGGAAATGTTTCCTAATAAAAATGGTTTTTATTTTAGCAACCACAGCAAGAAGTGATCTTCTTTGACCAGAAGTCTTTTAAGACTCCTCCAAACCAAACAACCTTGCTGAAATAAGTTTACTTTTTGGGTTGCTTGATCACACTAAAAAGTGAGTAGGCACAGTGTTTGAAATGATATTTAGTAAATTAACATCATTACTACCAATGAATAGAAGTCTCCTGTTGGCAGCTTTGACAAGTGTTCCAAACAATGTTGGTATTCTGTGCAACAGACCTTTAAAAAGATGCCGATTTACTCATACCCATCTGTACCTTCTAAATTCTTCCCTTCATAGGCTATTCACACATCCCTTCTATAACGAGGGTTTCTGGGTACGTAAGAATGTAAACTAGAATATGGGAAGTCCTGTGGCTGAGTCCCATGTGTGGGTCTCTGACCAGTCTCATTGTGGTTCAGTGTCTGGCAAGATCCTGCATCAAAAAATTTGGGATTGAGATTAGCCCATTTTGAGGCTTTTGTCCTGGCTCAGGGAACGTTCCCTGTTTGTGGAAGGTCTCTGAGATTGGCAGATAAACTAGCCAGCCAGACTTTATTAAAAAGCAATTGGATTTTGGTGTCTAGAATATCCCCCACTTGCATTTCTAGAGTTTAGAGTTTAGGTTGGGTTTAAATTTGCCTTGGAAAGCTTCAGTTTGAAATATAATCTGGTTTGGGTTATTCTCAAGGTTAAGCCCTCCAAGAACAAACGCAAAGGAGTACCCAAAACCTAGGACAACATTTGAATTCAGAATCCTTGGTGGCAGTGAAACGGGACTGTTTTGAAAGTTATAGGAAAATATGGGAGCTCGATGAGTAAGTGAAGTCTTTTTGCAATATGTGAGAGACTGCATTATTTTCCCCTCTTAAAAACCTTTGGGGTCTATTTGTAAATGATTACACAAAGGCGGATAATATCATCAAATAAATTAACATATTGTAAACAGAAAGATCAGGTGGACAAAATGAGGGAGAACAGATGGCCAGAGATTGCTTCCAAGCATAACTTCAAAGGCTGGTGGTCCAAGAGGGGCCCAAGGAAAGATTCAGAGGCTGCCACAGGCCGAACACAGCTCATTCATTCATTCAGTCTACCAAAATTTGTGGAGCTCTCTCTGGGCCGGGTGCTTGTGTAGGCTCTAGGAATTTAGTAGTGAACAACAACCACCACAGCAAAAGCAGACACAAGTCCCTGCTCCATTGAAGTTCTCACTCTAAAAACCAAGTACATTATTAAAATATTTAATTATTAGAAAGGCTATTAAAAATAGCAAAGCATTCCCTTGAAATATTTATATGTGAGAGATATACTGCATAATCTATAAAGAGAATAAGATTTAAAAATAAAGATTGGCTTTCTGCTTTGAAAAAGGAACTGACTTAGGAATAGATAAGAGTTGCATGTAAGAAACTCTTTCTAAAAAAAAAATTGAAAAAGCTACTTCCACTAACTTTACCACCAACCTCCTAAGTAGGTTATAATCTCCATTTTTAAAAAAAAAACATGGGAATTTAAATTCTTTAAATGTTACTAGCAATTTTTGCCTAGTATTTTATAATATTTCTGACATGCTCATGAACTGGTCAAAATTAAATGTAGTTAAATATTTAAATAAATAGGATGTTAATTACTTTAACAGATTTTAAGTGGAAAATAGAGCAAAGGAAATGAGAAGTTTATAAATAGCATAGAGAGATGATTTGATTGTCATCCTTTTTTATAACCTCATAATATTTCTGTTATCTTATGTTAAAATAAAGGAATAAAATAGCAGGTTAAACTATTTACCTCTGATGCAAACTGAACACAATGTAGTTGAAGTAGAGAGTTAAAAGCGAACACACTCAACTTCCTATGGAAAAATGTGTGTGTTTTGTCCAACCTGACTATAATGAAGGAACAGATTTTGCTTGCTTTGGCTCCTTTTTCTCCATTAACCTCATCCACTTCTTAGGAAGTCTCAATGGCTGTGCAATTCTGCATTAAATAGTGTAGAGCGTGGACTCACTGAGTTTATTTCATCACTGGAGAACTGCTGGAAATGTCAGCTTGTTTTTCATGTGTACAATACAGATCAACTTTCTCTCTTCTTGATGAATGTAGGTCATTGTGTAAAATAATACATGAATGAGTGAATAAATGGATGAAGAATGACTATCAATAGAGACTTGCTCAATGTCCTTGCAAATGTTCCATTTGGCATCCCGTCCATCCGACCTTGATTCATTCAACAGCAATTGAGCTACTCACAAAGATCACTAAGATGGAGTCCTGCCACCAAGGTAAGGGGAGGCTTTGTAGAGAAAGTAACTTGTGAGCTATTGGGACATGGTGAGGCAGAATTTTGCAGGTTGACCAGGGGTCTTTCAGATAGAGGGAGCAATGTATGCAGAGACAAAGAGGCAGGAATAAGTCTGAGAGCGAATAATGGGCACTTCTGGTACTTTCCATCTGGTATCTATCTGGTATCATTTTTCTTCTGCCTAAAGAACATTATTTATTTATTTATATTTATTTCAAAATATTTGGGGAGTACAAATGTTTTTGTTACATGGAAACCTTGTATAATGGTTAAGTAGGGGATTTTAGTGTGCCCATCACCAGAATTGTGTTCATTATACCTGGTAGGTAAGTTTTTACCCCTCAACCCCTCTCATCTTTTCCCCTTCTTGGTTTCCAATGTCCTTTACATCTCTTTGTGCCCATGCACCTGTCAGTTAGCTCCCACTTATGAGAAAGTACATATAGTGTTTGATTTTCCATTCCTGAGATACTTCACTTAGGACAATGGTCTCTAGTTCCATCCACGTTGCTGCAAAAGCTGTTATTTCATTCTTTTTTATGGCTGAGTAGTACTCCATGGTATATTTATACCATACACACCACACTGTCTTTATCCACTCATGAATTGATGGGCACTGAGGTTGATTCTCCATCTTTGCAATTGTGAAATATGCTGCAATAAACATTCGAGTGTGGGTGAGGATAAAATGACTTCTTTTCCTTTAGGTAAATACCTAGTAATAGGATTGCCGGATTGAATGACAAGTCTACATTTATTTCTTTGAGGGATCTCCATACCATTTTCCACAGAGGTTGAACTAATTAAAGAACTTTCTTTAACATCCATGTAATGCAAGGATGCTTGGGATAAATTCTCTCAGCTTTAGTTTGCCTGAGAAAGTCTTTATTTCACCTTCCTTTTTGAAATATATTTTTGGGGGTATTGACAGGGTTTTTCTTTTCTTTTGGTACAATATTTTAAATATGTTGCTGGATTGCCTTCTGGTTTGTACAGATTTTGGCGGGAATCCACTGTCATTCTTATTTTTATTCCTCTGTTTGTAAAGTGTCTTTTTTATTTGGCTCCTTTAAAATCTTCTTTTTATCCCTGGTTTTGTGTAATTTGATCTGATGCGCGCTGGTGTGGTTTTCTGCATGTTCATTCTCCTTGGGGTTTGTTGAGCTTCTGTGAGTTTATAGTTTTTATCAAAATTGGACAAATTGGGGCCATTATTTCTTCAAATATTTTTTATCCTCCTACCCCCATTTTCGTGAATCTCCAGGGATGCTGGACAGTTTGAAAATTTCCCACAGGTCAATGACATGCAGGGTTTTTTTCAGTCTATCTTTTTTCTGTGTTTGATTTTGGATAGTTTTTCTTGTTATGTCTTCAGTTTACTGATCATTTCTTTAGTGAGTGCTTTCTAACCAATATATTTAAGTTTTCAGACATCGTAGTTTTCATCTCTAGAAGTTTCTTTCTTTTTATATCTTTTATTTCTCCCCTTACTCTGTTCATATTTTCTTCTACCTTCCTAAACATTTGGAACATAGTTACAATACCTGTTTTAACATGCTTGTCTCTTACTTACATTGTCTCTGTCATTTCTTGCTCATTTCTATTGGTTGATTTTTCTCCTGGATATGGATCATGTTTTCCTGCTTCCTTGCATCCCAGGTTATTTTTGATTGGATAATTGACATTGTGAATTTTGCATTGCTGGATTCTGGGTTTTGTTATATTTCTTTAAATGTGTTGGAGTTTGCTCTGGCATGTAGTTAATTACTTAGAATCCATCTCATCCTTTTAAGGATTGTTTTTAAGATTTGTCAGGTTCAAATTCACCTTTAGCCTAGGGTTAATTTAGCTCCTTTACTAAGGCAAAACTCTCCTGAAGATTTAATGCCCTGTGTATTATACAATCTTTCTATTCTGGTTGATGTAAGCACAAATGATGCCTAGCTCCAAGTGAACTTCTGGAATTGTCCAACCTACTGCTTTCCAGTGTTTCTTTCTGACCTTCTATGCTTTCTTCTCATGCATGGCCAGGGGGGGCTCCTTTACAGATTTCTGGAGCATGTCATCTCTCTGTGCAGTTTTCTCTTCTGAAGTGCTATACCCTGTAAATTCTACAGGTCTTGTTTTCCCTGAACTAGTCTTTGTCTCTACCATTTAATGAGAATGCTGGGCCTCATTTGGGCTCCCCCTTCCTGTATTACAGTATGGAAACTGCCTCCAGGCAATAAGCTGGGGCAATTGTAGGGCTCACTTTGTTTGTGTTCCTTCATGCATTGCCTGTTATTCAATATCTGAAAACAATTGTTTCGTGTATATTTTTCCCTGCTTTTCTAGTATTTCTAGGGCAAGAGGATAAATCCAGTCTTGGATACACCATGTAGTTGGAAACACTATGTTTCTTAAACCATTTTTTTTATTCTAGACAATTTCAAACATATGAGGGCTGTTCAGAAAGTAGCCAGCCATGTAATATGTTCTTGTTATATTAAGATTAACACGGACACCCCTTGACATATAAGCAGACAGAACAACATATAAATCCTCATGTATCCATCATCCAGACTCCACAATTATCAACTCATGCCCAAACTTCTTTAATCTATACACCCTCCTGCTTCTCATAGGCAAAATTGTTTGAATTTGTTTAAAGGAAATCTCATATATTCTGTAATCTCATTTATACATAATTTGTATGCGTTTCTCTAAGATAAGGGCTCTTTTAAAAAGTATAACCACACTAGCATTATCATATCTAATAAAAATGCCTTGATACTATCAATTACCTAGACAATGTAAAATTCCATGTTTTCCCAGAGTGGAGGGATGAGCTTGAGTGAGACACTCTCAATGAATGATATCCCAGGGAATGGTCATATCAGAGCTTGAATCTTCCCTTCTACTATAAACCCCTTTCTTCTCAAATTTTCTCTCCTACTAGCAAGTAAATACCCAGAAGCTCCTACCCCTCCCTGTTAACAACTGCTACTACCCATTCTTCGCTCTGTCCTTCCCAACTGTATTCAAGAGCCCCTTCCTTCTCATCTCCTCGGAACCCCAGGTCCATATGCACATCTTGCAGATCAGTATCTTTAAAGATGAAGGAAGCATCTTAAAGTCTCTTCTACCTCAGATATGGTATGATACAAAGATAAAGTTATAGGCAGTTTTACAAACAAAATCGAATGCTCACTCCATCTTGTGATTCTGAATGAGTGAATGAGTATAGCATCATCTCCAAGAGGTTGTGCTATATTTGCTTTGATTCACCTGTAATCATGATATTTAACTTATTTTGAAATTTCAAATTGCTCAAAGGAAGTCATGAGACATTTAGGTGTATCAAAACCAGTCATGGGTTTAAAAAGTTGTGAACAACACTGATGAATACCAAGCAGGACTCCCTTTTCTAACATAATGAACAAGATTGGCCTTGGAAGTGTGATTTCAGGGTAACACAAAGAGTTCCATGCCCTTTCTTGCCTACTCCCCACACCCAAAATTCCTCACCTGTTCTTAGATGCTGAAAATTTTATGCTTTGGGGAAAAGACCACAGACAAAGAGAAGTCATTTTTAAAAACAACCTTATTGATATTTAATTCACATACCATACAATTCATCCATTTAAAGTGTACAATTCAGTGGTTTTTAGTATATTCACAGATATGTGCAAACATCACCACAATAAATTTGAAAACATTCTCATCACCTGAAAAGAAACCTCATTCCCATTAACAGTCCTCCCCATTTCTCTTCAACCCTCCCAGCCCTGGCAACCACTAATCTACTTTCTGTCTCTATAGATTTTCCTATTCTGGACATTTCACATAAATGGAATAATGCCACATGTGGTCTTTTGTGATCAGAAGTGATTTAAATTAATATAAGAAGGAAAAAGGCTACTTTCTAGCTCTCTAAATGGTCTTTCGATAGAGGGAGGAACAGATCCTCCTAATAAGAGGTAGCTGATGAGACAGACAAAGCAGAGTGAGCAAGGAAGCGTCACTTCACAGTTGTGGCTGGGCCAGGCCCTGGCTGTCAGCAGCAAATGTCAAAGCTTCACGATGATAATTCAGATGTTGGAGTAAAGAGAGAAGGACGTGCTCAGGCGGCCCCATGTACAGATACGTGTAAGCCCTGGTTACTGTCTGTCACGTTCATAAATACTGGAAACGAGACTTATAATTAGACCTCACTTAACTGACAGCTCACCTTGATTTCTCGCTGAGCTGCTTGCAGGGCCGAAGCGCCTCTTTCCTCCGCCGCGGCGTGTCACGCAAAGCGCTGGAACGACGTGCGCAGGCTATTTGCCCGATCAGGCCAGGTAACGGGGCACCAGGCTGTCATTTTCATCATGAGGAAATAGGTCTTTTGGTGTAATTTTCCTCCAGTAATTAGTCTCTCTGTGATTTTTAGACTTTGTGTCATGTTGTGAATGCAACATGTTCGACAGCATTCCTGCCGAGGAAATATCTTCTCTGATGGGTAAGCAAATATCATCTTTCATTAAAAACATCAGAAAAATTTCATCTGAAACTTCTAAACAGCCAGAGGGGAGGAAAACTCCTAACGACAACAAAAAGCCCACTTACGCTGAAATCCACGCGAGAGTGTCCTCCGGTGCGGCCTGGGTAGCAGCCTCCCTGGTTCTCCTCCAGCCCACCGGCTAGATGTCTGCCCTTGCGTTAGTGTTGACGTCTTCTGAGACAATTGCTTCCTAGTCACCAAATGGTGTTATTTAACTAAGAAAGGTAAATGGGTGGCCCAAGTGTTAGGTATCAAATGAAAACACTTTCCTAATCCAGGAGTTTTATAAATCAGGTTTTTACTCTGCCAGCTTATATTACTCTTTTTTATTTGTCTATGTTGGTGCATGCCTCTTAAGAAGCTATCTCAATCCTTTGTAGAATGAAGCACTGGGAAAGAAACACCTTCTGTGTCTTTGGTGGGCAAAATAAAACCTTCATATATCAATAATAAGGTCCTCCTTTTAGACTAGAGATGACGTTTGAAAGAAAACTGATTCTGAAATTTTTAGGGCAAGACAGCCACAAAATCTTCTGTTGTAAATGGAGTTGGTTGGATTAAGATCGGCCATCATGGGCATGTGGAATGACTGGAATTCTCTGACATTACTGGTGGGAATATAAAATAGTACAACTGCTTTGGAACACATTTGGCAATATCTAATAAGGTCAAATATATGCCTACCCTGTGGCCCAGCAATTCCATTCCTAGATACATGCACAAGAGACAAAAGCATGCTATTAACAACACAAGGCACGTATAAAAATGTTCTTAGTAGCTCTGCTCCCAATAGCAAAAAACTAGAAGCAACCCAAATGCCCATCAACAGGAGAATGGATGCATAAATTGTGGTATTCATATAACTGAACAGTATCCAGCAATAAAAGAACAAATTCCTAGTACACACAACAAAACAGATGAATTGACATTATTTTGGGTAAAAAAACAAACAAACCTAGAAACAAATGAATTTATACTAGATGGTACAATTTAGATGGTCTTGAACAGACAAAAGTAGCCAGTGGTGATAGAAGTCAGAATGGTGGTTACTTGGCAGAGAGGAGAGAAATATTGACTGGGAACCTTCTGGGGGGCTGCAATTATTCTATATCTTGATTTGCAAGGTGGTTACACAGGAGGTGCAGTCATTCATATGAAAAAATTTATCAGAGTATCCTTAAAATCAATATACTATAAATATGCATACATAACCTCAATAAAAAGTGGCTATTACAAAATATTGGGCTATAAGGGATCCAAGAGCTTCACTTACTGGTGAGATTGTCATACTCGATTTTGTCCTTTTGCCCATGAAATCCAGCCACAGTGGGTCACTGCTGACTCTCTTCTTCTTTTAGGATTACATAGAGTTCATCCTATAGAGAAAGAAAGGAAATATGCAATGCCTAATCCAATCTACCACCCAAAGACTGTACTTGGAGTTACTTTTGATCTTCACTACATTTGAAGATAGAGCAACTGTGCAGAAAAATAGGTTTGCTCTGTAAATTGCCTTAAAAACAATTTTAAATTTGACACTGTTGACTGCCTCTCTCTTCTCTTTCACTGCATTTCAAGACACAACGTTGGAAGATGCGTTCCATCTGTTGGACTTCTAGGCCAGGGACTTCAGGATGAAACTGTACATTTGGATGAGATCTCAGAGGGAGAGATGTGGGTGTCTTCTGTGTTGACATGATAGAAGAGACCAGAAGAGCATAGGGAGAGAGGATGGAAGGACCAAGAATAGCACGTTGGTGATAGGCCAGGTACATGTAAGGGGGTACAAGGCACTCAGAGGAATCAGGAAGACCAAGGGGAGAAACAGCTTTTCCTTGCACACATCTTGATTCCTGTTGTATGTTTCTCAAGTCTCTGTCCCAGGTTTTTGCTCTTCTTTCTGTGTTTTCTCTCTTCAGAGACCTTGTCTGTTTTGATGATGTCAGATTTCTGCTAACATCTTCCACATCCATACCTCCTGCCTTGCTTTCACCTCCAATCTCCAGCCTTGGACCTCATTCTCTCACTCAGTCTGCACATTGGCTACCAAGCATGTATGGAAGGTGCTGAGAGGTGTGGGGCTAGATAGGGCCAAGGAGGTAAAGCAGGCAAAAAAGGAGCATTCTAACGGAGATTGAAGATGCAATAAAAGAAGAAGATCCTAGAAGAACTGGGGGTGCTTTGCTTTGGGAAGGGGGAAGAGAGGAAGAAAGATAAGTGTGGAGATGTTTGGAGCTATAGGCATGCCTGCCTGTTTCCAATCTCTTTTCAGTGAGTTCTGCTTAACACTAGCACTTATTTAGCTGTTGCTAGTTGCCTAGCACTGTGCTATGTGCTCATTTCTACCATCCCATTTAATCCTCATAACAACCCTGCAAGGAAGATGCTACTAGCCTAACTTTTTAGGTGGGGAAACTGAAGCCTGGAATGGTTAAGAAAGTTTTTGAAGGTCTCACAGCTATGGCATGCTGGATCTAGGGTGAGAATCCATTCTGCTCGATTGTAGAGTTCAGACTCATAACCAGGAGGCTGCAGTGCCTCTTACTGGACACACGTACACACACACACGCACCTGTTAGTACACTCCCTAGGCACTTCTTGAGGTCCCCCCTTTGCTCCACTGTCTGCCTGGACTGTACCTGACTCCGTGGTCTCAGGATGCTTTATTCTGCAGCCAGGAAGACCATTCCAGGAGAGGACCCCACATGTCAGGCAGGCGGAGATGGGACAGTGCCTCTTTCTAATCCGTCCTGACCATAGTATGAAAAAATAGAATCAAAGATGAGAAAAGTAAGTTGAGGCTGGAGCTTGAATGGCCTTGAATTTAAGAATGTGGAGGTGAGATGCAATTTAATTGACAGTGCAAAGCCACTGAAGACTTTTGATGGGAGCTGAGCGTTAGGGCGATGAACCTGACACCCCTGGTGTGGAATGGATGGCAGCAAGCAGAGGGTGCAGGTGAGAGGCAGCTGAGAGCCTTTTACAACAGTGCAGGTGAGGCAGCGGGCCTATGAGGATGAATGTAAGGAGGGCAGAACAGAGAGGACGGCACCTACCGGAGAAACAGCTTTTCCCAACAGCCCCACTGGGGAGTGTATTCATCCAGCTTCCAAGAGAGCTAGCAGAGAAGAACATCTTGCTCATCTAACACTTAATCAGATCTAGATTCCCCAGCGGAGCTTTCAAAAATGCCCTTCATAACCTGATGCCAACCCTTTCTGTCCACTTTTCTTCTTTACTCCTTCCCGACCTTCATTCTCCGCTAGGGGTCGGCTGGTCTTGCTGCCTCACAAACGTGCTGTGTTTGATACTGCAACTCAGATGCTGCCCTGACTCTTAGGATGGACTCTGCTTTCTCCACCTATTCAGGACAAATTTTAAACTCCATTTCTCCCACAGAGATTGTGCTGATTATACCTATTCTTCTCTATTCCCTTCTCTTGTGAAATCCTCCAGCCCTTCAAGGCTCGGTTAGCTGGTCCTTCGTCTTCTTGAGCTCACTGGAGAAAGGTTAGTGACCACCGTGCCTGTGCTCTGACTGTGCCCTCCACAAGGCCTAGCCTGGCCTGGATGCCTGGCAAGCCTTCGGAGCCATGGGCTGCTTGGGGTTTGCATGCAGAGAGAATAGCTTCTGCATGGAGTTTTGACCAGCTGAAGATAGTTCTGTCTTCGAGCTCAGTTTTCAATCAAATGCCTCTTTACTGAAAGGAGGTGTAACGAAAGGCAAAGAGAGAGGATTAGAGATACGGTGGTAAGGAAGGTCAGGTTTGGAAGGAGAACCACTGTGAGTGTGTGTGCTCTGTCATGCTCTGCTCTTCCCTGCTCCTGCAAACTCTGGATCATGTCTGTCCTAGATGACAAATTGGCCTCTTCGTTGGCTTTGGGGCAAGGGTGAATGCAAGGTCAGCCCTGGAAGATAAGTAACAGTGAATGCTCAGGACTAAAGCAAAGGAACAGAATTGGCATGAATACCCATGACCAAGATACTGATGGTAATTAAGGAAAGTTGCCATCTTTAAAGGAAATGAAGTGTCCATTATGGAGCTCCACGACTGGCACGGGCCCATGCTGCATTAGCATCTCCACTCAGGTATGTCTTCCATAGCACCTGTTCCCCCATAAGGCGCATGATAGGTGCCAGCTTAGTGCTTCTTGATTGATAAGACATGTTGCTATTTACTTAGCAAGAACTTACATAGTGCTCACTACATGTGTTTAAAAATGTCAGCTCTTTGAATCCTCACAACACCCTAGTGGATACTATTATGATCATCTTCCCTACCTCAATAGGGCACAGAGAATTTCAATCAACTGCCCAAGATCACCTGGCCAGTGGGTCAACAGGGCAGGATTTCAACCCAAGCATTCCTACCTGCCACTCTCCACTGTTTTAACCATTCCTTGTGCTGTGTATGTGTTAGCTACTTGGGAATGGAGGAACACTGACGTCCCTAGGTCCCTGGGCGAGGAGGGTGGAGCAGAGGGTCTTGGGGGGCTAAAGGCAAGGAAATAGATGGAGAAGATGGCAGTAAGAGGAGAGGGGAAGGCCAAGACATCTGCCCTTAATTCACAATCTACTCAGAGCTTGGCTGAGTGTTAGAATTTCCCTTTCCTGCTTTTAATGGAGGAATCCTCAAAGCCAACCCCAGATATTAAAAAGTAGCAATTAGATGTTAGTGCCCTTGGTAGTTCATCATTCGTACTCACCGACAGGAAGGAACAGATGCTGTGTGAAGATCATGCTGTTGTGGACGTTGTGCAACAATTTGGACTTGATGGATGTCCCTCCCTCACTGCTGCTCCAGGCAGACAACCCGGGACATGGCAGGGACGGGAGGTCTCTGATCGGTTGCCTCTTCAGTCTTCTAGATGTCTCGAGCTTTCCAGGAGCTCAGCTGCCTAGGAGGGAAGCCTTTTGCAGTGGTGCTGTTTGGGATGATTTTTGAAGTAGATTTCTTTTTTTTGGGTCAAAATTAACCCCACAGTTTTGGAAGCACAGCAACATTATCTATCTATGAATGTGATGCAAATCCTTGCAGTCTAGCACTTTCTGTTCTTCTTTGTGATGAAGAGCTGTTTGTTTGATGAAAACACTTTGCAACTGCCTCTGTTCTCTCCAAGGTGGCACCGAGGGAAGCATTTTGTGTGGCAAAGAGGAAATGCCCAAAATAGCCTTCTTGGCAGGGCATAGAGCAGGGAGGCCTTTGCAGAGCTTTTCTGAAATTCAGGGAGTTTAGGGCTGGTGTATTCATTACAAAAGAAAGTGGCTGCCTTCTTTATATAATTTGAAGGGTGTATGAGGCTCTCTGTATCCCAGTTTTCTACCTAACTTGGTTCAGGAAGTATTTCAAACTCCTCCCATTGGAGCTCTGACCCTTTGGATTAAAACCTCACACATTTAACAGTCCCCTTCTTTGCAGTGAGAATCAGTTAGGGACCTGTGCGTGTGTGTGTGTGTGTGTGTGTGTGTGTGTATGTAGTATATAATACATAAGCTATTCCTACATTGCTATTACTTAATAATCCTAAAAAACAAATTGTGAAAACAGAGTTCATTAAATTATTTTGAAAACCTTCTTGTATTATATACATAACTGACTTGTGATCATCCCAGGACCCAGGGTGTCTGAAAGGGTGTGGGAGGTGAGAGCAACCACTGGGAGAGAAAGGAGAATATATCTGCAAGAAAGAGGGCTGACTTGAGCAGCAAGACTGCTTTCGCCTTGGCGTCCCCAGCTGTAACTCGGAGTGCAGGGAAGGAGGCAGACCTGAAGAAAAAACGAGAGAATAAAAAAGGAGTCGCTCTCTTTCATGATGTACTCGTTCCACACTCTCATCACCTCTCTTCCCAGGTAAATCCGACCTGTGGAGCCAGGCTGCGCCCTCCCCATTCCCAGGGCCAGCACGCTTGCTCAGGAGGAGTTTGAATTCCTCACGGGGAGGCTTGGTTCATCCTTCTGCTCTTGGGCTGATTAATGGGTCTTCTTCTTAAGGCTCAATTTTGGGAACTGTGTTTCCAGTTTTGGTGGCTGGATCTCTAGCTTGTCCCCCAGGGCTAAATGTCTAACCTGACAACCTTTCCAAGTCCCTTCCACTTACCTAGGTCTTCCTTATCTTCTGTGTTTTCTCCTCTTCAACATTCCACCCCAGCCCCTCCCACCTCCTCGGGCTGGAATTTCTGTCTTCACAACCCATGCTGGGGACCAGAGCTCTGCTACCACTTGCAAACTTTCCTAATGTCCACAGAATAGGGTCTGTTCCTTGATTCCTCACTATTAAGCTTGCCTGTCTACCAGCCCCTCTGTTGCTAGATTCGTAATATGCAACTTGCTTATCTACGACACTGTTTCCCAACTGTGCCTCTCACTTGCTACCCAGGCTAACTTACTACCCAACAGCATGGGAATTAGCACTCTCCACTGGCGCTTATGTTTGAGACCCACAATTAGGGCCACTCCCAGAAATTCTGATTCAGTAGATCTGGGACAAGGGCTATGAATTTGCATTTCTAACAAGTTCCCAAGTGATGCTGTGGGTTCAGGAACTAGGCTTTGGGAACCACTGGTTTAGACAATTGTTTGTCTTCACACTATCTGCCTAATGGAGAGTTTCTTCAATAGCTGGAGTGGAGACTTTCTAGCCCCCTGTCACCTCAGGAAGAAAGACCAGGTGCCGGCTCATGCTGCTTCTAGCCCAGAGCATTTGTGCCTAGTGTGCAGTGAGATATACCAAGCTCCGTATATCCTGGATTTACCTGTGACAGCATCATGAGCTTCAGAATAAAAACAGGGGATACCAGAGAGTTCAGGAAATGAAGGATTAACCAGGGGTGGCTATAGGAATGCATTTAAAAAATTGTTTTAAAAGCCAGTCATCTTGATTCAGATGTCCTTGGCTTTTATTTCACCCGAGTGGTGGAGGGAGTGGAGAAGGCTGCCTTGTTTTGAGGACATGGGGTTCAACCTCAAAACCAGGCTGCTGGAGGAGAACATGGAAACCAGACCTTTTTGTTTCTACTGCCTGAGGGCTGTTAGTCTTAGTACAGACGTGTGTGTGTGAATAGGTATGTTTCCGGGTTTCCAGCGGCTCAGCATCCTGTGGCTTCTGGCTTCACTGGCATGACACTTTTGAGTCCAGTTTGGGTCCCAGCCCTGGTGAAATCTTGTATGAGGGCTCCTGTGTTCACTTCCTGTCCTGATCTAGAGGCGTAGTTAGAATTACGCATGCTCGATGCTTGCTCTAGTGAAAGAAAGGTTATTTATCAGGGTGCAGAGGAATTTTAAAAATTATTTAAAATCGTGGTAAAATACACTTAACACAAAATTTACCATCTTAACCACCATTTTTAAGTGGTATGGGTTAGTGGTGCTACGGTTGGGGTGTTTGTCCCTTCCAAAACTCATGGTGAAGTATAATTGCCAGTGTAACGGTATTAATATGTGGGACCTTTAAGAGGTGATTAGGCCATGAGGGCTCCACTCTTAAGGGTAGGTTTAATGTCTTAATAAAAGGGTTTTTGGGTGTGAACTCTCCCTCTTGCCTATCCACCTCTGCCATGGGTTGATATAGCAAAAAGACACTTGCAAGATGCTGGCCCTTGATCTTGAACTTCCCTACCTCTAGAACTAGGAGGAAATAAATTTCTGTCCATTAGAAATTACCCAGTCTCAGGTATTCTGCCATAGTAGCGGAAACAGACTCAGGCAAGTGGTATCAAGTACACTCATATTGTCGTGCAACCATCACCACCATTCATCTCCAGAACTTTTTCATCATCCCAAACAAACTCTACTGGGTTTAACTTTTTGAGGAAATCCCATACTGTTTTCCATAGTGGGTACAGCATTTTTAAATTCCCACTAGTAGTACACAAGAGTTCCAATGGAAGAATTTATTTTGAGGCTG
This sequence comes from Eulemur rufifrons, assembly GCF_041146395.1. Classification (NCBI taxonomy): domain Eukaryota; kingdom Metazoa; phylum Chordata; class Mammalia; order Primates; family Lemuridae; genus Eulemur; species Eulemur rufifrons. The sequence continues at coordinate 15,067,694 of NC_090987.1, forward strand.
CTTCTTTGGGCTGACTGGCTTCCCTGGGCTTCTGGCAGAGTCTCTTGTCTTGAGGAAGGCTGAAGAGTTGAGCTGGGTGGAGACTGGCAGGAGACAGATGGACACTTGACAGATGACTGAAGGGAGTGTAGTGAGGGGGTAATTCAGCACAGGTGAGAGCAAGGTTACAGAAAGCAATACAAAACCAGGGCCCAGCAATAGTGAGAAGCTGCTACCACATCTAGGCTTGAAGAGGCAGAGGAAGGCGATTGTTCCTGGAACCTGAGAGAGCTGCAGCCACAGGGAAGGGTCTGCTTGTCATGAGTATGGTTGAGATAGGGCACTGTAGCCACTGTCACACCACAGCAAGGCAGGGAGAAACCTGAGGAAATAAGGGCTTTGACCTCAGTCTTTTCCTCCCTTCTGATCACCTGCTGGTTACTCCCATTGGCTGGAGCCAGAGGGTGAGGGTGACCCACGTCATAATCCACAGGGAACCTTCCTACACCCAGAGCAGAGTCGAGAAGTGGGGAGAATGGATCTGAAAGGTACAGTAGAGAATAATTAGCACGCTGGGCGTCAAGGTCTTCTAAAAATGTGCTCATTGCAGCTTCATTTTAGGCCAGCACAGCACCCTTATGTTTGCAGATCTTTGCCTCTAAGGTCAGAATGGGGCTCATGGAACTGTCTCCGAGAGGGTGCATGAATCCCCCAGGGTGGATCTTCACTCCTCATGAAGTAATTTTTCTGTTTGTTTCCTAATTATGGCAGGCTCTTTTCCAGTGGGACTCTTTTCTACCCATTTGTTTCTCACTCCGAATGACAAGAGTCATGTTTCTGCATTTGTGTGTTGCATCGCACCCCTCAGATAGCTGAGAACGAGACACAGTGAGGGTAAGTTTTGATTCTGGGAAGGTGCCAGGGTGGGGACGAAGTGCAGTTATCGGGGAGTGGCTTCGTCAATCAAACATGTAGAGTGAGCAGGAGAGTGCTGGGTTCTGTGGGTGGACAGAAGGAATGTGAAGAAAGCTAATTGTCAGTAGAGAAGAGAAAGAAAAAATAGTTACCAAAGAAGAAAGGAAAAGTGAGAGCACCCTAAAGACCAACTCGCCCAGTTAGCCATTTGCCTGTGGCAAACTGTCCTGAGATTCACATGACAGAAAAAATGGAGAGCTGCCCAGGCCTGCTGCAGTGGTCTGCCTGGGAGCAAGAAATAACCTTGGATAGTGTTAGACAGTGAGATTTCAGGGCCAATTTATGATTACAGCATTACCCAGCCCATCCTGACTACTAGAAGGCCCAACTCAAATGTCATCTGCTCTGAGCTTCCCTTTCTGTGCCACCAAGGTTTCCTCCAGCATCTTGTCTTGCCTGGGTTGTAGCAATTACTCCTTTGTTTATACAGAAGCTCCTTGAGGACAGGCACTGTCTTTGATTCCTTTTTACTTTCTCAGTGCACTTTTCCTTAGTGCATTTCTATTTTTCCAGCTCAGTGCTGAATACAATGTAGGCCTCGTGACATTTGGAAATAAGCAATGCTGTCAGCACAGGGCCTGTGATGGATTTGTGTTGGCTTCTTCTAACAATCCTTTCAGGGCTTAAGCCTCTGGAGTGGGGACATCATTACTTTTATTTTTGAAATATAACATTTCTTAGATGTTAATATGTTCAATAGTATAAAAAAAAAGAAACAATAATTTTCCATAGTCCCACTGCCCAGATAATTCTTGATGACATTAGGGAAAAAAAGTAACTAAGGCATATAGCTAGAAAATTCAAATAGTAGAAAAAGATCCCTCTCCTCAAAGGTAAACATTTAAAATAATGTCTTGTGTGTATCCTTGCAGAAAAATATGCAAATGTGTCTCCCTTGCAGAAAAATATGCAAATGTCTCTCTCTTTGTGTGTATGTATATACACACAGATGTATTTTTTTTTTTACATTTAAGGATCAAACTATACACTCCCTTTCATACCTTTTTTTTCTCTTCAACTAATACAATATCTGGGTTATTTCTCTACACCAGAACCAGTACTGTATTCTTTTAAAGGCTCCACAGTATCCATTGGATAGATACATCATAATTTAGGTATCACTAGTTTTTTAGATGGAGTTTTAGAAACACTTTTGAATGAGGAAAGGAAAGTTTCTAGCATGCGTCTTAGTCTGTTTTCTGCTGCTATAACAGAACACCAGAGTTAGAGTGATTTATAATCAATAGAAATTTATTTGGCGCACAGTTCTGGAGACTGGGAAGTCCAAACTCTATGGCGCCAGCATTGGTGAGGGCCTCCTTGCTTCATCGTAACTTGGCAGAAGGGCAAGTGAACACATGAGAGACAGGGAGGAAATTGGGCTGAACTCATCCCCATCAGGAACCCACTCCTGTGATAATGGCATTAATCCATTCTGGGTCAGTCACGAGGGTTCTGCCCTCATAACCTAATCACCTCTTAAAGACCCTACCTTCCAGCACCATCACAATGGCAATTAAATTTCAACATGCGTTTTGGAGAGGACACTCTAACCATGGTAGCCAAAATGGAAAAATCCAAGTGGTGGGTGGAAGAATGAAAAAGAAAAAAATTGGAAGGAGTAGAAACACTTGAAAAAAGTAAAAGTTTACAAGAACAAAGGAAGTAACCAAATATGTTTGCGGGAGCACTTTGCTTTCACTTCTGATGATAGATATGTTGAATTCTGTAAAAAAATGAATATAAAGCAACAGTAGGGATTTGAACTAGGTTCAGAATGACCAGAGGGAGAGAGAATCTTGGCAGTAGCCTCTAATATTTATTGGACTTGAGAAGCGCAGAGGGAGGAGAGGCCATCTGGACAACAGCTACATTTGTCAAGTCAAGAAGTGACCAAAACACATGGTTGCATCTTATCAGTGGGCATGGAGAGAGAGGCGATATGAATCTAGAGTTCACGAGAGAGTGTGGCTGTACAGCTCAGGGGAGGAGAGCGATTTCATCACTAACGGCTGCTTTAAGAAAAGGAGTAAGAAATGGGGGTGTGGCTCAGGGGGAGAAAACTTAATTTAATATTAGTCCAGGGAGTTTAGGTTAATACTAGATGTGTGTGTGTGTGCGTATGTGTATGTGTACACATGCCTATGCATGCAAACATTTTATTTTTGAAGAAAACCAGAGAAAGAAATGGTTATGAGACTAATTTTAAAACACCTCCTCCTGTCCGTCAAACACTATGCTAGGTACCTTACCTAGGAGCATATGTTTCCTTGTTTTGCTCACCAACTGTACTGTGATGTGTAGTTTTTATTGTCTTCATTTGAGATAAGAAAGCTTGTCCTGAGAAACTGATACTTGACTGGGACTTTAACTCCGCTGTTTGTTTTCAAAGCTCAGGTTCTTTTCTCTCTGCTATTATAGAATACTGTGAAATCTTTGAATATATTATGAAAACCTATTAAAATGGGCAGGAGTTGGTTATATGGGTAGAATATTATTGGGGGTAAGGGTGAATCACAGGGCATGAAGAAAAATTACTATTTATCATTTAGTGTATGTATGTCCAGAAAATAGCCCACAAAGCATCGGTTGAATGGGCAATTGGGATGTTAGAGTGCATTGTTTGAGCAGTTAACTGAGAAACAAAGAGAGAGCTAGTTTTGGGGTGTGGGAGAGATTTGCTTTTAGAGAGAGCCATGTCCTGTATGGGAGGGACACAGATTGGAAGATCTATCTGTGATCAGAGGAAGGTGGGGTGAATGCATCTAACAGGGTCAGGGAGCCAGATTTGAAAAACAGAACAAAAATGTTGGCCGAAACATGTTTAGGAAAAGGAAGCAACCATGAGAAAAGAAAAGAGGAAGAGAAGCCCCTCAGGGGATCTAACAGGGTTTGGAGGGAGGATGTTGACAGTCCAGAAATAACACTATCAAGAAAAGCAAACAGTTAGTACAGAAGAGAAGGGATCCGGCAACAAAGCGGAGGTCAGTGAGCAAAACCACGCAGTTGGGAGAGGACCCGGAAGGTGCAGGATAATGGAGATGCACACACTTGATGGGAACCGTCCTCTCTTCTATTAATATTTGAGCGCTGTGTGGACTCGCACTGGAATTCCTGTCCACATCTCACCACATGTGCGAATCTGGAAAGTGATGAAGAAGAGCCTCAAATGTTTGAAGTTCAAATCACTTCCAGATAGAAAACTTAGAGGAATAAATTATTGAAACATCGTAAGTGACACCAGAAGGGGAACTTTGACACCCATTTTCAGGTATATGAAGGTGTGTGAAATAAAGCACGTGACAGTACTGGCTGTCTCCCTTGCAGAGATATTAATACTGGAGGAAAAGGCCAGACCCTATGTCATGTTGAACCTGACCGCACGAAAGGAGACTCCCGTCTCTCAGTGACGGTGTTTAGGTCTGATAGGAAGTTATAGAAGCTCATTCTATGCAGAACATTATAGTATCAACTATTCAAGCAGAAGATGTGTTCAGCTCTCTCAGATCCTTTAGGGAAATTTAAAAAATTCTTTTACCTCTTCATGTTTTGGCCAGATTGGGAAGGTGAAAAACCTATGTGACTATATTTAGAAAGAAGGCATTAGAGCAAGTGAGTTCCGCTCACTGAGAATTGATAATTATCAGAAATCCCAAAGGGGAGTCGGTTCATGCAGGGTCTCTCTAGAGGAACTGAAAAACTCTACAAATTCATATAAATATTAACTTTTTGTGTGTGCCAAATAGGACAGATTTTGCTATTCTGAACCAAACCTGCAGAGCTCTTGAGGGTCACCTTTCTTTCTCCTGGTGGCGATTTTTCAGGAGATCTATTTTGCAGGCATGGAACAGTCATGATTATTAGCCAGTGCTTTCAGGAAAAGCATGTGTGTGTGTTAAGGTACTTACGTTACGTTGTTTAAGGCTCTCACATTTTTTATAATTAGAAAATAAAGTTTATTGTATCTTCCATTGTAAGTGTATCACCTATTCGTTAAAAATCAATCCATAGCAATTGAGGACAGGATAATGGTTACTTGCTCCTCTGTCTTTTAGCCTTTCCTTAAGGGTGAAAGTCCACCAAGTTTCTCTGACTACTCAAGTGTAAATATTTCATTATCATTATCTATTCAGACCGCGGAGCAAACTGTGGAGTGAGTGGAGTAAAAGAAGAAAGCAGTGAAGTGTGGGTCTTCATCAGGCAGTATAATCCCCCTTAACTGCAGGGGATATGTTCCAAGACCCCCAGTGGGTGCCTAAAATTGCAATAGTACCAAACCCTATATACACTGTGTGTTTTTTCCTCTACATATATACCTATGATGAAGTTTAATTTATAAATTAGGCACAGTAAAAGATTAACAACCATAGCTAATAATTATAACAATATACTGTAATAATATTTATGTGAATGTGGTCCCTGTCTTTGAAAGTATCTTACTGGACTCCACTCACCCTTCCTTGTGTGATGGTGAAATGCCTAGGTGATGAGATGAAGTGAGTGAATGACACAGGTGCTGTGATGTAGTGTTAGGTTACTATTGACCTTTAGATCATACCTCAGGAGGAGGATTATGTGCTTTGGGTGACCCTGGACCATCGATCCATGCTGATTTTGATGGCATGCAGTCCTGACATCCAGTCCGGAGCAGATGATGATGTTGATGACTAATGGGGTAGAGCAGACAGCGTTGCTACTCTGGACAAAGACAAGGTTCACGTCCTAAGCAGGACAGAGTGGGGCAGTGCAAGATTTCATCACGCTACTCAGAATGGCACACAATTTAAAACTTATGAATTGTTTATTTTTGGAATTTTCCATTAAATATTTTCAGACCACATTGACTGTAGAAATTGAAACAGAGAATAAGGGGGCGGGGGACTATCATATTGAGTACTTCCTATTAATACATAGAAGGTGCTCAGTAAGTGGCAGCTATTAATAGTATTTATTTTTCACATGATTTTGCATGTACAATCTCATTAATAACTCAAGACATCATCACTCCTGATTTACAAGTGAAGTTTACAGAGATTAAATGATTTTCTCATGTTCATGCTACCAGCTGATGTCAGAGTTAAATCTCCCACATTTCAGTCATGTCAGATCATCTGAGACCCAGAAGTCATCTGGAGACAATGTAGTTTCATGTCCTCAAGTTCCAGTTGAAGAAACACGCCCCGAGAGGAGGAGGACTGTTAAGGTTTTATGACTAATTAGTAGTAGCGTCTGCACCAGGACTCATTGCCCCATAAATAAATTTTCTTTTCCTGTTTGCAGAAATCTCATAGAAAATAATCACATACTATTTGGCTTTATTCTTCCTTGCATGCAATCCATCCCCTACCATGCGGGGCTGAAGCAGTTTTCGTCTGCACAGCTTCCCCTCCTTCGAGGAACCACCTCTCTCCTGTTCTACGTACGTCTGGTGAGAGGGTCAGTCATAGCAGCCGCCCACCTGGCTGCATGTGTAGCATATACAGGGTTATAATAAAGACAACGTTTTTCCTTTGTTTGCAATTCTATAAGTTAATGGGAAAAAGGACTAAATTAATAATGACATTGGTAATTATGATTCTTGTGTTTACAGAGGAAAGAAGTGAAGTGTGCCTTTATTAGACAGTATTGGACGAACAGCGCTGTGCAATGCAAGATGGCAAGAAGGGGGTCCGTTGCCTTTTATCTGCCTTTCCACTTCCCCAAATTGTTGCCACTCCTGTCAGGAAAGGCAAGGGCAACCGCGTGGACACCTTTGGAATATAGGGTAATAAGGTCGTGGCTGGGGCTTTTGAGGGTTCTAAAAAAATGTCCTTTTCCTCTTTTCCGTTCTTCCTTTCTTTCCTTATGTTACTACGAGCACCCACATTTTTCGTGGATTATGGTAACATTCATGCCATTTGTTTTTCCGAGTCCTTGAGTATAATTTCAAGCTACAAAGTATTAATGTAGAAGGAAGAAGAAAGAGGAATCAAATTCAGAAATAATACTCCACAGAGACTTGAAAAATATAACGGCTTAATCCAAATGTATAAAGTCCAATTTGACATGTAAATCAGGCTCTGACACTCAAGGCAACTTTTTGTGGGGCCGGAGCGGTCTGGGAAGCAATTTTAAAAATGGAAAGTGAGAGTGAAGATCCCATATGCTAATTGTGAGGACATTACAGGCCCCCGATGGGAACCCAGGAATCTTGTTGTGTGGGCATCCTCCTCACCCTCTGAAGGATATCACATAGGGGGAGGGACGGTGGCATGCCAGTCAATTACCAGGAACGCAGTGCTTTAATGGCATGCCCTTTTGTGCGGCAAAAATTACGCTTCTGGAGCTGTCATGGAAGTTTAGTCATTTGGACCCCTAGGGGTGAGGGCTACGGGTACATGAACTATTCTGAGATCATCACCAGCAGGGATGGCATGGAGGAGGAGGCAGAGGAGGAGGAGGTGGGGAAATTAGAGGCCTTATCACACCCCGCACCGCTTCCCCCTGCTGGGAAATGGGCGGCCTTAGAGGGCCAGCAGACCCAAATAGACCTTCACCCATGACTCAGAGCTCGCCTTGCCCTTGCTGTGATGGCTTACTTTGCCTGCTCAAGTGTTGGTGCCCTACCCTCTGTGAGTGTGAGTCAAGTCTCTTCGTAGATGGAGCACGAAGCCCCTGAGAAGTCCACTCTCCACCGTGGCAAGGAATTTGTGGTGATGCGTCTCTTTGGCTTCCCTTTCCTTTCCTCTTCCTCATGTGTTTTGGCAAGGTGTAACAAATATCAAGTATAATGGGGTGAATTGCATCCCCCCAAATCCCTATGTTGAAGTCCTAACCTCTAGTACATCAGAATATGACTGTTTTTTTTTTTGTTTGTTTGTTTGTTTTGAGACAGAGTCTCATGCTGTTGCCCAGGCTAGAGTGCTGTGGCGTCAGCCTAGCTCACAGCAACCTCAGACTCCTGGGCTCAAGCCATCCTCCTGCCTCAGCTTCCTGAGTAGCTGGGACTACAGGTGCACACCACCATGCCTGGCTAATTTTTTCTATTTTTAGTTGCCCAGCTAATATTTTCTATTTTTGTAGTTGAAACGGGGTCTCACTCTTGCTCAGGCTGGTATTGAACTCCTGATCTCAAGTGATCCTCTCACCTTGACCTCCCAGAGTGCTGGGAGTACAGGAGTGAGCCACCGTGCCCAGCCAGAATGTGACAATTTGGAGACAAGGTCTTTAAAGATGTATTTAAGTTAAAATGAGGCCATTAAGGTGGGTCCTAATCCCATATGACTGGTGCTCTTATAAGAAGTGGAGATTAGGACACAGACAGGCACCCAGGGAAGAACATGTGCAGACATAGGGAGAAGATGGCTGTCTGCAAGCCAAGGAGAGGAGTCTCAGAAGAAATCACCTTGCCTATACCTTGATTTTGTGATCTTCCAGCCTCCGGAACTGTAAGCCAATAAATTTCTGCTATTTAAGCCACCTAGTTGGTGGTACTTTGCTATAGCAGCCCTTGCAAACTGCCACACAGTGGTGGTCTATCCCATCTTGCCTGTGCTCCCCAGCCTCAGAGGAGCAGGCCCACCCCCAGCAGAGCCCAGCGGCGGACATGGACCCCTGGCTCGGGCCCCCTCAGCTCTGCTGCTCTTCACTCAGGGCCTATCCGGTTCCAAGTGCCAGGCGACAAAGTTATTATTTTTTTTTCACATTAAAAAACGTCAAGCTGATCAAAGAAACAAACACTTTTAATGAAACATATGTGGGACACTCAGAAGGAGAAGATTTATAATGTGTCTGCTGTGAAACCAGAAGGCTTATGGAAAGTGTGAAGTAGGAGGAGAAAGATAACGGACTACGATGCCAGAGGAGACATGGCCTAAATATTAAACAGAAGGAAAAATCATTCCCATCCATAAAGTCACAACTCATTTCCGTATCTAGCGTAAATCACTAATGCACACAGAGGACATTTTCATCTAACTGCACTCAGTTCTTTCCATGCTCATCACGATAACGTACATTCGGATCCAGGGGAAGGAAGTTAAACTTAGACATGGATATATAAAATTGTCGAGATGGATTCAAAACTCAAACCTGAAAGATGCTCCCTCCTCCACAAATAGACTCACATTATTATTATATTAATCCTCAAAATTAGTAATAATGTGGGTGTATTTGTCTAGTTTTAAAATCTAGACAGTTCCATAAAAAACAATGGTGAACTAATACCTCTTGTATTAACCTGGGTGGAACTGGAGCCCATTTTGCTAAGCGAAGTATCACAAGAACAGAAAAATAAGCTCCACATATACTCACCATTAAATTGATACTAATTGATCAATACTTACATGCACATATGGAAGCAACATTCATTGGGGATCGGGCAGGTGCGGGAGGAAGGGATGGGTAAATTCACACCCAAAGGGTGTGGTGTGCGCTGTCGGGGAGATGGGCACACCTGTAGCTCTGACTCAGGGGGTGCAAAGGCAATTTCTGGGACCAAAGTGTTTGTACCCTTATAGTACTCTGAAAAAAAAATCCTAGATATATTTTTTTAAAAAACTAGACAATGTCTTTACTCCCTTTTGCAATTTTGGATCTAAAATAAAACCCTGCATAAAGACGGATGCTGCTGTATGAAAAGACAGGGAACGATGCCACCTTGGAATGCTTGTGCCACCCACAGTGCACTCAGAGCGATCATATATTTCAAACAGTGTGAGTGTTTAATATTTTAACCAGATATTGAATTAATATTAATTATATTTCTACGGAAACCTTCAAAATGTATGTGGGTTTGTCTATATGGTTTCTAGAGATGATAATATGAGCATTTGCTATGGTATACAAATTATGACCAACATGTTATTCCTCTCATAATATTTATAAAATATCCTGTCTTAAAAATCAGTGTGGAAATATCCACAAACCTGTTATCTGTATTCTTACAAATTCAGATTTTTCTTTCCTGTTGGCAATTTCAAACTTGGGCTGGACCCCAGGTAATAAAGGCAGGACAGAGGCAGGAAGTAAGTGCGGTTCTGATTCACCCTGGCCTAGCTCTCCTCTCCTGTTCTCCTTCCTTCCTCTCGGGAGGCCCTCAGAAGAGGAATCTCTCATCTTCTCCAAGAAGAGACTTTTCCATTCCCTCACCTTCTAGTGCAGGTGTCCTTCTGATAAAATGACTTTTTTTTCCTTTGGGTAAATACCCAGTAATGGGATTGCTGGATCAAATGGTAGGTCTACTTTTAGTTCTTTGAGGAATTGCCATACTATTTTCCATAGAGGTTGCACTAGTTTGCAGTCCCACCAGCAGTGTATAAGTTTTGATTTGCATTACTCTGATGATTAGTGACTGTTGAGCTTTTCTTCACACGTTTATTGACCATTAGTCTATTCTTTTGAGAAGCTTCTATTCATGTCCTTTGCCCACTTTTTAATGGGGTTGTTTAATTTTTTTCTTGCTGATTTGTTTGAGTTCTTTGTATATTCTGGTTATTAGCCCTTTATTGACTATATAGCATGTGAATATTTTCTCCCATTCTGTAGGTTGTCCATTTGATCTGTTGATTGTTTCCTTCTCTGTGCAGAAGATTTCTAATTTAATCAAGTCCCACTTATTTATTTTTGTTATTGCTGTAATTGCCCTTGGGGTCTTCTTTTTTTAAAATTTTTTTTTATATCGGCATATTATGGGGGTATGAATATTTAGGTTAATGTCTAGGTTAATTTCCTCCATGATCCAATAATCGTTCAGCAGTAGGTTGTTTAATTTTTATGACTGTGTAGAATTGAGTGTTTCTGTTAGAGTTGATTTCTAATTTTATTCCACTATGGTCTAAGAAGATACATGGTATAACTTCTATTTTTTTGAATTTGTTGAGACATGTTTTGTGATCTAAGATGTGATCAATCTTAGAGAATGTTCCATGTGCTGATGAGAAGAATGTATATTCAGTAGTTTTGGGGTAAAATGTTCTGTAAATGTCTGTTAGGCCCATTTGCTCTAGAGTCCCGTTTAGGTCAAGTGTTTTTTTGTTTATTTTCTGCTTGAGAATCTGTCCAGTTATGTCAATGGGGTGTTGAAGTCCCCAGCAATTATGATTCTGCTGTTTATCACTTTGTTTAGACCTTGTAGTGTTTGCTTTATGAATCTGGGTGCACCAGTGTTGGGTGCATAAATATTTAGGACTGTTATGTCTTCTTGACAAATTGCTCCCTTTGCCATCATATAATGACCATCTTTGTCTTTCTTTACCTTTGTTGATTTGAGGTCTATGTTATTTGATATGAGAATGGCTACACCTGCTTTCTTTTGATTTCCATTTGTATGAATATTTTTTTCCATCCCTTCACCTTAAGTCTGAATGAGTCCTTGTGGGTTACATGTGTTTCCTGGAGACAGCAGATACTTGGCTTGTATTTTTTTTATCCATTCAGCCAGCGTATGTCTCTTGAGTGGGGAATTCAAGCCGTTCATGTTTATTGAAAGAATTGATAAGTGGGATGTATTTCTGTTCATCCTGTTGGGTAGAAACTTATTGCTTTGTTTTACCTCTTGAACCATTGTATTTATATGGGCTCTGAGCTTTAGCTTTTGGGCGACTTTACACTGGTGGGTTTCTATTGTGCTGATCAATGTATAATGCAGATTTGAGTACTTCCTGCAGGGCAGGTCTGGTCTTGACAAATTCCCTCAGTTTTTGCTCTTCTGAAAAAGTCTTTGTTCCTTCCTCATAAATGAAACTTAGTTTTGCGGGGTACCAAATTCTAGGCTGGCCATTATTCTGTCTAAGAAGACTGAAGATGGACCCACAATCCCCTCTGGCTTGTAAGGTCTCACTTGAGAAGTCTGCAGTTAGCCTGATGGGTTTTCCTTTGTAAGTTACCTGATGCTTTTGTCTTATGGCTCACAGGAGTTTCTCCTTCATGTTACCTTTTGCTACTCTCATGACTATGTGTTGTGGTGATTGTGTCTTTGCAATGAATCTCCCAGGTGTTTGTTGAGCTTCTTGTACCTGGATATCTAAATTTCTAGCAAGACTAGGGAAGTTTTCCTCAATTATTCCCCCAGTAGGTTTTTCAATCCTTGTGTGTTTTCTTCTTCACCCTCAGGGATGACTATAATTCTTATGTTTGGCCTCTTTGCATAATCCCATATTTCTTGTTGGCTTTGTTCCTTCCTCTTAATTCTCTGTTCTTTATCTTTTTGACTGACTTGTTTAATTCAGAGGGGTTGTCTTCAAGCTCTGTTATTCCATCTTCTGCCTGGTCTAGTCTATTCTTAAGACTTTCACTGTGGTTTGTATTTATCTGAATGAATTTTTCATTTCCAGAAGTTCTATTTGATTTTTCTAAATAATTCAATTTTTTTAGTGAATTTTTAATTCATTTCCTGATTTTTTTTGTGGTTTATTTTGTTGGTTTTCCATTTTCTCTTGTATTTCATTGAGCTTACTTATTATCCATATTTGGAATTCTTTATCTCTCATTTCAATATTCTGATTTTGGTTGGTATCCATTGCCAGAGAGCTGGTGTTCTCTTTTGGGGATGACCTTTTGCTCTGACTCTTCATACTTTCAGAGTTCTTTAGCTGATTCTTTCTCCCCTGGAGCAGCCATTGCTTCTTATTTTGAATTTTCTTTTGTTTAGATAGGGCTTTTTCCTCTCACTTCACTCATACATCTGTGTTTGTCGTATATGTTGGGTAAGAACTTTTGGCTTTGCTTGTGGGTGCTTTGATGGTGATCTATTAATAAGTTCTGGATGGATGCCTTGGTGATAGATATCCTTGGTTTGGTGGTTTGCTCAGTTGCTAGTTGTTTGTAGGCTGTAGGAGTCATGAGCCATATGAGTGGGCAGACTCCCTGTTTCTCTCTGAGGAGACAGGATAGAGGTCTTTGAAATCCTTTATCTTTTCCCAGCCTTGTGGCCTTCTTAACAGTGTGAATTGTAATGGCACACCCAGTTTAATCTCTGAGACAATAGGCAGTGCTTGTGGGTGAGAATCTACCACACCCTGTATGATTGAGTCAGTAAATGCTATAAAGGATGTGCAAATTGACTTCCCTGTCAGTAGGTGGCACTTGCTAGAAGGAAGAAGCTGCAATAGTGTTTTTGGGTCCTGTGACTGGCTCTAGTCTCTCAGGAGAAGCGCTCAAATGCCCCCAGTGGTGGGTGGAGCCCTGGAAATTCAGGTGATTCCTTACTCTCCACCACAGCAAAGGTGAGTGGGGAGGTGCAGATGGGTGGGGCTGGGTTGGGTGAGCTTGCCCTCAGGCTCCGCCAAAGCTGGCAAGGTATCTGTTTCAGTAGGAATCAAAGGTCTGCTCCCAGTTTCTGGACAAAGCCACCAGGGAGGGGCTGGTGGCACACAGCAGTCCCTGCACACAGCGGTCCCTTGGTGCTCAGAGCCCTAAACTCATTTGTCCAATTGGTGAGCACTGTGGTGGTGGCTTCTTTGTGTAGCAGAAAGAGCTCAAGCTCCAGAGTTAGACTGGGCTTGAATTCTAGCTCTTCCACCTGTCTGGCTGGCAAAATTATTTGACTTTTGTAATCCTCCTGTGATTTTCCCAGATGCCTTTGGCTACAAGCCTTTGGCTACAAGTTACTGATCACCTGACTGAAAGTGGCTTAAAGAGTAAGGACGCAAGAGTATTATGTCAATGCAATGCTTGACAAGAAGCCTGGGAGTAGGTGGTTCCAGGATTGGTTTGGCAAAACCAGGTTGGCTTTGTTCTCAGGGATGCCAGAAGACAGGAAGCATGGAAGAGGGCTTCTCCTTATCCAGATGCTTCTTTTTAAGGCAGGAAAGACTTTCTAGAAGACCCCAGAAAAAAATTTCCTTAGGTTCCATTGGCCAGAATTGGGTTCCACGTTTACACTTTAGCTGCAAGGAATGCTGGAAAAGCCAGCGTATGACTCGTGCCACCTCTGTCAAGCAGAGATCGGCCCTGCCCTCAAGGAAGGGGGAGGGAAGGGGCTTTTGGGCAGGCAATCAAAGGTGTCTGTGACAAAAATCTAGCTCAGAGATTATGAAAATCAAATGGATTTATTATTTATTCATTCATTTAAAGTGAATCTTTAGGCTCATCAAATGCCTATGTGGTGGTTGTTATATGCCAGGTACTGTTTAATGTCAACCCATTTCTTCCTCACAGCTTCACAGGGGAGGTACTGTTATGGTCCCCATTTTACAGATGAGGAAACTGAGGCAACAAGAAATTAAAATAATGAGCTAAGGACTCACAATGGTGGAGGCAGAATTCAGACCTGGCCCCAAAGCCTGTGCTATCCACTCCTACACCACAACGTCTCTCCAAAATGTGTGTTAAAGCATCACTCGGAGCAGACTGCCCGGGAATGCTGCTTTTCCGTCTCTCCTCTGGTCCTGCCACAAGGACCATTATATGTGTATACATGTGTACACATTATATGTGCATATAATGTGTATATACACATTCTAAATGGAAGCAGCAATGAGAAAAAGCTGAATGTATTACTTCAAATGCCCACCTCCTACCCATTCTAGCTTCCTGTGTTTGGTTTTCCTCTTTCGGTGAATTCCTATCAGTTTCAAAAAAATGTGTGAAATCTATTCCAAAATCTCTTCCCTACTTATTTTATTTTATTTTTTTACTCCTTAATTTTAAAATCCCAAACCAAGGGGTGATTAAATATTTTCTGTTTCTCGGGATGAACAGCAATGGGCTGCCGGAGAGACCAATGGGGCCTTCTGGGGAGCTGTCCTTGAGCTTTCGCTCTTCCTGGAAAGAGGCGGCGTAAGGTGTCGTGAGAACGCCACAATGACATTGCCTTCTGGTGACACAACAACATCGCTGCTTTAAAATAGGGCGTTTTGAGTATATTGTCAATTAACCCGATTTGGAGGGCGTCCAAGGAGGGTGGGCCTTGCAGTGACTTCTGCCTGGCGTTCACATGGGCTGGAGAGGCAGCAGAGGGAATCGTCTGGGAGGACGCCCTTTGCTAAGGACACGAAGGAAGTGAGACAAGTATTTGTGACATAAACCAGGAACTCAGGAAGGAACAGGAAAGGACTATCACAAGTTTCCTAGCTTGGGACACTGAAAACAAAAAAACAAGGTCACGCGTCCACACAATGAAGAAAGGAGCCTCTGGAAAGGGAGGAAAAAACAACCAAATATAACTCCCACAAAGACGATCAGAGAAAACCTCCTCACTAGTTTGACAATCAACCAAGAATAACATATGAGTTCACTGAGCACCAAAGAGGGGAAAGATAGAAGCATTAGCCAGCTAATTTAAAAATTAAGACGTGCCTTTCTCATCTTCATGCAGAGGAATGTTCCGGAGCAGATCCTCCTAGGGCAGAGTTAGCCCCCTAAAGTGGGGGTTTCCTGTACAGCCGAAGCAGCTGCACCTTTGATGACTCCTTGGATATTAGCAACACAGTTGCTAAATATAGGTGAACATCAACAAGTCATAAATAAGGGAACAGGAGTGGGAAACACCATACAAAAGGTGTGTGGGCAAGAACAAAGACATCTTTCTGCCAAGACAATTATCACGTGCAGCACCGAAGCATTAATCACTGAGTCATTTAAAAGTCCAAATGCCAAATAAGAATAAAAGCCCCAGGCAGGAAACTGTCACATGTCAGGGCACTGGAAACAAACGACTACCTAGTATCTGTTTCCAGCACTCTATTCCACAGAGGAGAAAGAAAACACAACACTGGCAGGAACTTTGAGGGTGTGACAATGGCCAGGTGGCAGAGAGCTGCTCTGGTCTGCTGTTTGACCTACATTATTTCTCTCTCTGTTGAAATTTCCTTTACAGTATGGGGAGTGGTAAGAATTTTTATCTTGATTGCCCTCAGAAATGTGGGGTACCCCAGGGTACCTCGGCCTCGCGTGTGAGCAGTTTGGACCTTATCAGTCTAGACCAGGCTAGGTCAGATAGACGTTGTTGTTTCTCAAAGCAAAGCCAGACATGTTTTGATCAAGTTCTGCTCTTCTCTTCTGCCCAGATTAAATCCATTTAAACTTCAAAGAGTCTGTACTTATGAAGTGCCATGTGTACATGGTGTTGGGCTTGGCTGTACCCATAACACATCAAATGAAATAAACATGGCCCCTTTTGCTAGGGAGTCTGAGTCTAAGGAGGCCTTGCCATGAGCAGATGGAAAATTCTAGATGCTACCCCCACAAGGTTAGGTAATTCCTGCTGAACACAGAAAGAATCTCATCTTGATATCCCAAAGGAAACTTGGTGCCCAACAAGTCACAACCTGTCAGTTCTTAAACACTCAAAAGATCTGCAGAAACAAATAACTCCTTATATAAAAAAATGCATATTCACATCATTTTTTAAATCCTCAGTCTAGTGCTGTTACTATATACATTGGTGACCATTACTGAAATAGAAATTAAGCCAGGGTAGGGTTAGCTAATGAAGGGAGGGAAAAAAATTCATAGATCTGTTTTTTTATTTTTTGCTCTATGGGGATTTTTGCAAATCCTGGTGATTTATGAATTACTGTTCATTCATTCAATTAGATTCCTTCATACACGTCATACCACTTGTGCAGAACCACCTGAGCAATTTGACGTATTCTTCATCGACCAGAGATGGTAAAGGGCTTCTTCTATCCTCTCAGCACTGTGGATGACAAAACGTCTCCTGACTCATCGTTTTCTGAGTTGAAGCTCAGTCAAATGCACCTTGTTTGGCTTCGTGCCTCTCCATTGAGCATGGAGGCTGGTGCTGGTGTTTGTGGAGCAAACCATGTGTATTGAATGACTGTGATACAGGGGGCTGAAGAGCTTTGGAGCCTTTTCTGTTCAAGCTTTGCAATTGTCCAATACATAGAGGGGTGCAAAGATAGCCCAATGGGAGCTAAGATAAATCCAAAGTGGTGGCTACCAATTCTCCAAGTCTTTAAGGAAAGGGTGGGGTGATATGCATTTATTTTTTTCTGCCTTCAGCGAGGAAATAGTCTGGTCCTCAGAGCTTGGGAGTGGCTGTCGTGAACTTCGTTCTCATTCCCATTGCTGGCAGCAGGTGTGCCCCAGTGGTGTTACTGAACTTCATTGCCCATGCTGTGGCTGTCACTGCCTGTGTATCTCTCCTGGCTCAACACTGTGAGCTATGCTTAGAGCTTCCTGAAGTCAGAGTTTAGCAGAGATTCCTTAGGTGTTCGGCTTTAATGCATGTCTGTCTGTGGGTCTTTTGAAATGAACACAAAGACACAAAAAGTTGAAGTGAACATTTACTAGCATTTTGGTTGAAACAGAACCGTCTTTTCCCTCCTCCCAGACCCCCTACTTTCCTGCCCACAAGAGTGGCTCTCAGGTGTGGCTTGTTGCAGGTTGTCATGTCTAGCTTCTAGGGAGTGTGGCCACATTTGATCTCTCTGTGTTCTGGGATTTTTGCTTTCTTTCCCCCTTCCATTGATGGGAATCCCTGTGGATACTTGATGTTATATGCCGGAGAATCTAAGAAACCATCATCTTCAAGAAAACCATTATTTTGTGTTCTACTAAGAAAGAAAAAAAATGCTGTCAAACTATGTCATGACATAGATTGTAAATGCATCTTGATTTGAGAGATGTTAAAATAGCTACAGAAAAAGATTTGAAGAAATACATATCTGTCACTTTCTTGGGGCCACATACAGATATGTGGGTTCTAACAAGCATAAAACTAATCACATACACACAAGGTAAATATGCTTTCCCAGAAAAAAACCCATTTAATATCTGTCTGTACAAAGTTTGCCTGATTGGGACTTCAGGACAAGATTCTTCGTTGGAGACTTTTTTTCAAATGTCACCCACTATAGTAGCTGTTAGAATGGGATGGGTGAATCAAGTCAACAAACCATCAAATGTCTCTGTGTTTTCTCAATCTATGACATGGCAGATAGACAAACAAAATAGGTAATAGCAGCAAGAACAATAACAGCAAAAATGATAAGTGTAGGTATGCAAATGGATTTACCTGCTTGCAGTATGCTATGGTACCAGCTCATGGTCTCTTCCCAACAGTGCTGCGAGGAGGAAGTCCACATGGTTTTTGGAGAACAGTTTTGGAAATAACTTACTGTTTAAGACAAACTGGAGTCAGATGGGGTAGGGAGGGTGGTACATACTTTGATCTGGCTCTCATGGATCAAAGTTCATTTTAAAACTTAAAAGAGTTGTTACCTATATAATAACTATGTAAGAAGAGTGTTTCTAACATCTATGTACATTTCAAAAATAAAGATAAAATGAACCCAGTAAGAAGAGAAGAAATACTGACACTTTTGAAGCCTTAGGCATGACATCTCCAAATGGTAACCCCCTCTTCTTCTCTCCAGAGGTGATCACTGTCCTGAATTTTATGTTAATTGCCCCTTTGGTTTTCTTTGTGTATAGACATTCCTAAAGAAGCTATCACTTAGTTTTGCCTGTTTTGGAAGCTAAGGTAAACAAAATCATACTGTAATTTTTCTGAACTTGCTTTTTTTATTGCTCAACATTATACATTTTAGATTTAGCCATTTTCACGTGTAGCCATATTGCATTCCATCATAGGGCTATGTCGTAATTCATTCATACGCTCTCTTGTTTACGGATGTTTGACTTGTTTTGCTCTAAAGGACAAACGCTGTGAATACTCCTCTCTCTCTATATTGCCTGGTAAACGAGCACAAGTTTCTCTTGGCCATATATATGTGTGTATACATAGGTACGTATCTGGGAGTGAATACGTCTGAGAGTGGCTATGGAGTGTGTACAAGTTTAATTTTACTAGGTGATGATATTAAATGGTATTCCAAAGTGGGAGTAACAATTTTGCTTCCACCAGCAGTGCTTGGGGGTGTCCATTAATCCATATCCTTACTCTACATTCTTCTAATACTTGATATTGCCAGACATTTAAAATTTTTGCCCACCTCGTGGGAGTGAATAGTATCTCATAGTGATTTCATTATGCATTTTTCTGATTATTAATGAACATTTCCCCATATGTTTAATGGGCATCCATCCTGCCTCATCTGTGAAATGCCTCTTCAGCTCTTGTGCCCACAGATTGTTGGTCCCCTCTTGGGTTGTTTAATTCCTACTGAATCACAGAATTCTTTATTTTATGCATCTTCATCTTTTGTTAATGATAGGCATTGCAGACATCTTCTCCCAGTTTGGGTTGTGTTTCTTTACTCTTTTTTTTTGGTGTCTTCTGATGAATGGAAGTTAATGTGGTTGAATCTCTATTTTTTTGTTATAGTTTCTTCTTTTTGTGACTTGCTTAAGAATCCTCCATCCTGAGGTAACCAAAATGTTTTACTATTTTTCCCTAAAAATTGTGAAGTTTTCTCTTCCCTATGTTATTTGTCTATTTGGAACTGATTTTAGTAAATGGTGTGCGGGGGTCCATTTTCTTTCTTTTCTTTTCCTTCCTTCCTTCCTTCTTTCCTTCTTGCTAACACATTTTCCCAGCACCATAATTGAAGAGTTTTTCCTTTCCACTTATTTGCAATGTCAGATTTTCTATATATGTATGGATCTTCTCAAGTCTCTCTAATCTTTCCCATGGACTATTTGTCTATCTCTGCACCAAAACCATCATGTTATTTACTATGACTTTATAGTTAGTCTTCTATCTGACAGGGCACATCATAGTTTTCGAGTCTGGCTAGAATCTGAATTGGTCAAGACCAGGATGATTGATAAATGGAAGACTTCCTTTAAACAAAAAGGTAATAGGAGTGTCAGCTCTAAAATGTGTTGGTGTTGATGCAGTATCAGAAAATGAAAGGATAAGAAAAAGTCTTTCCCTTCAGTAGCCCTACTTGAGCCAAATGTACATTCTTTCTTCGTAAATACACAACAGAAAGCTGGGATATACTTTGCTGAAGACTAGTGATGATTATCTATTTTTGTCTTTGCAGAGGTGTGAAGATACATCTGGGTTCTCTTCTTATAGGTACCAGAAACGAAGCGATTGAAACATAAAGTGCTGATGACAAACACACACTGTACTTCCACCGACTTTTACGCACAAGGACTTTGATTTCCCTTTCCGCTTGCATTCACTGGAGTTTCTCATCTGGGTGAGAGAGTCTTGTCTTTAAAGACAGCTCTAGCTCACCCAAGCTGATCACATTTTAGTTTAATGAAAAAAAATATATATGTAATGGAAGGGAAAACAGAGTTCTCCCTTGGTTCTCCGGAAGATGCCTTCTTTAGAGTTATCTAAAGTTTATCAGCAAAATAACTTTGACTAAGTTAAATGGCGATGTGTCACACACCCAAAACGTGTGAAGCAATTTGAAAAAATATTTTAAATATGCCATGGATTTGTAAATTAATGCAGGGCTCACTGTGCTTGAATTTCCATTTCTAAACTGCTTCATTTGCATGCAAAGAGTGGGCAATTTTTGTGTGTGTGAAAATTTAGCCTTAAGAAATGAAAATCAAAAACTCAGCAACTTGAAAAGAGCTGTTAGGCATAGAAATTGTTTAATCGGTTTCCAGCAGGGCCAATGGTGTTGGCATTTTGAAATACCAGATTGGATTGGCATCCTAGAAAAAAAAATCCTCAGCTCAGAAAAAGTCGCCTAAAAAAGCCACCATCTACAAAGTGGTGAAAGAAGATAGCCGAGATATGACAAATGCCAATGAAACAAATTCTGCGATCGAGAGGGAGCCTGAAGTGTGAAATGAACAAATGTTAAATGTGATAAAATTTCTGTCAGTGCTACCCCAATCATCCACTCTGACAAATACAATGCTTGATCGAAAAATCAGGTGCTTTTGTCTAAGGGATTTTTTTCCTCCTGGACATTTTGTGAGGTCCCAATAGTGCAGGTGCTCTTTCGATGTGATGTTCTCTCTTTAGAGTGTATTAAAAGGGGACCTAATAATTTCCTCTCTAACAAGGTGGAGATCCCCAACTTTAGATTTTCATTCCAGGGTTTTTAACATGCAAGCTTAAAATAAGATTTCATTTAAACACGGCTCTACATTTTGTGGCGCTTTTGTAGCTCAGACCTTGAAAACCAGACCAGAATACCACGTTTTATTACGGACTATATTTCTTTATCCTGTATCCTAAATGAAAGGTACAAAGTTAGATCTATCTGTATATAACAATGATGATAATGATGAAAAAATTATAGTAATAATGAAAAGACCTATAATAATCATAAACACTGTGTCTTCATTTATTTATTACACGCACATTTATTGGGTACTTACTTTGTGTTGGGGACTATTTTAGGTGCTGAGGATGTAAAAATCATTAAGAAACCCTGTATTTTTAAGAAGCTCATAGTCTTTGTAATGAGTTTCTTTCTAGTGGGTTTTACAACGTAAGTTGCCTCATCTAGCATCCAGTTTTCTCCCAAAGGACCAGCTGAACAGAACAGGCTCAGATAACAAGGAAGTTGATTCTGTCCTTTGCTATTTTCTCTTTAGTCCAAGCTCAGTGAGGAATAGCTAGCTCAAGAAATGTGACACTATTGTCTCTGAGGTATTTGAGCCAGATGTTTTGCCATGCCATCTTGTCATCCCAGAGGAGAGCAGGGAAAATGGGGCACCCACAGTTCCAGCTTCCTTTCCCAAGGCCAGAGATGGAATTCTTGGTCAAGAATAAGAGAATACCCTAACTTCGTGCTGGGATCGCTGCTATTTGTGTTGTCACTGAAAAAGAACTACGTGGCCCAACCCTTTTAGACACGAGTCTTAACACAATGCTTATTACACATCAATGTTTGTTGATTGAACAACTGACAATTCAGGGATGACAGGCGCAGAGCTGGAGTATCTTAGAAAAGGTTTCTATGTGGTAAAATACAGCAGTATAGTTTCAAAATATGATAGATTCAAATGGCAAATGTTAATGTATGCCTACTATGTATGTGTTCAAAACGAGTAAATCCTAGAGTGTGCATACAGGGAAGTGGAAGAAAAAAATTGTAGGTTTGGGGAGAGAAACATTGCAGGGATGTGCCCTCCGTGGAGATTCTCAGGCATTGTCTTTTCTTTTTATCATTCTGAAGGTGATCTGCAGACTGAGGTGTATATGGCATTACGGCTCAGGTTGAACTTGAAAGATCAAGATTTGGGTTCTGCTTGAATAATTATCAAATTGCTATTGAGTACTAAATAATCTTGTGGTTTCCCAACTCGTAGTGGATATAAAACAATTACTTTTTTATATGGCCACACACGTGGGGTATGTGTCCCTATATAAATTTTAACCTCAAACAATCAGGATTTATTTTCCTTATTCAAAATTCCACACTCCAGTTAATGGGTGCAAAAATACAGTTAGTTGTAGGAATAAGCTCTAGTATTTGATAATACAGTAGGGAGAGGATAGTTAGCAATAGTTTATTGTGTATTTCAAAATAATTAGAAAAGAAGAATTGTAATGTGTCCACTACAAAGAAATGATAGATGGTTGAGGCGATGGATAGCTCAATTACCCTGATTTGATCATGACACATTGTGTGCGTGTGTCCAAATAGTGCATGTGCCTCAAAAATATGTACAACTTTTATATATAAATTAAAAAAAAATCCATACTCCAAATGATAGTGGAATAGTGTATGGCAGATGCTTCAAGATGTATGGGAGATGCTACTGAGCATAAAATCCAGTATAAAACCCTGGTATAACTCTAGCTATTATAGCACACATTTTACAAAGAAGGTCGTCAGTCTAAGCATGGGATTGGGCAGCTACCTGCAAATGACACAACCCTGAACCAACAGCTCATATCAGTTAGGAATGCTTCTGGCTTCCAGGAATAGAAAATCTGACTGATGGTAGCCTAGGCAATCAATATTTGACTTTTGAAAATAACAAGAAACATGGAGGTAGGCACTTCTTTTTAGGTAGGTGCAATGGCTCAGCAACATCTTCAAACACCCAGGAGCCAGGATTTTTCTAACAGTCTTGCTCCTTCATCCTCAGTATATTGTCTTTTTGCCTTTGTGGTTGTCACCTCATGTTTGTAAAATGGCTGCCCCAGTTCCAGGCATCACATGCTCACGCCAGCATCCAAAGCAGAATCTGAGAGCCAGAGGCTAAAGATCTTATCTTCTGCAACTGTATCTTTTTAGGAAGTAAGGAGAGCTTTGAGAATTCTTCCCTTTACTTCTCAGCCATAAAGGGATCACACACTACCCTACACCAGTCACTGGGCTAGGGGACTGCGATTATATCATGAGTTGTTAGATCAATCATTATTTACTTCCCGACCCTGGGAAGAGGCCCACCTTCCCTGAGGTCTAGGGATATCTGCTTGCTACCTGCACTCATCGTTAGAGTTCTGTGGTCAGGGCAGAAGGACATGGGCAGTGCCAATCCAGAACCTATGAGATATGCTCGTGTCAGGCATCAAAGAGTTGAGAGAAGTGATATAAGAGACAAACTAAGGTAGTGGGTTAGACCAGGGGCTACAGACTGAATTCTGGATCTGCTGCTTAGCAGCCAATATGCACTTGGGCAAATTGCTTAACTCCCTGCTTTATTGTTGAATTATTAATATCTGTAATAATACCTCGAAAGGTTGTTGTGAGAATTAAATGAGATAATATGGGCACAGAACTGGCTGTGTGGTAAAGGATTAATAAGTGGGGGGGGGCTCTTTTACAGAGTCATAGGATGGAAGGTCCTCTGTTGCTACACACAGACGAAGCTTTGGGGCTCACTTTTGGAAAGATCACTATTCTGAGAGTCTGGAATCCAGGCTTGTAATCCTGGCTCTGTCTTAATTAATGGTGGACTTTTTGCAATAGACAGATAGTGACAGGGGCCCTTGGGGGTCTTCAGGGGCCACTGTCATCGCACTCATTGCAGACTGGTGACTTCCTGTACTTTCACTAATGTCACTGTTTGCTGTTGTCCCCAGGAAGATGGGACATAATTGAGGGGCTCATGCTCTCCTTGGGGTTCTGCCTTATTAGTAGAAGCCACCAGACAAGTTAGATGCTGCCTCGCTGCTGAAATGGCTAGTGACCTCATCTAAAAGTGACCCCCCGGATCTGCAGTCCTTGCGAGGCTTCTGTCCCGTTCCCTGGCAAGACTTGATTTTCTATTCGGAGCTCAAAAGGATATTTGGAAATGTTCTGAGTTAACTTCGTACTTATTTAGTTTCAATAAAAACAAGGCAAATGCATAATTAGCATTTTAACAATAAATAAATTAGAACTTGAGATTGCTATAATATACACTGTTAGAAGAAGAATTGAAGCATGCAGTCTAAAAATAAAGGCAAAATCATAAACACACTCTCTTTTCTCTCTGGAAATAAAAAACACACCAATGGTTTTATGACAAAGGAGGAATAATGAAAGGGACCGAAAACTTTTCTTCCCACCTAATAGTGGGAAGGTAGTTGTGTGGAGTCGGATGGGGAACACTTGTATCCAAGACAATAAACTTGCCCTAAAAGGCTTGATTATTAGTTCCATTTAAAAAAAAAAAAAAAGCAACAACAACAAGGATAAATGTAAAACTGATGTTAGGAGATTTTAAAAAGCTGCAACCTATGAAAACTAAGTAGGCATTTGCAAAATACTGTTCCAATCAACAGAATTGTTTCCTTCAGAAAAACTGTCGGATGTTCCCCATACTCTGTCCTGGCACAGCCTGGAAAATTGTCTTTCTTCCTAGGGGACGAGGAGCTGTTCAAACGCTTCATAAAGTCTGTCATGCCCTAAAAAATTCTGAGTGTCATTGTGGAATAATCAGCCTCAGATTTAATGTTATGAATTTTCCAAGGCGTGTTGCAGCTCAGGGAAATCTGGGGCTCGTGGGGGAAGGCTGGTGAATCCGTACTGAGACAAGGTGTACCCCAAGTGAAGGGAGCCCCTTGGAAGGACATGGCCCATGGATCCCACCTTTGCACTGGCTCAGACTTTTAGAACTTAGAGTATCCACATGCTTAGGTTTAGCTATAGCATAGGACAGGGGTAAGTATTAACCTATATTTTGAGTTTCTCTAAATTGCTTTATGACAATGTATCCTGAGGTCTGTATATCTTAAGAAACAAACTAACAAACGCACAAACACAAGTAAAAGAATTCCATGAAGTGAAATGATCCATATTCTGAAAAATATTCTTCTATGTTAAATATTCTGTAGCAGAAAAAGGATCCAGAACAGAGACACTGAAAGTATTTTAAAATTTGGAAATGCATGGGTGTGTGCATGCCTGTGTGTTTGCATGCACATGCACGTGCTTGAATTTTAACTCCCCTATCTGCTTTTGGTGTGAATATGATACTGACATTTATCCTACAATGAACTTAATCAGTTTCTTCTCTTTTCTCCACCCCTACCGGCTGAGCTCTGACCCCCACTTTAGGAGCTCATTAAATAGAAACGGATCTGAAGGAAGAAGCAAGCAAACGCGTTGGAAAGGCAGGGGCTGTGCATCCTCAGGGCTTCGCAGCCCGCTAGTAGCATCTGGAAACTGATCACGGAAGTTGAGAGCCGGAAGGGAGCTTCAGGATCACCAAGTTCAACCCCTTCGTGTTGCAGATGAGGAGACAAGGTTGAGCACTTTGCCTGAGGTTCCCGCTAAATCAGACAAGAGGCGGGGCTGGGGCCCAGGACATCCCATTCTGGGGCTGGCGGCTCCCCACCGCTGGGCAGTGACCCATTTTCTTATAGATCTGGGCTTCTGTGCTTGCTGAACGTTCACTAAGAAAAATAATAAAGGGAGTTTAGGAAACCAGATTTTAAAAATAATTGACAAAAGGATAACGATGAGGGTTATGGTATAATGCAAGAGTTTCTTAATGCCACCTGTTATGCTACAACCACCTTGAAAGCTTAAAAATAAATACGATGGCAAGCCTCCACATCAGACTAATTTAAGCAGAATCAATGTGGGCGAAGCTCTGACACTGATCATTATAAAAAACTCCCAGATGATTTTAATGGGCAGCCAGAGTTGGCATCAAAGATCTGGGTTTGAATCCTGCTATTGGCTGTGTGATTTTAGGGATGTTACTTAACATCTCTGAGCCTTGTTTTCCTCATGTGTGAAATGGTGCCAATAATATATGCTTTCTAAGGTTGCTGTGAGATTAGATGAGATAAAACATGTGTCCTGGCTGGCCCAACATAGGTATTTGTAATTAACACATTGACTGCATTCGAGTTGTATTTAACTCAGGCTAGTTTTGAGCCCAGGGTCGCATGAAGCAAAACCCTACAGCTGGTTCGTGAAAATCTTACTTGTTGATGTTCTTATTGTTCCAATTAATATTGACAATTTAATTCTAAAAATGTGGATTGTGTTGCATATAACTCACGCACACAAAACAATAAAAAATAACAAATTAGAAAGGACTGTTTTGTTTTAATAAAACACCGTGGACCCAAGGAAAAATTTTTTTTTCTAGTACGGCAGTCACTGTGTTAAATGTTTCCTTTATGAGAACCTGAATCTCAGTGATTATAATTACAGACTCAGGTTTCTTGTTTGTTTATTTGTTTGGTAAGCTACTATTGAGCAAGTTTTCTTTCCTAGTGTGTTCCTAACTCCCTGAGCACATTCTCAACAATTCTCACCTAAAATTCAAGAATATTCTCAATTTTCAAAATAAGAGAGAGCACGTGTAGCTGTTAGAAAGTGATAATTCACTCGCATAATTCACTGACATGGCTGCTTCGTCAGGGTTTCTGGTGGGCTGCCTGGAGGAGGTAAGCCTTATGTTAGGAGTGGTGCAGGGCTGCCCAGGGTATGACCCTGTGGTGGATGATACAGAAATATGACCTTAAATGGCATTGAGTCACACATTGAGACAACCACTGCCTTTCCGATTTTATTTCGGTGCTTCTGCTGGTATCAAGGACATTTCACTAATCACTAATATCACTAAGCAGAAGTGGTTTCAGAGCCTTCTTAGAATTTAACATTGTTTCACTTTTCTTCTGTTTATGTGTATGGCTGCCTTTTATTTATGGCAAGTGTTACTGGTTTCCATTCATAGTAGTGAACTTTTCCATTGAAAAAAATGTGCTGACTTCCAGAAAACTCTTAAGTAAATAATGTAGGCATGGTAAGCAGGGCAAAAATCATTATGGAAGATCCTGGGTTTTGGATTCCTTCCTGGGTTCCCTTCTTGGCTCACCTGTGAGGCCTTGGGCTAGAATAGTAACACCCCCTTCCTGGGCTTCAGTTTCCTCAACCCTAAAATAAAAGTGTTAAACTTCGACCATGTCTAAGATTGCTTCCAATTGAAGCGCATCTGCTATTCAAATTCATCACAGTTTGGCCTTTCGAGGAAAATCTCACTCATCAAAGATATGAAGAAACTCGATTAAAAAAAAGGAAATGGTGAGAAGGAAATTAAAGTTTTCTATGTTCCTATCCCCATAGAAGAATTTTTGTGTTACTGGTTCTTCACAAAGCCATTATTTGCTGGGACCCATGCTCGTCTGCACGCATCTTCTCTTGCTGGTATAATTTTAAACTCTGTTGTGATCTGGGTGATTGTATATATTCAGGTGTAATGCCCAAGCCAAGTGTGTCCTTTTGTGACTTTTCCAGGTCATGAGATCTGTGGATTATTGCTAGATTCGTGTATTCCCCTCTTCTTAGCACTCCTGGGAGATCTGATACAGGACAGAGTCTCCCTCTGCAGAGTGGTAGTAAAACGTTAATTGGTATAAAACAGCATTAATGTGGTGGTTTGTATATAACGTTGGCAACAGTGCTCTGCCCAGTCCCACCAGATTCCTAACCATGTGAGTCTTGGTCTGCAGCACACAGGTGCTGAGGGAGTGGGGGTGTCTGTAGCGGGGCATGAGGGGCTTGGGGACAGACTCTCTGCCATTCCCTTAGATTGAGAAGGGAAGGGTCTGGGGCGAGGCCAGCAGGTGCCCCAGGTGCAAAATCCCAGGAGGCACTCTTAAGTACCTGCATGTGCTTCCCTGAGTCCTGGCTCTCTGAGAACTCTCTATTCACGGGCTGCTGAAATTTCTCTCAGCTCTGCTCTGGGTAATGGGGAACTAATTTATTTACTAATTTATTATGGCAGACTACCCTTCTTCTCTCCCCCCAGCTCTGTGCCTTCACCACTGGGCTGCCTGGTCCTTGCCAGGCTTCAGTAAGGCATCCGTCCTCCACCACTTCAAGCCTCTTTTTTCAGTGGCAACTCGTGCACCAGCCCCGTTTTGCTGTGGCTTGTTGCCTGTTCGCTGGGATGAGACTGTGAATGAGCTCTGGCAACGGGGCTTGTCAGGATTCAAACTCCACCAGCGTCTTTTCTACACTCCCTGTGTCCCGGGTGTTGTCCTAGACCCTTTCTTGTGCATTATTTGATCTAACCCTTTCTAACATTATTGTACCCACATCATGAAGGGGAAACTGAGGCTCAGAAAATGACCTAGTTTGCCCTCAGGTGGTAGTGAGCTTCTGAAACTAGTGATTTTATATGACCCTATTCTGTAGAAAGTTTTTTGGAGTTTTCTCATAGAGGAGAAATTTTGAAGAAATTTCCCAGAAAGTGAAGTATCTGGGATGAATGCGCAGCTTCCTTTGCAGGACTGGGAACGTGTTGCCTGACTAAACACTGCAATCCTTTTGGTTGAAAGGGGTTTGGAGGACTAAGGGAGGGCCTGGAGTTGGCTGCTTGGAGGAGAGTTGATTCTGAGCGGGGAATCCACATGGCTATGTGACTTTAGTCAGCCCCATGAAAAGAAGTGGGGTCCTTGGCTTTGGATTTACAGGTGGATCCATGAATCTTACCCAGTGAAATGTCCTAGCAACGGTGGGCAGCTCTGGGCATGAGAATGAATTGCTTGGAAGTGTGGGTGGAAGTACTGTGTTAAGGAAATAGAGAGTTTGTCAGCAATTCATTCATTTGTTTATTCCTTCACACATTCAACTTCCTCATTTGAAAATATTTAGTGAGCATCTACTACGTGCCAGATGTTATTCTCAGCACAGAGGATACAGTGGCAAACCATCAGACAAGAGGTTGGCTCTCTTGAAGCTGTAGGCTAAGATCAGCCCAACCTTTAAAGGTTGAGCAGAGAGAGAGAAATGAGTAAGGATCCATGGAAAGAATGACCAGGGAAGTGGCTTGAAAGTTAGGAGGGAGTGGTTTTCGGTAAGCCTCGAGAAAAGAATGTTTCTAAAATAAGGAACAGCAGGCCAACAGCCTTATCTGAGGGGACATGAACATAAAAGGAGGGAGCTGGCAAAAATCTCTGTCTACCCTGTCATCTCATACCCTGACAAATTGCATTTCATCTTCAGCCCTCTCTCGGGAGGCTGTACCCTCACATCACTCACACATCAAGAGGGCAAAGAATGCACATGACAATGAAGAAGCATAGATATGTCCACACATATGCTTGCAATGATGCCAGCTCTTGCCGCATTCTTCTGGGAGACGAGTCTTATCAACGTGGGGTGCTTGAAAGTGAAGCATTGAAGCTGTGTTCTCATTCGGGGTCCGAGCAGATCTGAGCCCCACGTATAAATGTGCAGCGCTGCGAACAGAGCAGCAGATTCCTGAAACGATGTCTGTGTCTGCCAGGATCAACCACAGGCCCTGCCAGATCCCCGTGGGTGACAAAATGCCAAAGAGCAGCCTGCCATGCCACACAAAGAAAAGCCGAAATGGCAGCGACACCTCCAGCGGCAGCAAATGGAGAAAATGTTCCTTGGAAACGAATTCCCCTTTATGCAACCATGACAATACCAAGAAACCAACGCATTCGTTCCCGAGAATAACTGCAAGCGACATTTGCATAATCCTTGAGAGTTTATAAAGTGCTTCCATGGGCGTGATCGTATTGATTTTATGTGAGCGTGGAGTGTGTGGACAGCTAGCTGAGGAGCCCTCAAGTCCTTGTTTGGTGGCTTCAGTCTGCTTGTCCCCTTTCCAAAGTAGAGCCATGGAAACTGTGGCAGCCCCGCAGTGTGTGGTGGTGTCCTCCTGTCTTTAAATGTCTTGCCTCCCAGCAATCTTGAACTGAAAAATCATGACTCTGAATCATGAGATTATGAGACATTGTCTATTTTCCCCTTTAGATTTTAGAGTTTTCCAAATTTTCTGTTATAAGCATGAGCTACCTTTGTAATTTTAAAAAAAAGGATATTTGTAAAATCAAGGGATGGGAGCTTCTGAAATGCACCCCAGTTGACGAGACTCGCCTCCCAGGGCAAGGCCGACCAGGGGGACTGGCGGGTTGCTTTGGCCGAGCTCCATGAACCAGAAGAGCCATTGTGTTTTTGAATTGGGGCCATGGAGATCATCTAGTCACCCCCCTTAGCACACCAGCTAGTGTGCAGAGAACTCAACCAGCCAGAAGCAGTGTCCTACTTCTTTAAAATAGATACTTGGAAAGCTTTAGCTCCAGCAGAGCAAAGCCAAAGATATCGATCTTTTTAGCTGAAGTGAGATGATGCTATTTTCTCCTTTAATAGTTTATTTTTTTATTAGATAATATGAGCTTCTTAAAGGAAATGAAGTTAATTAAAATCAATTCTATCTACTAAAGAGGACCACAAAATTTCTTGTCCTTAGTCTCTTTTAATGGTTTTTTTTAACAATAATATTTATATTTGTTTGGATTTCTGAATTTTCTTTTCCAAAATGATTTCTTCAACCTGAATAATTAAGAGTGAAAATTCATTATAAATTTTTTGAAGTTTCATCCAGAGTGAAAGAAAGACTGCCTCTCGCAGCCTCTAACAATTCTTGCAGGTTCATTACTCCTAGTGTGGTTGTTTGCAGTCATAGCCCACAGATAGTCTACCAGTCCTTTTGTAATAGGACTGCTTTGAGTTGAGTTTTCCTAATTTAATTCTGATTTTAAAAGAAGGCCAAATAGATGATCTATCACCCTTACTTCTCCAACACTTTCTTTCTGTTCCATTACTCAGAAAGATGGCTTGGCTGGGTATAATATTCTTAGTTTACAACTTTGTCTTCAAAATGTGCTAATCATTGCTTCACTTTTTTTTTTTTTTTTTAGCATTTAGTATTAAAAATGTATAAGGCCAGCCAGACTTTGTGTGTAAACTACTTTTTTTTTCCTGCCTGTCAATGTATAATAATTAAAACTTTATTCTAGTGGTCATACATTTTTGGATGGGTCCATGTGTTTACTATTTCTTTCCACTGACTGATTTTCTTGAAACATGGTGAAAATGTTTATCAACATACTCATATTTCTTTTTTTCTCTAGAGGAATGTTTTCGTAACTTTATGACTTTGAATATCCCGTGTTTATTCCAGTTCTTCTATTTTAAAGTTTGATCTCTATTTTGTGTTTTTTATATTTCTCCCATCATTTTAATTTTTGTCTGAATTCTGGGAGAACTTCTGAAGTTTTCCCTTCATATTATTGATTTTCTGCAATGTTAATTATGCTTCTTTTTGTCTTTAATGTAGTTTTATATTCTGTTATTGCTTTTCCAATTTCCCCCAAATCTCTTCTGTTTGACTATATCACCATATCATTTTTAATCCTAACCTGTTGACTTTTCGCCTCAAATTTTTCTCTTATGATGTTCTCTTTTTGCCTCACAAAGGTTAAATTGTTCTCTATTTAAATGAGAGGCTCAGACTATTTTTCCAGATTCCAGTTTTTATAATAAATATTTTTTTGAGAACTCTTTTTATCCTCTGAGTTTTCATAATAATGTTCTTTCCCATTTTTATTCAATTTACATGTTCATCATTTCATTTGTTTATTTTTTTGTTGTGTCCTCAAAGAAAGAATGCTCACTTGCTCTTGGCCTTGCCCTCTGGTGCTGGCAACATGTCTTTCTCAGAGGTCTAGCTGGATTCCATTTCTAGGTGACTCTTCAGGACTGAGATAGAAACTTCTTTCCATGTTTCCCAGCTCTGACATTCTGAAAAGATGGAAAGTACAAAAATGAAAATTCCCAGCATGTAGCTGCTACTAGAGCTCTTGATTTCTCTGCTTCCCCATCCCTTATATCACGTCACTGGGAAGGACAATATCTCCTGTGATGCTAAATGCTACCCTAAGTTTCTCTGTGTTTCTTGACAGATTTATAAGGGCTGTGGAATACTCCAGTACTTGCTTGTTTGAAGTCTTGTAATCTGACTCCATACCCTGGTTCTATTTCTACACACTTTGTGAACTTTAGCAAATTATTTCATATCTCTGGACTTCATTTTCCTAAAATGAAGATAAGAACAGCCCTATTATTATGAAGTGTTGCAAGGTTTAAATGAAGTAATGCTTGTAAAACACTTCACACAGTGTACAGTAAATTTTAAATAATAGCTGCTGTTGTCATTATTAATATTACTGTTGCTGACTTTGAATGGAGGTATTGATTGGAGTGGAGGGCATGAAAGAGCACACTGATAACTTAAAACAGGAAGCACCCCTATGGTGGAAAGTCAGCTGCCCAATTTTGTGATTGGCACAGATGTTGAATTACTGAATCTTGGTGGAAAATGGGGGCATATTTTCAATCAGGCACAGAACTGGTGAGTCACAGAACAAGTTTTCCAATCTAGTTTGATCGGCTTCTTAATTAGCAGAGCTTTCTCCAAGAGTAAGAGTTTGGCTGCAAATCCCAGTTTTCTTATTGCTATGATGTTTCCTCTCCTGCCTCTTCGCAGGTATTTTTCTAGGAAGGCTGAGGGTGGTGTGTCCAGAGCTATAATCCAGTTCACAGTATTAAGTCAGAACTCTCCAGGTTTGCTTCTTTACAGTTTTCATATGCAAAGACCAAATTTAACCAGTTAGATACATAAAAACAAAATATGGTGCATGGGTGATTTTTTTTTTTAATTCCTTAGAGCTGCTATAGGCAGTTCTGTTTTTATCCAGATTTTATTTGTTAAATATGTTCTCTAAGCCAGGGATGATGGAACCTTCTGTGTTGTTTCATTATCATGTTGCTATTCTACCATTCTCATATCATACCATCATGGAGTTACATGTTTTGCATTCTTATGGACATTTTAAACCACTTATTTGTGTTTCCCACAGAATTCTTCAGGATCCAGCACAGAGATGAATTCAATGCCCTTGGCATTGAGATGCGAATGTATTTGAAAAGGATGCTGAACTCTACTGTATGACACAGCACTCCCGCTGAAACCATTGTTATGCTAAACAAATAAATCTTGGGATGTAGATTATCTCTCCATGTTATGGAAGATATATTTTTAGTCACAATGTTTTTGAGATAACCTCTATCTGGCTCATTAGAGTTCAGATTCTAAGCTGTTGTATTTTCCTGTTGATGGAGAATGCTGGGGGAAACTTCTTTCGTAGTGATGGAAAGAATAGTGCCCCACGGGGTTGGGGTGGTGCTGTCCAGCCTGAGTTTTGCTAAGGCTGCATCCAATTATCCACTAATAAATTTAGCACCACTGTAGCACTTAATTGTAAAGTGTTTTCAGTTTTCTGAAAATCTCTCCTCAGACGTAGGCTATTACCATTACCATTCCATTGTCCACAGAGTCTAGTGTAATATGTCCTGTGGGTTTTTGGTTTCTTTAGTCAATTCATTTCCATTAATATTTACTAAGGTGACATTTGGTTGCTTGCACCATGACAAATGGTGAGGGTAAAATACCTTGTTTTGTGGTTGGATCGTTGGGACATTGAGACATGGACAGGATGCCTTTCTTTTGAGCACAAGAAATACAAGGAAATGAGCCAATTAGCCCTTTGAGTGAGCACAGAGGATGCCAGGGACATGTGGTTAAGTTACATAATGATGAGAAAGTCAAAATAGGTACCGTTCTAAGGCCAGAGAAATGGGGTCACTGCCTTGGGGAATTGGCCTTATCTCCAGGGGTGCTTCATGGGGGTTATGGGGGCTCTAGTTTCTCAGGTATCTATTTCTGATGATAAATAAGCCAGTGGAAAGGTAGAGACTACCCTGAACTAGAATGACTCAGTAGAGCTGAAGATTTTTCCAGCAATGCTTTCCTGAAAACTGTCAGTGCCTTCTGCTCACTTGTCTCTCTCAGTCTGATCTGAGGGTATCGACAGAGTCACTTGAGACTACACTAGTTAACAGGAGTTGCTTCTTGCAAAATCCGTGGGACAAAGCAGAATCCATACTCAGTTGAAGTTAGAGCCATGTCCTGGGAATCAAAGTCTTCACTGATCCATAATCTGTGAGTCTTAGGGGAGAGAAAGGTAGAAAAAGACATCAGTATTTTCTGTGAAAATATAGCGTTAGAAATGATGTGTAGGCACTTTACAAACATTGTTTTGTTTAATCTACACAACACTCCGCTAGTGAATAGTAATATACACATATTTTTGAGACAGAATCTCACTCTGTAAGTGAAGTGGCGTCATCGTAGCTCACTGCAGCTTTCAACTCTTGGGCTCAAGTGATCCTCCTGCCTCAGCCTCCCGAGTAGCTGGGGTTGCAGGTGTGCACCACAATGCCCAGCTAATTTTTCTATTTTTTGTAGAGATGGGGCCTTGTTCTTGCTCAGGCTGGTCTTGAACTCCTGACCTCAAGCAATTCTCCTGCCTCAGCCCCCCAAAGTGCAAGGATTACAGGCATGAGCCACTGTACCCAGTGTGATAATATTATTATTATCCTCTTTTTCATCGACGAGGAAACTGAGGGCAGGGAATTTGTGAGTCTGGATCCAGTCCTGGTATATTAAATGGTTCTCACACTTTAGCAGGTATCAGAATCACTTGAAGAGCTCCTTAAAATACAAATTACTAGTCCTCATTTTCAGAGTGGCTGATTAATTTGGTTTGGGGTGGCGCTCAAGAATTTACATGTCTAACAAGTTCCCGGGTGATTCCGATGCTGCAGGCTCAGAGACCTCTCTTTGAGAACCCCTGTTTTATATGATAGTGTATCATCAGAAACATGAGTCCAACTGGAAAGGTGAGCTCAGTTGATTGACATCTTTGATCTGAGTCCTAAACATTAGTCCAAGCCCCATTAAAGGTACTTAGGCTGCTTTTGCAAATGTCCCTGTGTTCATTTTAAACTACCCAGTCTATGGTATTCTGTTATAGCAGCACAAAATGGACCAAGACAGAGGTGATGCCACTCAACACTGGTGGATGAGCTGGGAAGTGACAGGGAAGGAAAGGGATCCAACAACGGGCACGACCTCAAGCCCAAGTGGGCAGCTGGAGTGTCTTGCTGAGGAATTCCGGCAGACATACAGAGTTACCCAAACCCATATTACAAGCACTGACTCTGTCACTGAATGAACCCCAGTCTCTACTTGTTTCCACCATGCTGTGAAGCCTTTTGAAGCCTATCTGACTCTGGAGATAATCACTCTCCCCTAGCTAATAGGCAGAGATAACTTGACTTTGCCATACAGAAGAATTGGCCAGCCCAGCCCAACCCAACTCTCTCCTGGGGGAGAGAAGGTGAGGGTGCTTAGCCATTCCCCTCTAGTCATCTCTGGTTGAGAGCTGTTTCTGGTGGCATTAACTTCCCCACACTTCTGGCTTGTCCTGCTCCTGTGGCCAGAATAGAGTCCTCAGGCAGAATCAGTGAGCAGACTTCAAGGCGTACAGATGTGATGCCACCGAGCAGTGTTGGCAGGTGTCAACTGTGTGCAACAATAAACATTGCGAGAACAAAGGAAGAAACAAGGGAACACAAAACACATGCAAAGGGCTCTACTGCTCCTTGCCCACTGTTTCCTTCTAGAACACACACGTGCTTTAGGCTTTTTCTATTTGAGTCCATCCTTCCAGCCTCTCAAGGTGCCTTCATGTTACTTCTCTGTCCTTGAGCATGTTTACAACATCTCCCAATTTAGTCTCATTTGAAAATTTAATTAACAGGCTATTTACCCCTCTTCCGGATCATTAATGAAGATATTAAATAAGACCAGATCAAACATCAATCCCTGAAGCTTCCTTCTTCTTCCTCCCCCCCTTCCCCTTGCATTTTCTCACAACTCAGCGACCATTTACTGTCACTTGGGCCCGCCAGGCCTTCAAGCCCTTTCTTGGTCCTTGTCACAAATCATAACCAAGATAATCTGAGCGAATTTGTCAAAGAACATTTAATGAGACACTGTGTTAAATGCGCCACTCTAATCACATAGTATTAGCTGCGTTTCCTTTGCCCAACTAATTTTTCAGTTCTCTCAGCAAATAGTTTCCTGAGGCAAGCATTCAAACAAATTTTAATAAATCCCAGCCTTGGTAGAGCTTTTTGTTGGGGGGAGGGAACCCCCCATTATTTCTTAAAATGTCACTTACTTTGAGCTACATTTCCCTGAGAGGTGTGCAAACATACAAACATATATAGTTCTAGTGTATAGGTGGGGTGAAATGATTCGTCGAAGGCACCTGAA
Organism: Eulemur rufifrons; assembly: GCF_041146395.1. Taxonomy (NCBI): domain Eukaryota; kingdom Metazoa; phylum Chordata; class Mammalia; order Primates; family Lemuridae; genus Eulemur; species Eulemur rufifrons. The sequence continues at coordinate 15,103,934 of NC_090987.1, forward strand.
CGGGACATTCAAGCCCATATTACAAGCACTGACTCTGTCACTGAATGAACCCCAGTCTCTACTTGTTTCCACCATGCTGTGAAGCCTTTTGAAGCCTATCTGACTCTGGAGATAATCACTCTCCCCTAGCTAATAGGCAGAGATAACTTGACTTTGCCATACAGAAGAATTGGCCAGCCCAGCCCAACTCATTTTAATTCATCAAACATTTCTTTTTACTCTCATAATAAATGGAACAAGGAATTGTGGCAATGATATTTTATTAAGGTGCTTTAATCCCTGAAATATATGGAAATGTAGAATCTGAGTGTTGGAAAATACTTTAGAAGTCATTAGTGTGAGGCTTCTTAGTCTTGGGCCCATGGCCACCTTGAAATTGTGTACACGTGTTTCTGCACACCTGTGCAGGTGCTTCCATGGCTTTCAACTGCATCCCTAAGGATGCCACAATCCAACCCCTGCCCTCAAAAGGCATAAGAACTGCTGAGAGGTGAAAGAAAGTGTTTAATGGTAATGCAACCCACCAAGTGTTCCCAACTGTGGTCTACCTCTGGGCACATCTATTTCTCTGTGCAGACTTGAAAACAAGCATGCAAACTGGTAATTGGGAGGTCTCCAAAATGAGCCTTTTGCAAACTGGCTTTTCTATGCTCTTTCCTAGGCCTTGATATCTCAGTCTTCCTTTTCAACGTCTTTGCATCTTCCCATCTCTATTGAGCATGTTGATTATTGCTCCCAATATCCCAACAGATCCCATTCCATTGGTGGACAGGCAGAATTCTTAGAAAATGTATATTTTTTTCTAACATCAAATTAAAAATAGGCTCCTGGGATTCCTAGGGAGCCATCTAATTTCTTTTCCACACAACACAATTCTTTTAATATTTGATGGCAGCTTCTATGTCCTTCCAAGAAATCTTTTGCACAAACACCATTAGTTCTCGCAACAGGTACTGATAGGATGTGGTTTCGGCTGTTTTACTCACTCAGCGGACCTCTCCTGGACACCCTTCAGCTTTTCAACATCCTCCTTAATGATTCAGGCACTTGGAACTCTTAAGCCAGGTGTACTCTAACCTGTTAATGTGCAGTTGATTTTTAAAGCTATTTTAAAAATCAATCAAGCAATCAGCAAGAGTTTATATCTTTTAAATGCTTCATATAAATACTTAAAGTATGAAGGCAAAACAAGGTCTGGAGAGATTGGGGGATGTATCAGTATGCACAAGTTTAAGGGGGTAGAGGCAATTTTATTCAATATCAGTTCTTGAAGCCCTCATAAGGAAGGGAAAGTGTGGTTTTAAAAATCATGCAGAGGCAACTAAAACGGTGGTGCTCCAACATGGAAAATACTGCGGGCATGTTAGCATAAACCAAGTCACTGGTACCAAGCTCCACTGGTAGTCACTGTATTATTCATCACTGCCATGCATTCGTGGAAAAAAGTCGGTTTCACTTAAGAATGTTCTTGATGAAGCAATAAAAATTATTAATTTTATAAAATCTCAGCTCTTCAATATCTCTTTTAAACATTTTGTATGATCAGATGGGAAGGATGGATAAAACACTTCTGCTTACTTAAATGGTCACTTCGAGGAAAAGTGCTCATGAGATCATTTGAGCTGTGAACTAATCTAGCTGCTTTTTTCACGGAACACCATTTTTACTTGAAAGAACGATTGGCAGAAAAATGAGAATAATTCAGATCTGTGTTATTTGGCAGACACTTTCTCAAAAATGAAAAAAGTGAACCTGTCACTTCAAGAGAAACAACTGACAGAATTTGTTGCCTATGATAAAAAATTGAGCTTTCAAGTGAAAATTAGAATTTTGGAAAACTTCTATCCACCACCATGAACTTGACAGCTTCACAATACTTAAAGACTTTCGTGATGAGATTGGTGGTGATGGTAACAAATACAATTTTTTAATATTGTATAATTAAATGTGTCAACATTTGGAAGATCTGCATAACTCAGGGAACCAATATTTGCCAAATGAATAATGCATGATGATATAAAATCACGCATGGGCAACCAGTCCATTTAGTGTGTACGATAGACCAATTGATATTAATGTAACAGACTACAAACACCTCACTGATACGGTTTCACATTCCATACTGTAACCAACCTTAAGAAACGATACCCTTTTGGGGTGTTATGTAGTGTCACAGAAGAAAATCCATAATTATCTCAAAAGACTATGAAAATGCTTCTCCATTTTCCAACTATAGATCTGCTGGAGGCCAAATAGTCTTAATTTACCTCAACCAGTGCAACATATTGCAACAGATAGAATGCAGAAGCAGACATGATAATCCAACTATCTTCCATTAAACCAGATACTAAAGATATTTGCAAAAATGTAAAACGTCAGTTCCTACTGCTCTTGTTTTGTTTTATAGTATAGTTAAGTTTTATAAAGATATGTTATGTTAACATATAAAGGGATTATGATTTCATTTTAAGGTATATTAATAAATATTTTCAGAATTTCTCAGTTTTAACATCTAATACAATAAGTCCTGACAGATATAACTCACATCAACAGAAGCTCATTGGCCTCCTCAATCAGTTTTTAAAAGTGTCAAAGGGTCCCAAGACCAGAAAGTTTGAGAACCATTGGACTAAAACAAGAATGTAAGATGAATGGATAACTGAAGAGGAGAAAGAAATAAACCAATTGGAAATGATGTGGTGGATGGAATTTTTGGGGCTCAGAAAACAATACCTCCAAATAAAGGCCTCAGAAGCAAAAGTTTTTCTCTGACCTTCTGTGTCCTGTCTTTTAGTCCCATTATCCCCTGAGGACAGCGACAGAAACTGCAATCCCTTTTCCCCAAGGCAGGTCGTAAAAGCCAGAACTTCTTTTCCTGAAAGCTGGCCAGGTTTCCTGAAACCTAAAATAATTCTGTGTAAAAACTGGCCACAAAAATTTATCTGACTTACCTTGTTAGACTGTCATAAGACCCCAGTCCAGAGAGGGTCCTACCCCACACCCAGAAGGCAGGAGGCTGCTCAGAGAGGCCACGAAGAATCTAGACAGCCAGGCCTTGCTGGGTTTCCCCACTCAGTCTATTAGCATTAGATCATACCCTTTTTGTCCAATCATATTTCTACATGGTTGTCTATACTTTGTTGAACCTAAGCATATAAATGGTCAATTTCTCCTGTATCTTTGGATCTTCATTCTAAAGTCTCCCATGTATACCTGTTAGATAAATGTGTATGCCTTTTCTCCTGTTAATATCAATCTATCTGCCTCACGTCCGTGATTTTTCAGTGAACCTTTAGAAGTTCCAGGGCCTCGGTCTCTACAGGATCAAAAGTGCAGGCAATAGAGAGAGGGCTGTGATATGAGAAGAGTGTAAGAGGTAGGCTTGGAGTGATGATTGGTCTACAAGGAGCACTTACGGAGAACAGAAAGAATAAAGATATCAAAGGATTGAAACTTTTATTATGAGCTTCAAAAATGGGAAAATATGAATATAATTGTTATGTTGCTTATGCTCCTTTGTGCTAATGATAGAATGGACTTAACAGCCACGTGGGGATCTGAGTCATAGAGACGGGATAAACTTATTTCAGTGAAGATTAGTGTTGGACTCCTGAGATATTTATTTAGTAATAACAATAACGCTTTAATTCATTAGGTACAATCTACGTGCAAGGTAATGTACCAGGTCCTTTATTATTTTATTTCAAACCTCTTCAAGTGAATTTACTTTTGCATGTGCATTATTAGTATACATTTTAACACATTTTATTTGAGTGGAGTTTAGCCACGAAAGGTGAAAATCTAGTACATCCAAGGTTTGATCCTAGACATGATTTCGGTTTTAGGCTTTAGAATGATGTGGACATTTTTCCTAAAGAAACATGTTGTCCTTTGTTGTAGACATTCTCCCTCACTTTATTGGGACATGGCTTTTTAATCTTCGTTCAGACAATGCAATCCAGGTAAAACACTAGAAAGCAGCTTTTTCTACAGCATATTTCACTTAAGTACTGAGTCGATGGCTTGAGCTTGTATCTGATGACTTACTCTAAGACATTTCTTCCCCATGCTCTCAGTTCGGCTTTTCTTTGATGTGTCTGAAGAAGCCTTGGATAGAGCTTCTTTACCTAAGAGGTGTCTTTCCTTGACAGCTTTATGACTCACCTTTATTTGATTGTCCCAGATTTAATCCTTGGCCTCCTGTTCTTAAATTAGGGGCGTATTTCTTTTCATTTCTGTTTCTTTGAGTAAAACATATGAAAATGTTATAGATCATAAATTTTTTTCTTTATAGTTCACAGATCTATGAAACTCTAGATTTGACCTTTCCTTTCCATTTCTTTGGGTCATTTCTTTTAGTCTCATCCTTGTCAAAGTGGTGTGAAGTAATTCATCTTGATGGAGAGATGGGCTTTTTTGTGCTCTCAGCCAAACACTGAGGGCAAATCAGCAACCCGAGTGATTGGTGGACTGGGGGCCTGGGGTGCTGGGCACACTGGGGACCTCAGAGTGCCCAAGACCTCTCAACAGAATACACCCACCTAGCCCACTGCCATCTCAGTACTGCACAAAGCTTACCCCATTTAATTTTGACGATGGCCTTATATCAATTTTTTGGCTGGGCAAACTAACCTTGGAGGAGTTAGCTAACTTTCCCAAAGTTCAAAGAGAGCTAGAGGCAAAACTAGGATTTGAACCTCAAAATGTCTGACTCTGAATCCTACATTCTCCACTTTCTCCAAGGATGGTATAAAAACAGAATTAAATCTTATCTTCTGGCACATTTAGGCAATGCTAGACCAATTTTAGACCTAGGAATTTTTATGCTATAACTTTGACATTACATGTAAAAAAATAAAAAAAAAAAACCCTGTTCATTATAGATGATGGATAAAAATAAATTAAACTGAATCACCTACAAGTTCTTCTCTTAGCTCTCCAATTGCTTTTAAGTGATCTACTGAATACAGAAAAGTGTCAAGGAGTCGTAGATACAGCACTGGAAGTCTCAACTTCAGTTGCCTCATCCTTAAAAAGAGGAAGTTGCTATAGAACAACTCAAATTCCTTTTCTGGTTTCAGCCTTCTGTAAAAGAATTCATTTTTATTTTCGTGGTCCAACATATACAATCAAGTACATCACCTACTAACCAACATCTCTATTCTGTTACTTCTACAGACTTCACTTGAAATTATGTCCACATGCTTTACTGGAAGAACCAACTTCTTGATTTGTGTTTGATGTTAATGGTGATGGTAACGGAGATTGTAAAATCCATTCACTTTAAATGTTATCTTAGATTGTGAGTAATAATCAAGCAGAAAATTCTCACTTTCAAAAGCGTGTATATGGCAAAGAACTTGTACCAAGTTTTTAAAAAGTAAAGAGAGAGAAATCTCAAACCTCACATACCCAAATCTTCTGCAGGACACACATGGAATCTTTTAAATTACATTTGTATCAAATTAACTTGGGTGGTCCGAGCGTCATCAAGCATGCAGAAAGGGTTCTCTTAAAAAGCTAATTTAAGAAAGTTGTTAGGACACTGACAATAGAAGCAACCTGTTGCCTTGTTGTCAATATGTTTTCTTTTAGGGAAATTTGCTCTTTCCTGCCCATGCTGAAAATATCTACAGCTCTCCAAGAGCTAAGCCTTAACATCTTCATGGGTGGTTCCAAATGGCTGCCATTTTTACCATGTGCACAGTGATAGCTTCACTTTATGGTTTCAAATACCATAATGATTAAAATATTGTCGGGTAGACTCATGTGTGCACTGAAGTCGAGAAGCACTCAAAACCTTCCAACTTTTTTGTAGTCAAATAGTATTTCAGCAATTCAGTTATTTATTAGAAAATGAATAATACCTCTGGAAAATTTTATCGCATTGTTCTCCAAAATATCCAAGAAACAGTGTTGTACTAAGAAGCCCTAAACAGCTCAGGTAGATTGTGAGCGCTGGACTGCAGTTAGAAGAAGGAGAGGGCAAACAGGGGGCGGGGTGGGAATAGGATTGATGAAGTGCATATTTGCAGAAGAAGATCACAACTCAGCAGGGGAGTCACCTATGTTGCCTCCGGAAAGGATAATGATGCTGATCTCAGCTAGAATTTACACGAAGGCTTATTAAAACAAGACAAAACAAAACTCACAATATATGGTTTGCCTCTTCTCAGGACAAACTTCAAAGGCCTTGGGAATTAGGTTGGTCTGTAGGACCAAAGAATGGAAGCTTGATTCCATATAGTTCATTTTTAAATTGTTCATTCAGGTAAAGTGAACAATTCATTACAGGATAAAATGTTGGACTTTGCACCATTTTATCCTTTAATGAATATATATCCTTTAATGAATATATAATGAATACTTACCATAGTATTTAGTTATGGATATTACACTAGGTGCTGGAAATCTCATTAGCCTGAGTTCATCAGCCTGCGTTGGCTATCAGCAATGTGTGCCATTTCAAAGATCTATAATCAGGAAAAAAAGCCCTTTGTTTATTAATATGCAACACTCGTTCAATAATTACTCAGTGCTAGGCACTGTTTTAAGTGCTTTACTTCTACTAAACCCATTTGCTCTCGTAATCTGTGAGGTATCATAATAACCCCATTATCATCCCCATTTTACAGATGAGAAAACTGAGGCACAGAGAGATTAATTGACTTGCCCACAGTCACTTTGTAAGTGGTAGAACTGGGATTTGAACTTTTGCAAGTTGTCTCCAGTGTCCATGCTCAAGGGTGAAGCTCCTCCGTTACTTGGCTTCAAAGGTTGATGATTAGGACCTTGATGGCACCCTGATTGGCCACTCCTCAGGATGACAGGTCATGCTGACCTTGCAGCTGTTAGTGCTTCTTAAGGAGACTACTGTTCAGATGGGGACTGGCTCTTCACAAGCTCTGTCTCACTTGGGGCCGGTGTATTAGTTACTTGGGGTGCGAGTTAAAATGCAAATCCTGTCCCCCCTTCTGGTTCTGCCCCCTGGGGCAAAGCCTGAGAATATGTAAATGTGATTGGTGGTTGGTTCCTCATGGCTGATGCAGGTGATCTGATCAACAGTCCAAATTGGAGAACTGAAAGCATTTTAAAGACAAGTTCCCAAACCCAGAATATCTTACAAGGACCTTCCCATCGGTTTCCTGAGGGGGCAACTTGTAGAGTGCACAGAGCAATTACTTTGTGGGTCCAAGAATGGAATTCTAATTTTTGTTTTGCCTCATTTATTTAACCCTTCTGAACCCAAGTGTTTTCATGTGGAAAATAATACCCTCTTTGTCTACCTCAACAGAGTGTTATGACAGCACTTTGCAAACTGACGTGCTATACAAATACGAGACATTAGTATTCATTGTTGTTTTTTCTGCTTATCACGAGTACTGTCAACTTCACATATGCACTGTTAATAGCCCGCCTTCAAACTGTGTTGATATTTTAGGTGATTCTTAATGGACTTGGGTGTATTTCATTTGGGGGCTCTGTACTGCTGCTTCTGGCTGGCTCTGGGGATAAAAGATGAGGGACAAGAAATGGCCCAGAGAAGAGGGGCTGGAAAAGGGGTTGGCAGCTGCTGAATTCAGGTGGCAGGTGCTGGATCCGGTCAGGCATTAGGTGCCCAGACCAGATCCAACATGGGGGTTGGGGCTTCCAGTGAAGGGATGTCGCCTGTGGACCATGTGGCCTCTCTCCAGCAGTATTTGCTGTTAGAAACAAGACAGCAACCAGGATGAATGTGTCTCCAGAGGCTGTATTTTGGCCATAGCAGCTGGGGTATGTGTGTGGGGAGGGGGTGAGGATAGACTGGGAAGAAGAGAGAGAGAGAGAGGGAAAGAGAAAAAGTTGTTTTAGGAAAACTTCTCATGGAGCCACCAAAGTATTACACAAGGTTTGCATTAACTCTGCATCAGTTATTCAACTAATTCATCTTTCCATGTTCTGTATGTTCATTTGGTTGTCTCTCCTTTAGATATATTTTGCCTCCTTTTGATATATCTGAAGCCAGGGCTATCTCACGCTACTTGATCAATGGTTTTTCATAGGATGCCTTGTCATTTCAATGCAATAATCAACCATTAAGTCAATAATTGACTTGACCTCCCTCGTAAATACATTATTGTGTGGTATACTATGTAAAGCCCAAGAGGACAGTGGCTCCCTCTATAATAAACTATTGGGTCCCTAGCACAGCCTTGTGTATAAAGAAGAGCTTAGGCAGCTAAGTATTATATATACTTGTTTTGATGATGAAAAATAACTTTTGAGGCAACTATGTAAAATATTTCAGGTGCAAGAGACCAGAATTATTTTGTATGTATGCATGACCTGTCTTGTTTTAATGGCAAATAGCTCAGAGTGCCTAATCCGTTGGGAGGCCAATCTGTCATGGTACCCAAAATATATTTTTTTATTTATTTCATTACATTTGCATACTTGAAACATTGAGTGAAATCAGTAGAATTTAGAAGTGATTATAGAACTGTACAGTGATGAACTTTAGGATTTTAGGTTTTGGTTCTTTCGTGTGAAAGTAGCATCTTTGTCAAAGTACCCAAGAGTTCCTAAATAGAGTTATATACTTAGTTCACCCATTTATTCTTTCAGTAAGGAGCATTGATTCCATGGCATGCCTGTGTTAGAGTCTCCCGTGGGGAAGGGAAGGATTTATAAATTTCAGTTTCTCACATCCAAGTTCAAATCAATAGATGATGGTATTCAGATTCAGAATTTAAAAAAAATAAACCCAAACAATAAAAATTTGTGCAATAATCTGTGTAACCCTAATACTTTTCAGTGTCTATAATTTAAGGAGGTTATATATTTTAGATAAATATAAATAGAGTGATTATTTCCATTTCATAATAGTTATTCTTTTCGTTATTTTTATTATTTTCCAAGACTTGAGATATTCTTAGGAATGGAAAATATCTTTGCATGTTGAAACCTTTTCTTAATTCCCTTTTGTTGAATACTTCCTTTCAGATGAATATTAAAATGTTCAGTGAAAGAAAGGGATAGAGAAGTTATAGGCTGGAGAATTATAGAGCTGGGGAAAGAGAGAGAAAGATGCCATTCCAGAATTCAACAGTCTAAACCCCAGTCAATTAAATTAATATTAAAGTGGAATGAAGTGAAAACTAGATTGCTTATATTACTTTCTTCTGGTCAAATTCCTCCAAGAATTCCTGTTTCCGTGAATATTTAGCTTTCCTAGACTTGGGAATGAATATGATTTTTACTTTGAGGAAACACATACCGTATATGTCCTGAAAAATACAAATGCAAATTCAATGAAACCTCCCAATATTGAACCCACCTGTATTGAATCCCTGTGTATAGCAATCAAATTGGAAATCCAGGTCTATTACATGCACATGTAATATTTCTAGAGTATATCAAATTCCATCCTATATCAGATTTTTTCCTTGGGTTCCTAGAAATTTAATATAAGCAAGTTTCACTCTATTTGAAAAGGACATGATGCAATGTAATGTGTTTTTCAATGAATAGAATTCTCGGTAATTCAATTTATGTTCAGAACTTCTTAAAGGCAACTAACTTCCTAGAAGCTTCACATCGCAGTTCAGTTCTGAGAACCCTACTCAGGTAACATTTCTTTTGGCTTGAAAGACTGTGAAGGAAAATCAGAAGTTTGGTAATTCATACACAGTGATTTGAAAAGTAACTATTCCACATCCCGGTCCAGTAGAGAAGGGTGATATATTTGGGCGAGCAGGCTAATCTTTGATTCAGGTTTACCGCACATGGCCATCCTCTGGACAGATGGCTCCTTGTGGGAGGAGACCTGTTCTCATGCCTTTTTGTATCCGCAGTCCTGGGCTCCCACTCATTAAGTGCTTAGGAAGACTTGGCTGAATTACTCAGTTCACCTGGTGACCGAACCAAGGTTACAGGCACATAGTAGAGCTTAAAAGCTAGCACTTCCTACTTCTTTCATGGGGGCAGGTTTTTAAAATTTTTAAAAAAATCTATTCCTGTAATTTGAAGTTTTCTTCAATAATCCAAAATTGTTATTTTCTATTGGTTTTCATTTTCTGCCAATGTTTCTATAAAAACTTTTTTTTAGATATGTAATTCTAGTTGATTTTCATTTTATACACACATCTACGTATCACATAACTCCGATTATGGTTGTTGTTAAATAAAATATACTGTTATATTCTGTGTTCAGCATCCCCTGAGTAGTAAACCCGGCCCGTTACAAATCATATGCACTCATTAAAGAAATTTCATTTAAAATCTTGGAAAGCCTACATTAAGAATACTTTCTCGTATTGCTCTGTCAATCTTTCCTGCACCTGTTAGCATGTTTAGAAAATGGCTTTTTATAATTCACCCATCTTATTGCAAGTGGAAGAGGATTCACAAAAGTAATTCCGATTATTCAAATTGTTTTGTAAAACATAAAATTAAGAACATATCCTATAATAAGCACTAATAAACTTAGCAACTAGATATAAATAAAATATAGGTTATTAAAGCATTCTAATATGATGGGAAAGAGTTACATGCTCATATAATTATCCTTGCTAAATGTAAACAGTTTCCGAGATAGTTTTAACTATTTTTAGTGCTTGAAGTCTTGAAGGCTTCTTGGATATACCAGTAGAATTGGCACGGCTTCCATCATTACAGCTCTTGTTTTTTTAATTCTCCGACACATCATAAACTTATGAACTCCATTAACTGTAATCGATACGCATGCAAGGATGGAAAGGCCTTTCCTTGGCCCTCTCGCTGACTCAAACAAGAAGCCAAAATGAGTATGACGCCAAGTCCCATGCAAATAATCAGGTACGTCATTTTTCATTTGAAAAGAAGTCCTCTCCAATAATGTAAATGCTGAGAGAGGTTATTACAATAACAAATGAGTTGGCAGGGTGATTTATGCTCCAAACAAATGTACCTTCTGATGGAATCCTTGTTAATTCCTTACAAATCCTGAGCTTAGTGGACAGGGTTTGACTCCGGAAATCGGCACTCGAATGCCCGCAGTACTTGGAATTCACCTGGTTCATTTCTTGTGGACCAAACAGCTGTTTTTCATAGTCCTCCCGGCAAATATCTGTTTGGGGATTAGTAATGCTTCACGTGGTCGTACATCACAAGGAATGGATGTGTAATTACATTTAATATGCTTCATTTCTTTGGACTCACTTATCCCAGATCACTAACATTGGAGCTATTCAATAATATTAATAGTTCTCCATAAACTGGTTTACTTTTTAAACAACAACATCTTACATTAATGCAATGGTTTTTAACTCTTCGAAATGCTTCTGAGAGCTTCCTCCTTAGATTTGTCTCTGAATATGCCTGAGTGTGTTTACCAAAACCTGGTGTTCTTGAGTGAGAACATCCTTATGAATTTACCTGAAGATAGAACTAGGCACATTCATCTTTAGGATCTGGATTAAATTATGGGGAGAACTTAGAACCTGGAAATGGTCCATGCAGGATCATGGATTTTTGAGCTGCCTTGGAGGCTACAAGTGGGTCAGACCACTTTTGCATTACCCCAAACATCTGCCATAGTAGATGCTTAATAAATTTGTCATACATTAAATTACATTAATTTAATGAAATGAATGATGCTTGAAAAAATGATTCTGCTAAATCTAAAACAATGTTCATGGTTAGGGCAATTGTTGCATTATAAAATACTGTTGGTTTATGTTTCAATTTCAATTTTCACTTATTCGTGGTATTTCTTGAGTATACACCGTGGGCCAGGTGTTGCTCTAGGCACTGGCGATACAGCAGTGAACAGGCAAGTAAGATCCTTGCTCTCATTCCATTGGGAAGAGACAGAATAAACAAGGAGGAAAATACGTTTGATAACTTCAGAGAATAATAAAGTCTGTGAAAAAAATGAACTAGAGAAATTACGTGAGAATGTGCCTTGGTTAGGGAGGAGAGGAGGACCTTTTTGAGAAGATGACATTTAGGATGAGACCTGAATCATGAGATGAAATTGTAATGTGGCAACAAGCATGACACGTTTTTGGCATATACAAAACAAGGAAGACCAATGTGACAGGAGCCAAGTGAACTAGGGGAAAGTGTGGAAGATAAGAATGGCGTGGTGGGTGCACTTAAAGGGTGTGAACTGACGCTTAGTGGAATGGGTTGGATCGAACCAGGGGAAATGATGGTATTGCTTTCAAAGTGTTGGAAATGGGGTAGTGGGATCAAGACTTCTCTCCTCTCCTCTCTCTTTGCCTCCTCCCTCCCTTCCTTCCTTCCTCCTTTCTTCCCTTCCTCCCCCCTCCTTCTTTCCTTCCTTCCCGTCTTTTTAAATTGTGAAATACTAGCATTTGTTTGTGTTCTGATGGAAATGAATTATTAGATGGAGGGAGAACAATGACACAGGGGAAAGAAGGTTAAATTTCAGGGGGGCAGTCCCTGAGAAGGCAGGAACACAAATGCCAGCCACAGAGATGGAGCAGAGGTGTTGGGCTGAGAGGGATGGGAGAGGGTGTGGATGCTTTGCAGGTGGGTTCCTATGTTTGCAGGTGGGTTCTTATGTTTGCAGGTGGGACTGTGAGGAGGCTCCAGGTGGTTTGCATTTATCTTCTTAGAGGCCTCTGGGGCACAGCTATCAGCTGCGGGTGGGATGCTGGAGCAGGTGTAGGCAGTTTTGGAATGGAGAAAGTACAAATTTACCTTTTGGGAGGGTGGGAGAGCAAACCTTTCAGGGAGGTACAGTAAGGTTGTCTGGAATTGTTGACACAGGGGGTTGGTCATTGTATGTGGTTAATTCTGAGGTTGGCACCTTTTAATAAAAGAAGTATGAAGAGAATCCTGTAAATGGAGCAGGATTGAAGGAAGGTCTAGAGCGGGAGTCCCCAACGTATAGTGAGTTTTATAATTAGTTCATTATATATTACAATGTAGTAATAATAGAAATAAAGTGCACAATAAATGTAATGTGCTTGAATCATCCCCAAACCATACCCCACCCCCACCCCAGTCCGTGGAAAAATTGTCTTCCATGAAAATGGCCCCTGGTGCCAAAAAGGGCGGGGACCACTGGTCTAGAGAAATGTTCCACATGAGGAAGGACTAAAAGAATTCGGTTAATAGAATTGTTTGACTCGAAGAAGAAATATTGAGAAGTGAAGTGTAGTGGTTGAGAGCACAGGCTGTGAAGTAGGGTAGACTTGTTTTTAAGTTTTGGCTCTTCTATTAGGTGACTTTATGTTTCTGATATAAACATCTTATATCAGATCAGTACACCAGGGATCCAGTGACACCTGCTATTATTTGTGTGAATGTGTGTGTCTGTGTGTGGAGGGGTGTTACTGTTTAACTAAGCAAAAAGCTGTTATGTGAAAAAGATATCAGACCTGTTCTGGATAGCATCAGCGAACAGATCTAGAACATGAGGAAATAAAAGAGGACAGCCCAAACCACTTTCTTGTAGCGGGGGCCGTTCCCACATAGAATAGGTCTCCTTGTGAGGAAGTGGGCTTCCCCCACTGGAGGTGTTCACACCGTGGCAGGGTGACCACCTCTGAAAGGTTTTGTAGGGGCTATTCCTTCCTTGGTGGGAAGGTTGGATTGAGATGCTACAAATTCTATAGCAAAGGTATTGATATGCAAGAGTATGTTCTATATATTTGCATGTACAAGTCCTCATAGTAAATAATTTGCATCGCAAGTTTGATTTGTGTATGTACAAACACTTTGGTTCTTGTGAAGCCTGAGAAATCAACAGTGTTATTTTTTGTGCACACATTATATTATTGGATCATTTTTAAGAATCTATTAGGTAGATATTATTTTGTTTTATATATTAGGAATGAAAGTGAGAGGTGAAATTATTTGGCCATGAAGTTATAGGAAAATTAGTGTAAGGATCAAGACTCAATCCTATGATTTGCCCAATAATTCCCACATCAATTCCTTCAAATTGAATGTCTTAGAGTTTATAGACTAAATATTAAGTGTTATTCAAAGTCCACTTTCTTTATTAAATATAATAAAAGGGATTATTTTATATGATAGTGTTTTGGATTTAATAATTCATTTTTTATAATGCCCTATTATTTTAGCTCAACAATTCTCTTATGTTGATGAACAATCTTAGAGCCAATTTCTAGACTACTATAGCAATTTGCTAGTATTGTAGTATTTCTAAGGTACAAAGTGTTATTACATCTAAATTTACGATGAACAGGGGAAATGGCTGGAGACATTCATGGGAGATACTGCAGGAAAACTTTTAAAAGGCATTTCATATTATTAACTAAACAGAAAGGCTTCAGCTAACAGAGTCACATAAATCCGAATGGATTAGTTTTTGTTGAGAGAAAGACTAGTTCTCATAAGACTTTCTCCATCATTGAAAGCTTTTTACCAATTATGCTCAAATATTGTGTGAAAGGAAAAGATTTTCCGTCAATATTTCTGGTTACATGGAGAAAATATTTCATTCCAGTGAGAACCAGAGTAGCATTTAGGATTTTTTTTAAAATATTCAATGCAAGCTGCCTAATGCTTCCTTCTAAATTGGAGAGGAAATATCACAAAGCTCACTTTCTTAGAGATGGAAAATAATACCTTGCTTTGGAGGAAAATTGAATACATTGTTAAGCAGATCAACTTCTGAGTTTTCGGGAAAATTATATAATCTAAGGAAAATAGCTGAAGCTTCAGCAGCATTTGCTAGAAACTGGAATGTGGTCAAAGGTGGCCGAACGGGGGGAAATTAGAGGAAATGGAGGAAAGAGCTGTGCAGTGGATATAATTCTATTCTGGTGGATTAAATGTGATGGTAACCAGATCTTTTTATTCAGTAATCAGCCTGATACTAAATATCTTCAGAGCATAATGACTTACAGAAGAACTCTGTTTTTTTTTTTCCTCCCAACAGTAATATGAGGTAAAAATAAGGAAACTTTTCTCCCAGTTGTAAGAAGAGTGGAACTTAACCAGTGATGTAAAAAACAGCATCTTTGATCATTGGAATGTTTCCAAAAAAGCATTGCCTAAAGATTGACTCATGCTGAATTTGCTCACTCTCCTTTACCGTCGCTTAAATAATTTCCGAAGGGATTTCAATAAAGTGCTGTCTTAGTTTCCTAGGGCTCCTGTAACAATGTCCCATACATTGGGTGGCTCAGAACAATCGAAATTTATTGTCTTACAGTTTTGAAGGCCAGAAGTCCAAAATCCAGGCGTCCGCAGAACCATGCTCCCGCTGCAGGCGCTAAGGAAGGATCTGGTCCAGGCCTCCCTCTTCCCTTCTGGTACCCGCAGGTACGCCTTGGCTTGTAGCTGCATCTCTCCATCTCGTGGTTGTCTTCTCCTTGAGTGTCTTCCCACAGTTCTCTCCCTGTGCGTGTCTGCAGCTGTGCCCAAATGTCTCCATTTTATAAGGATATCGTATCATATTGGATTAGGGCCCCACCCCAATGACCTCATCTTAACTTGATCACCTACTATTTCCAAATAAGGTCATATTTGGAGGTGCTGGGCTTGGGAATTTAACATGTCTTTTTGGGGGACACAATTCAACCCATAACAAGTGCCTTAAATCTCTTCCTTTTTTTGAGAAGAGAGCTGAAGAGTTAACCCTGTATGGAGAAGTCACAATTCTTTCCACTTCTCATTACAGCATCTGAAAGATATGTAAGCACATTAAGGTGCTCTTTAGTGTTATCATGGGAGTTTGGCACAAAGCACGTGCCCAAGACATACTTCTTGACAGCCTGATTGTGTGATCACGTGCTATGGTCCTTCTTCAATGTTCTTTATAACCTTTAACTTATTCTGGCACCATTCAGAGTGAATGGCTTGATTTGTAAGCTAAAGCCAGAGAAAACCTCCTCCAGTGTCCTTGTCACACCTAAATTATTTATCAAAGAGCACAGTTGAGCAGAGGAGACTCTGGATAAGAGAATAAGGACAAGATACCCTTTGATAGTATATCTAAGACCCATATGTGAATTTAAATGGGATTCAGAATCCTTGACTCCTGGGCTCTGGAAGAGCTAATGATGAAGCTACTGGCTTATTTTTAATTTGGTTCTGCCAAGGCTCCCAATTTTCCAACTTTTCAGATCTCTGAGGAGAACAGCACATTTGCTTGGCTCACTGTCTGCCCAGGTGGGCCTGCCTCCCTCTTCATCCCTTCTCTTCATGCATCCTAACTCCGCCCACCTGGAGGCCTACACTTACTCATTTCTTCAGGATAGATTTCTCTGCTTACGATTTTGCGGCTCTGGTAAACGATCTCTCAGCATGTGCAACTGTCTCATTTTGTGACAAGCTTGTTTTTATTGTTATTTAACTCCTGAACATTTTGGGTGTATATTTCATATGTCTCCAACCTGATTTTGAGCTCCCGGGGGCCAAGGTCCATTTCTCCCCTAGTCCCATGGAACCTGGTACATGGTGGATACTCAATGAACTGATAATTGAAACTGTAAAATGCTACTCACTTCCAAATGGGGATTCTCTTTGTGGTTTTGCTTCACTAATGTGTGCATTTTCTTTAAAAATGAAAATGATGGTCTTCGAATGATAAGCCACATTTTCAGAGAATCTCTTATTATTTCTGTTAATTATACCAAAGGAATCCTTGGAACATTCTGGCAATGCACAAAGGGGGCATGTTCACTTCCCTGATTTTATAAATGATAATATCACAGGTTGTGATTCCTTGCCTAGATCCCATGATTCTCAAATAAATACAAAAATAAAACTATAGCATATTTGATGTGATTGGATGTTTTGTGGAAATGAGCGAAAGAGTTGGTTTTGTGTTCAGATTGCCTTAGGAATAAAACAGAGCAGCACAAGTGGACAAGTGACCAGCCAACATCTGGATGACACACCCAGATGTTTACACATAGATGGTAAAATGTAGTCATGTACGTAAAGCTCAAGGGCTAAATCAATGGAGCGTTCATCCCATAATGGAAGTGCTATTTATTGATGGTGTATATATCCATATGTGTATATGTACGCAGTGGAATTAGACACCATTGAAACAGAAATTTTAATTTCCTGAAGAGTGTCTTCCCTGAGACTCACAGAATTGTAATGTTGGCTTGATGGTGCACAGGAAATTGAAATGATGGAACCTTTTGATAGCATGAGTTGACCCAGTGCATAGAGGCTGAACCTAAATGGCAGATTGAGGAATAAATTCTAATTCCTTGATTATAAAGTCCTTTTCCCTGAGCATAGCACCTTACCATCTGTCTTTTTAATCTCTGCAAGGAAAACTCCAGCCTGATTCCAAACTCTCTCTCTCCGTAATGGGAAATCTCTGTGTGTTTGATGAACCTAAGTGAAAAATGCAGTCTCATATCCATGTATTTATTAAATCTCTTATTGTATAAAGGCCTCTCTCCAAAGTAATGTTCAAAATAAATTGCTTCCATGATTGTATTGTTAGAATGCACATGTGTGATTTCTTCTCTCCGCATTCTAAGATGACAATGAATCTCAGGGAGTGTTAATGATACAAATTCAAACTACCAGGGCAGTCAGCCAGAGACAGATCAGAAAATTGTAGCGATTGGCCTAAAGACTCCTTCTGAGTTCTTCTTAGTGCTAGGAGGGCTCGGAAGCCTGACAGGGAGATTCTGCTTATCACTTTTTTTCTTTACCCCCACAGAGACTCTAAGTCAGAATAAATGATTTTTGCTCAGGGCACTACAGTTCTTCTCTGTGCTGTGCTTGGGGTTCACCCGAGTGCTTCTTCAAGATGCCAAGCTGCCATCACAGCCAACAGAACTTCCTGTGGATCTCACAGACACACGAAATTCCTGACACTCCTCACGCATCCAGCAATACACATGGGCATGTGGCATCTATGGCAGGTCATTTTCAATTCGGTCTGGTGCCTGCTACAGTGAGAAAAGTCTCCTCACCTATTGAATAGATTTGAAACCCACCAGTGTGTAGATGGCCTCTTGTGGGTTCTTGCTGCTCGTGGGCTGTTAGCATCCGAGTGGTCAGAAACATTCTTTCCTACGCGGCTAATATTTTTCATTGCTTAGCATGTTTCTGTGAGTTATAGAAAAAAACAGAAGCAAGATAACTTATTGGCAGCATGGTTTTGGAACTTAAAAAAGGAGTAGGAACTAATAGTCTACAAACACTGACCATGTGCTAGGCATTATTCTGATGCTTTTTATATACATCTCATTTGATACTCACGCCAACATGCTTCATTCATTCATGCATGATTCCAAAAGTATCTCCTAAACACTGACTATGCATCCATCAGGCTCTGGGCCTTCCTATCCTATTTATGGAAAGCTAGAGTTTAAACCCAGGTCTATCCCTGTAAGAAATCTATATTAGCACTGCCCAATAGAAATAGAATGCAATTGAAAACTTTTCAAGTAGCCCATTAAAAGAAAGTAAAAAGAAACAAGTAAAATTAACATTAATCATATATTTGATTTAAACTAATATGCCCAATATATTATCACTTACACATTTAATCAATGAAAAAGTCATTGATAAGATATTTTACATTCCTTTGTATTTACTAAGTCTTTAAAATCTGGTGTGCACTTTACACCAGCAGCACATCTCAATTTGGACATTTCTAGTGCTCAGTAGCCACCAGGGGCTTGTGGCTGCCAAATTGGACAGCACAGATCTATATTATTTGCACTACATTTTTCTCCTTCACAGAATAAAAGTTAAGAAGACATTGTTCCAATTATAAAAGAAATTATAAATTATTTGGGAATTTAAAAACATAGATATATAGGAGGGTTTGGAAATTATTTTAGTTCATTTAAACCAGAATAAAGTAATAAATAGCAAATCAAATCTGTCCCCTCCAAAATTCATGTTGAAGCTTAATCTCCAATGCAACAGGATTAAAAGGTGTGGCCTTTGGGAGGGGATTAGGTCACAAGGGTTCTGCCTTTATGAATGGGACTAGCACCCTACAAAAGGGCTTGAGGTTGAAGGGAACTCTCTCTTTTGTTCTTCCCCTTTCACCATGTGAGGACATAGCATTCCTCCCCTCTGGAGGATGCAGCGATAGGGTGACATCTTGGAAGCAGGAAACAGCCCTCACCAGACACAAGTCCTACCAGAACCTCAGTCTTGGACTTTCCAGTCTCCAGAACCATCAGAAATAAATCTCTATTGTTTATAGATTACGCAGCCTGTGGCATTTTGTTACAGCAGCACAAACAGACTAGGACAGTGCAGATGGGTAATTCAGACTAAACTCTTTAAGGTGGAAATTGTGAGCTGGATCTTAAAGGAGGAAAGAAGATTTAGGAATGAGATTTAGCAAGTCACGTATAAGGGTTAGCAGATGAATTAGCACAAGTGAAATAGAGAATTTATATAAGAAAATAGTAAGTAATGAGACTGGTACAGCAGAGGGGACTCAGGGTGTGGAAGACTTTGAATATTGGGCTGAGTCTGTATCTGCTAAGGTTCAAGGGAACTATTGGACATTCTCTAGGGGAATGAAGATATTATGGTCGGGCAGAAGGAGGGAGGTAAAGAGATGCTTATACAGTAAAAGGCAGTGGTAAATTCCATTGTCTTTAAATTCCTATTTTTCTGTAGATTTGGGAACAAAAAAAAATGGGTTGTTTTGTGCTGAAACAAATATTTGCTGGGATAATACCATGTATGGCAGCTTCTCAAGCAAGTCTAGGCTGTGAGCGAGAGATTCAATATGCTAGAGTTCAGGAACTTCGTGTTCTCTGAAATAGGAATGCAGGGACCAGGTTCTTGTTTATAAGCTAAGTCCGATTCCTCATACGCTGCTTGGCATTTAGTAGGCACTCAAAAAAAAATTGTTAAATGAATGAAGGCAAGTAGGTTCTCAAAAACACTTAATATTTGGCTGACTGATGCCATTTCCCTCTTAGACTAGGAGGGTTTAACCTTAGTTAGAGTTCCCCAAAGCAGACTCCAGGATAAGAATTTTAGTGCGTGTAGTTTACTTCAGAGATGATGCCAGGAACATCTCTATGAGGGTGAGAAAGTGAGCTAGGGAATGAAAGGAGGTCAGTGTTCATCTAAGATGCATTAATGGGTAGGTTAAGATGTGGGCAGCTGGGGCTCTGTCTCACTGGGGAACTCTGGGAGACAGCGTAGAGAATGTATCAGAAGGGGCTGAGGAAGCTGGGGTATGTATCCTCCACATCTCCATTCATCCTTGGCTGAGGGCTGTTCCCAGGGCCCAGCACTTCTGAACAGCCTCAAGTGTGGTTTCAGAGAAAGCCCTCTGGCAGAGGTGCGGGCGCTGCAGTAGTGTGGCGTGGCGCATATTAGAAGGGTGAGTGGCTGACAGTGGCAACGTCTGCTGCAGGGGCTGAGTGAGAGCAGAGAGAATGAGGACTCAGACTGCAGGTTGCCTTCTGTTTGATGTACTTCTGAACAAGCAAACATGCAATATAAAGGACTTATGCAAGATTAGGTTTGAAGTAAGTGAAACCTAATGCCCCTTCCTTCCCTGCAACACTTTACCTTCCCAGTTTGTCATGGACATGAACTTGGAGTTGAGTGATCTCTGAGACACCCACCATGTGGGAGGACCCCAGAGCTTCAGGCTCTACAGCAGTTAAGACTTCAGACAGAGGGATGGATGATGGCTGTCCCCAGGGCCCATCCGATTACCTTATATTCTAATTCTTGCACATTTATTTCCTTCTGTATTCTAATTTTTACTGAATCACTGGGCATATAGCATGTCTGGTTCCAACCTACCATCAGATCAATGTTATAGACTGATTTATAGTTCATCTTGTCCCTAAAATTGATTTAAGATGGCTAAGAAAACCACAAATAAGATGGATTATAAAAATACACATGTAAATAAATGAGAATATCAGGGAAAAGGGAAAATCCAAAAACAATATAAAATAAATCAAGGGTGAGAGTTAGTGTACAAAATCCACGTGTTTCTAGTGCAACATGTATGTTTGTGAGAATTGAGCCACACATTTGGGCTCTGAACATCCTAACATTCAAAGTGAAAAATAAAATGATCGGTTAGGAGAAAGAAGATGACCACTTTAAAGCGACAAAGTGTTCCTAAGGTTAAAACAAAACAAAACTCTCAAAGACACACAGTAACAACAACAATAATCAGTTGATGAGAGGTACAGCGTTTCTGAGACTTGAAAGATGACCTGGTAAGACAGTATGTCCAACACCAACCTCACAATATACACTAAATGCAGGTGTGAGTGTTGCTCTATTGTCCCATTGTTAGATTGTTTCTTTGACAATTCTATCTGTACCTTCAAAGCAAACTTTGGCACAATGCCAAAGCAAAATTTAATAAAAGCTATTTTAGGATGCAAATCAATGTAACCCAAGTATACAGTTTTCTGATTGTTTGGTTTGAATGAAGGGCAAATTTACTCTTCAGGAAATCTCCTATGAATATTATTTTTCACAACCAAACTTTCGATATAACTCTTTAGACTGCAAAGAGTTCAAGGTAATATTCTCTGGAAAAATCATGCAGTGAGGTTTTTTTTTTTTTTTTGTAGCTGGTTAAGGACAGATTCATATGTTTTGGCAATCAGTCAACCAAGCCAAAGGATAGAACTGACATTCTCTTAAGAAAATTTGGAAGTGTAACTAGGTATATGCTTAATAGATGACTTCTACTCTCTCTCTGTAGAGAGATTTCCATACTGTCTGTTAGACTGCTAACATTTAAAGAATTTCTATATTTGTAGTCTATAGATTTAGCTGTATTTTATCCTTCTAACTTCTGGGATATTATTATTGTTAATATTAATATTTTGGTGGCTGTTTTGGTATGCTTTTCAAAAGAAAAGTGCCTTGTAACAAAAATGTTTATGGCATGAGTATTTTGATATCTTTTTAAAACCTGTGCAACGAATTGGCTTCACAGCCTGGCATTTTCAGGGAATGTGTGAGCAAGCAGCCTCATTATTGATAAATATTTTAAAACACGTGATATTTACGCAGAAGGTCCCAATGGCTCAATGTGCCTCCTGCAGAAATGGCATGTAATAAAAAACTCCAGAATGAAATTTCAGAGGAAAAAAGGATACTGCACTTAAACAAAAATTCAATAAAAGAAATGTTAGAAAATCCCCAAAGCATTCCAACCAAGTTATAGATTAATTGCTTGGCACGTTTCCTTTTTTAATTCCAAGCTGCCTTTTTGTTAGCTGAGTAAACAAAGCATCTAGAGTAAGTCAACTTCAGCCAACAATGACAGCCCATTAACATCATGATGGATAATAATGATAATTCCCAAAGGCTTTGACAAGGTCCACACGTAAGCAATATTGACCAACAGGGAACGTGTTGAGAGAGAAGGAAAGAAAGCTCTTGTTATACCTTCTGATTAAAAAAAAAAAAAAAAATTAAAAAAAAAAACTCAAAAAAAAAAAAACCAAACAAAAAAACAACAACTGTGAAGTCAATGGGCAGAATGAGAAGGGCCTGGTTTGTGCCCAGACTCCACACTGCTGATCTAGGGCTCCCTGAGAAGGGAGATTGAGACAGAGCTTGTGATCAGTACCATGAGGTATAGGAAACGGCAGAGTTATTCTTAAATCCCAAATCCAGAAGTCTTTATAAGGCTGTTACACTAGTAGATTTTAGGGCTGGAGAGCAATTGATTGCTGCGTCACGAAATTGGTAGTTAGTACACTTGTTCACGCCTCAAGGAAAATGTTTTCATTAGAGATCATTTTATTTACATAATGTAGATTCTATCTCCTCCTTTCCTCCCTGAATTCTCTCTGAGTTCCAAAAGAGCAAGGGTCCTGTCTTGCATATTGTTTGCTGAAGGTGTATAGTGAATACTAAATAACATTCAACCACAAACAAGGGACATTCAGATTAGGTTTGTTTTAAAAAAAAAACCAACAGCAACCACACAGCGCTTCTTCCTTACCCCTATCCACCCAGATCCCCAAACAACTGTCAAGATAAATCCAAAACAACATTTGGTGCTAACCTTGTGGTAATACCCTATTGTGTACATTACTGTTCTCACCACACTGTTGTTCACGGAGATACCATGATGGAAAGATCGTTAAGGAAGAATTCTCCTAATACATTGGGGAACCATCTTTTTTTTTTTTTTTTTTTTTTTGAGACAGAGTCTCACTTTGTTGCCCAGGCTAGAGTGAGTGCCGTGGCGTCAGCCTAGCTCACAGCAACCTCAGACTCCGCGGCTTAAGCGATCCTACTGCCTCAGCCTCCCAAGTAGCTGGGACTACAGGCATGCGCCACTATGCCCGGCTAATTTTTTCTATATAGATTTTTAGTTGTCCATATAATGTCTTTCTATTTTTAGTAGAGACGGGGTCTCGCTCAGGCTGGTCTCGAACTTCTGACCTTGAGCAATCCACCCGCCTCGGCCTCCCAGAGTGCTAGGATTACAGGCGTGAGCCACCGCGCCCGGCCGGAACCATCTCTTGAAAGGAACGGTGTTAAGACAAAACAATTGACAACAAAGCCAGAATCTCTTCCTTCAAATTCTTGACATCGTACTTCTGTATTTTAAAATGCAAACTTTGCCCAGATATATACTATAGAGAAACAGGTTTATGCCTACATTGCATGACTCAGATTGCTGCTTGCTTCTGTGAATGCCTGAAGCTGGTGGTAAATTTGGATGCTTATCATTCTTTACCCTCTCTGGGTACTGCATTTATACTGAAATACCCAATTACATCCACCCCTCCTATTTTAACCTTGGCAAAAATGAATGCTCTAAAAAAATCATTGGATTTTTTTTTTAATCTGAAAGAGACAGTAGAAGTCAGTTAATTCCATTGTTTAGTTTGACAAATAAGGAAACTAAGTTCCAAAGGGCTTTGTATCTGATCCAAGAGCGTGCAGCTACTCAGATGCAGAGCTTAAACAACCAAGCCTTTATTATGGAGCACATTAGCGCAGTTAAGAATGGAAAAAAAGACTCGTTCTTTTGGAAACATGACTGTGTATACTGGGATTATGGTCAGATACTCTTTAAACTGTATCGTCTTAAGGTTTAGGTTTAGGATTAGCCTCTGGTTACTGCTGGAAAAATCTTGTTGAAGACTTTTGTAATAATATATATTTCCATTTTCTGGACTTAAGAGGAACTTTGAAATATCTTTTTCTTCAGCAAATATTTGTTGAGCAACTATTGTGGGAAAGACACTGTGCTAGTTGGTATGAGAATATGGAGCAATGCAAACATCATGGTCCCATTGCCAAGGAGTTATAGTCCATATGGGAAATAAACAAAGCAAGTCAATTACATAACACAAATCAGAATGGCATGTCAGCCTCTATAACGGCAGAAAGTACAACAGGGAAGAGGAAGGAGGAGCTTTTAACTGAGGAAATTAGAGAAACATGTCTTAGTAAACATGGTCTTTGGCTGGTATGGAAAGAGGCTGAAGGATTTCACAGTGATGTTGAGGAAGATCCTTCCAGGAGGAGGAAATAGAAACAAAGGTATAAAAAGCACAGGATGTTTTTGGGGAATAGCAAACTTAACACAGTGGAGAATGTAAAGAATCGTGGTGGGCCTGAGATAAGCACAGGACTAGAAAGTGGGGGCCTTCAACCACAAAAAAGTAAAACTCAGGTTTGATGTGTTACTTTTCATTGCATTACATTTTAAATTTCCCCAGGAAGCAAAGTGAGTAGAACAGATACAAACCTTTTCCTTCTAAAGAATCCCAGGGAGTTTAATCATCCATTAAGTTCAAATGTCCTCTTGTCTTTCTCCAGAATGAATTAATTGCTTAGCCAGTGTAGGACTAGGAGGCTGCAAAATCAAACAGGGTCATTAAACAGCAAGATGCAGTTTAAATCAAGCAGTTCAGGTAACCAGTACATATTAGGGGATGTCAGGACCCCCAGATCGTGTCTAGAGTGACACAGTAACCAACTTTTCAACCCGATAATCAGAGGTTGGGGACAGGAGAGGAGATGGTTATCTTGAGTTCTGATGTTTGGGTATATTTCCACCATCAGTTCATTCATTATTCATTGAATACAATTTAGTAAGCACTTTGAATGAGTCGAGGAATGTGTTAAAAATTGGAAAGCAATGATTTATAAACAAAAGATAGGGTTCTTGCCATTGTGCAGCTTCAAGTCTAGAAAGCAGGATAGACAGTTTAAAAAGCCATAAACACATGCAACCCTCAAGTGTATAAATGCCATGTGGAAGGGGAAATCCAAGGCCACGGGGTGGGTTCAGTGGCACATATAGGCTAGGCAGTTCTGGGAGAGAGTCTAGGCTGGGATTGGAAGGTTGAGGAGGAATTAACAAGAAAGCAGAGAGGGTAGAAAGAGCTGTTCAAGCAGAGGAAAGAGCAAGGGCGAAGACTAAGGCAGCAGAACAGGGCATTCAGAGAACTTGAAGAATTTCTGTTTGGCAGAGTGTCAAGTTCAAGGGAAGGTGGAAGTGGGGGGCAGGCGGTAGAGGTGCCACAAGGCTGCAGAGGGGTAGGTGCCAGGCATGAAGCTCCTTGTAAGCCATGGTAAGAAATTGGGGCCAAAGTCATTTTCTTTCTTCCCTTATTATTTTCTTTTTTTTTTTTTTTGTTCTGTTTTGTTTCTTTGGGCAGCAATTCTAACGGTTTAAGTTCAAAATTAGAAATATGTATTAAGTACTTTCAAGGAAAAGCTGTGAAAGTGCTGTAATTATTGCAAACTGTGCCATCCCATTCAGTAGCCACCAGCCACCAGTGACTCCTGAGCACTTGGTGTGTGGCTAGTCCAAACTAAGATGTGCTGTAGGTGGTAGATGCAAACTGTGTTTTGAAGTCTTGGTATAGCAAAAAGCACAAAAATATCTTAGTGATGTTTATATTGATTATATGTTGAAATGATAATATTTTGGATATGTTGGGTTAGATAAAACATATTATTTTATTTATTTATTTATTTATTTATTTATTTTTTTTGAGACAGAGTCTCACTCTGTTGCCCGGGCTAGAGTGAGTGCCGTGGCTTCAGCCTAGCTCACAGCAACCTCAAACTCCTGGGCTCAAGCGATCCTCCTGCCTCAGCCTCCTGAGCAGCTGGGACTACAGGCATGCACCACCATGCCCGGCTAATTTTTTGTATATATATATTTTAGTTGTCCATATAATTTCTTTCTATTTTTAGTAGAGACGGGGTCTCACTCTTGCTCAGGCTGGTCTCGAACTCCTGACCTCGAGCGATCCACCCGCCTCGGCCTCCCAGAGTGCTAGGATTACAGGCATGAGCCACCGCGCCCGGCCAAAACATATTATTAAAATCAGTTTTACTTGTTTATTTTTCCAATGTGGATATTAGAAATTTTTATGTGATATTTTATTTTATTTATTTTTTATTTTTTTCTTTTGGAATATTATGGGGGTACAAACATTTTGGTTATATAAACAGCTTTTGTACTGTTTGAGTCAAAGTTATAAGTCTGCCCACCCCCCGGTTAGTGTGCATTGTACCAATTAGGTGTGAATTTACCCATCCCCTCCTCCCCCCATCTGCTTGATTTCTAATGAATGTTATTTCCATATGTGCACATAAGTGTTGATCGATTAGTTCCAGTTTAATGGTGAGTACATGTGGTGTTTATTTTTCCATTCCTGTGATACTTCACTTAGAAAAATGATTTCTGGTTCCATCTGGGTTAATATATTGACCTAGGCGAAGAATTTATGAAGAAGACCCCAAAAGCAGTCACAGCAACAACAAAAATAAATAAATGGGACCTGATAAAATTAAAAAGCTTCTGCATAGCCAAGGAAACCATCATTAGAGTGAACAGACAACTCACAGAATGGGAGAAAATATTTGCATGCTCTACATTCGATAAAGGGCTGATAACTAGAATCTATAAAGAATTCAAGCAATTCAGCAAGAAAAAAATCAAAGAACCCCATTAAAAAGTGTGCAAAAGACATGAATAGAAACTTTTCAAAAGAAGATGGACTAATGGCCAACAAACATGAAAAAATGCTCCATGTCTCTAATCATTGGAAAATTTTTAAAAATATATACAGGGCTGGCAAACTATTTCTGTTGGACAATGCTGGATCAAAATCACTTTGATGTTATTTTTAAGGGTAAGGCAAGCAAGCATGTGTAGTTAAGAACTTCGCTGAAACATCTTTCTGAGCCAAACGGTATTTGCTATTGAAACAGATACATTACTGTCATTAAATCAATATCGGTAACTTAGGGGTTAGGCTGGTAGGCAGCTTTGCCTGATCAATGTAAAAGGTGTTTAATAAGTGAAGGAATACTGGCAACTGGTTTGACCACAGGTCTGAGCCTATTTAAGAGTAATAATGTAACAATCATCTAGGAGCAGCCTTCCATTTAAATAACTAATGGGAAAATTATGACTAATACAAATGTGTATTTATTGTCAGATGACCCTTGCTGCGCAATAACTTATTATAGCTAAAAATAATATAATTAGTAGTTCATAATCTCTTCAAACTTTTATAATTCAGACTTCAAGAAAGCTCATTCAGACCTCCTAATAAATCTAAATTAAAGAGGTTTGAGTTTATTTCCTGTGGCTTCATCCTTTGGCCTATCCTTATTCATAAAGCTGAGTACTATTGTTACAAAGATGAGGCCAGATAAACAGGCAGAAAGTCTTCCAATGAAAACCTGCTAGGCAACAGAAATCTGAAAATATCCTGACACGATTTAGGTTGAAGACATGAGCGCATTGGGTCACTAAAGATGTGAGAGGTCAGGATCCTGGAATGGGTTAGAAACTAATTATTACTATCTATTAATATTATCATTATTGTTATGTTTATGATGGACAATTTGTTTCAGCTATAATTGTAACACATTTCATAAAACAAGCAGGCGTGCATGACAATTGGAACTGTCACTCCGGGGTGATGGCAGATGGAGACTCAAACCACCCTGCTCCCAGTCAAGGGCTCTATGGGTTGACCTCAGCAGAGGAAGCTGAGGAGGTGTGCTCAGACATTGCCCACAATTTATTGAAAACGACCATCAAGCACTAAATCTTAAGTGCTCTTTTTGAAAAAGCAACATTCACACTTAAAAAACCAACTGTATTTTCTACTTTCCTTGGGGAGGAAGTCTAACAGAAAATTCATGATTGAGCTATATACCAAGACAAACAGTCCGCCTCCTGTTGCAATAAAAAGAAGCAGAGACAAGCATACATGTTTTAATACGGGAAACCTTATGTGTATGCAGTGATTCATGCCATTGCCCGTTCTGGCCCTCCCTGCTCCTGTTGTCTGCTATAATTCCATAGAAGACTCTAGACCCAAACAGGACCTCCCTCTAACTTATTTTCAAGATTGAGCCTCTTTAATTGAATTATCATTGTTTTATCGAAGCATAGAGAATAAACCCAGAGAAGTTCCTAAGCTGACATCATACAGAAGCTGCAGGAAATTGATTACAGAGAAGGCACAGAGGCTGTGGTATTAACTTTCTTACAGAAACGCCTGGTTGTTTTAGGATTTCAGGATGGTAAATGGATTCCTTCGGTGAGTACAATTTCAGCGCATGGAACAGGGTTTGTGATGGCCTATTCACTTATAAAATAAGACATTTAGTAATGTAATAGTCTTAACAGTTAAACCTCAGATGTATTTCCATGCACAAATGGTTAAGAATTCAAAAACAAGTAATTATCAATAGCATATGTATGCAATAAGAGAAGCATCAGCTGAAAAAAGTTATATTTATGACATTGGCAAAAAAGATACATTAATTGACTGCAGAAAGGAGCCAACATAATATTTATTCTGCATTTTCAAAGGATATGAAGAAGATCCTAGAAACTTAAATGCACTTAGCTTTATTTTGGGAAGAAAAGCCCAGGGGAAAACTAATCAGGAGAGAACTGACTAGGGTCTGTCTAGAGCCTTCTGATTTCATTTTAGACACCCAGATGGAATCAATAAGTGGATAGTCTCACAACTAGTGCACAAGATAACATTTTTTGGGTGTGTTAAGAGAGCTGTGGTTTTCAAAGTGGTGGAGAGTTAAGAAGAAATTTTGAGTTGGAACTTTATGTAATGTGTTTTTCCTGCTATAAGCATTTGTTCATGTTGGGTTTTACTGACGAAATTAATTCTCTTCTCTTTCTAACACTGCTTACCTACGTTCCACCTACATTTTGAGGCTTGGTTCAAATCTATAACTTCTAAGAAATCCCAGATTTGACTCTCACCCCCAGCTTTACTGAAGGCTATCTTTCATTTCGCTAAATGCCACAGCCATCTCTCTCTTTCTAATTTTTTTTTTTTTTGCATTGTATTTATGTGTTGAACTTATGTCCCTTACTAGGGTGTAAAGTTTTAAGGGTCAGGCTCTGAGTCTTATTTAATTTTATCTTCTGCCTCCCCCTTTCCCTCCTCCCCACACTAAAGTTCCAAGCAGAGGTGTTCCATGTGGAAGATACTCAATAAATATTTGTTGAAGGAATCAATGAAATGAGTGCTAAGCTTGCTGTGGGAATAATAACATGGCATAGACCTTTCAATTAATTTAATTCTGTGAGTCAGCTATAATAGATCTTTAATATTAGGATTACTAATCTAGAGTGATCACACTCTGAAACTATCCACTGGATTCTTGGACACTCCCTGCCAAAACCATGAACTCCCTCCACTAAAGTGCCTAATAGATTGAAAAAGAATAGCTAAAATGAAGATATTTTTTAAAATTAGTATAGTTTTGAGAATTCTGAGATAGCTCTTAAGGTAAATGACATCCTATCAGGGTATGGCACACAAAAAATTGAGAATTCTTATTACTTTACAGCTAGACAAAATTTAAAAATCATTAATAATAAAATGCTATTTTAATGTATAAAATTTATGAGAGGAAGAGAGAAAAAGACCCCAGATTTCATAATTTGAATCTTACTTTCCAGTTACCTTTGTCTTGTGTGTATATGTTATGCCAAGTAACAGTTAAGAAATAAGACAAATACTCAGAAATTTCTATTTAAAACCATTTTTATTTGCTATGTCTAGCTAGTAGCCAAAAGTGCTTAAAGAAATCCCTGAATTATCTTGATGATTTTCTCAGTTTTACACTAATTACTCTAATGAGAAGCCTAATGACCTAATAGCTCCTCAAGGAGAAATTGTTTGGCATATCACTTCCTGGTGGAAGGATGTAGCATACATCATGGTTTTAAGAATATGTGGCTATCAGCCCAGGTCACAAAGCTTGGAAAATATTATGGTAGATGAGAGGCATCATCTTGCTATTACAAGGTCCTTCTGGCCATATTTTACATTTAACCCCAGTCTTGAATTAAGTGTCAGATTTCCTTAGTGATTCTTCCAGTCTATCTGTTCTCTGTGTCTTGTTTTCCTCTGCCACATTCTCTGAGGAGCTCTCCAACTTGGCTTCTCTTTCTGTTATTTCTTGCACTTCCCCTAATGTCATGTGCTTCTCTGAGAACAAAGCTTGTCTAAATCAGGTTAGCTGAACTGATCAGATTACTTCCTCTTAGGTGGAGAATGATGCTTATTACCCCAGTGTTGGAGGGAAGATGTGCCCACCCTTTGGGGCTGGAGCTCTCCCAGATCCAGAATGCACCCTACGGTCACAGCCAGTCCCATGTCCATTTCCCAGGAGAGAACTGACTTATCCACCTTCCTCTGGGGGCTGGTCTTCCACACCTCCTCAGTCACAGTACCCTCCAGGGCCCAGAGCTCAGGTGCTCCCACGTGCAAATTTGCAGTGTTATCAGACCATGTTTCCTGCTTTTCAGCTGACTTTCTGGATCAGTATTCATTATTACTTTCACCAGAAAATTTCAGTCTGCAATTATGGTGGGCAACAGCTTGCTCAGAAAAAAATGAATATTTTTCTTGTGTTTCAGTTTGTTAAAGGAGGTGATATGTTCTAGAAGGGTAGAGGTCTTATTATCTCAGTTGGCTAAAGTCCAATGTTAGAAAGGCCAGCTTTACAGGGTCTCATCCCAGATGGACTGATTAGTAGGATTTGCTATATTTCTTTTTTTTTTTAACCATTCTCTTTGCCGCTGTCTTCTCAGTTATAAAATTTGAAAATAGTATTTTATATCTCATGAAGCTGTTGAAGGGATTAGATGAATTGATACTTCTATAATTCTTGAAACAGGCACAGAAAGGTCTCAATATGTGGTAGCTATTGTTGTATTATTCTCATTCATTCAGTATTTCAACAAATAATTACTTAGTACTTCCTGTGAGCCAGGCTCTGTGCTGTGTGCTGGCCATTCCCAATGGATTGGTCACTTGAAAGAAGGACAACTTGAAGGGGGAGAGTGACATAAAGTGGAGAGACAGACGGCAGGCAAACATCCTAGTTTACCAAAACTGAGGAGTTTCTTGGGATGTGGAACTTGCAGTGCTAAAATCTAGATAGACTTGGGAAAACTAGGATGGTTGTTCATGTTAGCCTAGACTATGCCCTAACCTCAGCCAGCCATCACCAAGACGGAAGGCCCAGGGCTCAATGTGAGAGAGCCCAGTGATCTCGTCTCTCGGGAAAAGATGACTCAAAGGACAAGAACTTCTGGTAGTGGTCATTAGCATGGACTTTGAGAGACAGAACAAATGCACTGAAAGGCCTCACCATTAGTTTGCAAATTAAGAACCATTAACTCATTGGGTACAAATAGATCTGCCTTACCTCCATCCAGATTTGGGATTAGCTATTAATACATGGAAGATGCTGACATCAATGGATTATTGCCCAACCTTACCTTTAAGTGTGTTTCTTGTATTCTTAAGAAGCTGAATTTCTTGAGAGAAGAAATCTCTAGCTAAATGATGCTTACATGTGGTTCTAATTCCTTTAAGAACTCAGTTAGTTACTATTGAGTCTTTTAATTATTTGGGAAGGTGTTGGTTTTGCGCAGTTTCTTGGACCCTTACAATGAATGGACTTTAAGTCCTCCCTGCTGTCATGCTTGGTTTCATGTGTCAGTTTGACTGGGCCGTGAGGTGCCTGGATGTTTAATCAAATGTTATTCTGGGTGTGCCAGTGAGGGTGTTTCTGGATGAGACTAAGGTCTGGATTGGTCGAGCGAGTAGGCAGATTGCCCTCCCTGATGTGGGTGGGCCTCGTCCGATCAGTTGAAGGCCTGAGTGGAACAAAAAGGGTGACCCTTTCTTAAGTAAGGGGTAACTCCTCCTGCTTGATGCCTTTGAGCTGAGATGCTGTGTTTTTTTCTGCCATCTGACTCAAACTGAAACATCGGTTCTTCTTGGGTCGCAAGCCTGCCCACCTTGGACTGAAACTATACCATTGGCTCGCCCAGATCTCCAGCTTGCCAAAGCAGATGTTGGGACTCGTTAGCATCCATAATTGCACGACTCCATTCCTTAAGATAAATCTCTTTCTATGTATGTGTGTGCATATATGTGCATGTATGTGCGTATATATGCACACACATACATCCTATTGATTCGGTTTCTTTGGGGAAACCCAACTAATACTCCTGTAGTTAAAAAACACTCCACTTTTTATTTCTTTATGTCTATATCATATATAATTAAATATTTTAACCGGTCATTAGAGAAAAAACAGATGTGAAAGAACTAAATACATACTCTTGTAGTTGAGTTTCTACCACAGATTTTTCAAAAGGGCCATATGAATTCCCCTGGCTGAAGTTCAGGTCGTTCCCTCGGTCCTGGCCCCTGTGTTTGCAGCCTGACAGCCTTCACAGGAGAGCAGGAGGCTCTTGCTAAAGGGAATGAGCAAAACTGAGAAGCCACAGGGCATGTGGAATTTGGAGACCCACAGTCTAATCTTTGGATATAAATGGATAGAGTCATTTCTAACTTTATTTTTCCTTTTAGGCTCATTTTCCATCTTTTTTCCTAGTGGATTGGATTTCAAGGGAGTCAAACACTCAGCTGCTGACTGGAAGAGGCCCAGGAGTTTAGCTGGCATCCAACCCTCTGGTACTCAGACGACACGGCAGAGGCCCTTAGAGGGCTCTGAGTGGCTGTGAGTTAGCGGTTGAGAGCGAACAGAAAATGACCAATTATTTTTATTCATTTATTTTGATACACAATATTTGTACATATTTGTGGGGTACATGTGCTAATTGGACACACGCAGACAATGTGTAGTGATCAAATCAGAGTACTTAGGATAGTCATCACCTTGAACATTTATTATTTCTTTGTGTTGGGAACACTTCAAATCTTCTAGTTATTTTGAAATATATATTGTTGTTAATTATAGTCACCCTCCTGTGCTATCAAACCCCAGAACTTATTCCTTTAATGTAACTGTATGTTGGTACATACAACCTACCTCTGTTTATCCCTCTCCCACTTCCCAGCCTGTGGTAACCATCATTCTGCTCTCTACCTCTATAAAATCAACTTTTAAACCTCCAGTATATAAGTGAGGACATGCATTGTTAGTCTTTCTGTGCTTGGATTATTTCACTTAACATAGTGACCCCCAGTTTTATCCATGGTTGCTGTAAATGAAAGGATTCCATTCTTTCTTATGGCTGAATAATATTCCATTGTGTGTAGATACCACATTTCTTTTATCCATTCATCCATCGATGGACACTTGGGTTGATTCCATGTCTTGGCTATTGTGACTAGTGCTGCAATGAGCATGGGGGTGAAGATATACTGATTTTCAGTCTTTTGAATCTGGCTCCTGGGCCACTCTGTCCAGCTTTCTTCCTTTCCTGCTAAAATTGGGTGAAGCACATATTTTCCCCTCAAATATTCTTGATTTCTATTTAGAAACAGCCCAGGTAACTAAACCCATGTATAAAGCACATTTTTTTCTAAGAATAAAAAATGAGTTTGTGGTAATTTTCTTTGTAAAGAGCAGAAGAATTTAAGATAATACAAATAATACCACAATAAAAAATAACACATTATCTCTTTTAAAAATTAACCCCCAATAACAGACCTCATATCCCCCAATAGCCTTTATTATGTGCATTATTTAACATTACTGAGATATAATTTACATACAATAAAATTCACCAGTTTAAGTGTATAATTCAACAAGTTCTGACAAATGTATGTACCTGTGTAACTGCTGTCTTGATCATAGTATAGGACCTTTCCATCACCCCCAAAAAGTTCCTTTGTACCCCTTTGTAGTCAATTCACCTACTTGATACCATAGTCTCTGGAGGCTACAGTTCTGCTATCACTAGAGTTTTGCCTTTTCTAAAATTTCAAACAAATAGAATTATGTATTGTGAAGTTTTTTTATGTTTGGCTTCTTTCAGTTACCATAATCCTTTTGAGTTTCTTGTGTCCCTAAAAGTTAGTGCTCTTTCTTATACAGATATATATTGATATACATATGTACACACATAAAAATTTGTGTGTGTATATATATATTTATAGGCCAGATATATTTTTTTCCTTCCAGACCTTTTCCATATTCTACATGCATACGTATGTATTTAGAGAAACAAGATCGTATTTGGGTGTGTGTGTATGTTTTGAACATAAAGGATATCATATGTTTTCTGCAACAACATTTTTACTCAATAGTACATCTTTGAGATCATTTCTTGTTATTATAATAGATCCGGCTCATTCCTTTTCAGTGCTGTATAGTACTCCACAGGACAAGTCTCCCACAATTTGTTCAGTTGTTGCCATGACAAACAATATTGTCATGATCATCTTTGTGCATGCCTCCTTGTGCTCTGTACAGGGTCTCTTTAGGCAGACGTTGTGAATTGGAATTGCTGGGTCAAAGTGCAAGCTCGTTTTTAGTGTCAAATGACATTGCCAAACCAAATGGCTTTGTTATAAGCTTTGTAAATATGTTATTAACTTGCTGTCAACTAAGTAAATAAAATTTGTAGTAGGTGGTTCTGTGGAATTTGGATTTTACATTCGTTCAACAAATGGTTATGAAATCTTGAGTTTGGGTCAGGTTCTGTGCTAAGGGCTGGGATGTGTTGATCAATTTCTGATTCTCCTTTCTCATGCAGCGGTGCCTTCTAGAAACGCTTTGGACGGGGCCTGGCCCAGAGTGTCTGGTCACAGCTGGCTGCCTCTTCTTGCCCCTCTTCTTCTTCTTACTGCTTTAATGCAAGTGATTATTCTTTTGTGACTCAATGTACTTTCTGTCTTTACTACTTGTGTAGCATTTAGTACTTATCCTTTTGCCCTTACATCGTTAATTACCTTTTCATGCTTATAGCCAGGATAACTACCGGTGACCGTCCTTAGGTAGTCCTTATAGGGATGATATAAAAGTTTGGGAGCATGGGGGCAGTTGGTAGGGGTTTAGATAGCATTGCTTTCTTTTTAAAAAAAATTATGTTAAAAAGCACATAACGTGAAATCGACCCTCTTAAATTTTTCAGTGCATAGTATGGTATTATTAATTGTATACACATCGTTGTTCAGCAGATCTTTAGAACCTTTTCATCTTGCATGACTGAAATTCTACACCCATTGAATAACAACTCCCCATTTCCCCCTCTCCCCAGCCCCTGGCAAGCACCGTGCTCCTCTCTGCCTCTGCGAGTTTGAGCGCTTTGGATCGCTCATGTAGGTGGAGTCATGCAGTGTTTGGCTTGTTTCACTTAACATTATGCCTTGTTTTCTTGGGTGGGGGTTATAGGCAGGGCAGATCTTGTGGCCCTATGTACAATGTACCCTTTTTTGACTGGTATTGTGAGGCCTGAGTGGAGGGGTCGCTGTATTCCAGGCCTGTTTCTATGATAGATGCTTGCTTCACATTTGAGCCTCTTAAAATCCTAAGGAGCAGGTTCAATCATCAGCATTTGAAGGATAAGGGACAGAACTCAGAAAGGCCGTCTCCCACCTGGTCTCTGGTCATGCGGCACGAAGGTGGGGACGCAGAGACCCTAATCCAGGTCTCTTGCACTCCAAAGTCTGCGTTTTGAAACAGTATTCCCATGCCGCTTTTCTCTGGAGGGCTCGGTCCTCCAGTTTTTAGCTATGAGATCAAACGATGGCGTGATTTCTAAATCTGTGAGTCCTTAGATATGTCTTTGAAATCAAATGTGCTAGCAGTATCCAAATCTGTTCTTTCTCCTGCCTGCCGTGGACTCGGGGCACCATCCCAAGTGACCCACCCTGGAGACCTGGGAGTCCTACTGAACTGCCCTCTCTCCCTCATATCCAGTCCATAGCAAACCGGAGCAAGAGTGATTACTTGCTTTTGACAGACTGTGCTAATGTCAATCGTTAGTTTCACATTTCCTAAAGTTAAATTTCAGCTTTGTAAGTGAGACCATACTCCTAGCCAGTGCTTCTCTGAGCAGGGGTGGGGGCAAACCAGCTCTGCACAAGACCCTCCCCCCATCCCTTTCTCAAGCCCCTCAATCCCTCCAACCTCCCTTTCCTGGTATTTTCCTAACCATCAGGCTCTCCAGCCTTCAGGGGAATGGAGTACCCTTTCTAATTACTGCCTTGCAACAGGTGACGGGAAATTGCTTGGCCCCTCGTACACAAGAAATAGCAAACATGAAGACTCATTAACTTTCCTTTTTATTTCTTCAAGATTTCATCCATTAGGCATTCTATTATCCCGTCAAAATCCAAAGTATACTCCAGCAGGCCTTGTGTAGCCAAATATACTATGGGTCCATTCATTTAGCATATTGTCGTTTTCAGACTTTATGTCTTGTCAAAGAAAGACACTCACAGAAATAAAACAAAAGAACAGAAGTCTCCAAATGAATGGGCTTGCTTCATGGAGGAGAAAGTTGAAGTATTAAAATCGCTCATCAGATGTTCTGAAAAATCATTTCAGCTGCTCCAAAAAAAAAAAAAAAAAGAAAGAAAGAAAGAAACAAAATTTTATTTTGAAGGATGTGTTCCAAGAACTTCCCCTTTGATTTTTTTAAAAAACCATCTGTCATGTTTGTTTCATTCCAGCCTTGAAGTAAATAGATTTAGAGAGTGTGTGGCGGCCATTGAAACCTTCCGCAGAAGAGCAGAAACAGCCTGCTCTGTCAGGGCCCTTCTGGTACACTTTAATCAAAAGGCTTTGAAATTAAAAAAAAAAAAAAATCCATAGACATTTTGCTTGAGTTTGGAATATGGTGTGCAGAACACAGAATGTTATTTTGACCTATTGTTGAATGTCTCAAAACTTTTGCTTTGAGCAGCAAGGAGAGACTTTATTGGCACCAGGGAATTTATTTCTCCTTTTTATGCCTTCATTTAACCACCTGAACACAGGACTCTATTTTTCTAATAGAAGTGAGCCTGGGAAATGCAATTTTTCACTTAAAGACGTTTGCCTTTTCCATTCATCTTGCCTGTTTAACCCCATGATGTAATATTCACTTTCTTACTTATTCCACCATAAGGAGTTTGTCCCACCCGCATTACCCGCTGCCTCTCCCCGTAAGAATCTCCAAGGTATCTGAATGGTTTTCCTGATAATATCCTCAAACTTGCTGCTTTTGTCTTTTCAATGCTACATGGCAAGACCCATGAACTGGACACACTCCCTCCCAGAAGACAGAGGAATTGTTCCCTGGAATGAGGACACTTTCACAGATCAATAACTGCCTGGGAGCAGGAAAGAAAACAAGAATGTGAGAAACTCATTATAATATAAAATATTCTAAATAAATAAATGGCAAGTTCTAACATGCTCAAAATAATAGTGTGGAAGTGACTGACAAAGTGTGAGCTTGTAAACACAGATACGTAGCTGTGCAAAAGCTCTGTGATGATTAAAAATGATGATGCTTATAGACTATTCCAATGATAATTTGTTTAAAATAGATGGGCCAACTCTACCACTTATACGTGTAGATAGAATACAAATTAGCATACGCTGCAGGATGTGAAGCCTGACTGATACCTTGAAATATCAGGGATTCATTAAAATGTAAAGGAAACTTAAAAATCATGCAACGACACTGAAATATTTACAGAAGAAAGGATATGATGTTTGGGATTAGCTTCAAAATAATCTGGCCTGGGGGTTATGAGGGAAGGGGTGGGTGGACATTCAGATAAAAATTGACTAAGCATTGATAATCATTGGCACTGGGTGCATTATATATTCACTCTACTTTTGTATATTTTTGAAATTTTCTAGAAGAAAATGAAAGTATAAGAATGGGGAGGAAATCATTTTGACAGCCTTCAAGGGTTTTCAGTATTGGAGGGAGTGTTTTTCTTCAGAGAATTTGAGGTAGAAAAAGCACAGTCTGTAGGCAGGTGTAGTTTATTTTGTAAGTTTCTCCTATTGGTTAATGACAAGGTAGACGCATCTGGAATAACCACGGGACGTGTTGATGCTCAAATTGACAGAGATCAGAAAGAAAAGAGAAAGATGTACCAAGCAATTCATTTTTACAAAAGAATGATGTCTTGGAATTCAGGTATTTGCATGATTTATTTTCTCCCCTAATAGTGGGCAAGTTCCTTAAATTACTGGCTTCGTTTCTTGAATAAGTTTATGTCTATGTCTCATGTCTATTCTTAGACATAAGAATGCACTCAGAACCTGGCAGAGTGCATTGTCTGTAGTAAGCCCTTAGTATCTATTTGGGTATTGGGTGAATTATAACTTTAAAAAATGCACATCTAATCAAACACGTCAGGTTCACAACTGTGCCTGGATACCTTATTCACAAATGTCTGTGCCCCAAGGGATGTTAAAAGCTGGCAGATGTCATTGTTTTTATTGATAAATAAGAAGAACATAATGGGAAAAAATACATCAATTTTTATCCCCCTCTCTCTCCACCTTTTCAGCTGGATCTTGGATTGCCCTGTGCAAAGATCTATGTAATTTAGAGATGTTTGACAGGGCGAACTCGCATTTTCAAGCTAAACTGAAGGGGATGGTTTATGTCACTGACAGATCCACTAGGGTTGGTTTTTCCAAAACAATATTCTGTGCAAGCTTCAGATTTTTCAAAATGCTTTCAATTTGGTGATGTTGTTGGAAAAATATTTGCTTCCAAATCAGTGTGCAGCGTAAAACAGAAGGGCTCAGGCCTCGCCGCTTTGCGTTCGCAGGGATGCCGGGAGTATTGCAGCCGTTGATTCAGACGGCGTTTCCCACTGCTGCGGAAGCCCAGCAGGTCTGTACAAAACAGGAGGTTGTGTTGCTAGAGATAATTTCCTTAGAGTCGTTGAAAATACCAAAGCTTGCGTTTTAGTACTGGACAGATTGATAGCTCAAACTGTGATTGGTAATACTCGGGTGAACATCTTGATATTTTTACATCACATTTGAGCTAAGAATTGAAAAAAGAAAATTTACGTGTTTGGCTATGATTCTACTCTGATTGCAGGATGCAGTCCCCCTTCATCCTCACACCTGGGGATGTTCCCCTGGGACCTCAGACACGAGCCTATATCCCTGGAAGTCTTTGGTGCTTGGCATCAAACTGAAGCTGACAACAATCTGTGTATTTATTTTCTTTTCTGAGAAGGAACATTCTGGAAAGAGCTGACGAGAAGAACTTCTATGGGCAGTGGGCTGAGTGACTCTCAGAACAAGTTTTCAGATCAAATGTTTTCGCTTCAAACTTTCCCATCCTTCCACCCTGAACATCTCTGAAAAGAGGCGACCTGAATTTTTAGCCCCCAGGGCAGGGGCTGCTGGGCAGAGTTGGGAGTGGGTTTAACAGGGCACGGCCACTCTTCTGTTTGCAGAACCCTGTAGCAGAATCAGCCCGCGGGTCCTGATGACAACTGTTTTCAAAGATGCGATTTACACCACCTTAAAAATAAAATGCAAATGCAAAAGAGAGAGAACTGAGAGAGTTTCAGTGAAATTATATTTTTAAAAGACCTAACAGAATCTTTAGTTTCTGGGGATAATTGTGGACTTAACTCCCTCTCAGCATTTCGGGGAAATTTGACTGTGAATCTAATTCCTCAGACTGGAATCAGAATCTTTTGGTCTGGAAATGTCCCTCAGAAGAAAACATTTGGAATAGGAGGTAGAAGAAGCTGTCCTTAATGTGTCCTGAGAAGCAGTTGACATTTGTGTCTAGTGCTTCCCAAGCCTCCCCTCCTAGGCCCCCTGGTGTCCTCTCCTCACTCCTCTCAACTCTTCCGGATTTCTTTTCTTTCTTTCTTCCCCCTCCTTCTTTCCTTTTTTTCCTTTCTCTCTCCCTTCCTCCGTACTTCCTTCCCTTCCTCTCTTCCTGGCTCTCTTTCTCATGTGTACTCACATTTTCTTTCTTTGTGTCAAAACCTGTTTCCTGTAAAGCATCTGAAAAAATCTTACATAGATAACCAAAATACTATCCCTTCCTGAAGCACAAATATCCTGGAGTTATTTGAAAAGAAATCAAAAGTTTGTATCTACCTGAGACTCTCCAATATCCTTTTCTTAAAGGGACAACACAGGGTCATTAAAGGGCTTGCAGGCAACAAAGGGCAAATAAGCTCCAGCACTGAAATAAATTGATAAAGACTTCAGAGCTTGTTTCTTCATGCCAGCTAGTAAAAGGGGAGCTTTAGATTCTGTTTCCAAGAATTCCAAAAAAGGTAAATCCCAAACTCATCTTGCTTTATTACAAGAGAGTTTATAATTAAAAGTTACACTCTTTAGTATTTCTATTTTGCTTTCGTCTTTTGTTACAGGTCGTCAGTAGGATCATCAGACCTGGTGTGGGGCAATTTCTCCTCTCCTATCCCATACTGCCCTCTCCCTACATTAGGACAAGACCCTGCAGGTCATAAGATGATATTCCACCAGGGAAAACCATAGAAACTGTATGAAGCAGGTGAGAACATAAAACAGGATGGTGCATGAAATCACTTACTTGAATTGAGGAATGGAAGATGTTGCAGACATCTTCAAATTTCCTTCAAGGCAGAATACTCTACAAGAAAAAAAAGAGGTCGACCACATTTCTGCCTGGAAGTTTTTGTATCTGAGCTTCTACGGGGATCCTGTAAACCCCCAAATGGAGTGAGGGAGTCTGTGAGCTCTTGTTAATGGGTCAAAAAGCCTAATGGATACTGCCTGCTTATCATACATAAGATGGCATTGAAGTTATAGACGCTTAATGTGGTTGACATGGCTGTTGCCACATGATCTAAAGTTCTTATTGACTGTCATCTGGGTCTGTAAAAAATAAAACAAGGTAACTTTTTGTTTAATAATTTTTAGAAGACTAAAACTTTTTATACATTAGGTTTCATAGAAGAAGACGTAATTAGAAATGGAAATGTGAGTTTCTGTATTCTAGTAGGTCATTTATCATTAAGATTTTTGGCTTTATAGTGCTCCAGCATTTTTATAGTTCTTTGATACTTATATCAAAATATAAACACAATTATCAGAGTAGCTTCTCTAATAAAGAATTAAGATGTTTATTCGGTGACATTTGGAAGGCAACTCAAACAACTAGCAAACCCAGCAACCAGGATGATTGCATAGTATGTGAATTTTAATCATGCAAATTTAAAATAGCACTATATAAAATAATAATTTAATACATAGAAATGAAAATAATGTTAAAAAATTAAAGAGTATTCTATAATTTCAAAACTGGGGAAGCTAAATGAATTATAAACTGTGTGATGCCATTGCCACCTGGTACTGCCACTTGAACTTGCCTACAGAGCTAGTCACCCTTTTTTTTTTATCATTATCTTGTTTTTTACGTGCTTGGGAACTTCTATGAGTGAGTTGGATGACTAGTGTACTGTTATTTTAGCATTCACCATTATTATAATTTAAAATCTTTTGCCTAGAACAGTGTTTGGCTCATAGTTTGTGCTCAGTAAGTCCTTGCAAATGAATGAATAAATTAAAAATTCTTTCTTTACATTCTAAAAGAGTATCATCCCAGCATTCATCAAATGGTGGTGTTAGTGCTAGTCTTAAAGTGTACTGAAAAGATAAATAATGTTGGTATTGAAGGTAGATGTGATACATACTGGCATAATGTATTATTTTGATTGTGCATGTGTGTAGGGGGTGGGTTAGTGTGGGTGTGAGTGTGGGGGTGTGTGAGAGAGAGAAGGAGAGAAAGAGAGCCTGTGCTTTAAAAATGTGTTTCAAAGCAAAAAGAAATTAAGCTATGAAGGTTGTAGATTTTTGTACATTCTTTCATTTACATTTATTCTTACGAAAACTAAATCTTGATAAGTGTGACTTTTGATTCTGTGAGGTCTTCAGCTATGCGGTATTTGTCTGGCATATAAAGTTGTTTAGATGAGCCTGACTTTACCCAAGAGAGGATGTTTGCAACAGATGTTCACACCTCCCTTGAACTTCAGGCAGTCATCCTTCCCTCTGTGTACCTTTGAACTGATGCGGGGTTTTGATCCAAGTGCATATTTGGATATTTCATATTTAGGGTGTTTGGCAATCTTTCATCATTTCTTTCTTTCTTGATATTATTACCTAAGAAACAGCCATGTTGGCAAAGTCGAGCTGGAAACTTTGCAGCTTCTAAAATTCAAGATTATATTTTTTAAGCGTTTGAAGTGAATAGAATAAAAAGGTCAGGCTTAAATGAAAAGCTTTTTCTTATACTGTTATTGAGCTCCTGAAAATGCTGAAACAATGTCTTGTACTGTTTAAAGCTAAACACTGAAACTTGGGTAGACCTATTTGGAAGACAAACATCGTTATTAAAGATAATAAGGCAAAGCATGGATCTCTTTATGGTCTAAATGGAAAGCCACACTGGTAGTCCTCTGCAGCAACTGTCTATTTCTCCCTAAGGGAGGAGGATACAAGACATTTGCCATTTTTCCACTCTATTTTCTGTTCCTTCTCTTTGAGTTGAGGTATGTAGGGCTCAAGGCCAGACTTGAAGACTTCCAAGATGATCTTCAAGTTGTAAATTTGGGTCCCATGGAGGTGGTATAAGGCGTCATTTAATCATCCATTTTTTAGTGGAATTTGGGGATGTCTTTGTGGATATTGGCACAGATTAACAAAACAATTGATCCTAATTAGGCCAAACATTAGACTACTCATCTACAAGAACAACTCTATTCATTATGTATACAGTAGTTTGAGGTCTATACTGTTAGGTTGATCTACCTTAATAATTAAGATGGTTTGTGTTCATGATGTGATAATTCTCCTTCTTAGTGATTACACATAACGTATGTAGGAATTTTTATATTTACTTAGTATGCTATGAAGCTTAAAGGTGTCCTATAAAATGAGAGAGTGTCCATAGCTCAGATTTTTACTTCATTCAACTGTCTTCACTTCAAGACCCTGAGCAATATGTACCTGCAAATCTATTTAGCCAACTATCTGTGTATATTTATTTAAATAGAACTTAGAATGTAATAGGAAACGTTCTTTAATATCAGCCACATTACAATTTTTGCAGTAGAAAAAGTGGTCAATTTTAATAATCCCCAATTCAAATGATTAGTTATCCACTTTCTGTGCTTGGCCATTTTGACTTTGTTTCATCGGTGTTCTGGGATGATCCTCAATTTTGCAGAGC
The DNA here is from genome assembly GCF_041146395.1 of Eulemur rufifrons. Taxonomy (NCBI): domain Eukaryota; kingdom Metazoa; phylum Chordata; class Mammalia; order Primates; family Lemuridae; genus Eulemur; species Eulemur rufifrons. Next base: position 15,147,354 of record NC_090987.1, read on the forward strand.
TTAACCCTCAGAGATAAATATATATATATATATATATATATATCTATATCTATATCTATATATCTATCTTTCCCTTCTTCCCTGAGTAGTTAAATGGGAAAATCTTCCAGGACTGATGAGCCACCCATCAGCTATACATGGTGAGCCACAAAAAGACTATAGAGAAGATTATAAACATCTACAGTGTTAGTTACAGGGACATTATCCGTAAAGCATGTAATCCTATCCAAACCTTCCTACTAGAGTTTCACATTGCACCAGAATTTTTAGGACATTTTCTATTTTCAACCCATGATCCCATGTAATACATAGTCTTGGCATTTCTTATCACTGCCAACCATGCATTTCTCATTTAAAAAAAAAAATGTTTGTTCCAAATTTCAATACTGTGCATCCTTTTTGCCTTAGACCAAATGCCTATCACACATTCTCATCATTTTAATTAAACTCGGGCCAATCCAGGGCAAATGTTTTATTTCGACTCAAAAAGGTGCATGCAAATCACAAATTCTATGCCATTCAGAATGGAAATATTTCCTGTAGCCTTCTTTCAGCATGTGGAATGAGACAGTCTGCAAGATTTATGATTGCACATCATTAGAGAGGAAACCTGCTGATTCAAAAATAGAAAAATAAACTCATGTCCACCCAGTGAGTAAACATCATGCATCTGTAGTTTTAAGGTCATCAGTCTAAAGAAAGAAAAGCCCGGGCCTGGAATAAGGCAGCCCTTGGTTTTATCCCAGCATCAAGTGAACAAAGAGCTAACTGGCCACAGATGTTAGAATGGCTGGGCCTTAGGAAATCATATATGGAACTCTTGAGTTCCTTTGACTTTTCTAGTGCGCTCCTTCTACATGGCCTTGAGCAAGGAAACTATTCCTTTTCCTGGTCTATAAAGTGGGGGAAACACTACGTCTGTTACACATTTCTTGCAGCTTGTTTGGCCAATTAGAGCCTTCAAAGAGGCAGTTCTATAGTTGCCGAATTCATTTTCATGAATCAAGATTTTATGTAAGTATTGATAACTGGGAACTCATCAAAGGGAAATTCACAATAAATAATGTTGTCAAAGCAGGCTCCTTAAAATCTCCGTTAGGTATGTTTGTTGCCCTTAGTGACTTGTAGCAATATTACAAAATAGTTTTTTTGTGTGGGGAAAGAGTTTCTGCACAAATGGATTTGGGATGTACTCATCTGTTAGGAACATGCTGCAGGCAAAGTAACTGAGCTTTTTTGACTTTATTACTAAGCCTAGGAGGAGGGGTATGGGGACTTTGTGGGGACCTGAGTTTGCAGCATAGGATACCTACAAATATTGGAGTGGTCCAAGAGGGCAGATGCTGTTAATGTTCAATGAAATAAGCCAGGGTATTTAGAAAGATTGAGGATTGAGCAAATAATGATAAGGCTTGTTTCTGGGTTTTCCTGAGCCTCCCTTTGGCACTATTACCTTCCCCATCAGTGGTCCTTGGACCAGTATTTCAGAGTAAGTAACTGGACACTCTGAATGCCATGTCCAGTATTACCATATTTACACAAATACTATCATTTAACAACTTGTACCCAACTGGCTCAACGTTTCACCCAGTGCAGCTGTCAGTTCAATAGTATATTTTACATGCTTCATCTCATTCTCATTCATAACATCTCTCTGGTGTACATGCTACTGTTATCGCTGCTTTATAGATGAGGAAAGAGGCTTAGAGAATTTAAGTGACTTGCTCAAGGTCATGCAGTAAGAAGCAAAACCAGAATTTGAACTCTAGTCTCCTTTGCTCCATAATCACACTTTTCGTCACTCTGCTAGACACCTCCCTGATTTAGAAACTCATTCCATTGTTGAACATCTCGAATGGATGCATTAAGCGGAGATCTGCCTTCTCAGCCTAGTTCCTTGGAACAACAGAGACTTAATCTAATCTAATCTATCACTCATATGCTTCAACATATCTTGGGCTTCTGCTATGTCGCAGGCACACTGAAAATTAGACTCTTAAAAATTGCTGTTATTTGCTGTGTTTTTAAAAATAACTTTTTTGAGGGATAACTGATAAATAACAAACTGCACATAAGTAAGTGTATAATTTAATGAGTTTTGTATACATCTGTGAAATCCTCGCCGTCATCAAGATAATGAACACAGCTGTCACCTCCAAAGCTTCTTTGTGCCCTGTTTAATCCTTTCCTGCAATTTTAATTATTTTGAGATTTATCCATGTTGTAGAGCATATCAATAGTTCATTCATTTCTATTTCTGAGTAGTAGTCCCTTATATGGCTACAGCATGCTTTATGGGCATTTAGGTTGTTTCAAGTTTTTGCCTATTACAAATAAAGTTCTATGAACGTTAGTATTCGAGTCTCAGAATGGACATAAGTTTTTGTGTCTTTTTAATGAATACCTAGGAGTGGAATTGTTGGATCATATGATAAGTGCATGTTTAACTTTTTAAAAAACTGCCAAACTGTTTTCCAAAGTAGTGCTACTATTTTAGATGCTTGCTAGCAGTATGTCAGTGTTTTAGTTGCTCCATATTCTTGCCGACATTTAGTCTTTTAACCTCTATTAAGTATGTAATTGTGTCTCATTGTCATTTTACTTTGTATTTTTCTAAGACTAATTACATTGAGCATTTTTTCATGTGTTTATCTTTGGTATAAAGTATCTGTTCAAATCTTTTCCCCACTTAAAAAAACTTGGGTTGTTTGTTTTCTTATTATTACATTTTAAGAGTTCTTTATATATTGTAGACACAGGTTCTTTATCAGATATATGTACCATAAATATGTTTCCCTCAGTTTGTGGTTTGTCTTTTCATTCCCTTAATGGTATCTCTTAAAGAGCAGAAGCTTTTAATTTTGATGAAGTCCAATTTATCAATTTTTCTTTTATTTTTATAGAACATGATTTTGATGTTGTGTCTAAGAAATCTTTGCCAAATCCAAAGTCACAAAGGTTTTCTTCCATTTTTCATGTAGAAGTGTTATAATTTTAGGTTTTACATTTAGCTCAATAATCCATTTTGGGATTATTTATGCATATAGTATAATGTATTGATCAAAGTCCATTTTCTTATTTTTGTATACAGATACCCAGTGGTTCCAACAACATTTGTTGAGAAGACTATACTTCCGTTAATTAATTGCCTTTGCAACTTTGTCAAAATTCATATATGCCCATATATATATATATATATATATATATGGATCTATTTCTATAATCTGTATTCTGTTCCATTGATCAATTTCTCTTTTTTACGCAAATATCACACTGTCTTGATTACAATATCTTTTACTAAGTCTTGAAATTAGGTAGTGTTGGTCCTCTAAAGTTGTTATTCTTTTTCAAAGTTGTTTTCACTATTCTCTATTCTTTGCATTTTCATAAAAAACTTTAGAATCAGCTGGTCAATTTCTACCAAATATAAGACTGCTGTGATTTTGATTGGGATTGCATGGAATCTAGAGATTAATCCAGAGATATCTGACATCTTGCAATATTGGGTTTTCTAATCCATGAACACAAATATTTCCTCTTTTATTTAAATCTTATTTAATTTCTCTTAGCAATGTTTTGTAGTTTTCAGTGTACAAGTCACTTATATTTTTGTGGCGATTTATTTATTCTTACTTATTTTATGTTTTTTGATGCTATCAGAGATGGTATTGATTTCTAAATTTCAATTTCCAATTGTTCCTAATATGTAGAAATACAATTGCTTTTCTGTGGATTATCTAACATACAGTCTTGCTAATTTAATTTGTTAGTTCTAGATTCTCTTGGATTTTCTACACATACTAGCATGTCATCAGTTAGTAAATATAATTTTACATCTTTCTTTCCAGTCTGGGTCCCTTTTATTATTTTTCTTGCCTTATTGCATTGGTTGGAAGCTCTAATACAATATTTAAGAGAAGATATGAGACGAAACATCCTTGTCTTATTTATGATGGTGGCATCTGTTTTTCTTGTTTTATGTTCTCTAGGGACAGAGGCTAAGTCATTCTCCTTTGTATCCTTAGCCATAGCACAGTATTTAGGAAATAGCAAATACTCAGCAAAGGGTGGTCAAAAAATTAATGAAAGAAATGCATAATCTACTCCCTGCCTATAGCTTAATGGGAGATGGAATAGAGACAGACAATGAAATACAAAGTTCTACTACAGTGTGAAAAGGTTTTCATGGATAGCAACAGAGTGCAGAGAGAAAGAATGTCTAGTCCTCTGCTTATAGCAGGAGAGAGGAAATGAGAGGGACACATGGAGGATTTTCTGGAGAAGGTGACACTAAGCTGGACCTGGAGGCATCAATAGGCAAGAGGAAGGGGAAGAGCATTTGAAGAAGAAAAAACTACACAGACAGAAAATTCATAATCTACTTGGAAAAAGATAAGAAATGCAGTATGAAAGACTTTCAAAAAGTTGGCTTTCACTTCTCTCTCTCACTCTCCTTTTCTCCAGATTTACAGTCCCAATTCCCTTACATGTATTTCCCATGAAAATTTTCTGAATTCATCACATTCTGGTTTCTGTCTCTGGAGACTTTCTGGCCAATCTCCCTCAAAACATACCCCCCAGAACTGAACCCAGTTCTAGGTGCAAGTAGCCAACCAGAGTGTAGGCATGTATCACTCTCTTGGTCTGAACGTTGTAATTACAGGATCCAAATGAATGTGACCCACTTATCTACACCTGCCTCCTCCAAATATAATTTTGATGTTTTAAGGGAACTAAACCTGGCATTAAACTCAATGCCACTTTCATCACATTCGATTCAGAACCCCAAGGGGTCTTGCTTGTCTTCTAATATCTCATGTTATATAATTTAGCCTGAGTCTATATATTGCTTAGCTCATTTATAAGGCACAGCTTTATCTTCGTGGGGCAAAGCAGACTTGTCATTTCAGTGGGAGTTTCTGGAGCTACTTGGATGAAGAGCCAGTCCTGAGGGCCTTGGGGGATCATGCTGCTGTTCTTCCCAACATTTCTTAGGAACTCTGATGAAGCTTACTGGAGCATAGTGGTTTTACTCTATATAATGGGAAAATGATATTAAATCCTTTTGGTATAAAATAATTATAAGAGATTAGCATTTGCAATTTGTCTGAACAATATTTGGTGTCTTAAGTACTGAATATCCACGCTGCAAATTGTTCTTGGAAAAACATGTTTTTAAATCCTTAAAATCTCAGCAGGGTGGATGGTAAGGTCCTATATCAACACACTTTATTATTATTTGTTATTTCATGTTTACTTTTATGTCTCCATGAAGCTTGCAACCCAGCAGGTAGTTCTTGAAATAAATAAACACTTTCCTGCACACATTCAAACACCTGTGCACACACACACATATGCGTTACACACGCAGAGGAAAAGGCCTCTGTATCTGCCAGCGTAAGCTAATGTGTCTGAAGAGAGGATGTGCCCTCTTTCGCTCTCTCTAGCAGACACCTTGGTAGATTCTGGAGAAGGAGGATTTTGTTCTAAGAACCTCTAGAGTGGCATCTTCTTAATGGGCCTTCTTTGTTTAGTTTGAAGTGAGGTAAATTCCTCAACCTCAGACATATCTTCATTGTCATGAAGTCATGGAAACACATTTCAGAGTCCACTGCAGTGAAGAAAAGTGGAGGAGGAGGAGGAGCTGCCTTCGTGTGTGATTATGGGCAGCGACCTCTACTGTACCTTCTGATGTTTAATTTACATGTGACATTTAAAACGATCAGCTTTGTTCACATAATCCTGACCTACTGGGACTTCACAAAAAATCAGCAGGACTGAGCACACCCTGACTGACCTCCAAGGCACAACCAGACAGGGGAGACCCCATGAGGAGAGGCCACATTTGGAGTCTGATTAGTCGCACTGCCCTCTTTTCCTGCTACGCCATGCTCTTCCTTAACAGCACAGTTGAGATAAATCTGCACATGGTTTCTGTCTTTGTTTCTCACCTGCATTTAGTAAATCTTCCAGTAGCCACATCACCTGATAGAGCTGCAGTCCCCAACCCCTGGGCCGCAGACCAGTACTGGTCCTGTGGTCTGTTAGCAACTGGGCCGCACAGGAGGTGAGTGGCTGGCAAGTGTGCGAAGCTTCATCTGTATTTACAGCTATTCTCCATGCTCCCATTACCACCTGAGCTCCGCCTCCTGTCAGCACGAACCCTACTGTGAACTGCGCATGTGAGGGATCTAGGTTGTGTGCTCCTTATGAGAACCTAATGGCTGATGATCTGAGGTGGAGCTGAGGTGGTGATGCTAGCGCTGGGGAATGGCTGCAAATACAGATTATCATTAGCAGAGAGATTTGCAAAATAAGTGTAATGTGCTTGAATCATCCCAAAACCATTCCCCCCACCCCCAGCCCTGGTCAGTGGAAAAGTTGTCTCCCATGAAACCAGTCCCTGGTGCCAAAAAGTTTGGGGACCACTGCAAAGAACAATGAGGTAGCGGCTCAGCCTAGAATGCTCTTACCCACCTTTTCCTGTCTCTTCTCACCTTAACAATTGAATTGAACTGAACTGAATCAAATTGAAAAGGTTGCTGTCAGCTAATCCTGAACCAGTCTTCCTTTTCTTTCTACTGCTATAAATTTAGTAGCTATGCAGAACTAGGCTTTTTTGAGTCTACACTTAGCCCATTGCTTAGATCTTGTATTTCCTTTGGAATAGTGACTCCTCTGTCTTTTGGGGAAGGGGACAAGAGGAGGGATGCTGTGAGGTACCTGAAGAGTAGTGAAGTAGTGACGGGGGAAGAAGGGGAGGGAGATGCAGGCCTTTGACCAGTTTCAGGCATCTTCTTCCCTATCCATGGCAGGCAGTATGATAAACTCACCTCAGCCCTGTGGGCATCTCAGGAATAGATGTCCTCTATGCAGCTGGAGACTTGTGGACCAAAGCTGAGGAGGGGAGGTTTATTGGCAACACTCTAGCTTGTGTTGGGCTATTGCAACCTGCTACATTTTGCACACCTGTGCTGTACTGTTGCCTTGCTTCAGCTAGCCCTTGGCCCTGTATTTTAGAGCTCCATGAATGCCCAGATGGAACCACTGCACCTTCTGACTTAAGATTCTCTTGTGTCCTCTACAAACGTATTCCCTCTAGCCAGCCTTGTCTGAAAAGACAATGTGCCACCCTGCTACACTACAGATTTTTTTCTTTACTGTAATGGGACCAGAGTGGATTGATTCAAGAAGAAACTACTTAAGCCCATTTCCTCCTGGCCTCTCTACTAAGTTGCTGCAGAGTCTTTGCTGAACACTGATAGGATGCCTTGGCCCATATAATTCCCCATTCTCCTGCCAATTCATAAGAAGTAGGGGAACTTTTGTGGGTCTAAGGATAAAATTTCTGACTCTCCAGCAAAGAAAAGCCCTAACATCACTAGGGAAGTGATATACATAGATTACAAGTGGTGACTTTCATGAACCTCAACCAACTACAGCTGCATTAAACCGATGACCTGAGAAATCTGGTATTTTGTTATCATAGAGGATATAGCCCAATGTCAACACTCTGCAGGAAATACATGTGTGAGAGAAGCAACCTAACTTCTGCCAAACATAGGGATAAAGGATAAATGAGCAGCTGGAGATTTAAGACAGAGATACAGAAAACACAAGGTCAATGGTTTCTAACCATATCTCTCTTTGCAATAGGTAGAGCAAACCCAGAGAAAATTTCTCAGCACAAGGAAATCTACCCCTACTCCATTAAATTAGACAGTTATACTATATATTTCACAATCAACTGAGAGTTTAAAGCTCCTGATTAGAGACAGAGTTTAGTTTTGGAGTCATCTTTCTCATAGTCCAGTTCAGTTAAATTCAATTCAGTTCAATCCAAGAAGTATTTATTGAGCCCTTACTGTGAACTAGACTGTGTATTATGAAGGATGTGGGAATGACTAAGTTTCTGCTTCCAAAGAACATAGCATATCCTGGAGAAGCAAGAAATTTTTGCAAGAGAAGCATAAAAAAAACAAACAAACAACCAAAAAACTCCCTAAAAACAAAACAACTTCCCCCAAAGTAGCTCTATCTATCCATATATATTTTGAATCACAAAATTCACATCAATAAGGAAAAAAAATCAACCCATTTGAGATAGACGCATCTAATTATGAAAGGAGGGCTGCATTAAGGAGCCTCCAGTAGCTAGACAAGAGTGCGCTGGATTCACAGGAGAAAACTGCAGCAGCTCAGTGGAGAAGAGGACATTTGAGTTGAGCCTTGAGTAGAATTTAATCCAGGGGAATTGGGGATGGAGGGATTGGGTAAGGGTAAGAAAGGATGCTTGAGAATGAATTAATGGGTATGAAATTTCACCGTGTGTTTAAGAAACAGTGACTAGTCTGATGTGTGGCTTGTACGTACATACTGGGAGAGTGCCTACAAACATAGGTTAGGGCAGAATTGTGAGGAGCCTTGAATGACGAGCCAGTGAGTTTGGCTTTCTGATTGATTGAGAATTTCATTTATTCAGTGAGTATTTGCTGAGAACCTACCATGTAAATGTGGACATTGTGGTTACAGTGGTGAATGAGAGAGGAGTTTTCTTGCCAATGCAGCTCCTATGTCAGTCATGCAAAGGTAAGTGGGGAGAGAGCTCCACTTGGAGAAGCAGAAAAGAGCAAAATCCAAGAGAAGCATGTGCTTGGAATGTCTGAGGAATAAAACACCAGGAAGTCCGGATCATAGGAAGTGAAGGGACGATGGTATGAGATGAGGTTGTAGAGGGGGCATGGCCCATTCAGGTAGGGCAGAGCTGGGGCTCTATTCTGAGTATACTGGAAGCCAGTGTGGGGTTTTGGCAGGGACATCATATTCTGGTTTACGCTTTGCTCTGCAGTGAACAGATAGTAGTGGATCAAAAGCAGAAACAGAGAGAATTCCACGGAAAGTTTCCTGAATTTCAGGTGAGAGATGATAGTGGCTTGTGCCAAGATGGTAGCGCTGGCTATGGAGAGGTGAGTGACTTGGCATATATTGGAGGTTAGTGCCCACAGGACTTGGTGTTGAACTGCATGTTGGGGAAGGGGAAAGGACAATCAAACCTGGCCCCTAAGGTGTTACTTGCATTGCTGAGATCGGTAAGACTGGAGGAGAGGTATTGATTTGAAGAGTACGGCAAGAGTATTTTCTTAGATAGGTTGTTAAGTTTGAGTTGTTTATTGATCATCCAAGTGGTGATGTTGAGGCAGTGGCTATTATGTGAGTTGTTATTCTGACCTCAGGGGAAAGGTTGTGGTTGGAAATAATAAATCTAGACATGTACTTAGCCTAGAGTAGTAAAGAATGTGAATTAATGCCTCTTCTTTCATGAAAAGCTGTACTTTTTTGTGTGTGTATGGGGTGGGGGAAGAAGGATTACTAATGATATTAAAGATTCCACAAGTATCTCTATGAAAAAGATTGCTTAATCACCAGCTTAAAGTCCCAAGCCTAAAGACACCATTACTTTGGTAAGACCAAAGATAAAAATGAAAATAGTTACTAATTTGTAAATTTTCAAGCCCTGTGTATTGCCTGCATTTATTTCTACGGATTCATTTTATTATGACAAGATATAGGAAGGTCTGGTGGATGTGTGTTAGTGCAGTAAAATCTTGTCATAGACTTGGGACATTTTTCAAACTTAAAAAAAGCTACTTCCATCTATGTATTTTTTAAAAATCACAAAATTTATTATTAACAGTGGGAAAAACAAAGCCAGTTGAAAATTTTGGTTTGGAATTGAGTCTTCTTAATGAGGAATACTGCAAGGATGCCTTAGGAGAGAAGGCAATACTACCTAAAAGTTCTGCAAAGTTGGGAGTGTAACAGGAATGTGTCAATATGTAATAATTAATAAAAATTACTGAATAATTTTTATTTATATATTTAAAAATTTATAAATAATTATAAAAAATAAATACTAAATAATGCTCCAATAAATAATAAACTTGCTCAACAGAAATTCATTAGATCTTCCATCTCCAGACAAAATCTTTCAAAGGATACTTTATTCAGCTAAAGTGCTCTCTTGCATGATGTGCAAATGAGGATGAAATAAAGCCTGAGAATGTGGTCAGAGAGACTGAGATGGAATAAGCAGACCAAAAAATTTGAACCAAAATGTAATGCATGAGCTGAAGTACATCTGGTGAGTATGCATGCCGTTGTTCTATTCTAGAAACCATTATAAACCATTTGGGGTGATCAAAAATCACTGCCCAGGTGCAGCAGTTTATATTTTGAAAATGAAATAAATCTAGTGGATACTGTGGATGAAGAACTTGCAAAATCTTATTAGAAAAATAAATCTGTTTTGAGTTAGAGGAGTGAAAAAATCCTAACAAATTACTGGAGTAGACGTGTTGCAAAACTCAATACATTCATGTTTATTCAATAATCACACACATGTTCCATTAAGAAATGCAGAAAAAAAGTGCAATAAATATTGACTTTCACAGCAAAATGTAGACGTATATGTGCAAAGAATAATGAATCCTTTTCTTGACAGTTTGAGAAAAATAGAAACTTTGAGCCATTTGCACAGGTTGAAAAATAAGAAAGCTGTCTTCTTTATTAGCAGGGAAAAAATATCTCAAATTAGTTGTGTAGAGATTATTCATCTGGCTTTATATTCTTTATATGCAAAAAAACCAGTTTGGGTTTGATTCTTTCTTGATTGTAGGAAGTAATGGAGCAAGACCTTGGCTTGGAGCTCTTTTTGTTTGCAAGGAAAAAGAAAGCATGGGTCTACTCCCCGCCCTGCCTCCCCCAACACTGAGTGCCTTAGGGGGGTTGGGGGCCTTGGTGGAATCACGCTGTGTTCTAAAGTGCTCACACCACTTCCCCCACTTCCCGGCAACATTCCAATCCATGAAAGATCATGTTAATATGAGCCTTAAGAGCAAACTTAAGGGGGAGGGGGTAGGAGGAAAAATATTTTGGGAACTCTAATGCTCTGCTAATCAGATTATAACTTGGTACCTTTATTTTTTGAGGAGGGTGTGCAACTAGAATATATGTATCAAAGACCTTTAAAATGTTCTTTGGCCTTTAATTCATCAATTCCATGGGATCCTGAGAAAATGATCAGAGATACACGCATGTAACAACTTTCATGCAACTATATTTGTACAGTATTTTTTATAACAGTGCAAACTTGGAATTGACTCAAATCTCAATGGCAAAATGCTTTAATAAATTAAAAAAATGACTCAACATGGACTACCATGAAACCTTTAGAAATCATGTTGTAAAGAATATTTATTTACCTGCAAAACTATTCGTGATGTATTATTAAATGCAAAAAGCCACTACAATATATACAATGTGTGTGGCTTGGCCTCTGTTATGTGTGTGTTATATGTAAGCTGGGTAGAAAAAAGACTGGAAGGAAATATTTAATGAGCATTAACTGTTTAATTCTGGGTGTTCGGAGTATGCATGATTATTTGGGTGTTCAGAGTATTCATGATTTAGGTGTTCCTATTTTTGCGCTTTTGTGTATTTTCAAACATTTCTATGCTGGCAATTGCTTTTATACTCAGAAAGGCATAACCTAATAAATGTTATTGAAGACAAAGGCAACCCACCAGGTGCATGTAGAAAGTGAAAGGGAAAGTTTTGCTGTTGTCACTGGGAGAAGGAGGCAGAATCTCAAGTCTTTGCTTTCCTGAGTCAGTGGGGGAAATGACCCTGCTTCCCTGAGATCTCCACCTGACCAGTGGTAGCGTGGAGTCTCCAACTGGGCAGGATCTGGGTCAACAGCTCCAAAATGTGAAACTCTGGTTGGATCTAAAAAGGATACCCATTAGTTCAACTGGAAGGAGCTAATCTCTGGAAGTAACCAATCTGCTGTGGGATTCCTGGTGGGACAACTGAACGGCAGGTTTAACCTCTAACCCCCTGCAGTGCAGAGTTTCCACCGGCCTCCCTGCTGATTTCTGAAGAGTTCCCAGGGTTGCCTTAAGCTTGGTGGGGCAAAACGCAAGGCGAGAAATGGGCCTTGGGTTTCTCGGCTCCACGAGCAAATGCGGACACAATCGCTTGCCCTCAACATTATAAGATCATATAATGATGCTCGGTAAATTGCTTTGAGATCCACAGGCAAGTGTGCCATTCCATTTCCAGTCTTTAATCGGCATTTCTACTCACTCATGTAAGAACCATTGAAAACCATTGATCCTGAACTTTATATAGTCATCAGCAAGTGAGTCTGGGAAAGCTTAAGATGCCAAGATCTCAGCAAACTAACAGGATAAGCAACTGTAATAGCATTAGGCAGATAAAATCAATTCAGTCCAATGTTAATATGAAGATAAAGGAAACTTATTAAGGTCATAAATTTCCTGAGAAATAACGCTCTATGAGAAGAAATTGAAAAGAGTGGGAATACCCACGATTGATTTGGTTATCATTTCACTACTTCCCTCTATTAGAACACACATTGGAGAGCTGATTTTTATCATCATGTAGACTAATTTCCCAATTTGAAAGTTTGTGAGCATAGTGCTCCAAATAGCAGTGTGAAGATTTTAGCTTTTTAGCAATCATTGTTAAGAGGAAATCTTTCAAGACTTTCTTTTCTATATCCCATTCACATTCTTGCAGGGGTTCTTTGTACTGTGGATTTCACTGGCCACACAATGCAAGGGGTCCCAGTGCGGCTCTACCTCGAGGGAATGGTGCTACACTCTGAAAAGTTTCTATGAGTTTTCTATGTAGCTATTGACTATTAAGAATTTTTTTGCAAGTGTTTATTTACCTTGTTTACCTTGTTTTACCAGATAAAAGGAGAGCCATCCTTTTATCTGCCTTTCCTATGCCTCGTGTCAGATATAACTTCAGATGCCTGACAAAATATAAAATAAAATAAAAGACATAATGGTTCATGAAAATGATACAAATACAAAATAGTAGCAAAGATTAAGTAAAGTCAGGAATGAGTTTAGTAGGTCTTCTGCATTTTCTAGAAGTGGGCCAAAAAATCTAGTGGCTGATGCAGAGAGTGAGAGTCATCAGATCTTGTTGCATGAAGTCCTTGACTGCCCCAGAGGTAATCAGGGGCAGCTATAGCAGGTGAGAGCAGGTGAAAGGTGTTGGGTCAGTATCCCTCTACCCACCTGCTCAGCCAGAGGAATTCTGAGTTTGTTTGTTTTATATGGTGTGGGGCTCTGTGTAGAATTTAAGGTTTAAAAACCATGCTCCACTAAAAGACATGTTCAAAAGCCACATGATTCACAGTGGCTCCAAGAGCAGAGCCTACTCACGTGTAGGTAAAGCATGCCCATTCTTAGTACTAAGGGTGATGGAATGTCCTCGACAACACCCTTGAAGAGAATCGTGGTAGATAAATATATGTTCCCAGCTGAAGGTTTAAGAAACTCACCCATCCATTCATTTATTCAAAAAATATCTCTCAAACACCTATTATATGAATTGCTTATAGCCCGGTGATAAGAAGTAGATGATATACTACTGAATATAAAGTATGTTTTTGGATTCTGAGAAATATTCTTTTTGATACGAGCCATACATGAGTCATTAAATGATAATACAATAAGATTAGAACCATCATGTTCATACCATGAAACTTTTGTAATCCACAGAAAGAAAGTGAATTTTGCCAGAGTTATCATAGGATCTTCTAGGAACGAGATCAGCCTGAGTTAAACTATAAAGATGTCCAGGGTTCAGATACACAAAGAAATGTGGCAAGAACGTGCAGATATGTTGGTGCGCTGAACACACGGCTCACTAGAGAGGAAATAGAAGCTATTAAGAAAAGGTGCTGAGTGTGAGTTTTTGATTGGGGAGAGCGAATGAGGGAAGAGGCAGAGTTTACAACCTGTGTGTGTGAAGACCCCAAGGTTTACTGACATTCCGCAGTGCACAGTACGGCACTTGCCAATGCCGTTGCTTCCCCCCGCCCACAGCATGGACAGCTTATATCTAATATGACATTCCTGGCTTGAGAAGAAAGAAGACAACCTGGAGTGGAGTCAAGTGCAAAAAGTAGGGCAGGTAGCAGCTTTCGAGATTAAGGCTATACTTGCCACTAAGCCTTATTCGATTATTCTCTTTAAAAAAAAATCCAGTATTACTCCACGTTTTATAAGATGTGTGATTTTTTTAAAGAGCCACTCTTTTGGAGGCAGTGTGCTGTGTAGAGGAACACTGGATTTCAGCTCCAGCTATTAACTGCATGGCCTTGGGTAAGTAATTTGGCTTTTCTGAGTCTCAATTTCTGCATTTTCAAAATGGGGATAACAGCAGATAATCTCCCTACTCACAGAGCTGTAGTGAGGATTAAATCAGGGTTGTATTTGTGAAAGCTGCCATGATTTACAGAGCTTTAGAATGTCCTTGGGAGGATCCACAAGAAACTAACAAACGTGATTGCATTTGAGAAGGAGAAGTGAGAAACGGGGGTGGGGGGAGCAGGAGATAGTGGTAAGCGGGGGAGAGGAGAGATGTTTTACTTTTCACTGAATAATCTTGCATTTTGTACTAGGGATGCTTATTACCTATTCAAAAACTAAATAATGAATAATTAAGGAACAGGCTTAATTACCAGAAAAATGAGAGGACTACACATTTATAAGTTATTGTCTAGATCAAGGGTCAGCAACTTATGGCCCTTGGGTCAAATCCAGCCTGTTGTCTGTTATTGTAAATAAAGCTTTATTGAAACACAGCCACACCCTTTACAAGTTGTCTATGGCTGCTTTTGAGCTAGCTACTAAGTTACAACTGCAGAATTGAATAGTAGCAACAGAGGTGACTTGCAGAGCCCAAAATATTTACTGTCTGGCCCTTCACAGAAAAGTTTTGCCAATTCTTAGTCTAGATGTTATACAACACTTTGAAATTTAAGAATATCTGGTTCCCCTTTTTGAAAAAGTTACTTTTTATGTGTACTTTATTTTCTCTCTTTCTCTCCTAATGAAGAGGGACTGTAATTTCTACATGCTTAGCACATACCACTGTGCCTTCCACATGGTTGATGCTCCACATGTTGTTGATTTAATTTCCTATTCATTCCAATGAACCCAGGAACATTAATATAATTAATTTTGCCACATTGAGTACATATAATCGAAATTTGCTATTAAAATTCTATATAAAATTCACTCATTTTTTAGACGTAGTTTACTATTCTGTTTATTGATCAGAAATCTAAGCTTACTGTCAGAAAGTATTGTTTATTGTTTTGATAACTTAGGACTCCCTGTGTGACATCAAGTTTGAGCTGAAGTTTCCACATGTATAAACCAGGATCATTAATACCTAGTCATGCCTGCTCCATAGGGATGTTCTGAAGATACCTAGAGTAGAATCACTATGTCACTTAAGCATTCTTGACGGCTAGAAAGTAGTTCTCAAAATGGTACTGACAAAGTAAGTTTTTGGATTCTTATTTCTTACAAAGGTGAAAAGAGGTGGCTGTGGAAATGTTCTCCAATCAATTAGAAAGAAAATATTTGCTATGAGCAAACATAATTGTTTATGTTTATTGAGCACTTACTATGTGCAGGGCAGTATTTTCAGGACAGCTGGCTCTCACTGCATACTGGCATTCTCAAGAGAGCAGGCTTCAGCAGCACCATCATTTCTTTAGATTCTCTGCCTTATTTGACCCATGCTTCACCTTCCTCTCCATATACTGCTTAGACAGTGGCCATTTTTCTGGGTGAGAAGCCCATGAAGAGCTTTGCTGCTCACACTTCACCAGGAGGTGCTACCAGATAATATGGTTTGTACTGTAGCCTGAAAATCCCTTCATTGGGAAGCTCTGGTTCTTCCCACAGAACAGGTTCATACTCAGTTTACTTAATTCTGCAAATGTGAAAATTTGACAGGGGTATTGCAATCAGCATGTGAAAAATCAAGCAATACCTATGTTCTGCTGGTAGACTGATGCCAAAGTATAATTAGAATGTGCACCATTTAACCACAATGGGCAGTGAGCCAAAAGGGGGACAGGGGACAAGAGGGAGTGTGTATTTTACAAAGGTGATTTACAGATCTTAAAGTGATATTATTGGAGATTTTCAAAGTTTTGTTGCTGTTACTTCTTTCTTTCTGTAGATTACAGATAATATCTTAGACAAAAAGAGATTGCTATCAAAAATGTAAACTGTCCCCTTTTTCCCTTGCCTACAAATTGGAGATGATAGTATTTCCTGTTGATGTACCACTTGGGGATTGGGAAGAAGGTTATATTTGTCATCATCATCAAAACCATAATCAACCTCAACCAGTTACTGAATGCTCATGATTGTGGATATCAGGCCTTAATGCATAAACATGAACATAAAGAGTCATCCAGAAAACAGTCATCCCACTCTCCCTCTCCTTCCTGTCTTTCTCTCAATTTCTCTTTTAATCACAAGGAGATCACTCCCTTCCCAGGTTTTTGCCGGCAGTCATTTTGTAGGAGGCTCATCACTTCTTTAAAGCAATTAGCATATGCCTAGCCCGGAGTAGCACTTAAAAAAATAGTAGATATTATGTCTTTAGCAACTTAGATTAACAGAACACCAGTACTGTATTTCCACTCAAATAATGAGTCCACATTCTATTTTAGAATCTTTAAGTTGTCGTTAGAGTCATTCAAGATGATTTGTTAAAAAAATACAGCTAATTACATTTCTAGTGTCACTACATATGGAAAATCAGAATATCAGATACAATGTTTATTATTTCCTCATACAAAAGGGAAAAACACAAATTCTTTTAATTGCATCTTTAATAATAAAAAGGAACATGATCATTACTAGTAGAAGATATATTACTTCCATGGGGCTTTGCACACCAGCATTTTGTCCTATCACTTCTCTATTATGCTCACAGCATTAATTATTGGGGCCTAATTAGGCAAAATTACAGTATAGACCCTAATGAAATCTCTAGGTTCTTAACAAGCCCTAACTATTTTTCCACATCCATTCTGAAGTTAGCCTTAGTAGTGTGTGGCAACCCAGCCTTCTTTTTCTACACAGCTTGTCTTTGAAATACTCATTTTTCTTAGTTCACCGGTCAAAGTATGAGAGTTTTCTTTTCTTTTTTTTTTTTTTTAAGTTAGTTTGATTTCTACATCTACCTCAATGCTGTTAAAGAATTATCCACTGAAAAGGATTCTGGAGCAGAAAATAAAGGAGTAAGGGGCTGTAGAGGAGACTCAGAGGTTTTTAAATAGTCATTTTTGGAACCTGATTGAAAGTGGAAGGATGTCAGTAGATATCAAATATGGCGTGTCTTCCTTTCTGTACAGGAAGATCTGGCATGTGTGATAGAGACAGTTCATTATTCTCTTCCTTGTTCTCTTGCCCACTTGCCTTTAGACCACTCTGTGTATTTGTCTGTCTGTCCCTCCCGTCACTCAGCGGTGTCGGTGGCCAGGCACCCTCCATGGGTCCGTCCTGAGTGGGCTTTGTCTCCACTCTGCACCCACACCAAGGCTCAAGGTGGCTTGCCCCAAAGCCTTTTTAGCTAAGTCATCACAGTCTTATGGCCCGTTTCTCTAGAGAGATTCTTTCATTAAAAATAGTTAAAGGTTTCTTCTCTCTTGGAAGGTGACAGTCCTGGACCACAACCTTTCATGGTTATCTTATAAATCTAAAATGTTCTTATCTCCAATGCAGACATTTGCCTGTCTCCTTTTCTGAATTCTACTAAATGCCTTTTCTTTTTCCAAGTCTTCCCATCAGGGCACATTTTCTCAGTCTCTCCCTGATTGTCTGTGTGTCTCTCTTGGCATCTTTCCCTTGGTGACTGTGGCCACAGTTGCGTTTACATCCTTTATTCCCACATTGACAGTCTCAGCTCTGGGCTCTCATTCCAGCGCCCACCTGCCTGTCTCTTCTTGGACGTGCACTCCCTAAAGGCAGGGGTTTCATCTGTTCCATTCAATGATATAGCTCCAGCTCCTTCTTTTCCTTCTCCTTCCTCTTTCTTTGATTTATTCACATTTCAATCCACTTCAGTTTGTCTTTTGCCCTCCTTACTGACCTAACCTGACTTAGCTGAGATCACAGTGAGCTCCGTCTTGTCAAGTCCCTGGTATCACAACTCCTCTGCTATAGCCTCTCATAATACCTTATACCTTTTCTTTATAGCATCACAATTTGCTTACTATTTCTTTCTCCATTAGATCATCAACTCCATGAAGACAAGACTATATCTTCTTTGCTCACCACTGCTGGACAAATAGTAGGTGCTCAACAAATTTTCATTATGTGAACAAACGGATGAACTACTTATCTAACTATGAACTAAATATATTTTTATTTAACTATTTATTTATTTATTTATTCATTCATTCCTGGTCCTACAATCCATACTGTGTACATCAGTCCCAATTTTTGCAAGTCATCATGCTCTTCACATAGTTTCTCTGTTCAAAAAACTCCAATGACCCTGTTTTACTACTGAAATTACTGTATTGAAATACCATTCCTGATTTGCGAGGCACTTAGCCTAGCACAGCGCCTTTAAGAGCTTCATCCATCTGGCAGTCTGTATAGTTGAACAAGAAAAATCTCACCTTGCATTAGTCAGGGTTCTCCAGAAATACAAAATCAATAGGGAATGTCAGGTACCCCTTAAGGCTTTCTTGATCCATGTGATCCCTGCTCATCTCCTATTCCATGGTCTGTGCTTTCCATCTGGGCACATGCTGACATTCAATGTCACTTAGCTGTCTTCTGCCCCTCAGAGATCACCATTTTGGGGGCACATGGTGTTAACTGTATCTGAAGGAGCAAAACAGGAGTGGCAGGGCAGTCATGATGGTGTGGTGACAACTTCGATGTAGTGGTAAAGAAATCGGCAACCCTCTTGAAAAAGCTGGTCCAATGCTTCTGGAACAGAATGATTTGAACCAACAGGAGTGATGTGAAAAGAAAAACAGTGCGTGTTATTCCTAAGTGAAGTGGAAGACGAAAGTTTTCTGGATAGTGTGGATAAAAGTGCTTTCATTTTTCAGATAACGGAGAGTCACCACTCACATTGCTAGAGACATTCTCTCAACATTTGCTTTCTAATTAATTCTCCTCTTAAATTAAGAGTTATTATTATGCTTTTTGTCTTGTCTTGCTAATAGCCTTGAATAATCACCTATACTGGGTTCATCTTATCTTTTCTGGAGGTCCCTGTAAGCTCAGGCACCTAGAGATTTAATTACAAAGCTCAGCCTTCCTCTGTTATTTTCATAGACAGGCCCCTGTAATCAAGCAGATCTTTGGCAACTCTTCACTGGAAACTCCTTTGACACCCATCAAGTTGCTCTCTTCCTTAATGCCTTAATAAGTCTTCAGAATCAAAGAACAACTTAAAAGTAAACAAAATTTCAGAGACCAGAGCCAAAAATAGGCCTAAGTTAAAAGGTGTTTGATATGCCACAAATAGGAACAAGAAAAAAATTGATTAGGGAAATAAGGGTATCGGTAAACCTAAAGAGATGCTGGATCAAGTGACGGCAAGTTTGAAATTTGGGAGATTTGTGTAAATGTGAAGATTAACCTCTAGATACCTGTGATGTTTGCCTACATTTAGATTTTGAAATTTTTGGAAAAACGTTAGAAAATTTTGAGAGCCTTCTGCCTTAAAATGGTGAGAACCTGAGTTATTGCTGCAATGCTATTGATAGTGAAATGTTCTAATAATAGCTGCAATGTAGCTGTCATGCTGAAACTCTCAACAAGATCCAGGAAACTGTATCTTGAATAGGGTAGTCAGGGAAGAAAGAATTATTGATAACATATTTAAACTCTGTGCTTCTGAAAATGTGATTTGAGTTTGTGTCCATGCAGAATAAACTAGATTATTTTAGTAAGCAAAATACAACCACCATCCAGACCCAAGCCAAAATGATTGAATTCAGTAAAGAAAGCCATTAAAAACATATCTAATATTTAGAAAAGAGATTGACTACATTGTTTTCACTTTTTAAGCTTATAAGAATACAAGCTTATAGTTCCTGTACTCACAAGAAAAATTTTCTCACATAATAATCCACCTCTATTATCACTTCCACTCTCCAGATCTGCAAATGAACTCACTTCTGTTCCTAAAGGAACCCCCCAAACTTTTGTTTTCTTGCTTTTACCCCAACTTTTTTCTATCAAGTCTTGAAAGCTATCTACACCTACGTGCATCCTTTCCTCTCAACCTTCTGTTGGCATAAGAAATTATTCCTCCTCTCTAAAGCCACCTCCTCCTCTTGTGTCTGGGTTCCATCCCCTCCTGCTTTGCATTATCTTTACCAATATAATTTGTCTTCATGGTTCACATCTCCACTGATTTTTCCATCAGCATTTCAGCACTGTAAAGTCTCATTCACCTTTAAATCACCCTCCCTCAATTATACCTTAATTTTTAGCACCTGTCCAGTGTCTCCCATCCTTTACAGCTAAGCCATACCTTCTTTTTTCTTGTTATTCACTCACTCCTCAGCCCATTCCAATCTATATTTCATCCCTATCATGTCACTGAATTGACTCTAAGGTCACTTATGACTTCTATGTAACTGAACACAATGAACACTCCTCAGATCTCATCGTAGTGGATCTCTCATAAATGTTGACCATTACCTCCTAGAAACATTTGCATATCTCTTCCCTCTTGATGTTTATGTTATATTCTTTGGCTAGCCCTTTTTAACCTCTCTTAAAGGGTCATCCTTCTTTACCTGTCTATTGAACATTGGATATCACTCCTCAGTAATGTACATGAGGTCTACCAGAATGGGATCAGGCTTGATTTCCTGTGAGTTGTAGATGCATGAGGATCCCATTCTTATAGAACTCATGTACATTATTGGAGAAGTGATACTTGAGCAGTCATCTAAAGGATGTCCAATCGTTAAATCAGGCTTGGTAAAATCTCTGTCTTTTCTAACTAATGCACGAATTTTTATGTAAGCTCAGAAACATTTATCCTTCATAGTGTAAGTGCACACTCTTCCTTAATTCATGAAATTGCTAACTGTCTGATTCTACTTGGAGGTAAGCCCACAGTGAACAGGTGGCAATCTATTTGGAGACACATGTGCAGTGTCATGACAATTAGAATTTTTATTTACTGACCTAGCTAGACCAGTAGTTGTGACTGCCCACTTCAAGCCTAGAAGGCAGCTGCCAATGAATAATTGCTTTTCTTTTCTCTTTGTGGTAGATGGGCTCTCAGATGATGACCAATGATCCCCTCCTCCTGGTATTCATTCTGTTGTGCAATCCCCCCACCTGAGTGTGGGGTGGGATGGAAGAAACCTGTGGCTAGCTTCTGACTAATAAAATACAGCAAAGGTGATGGGAGTTTGCTTCCATGGTTACGTTACATCAGACTATAACTTCCCTCTTGCCAGCAGACTCTTGCTCTTGCTGGCTTTGGAGAACAAGCTGCCATATTGTGAGCTGCCCCATGAAGAAGCCCAGTGGCAAGGAACCGAGGGTAGCCTCTGGCTGATAGCCAGGAAAGAACAACTGAGGCCCACGGTCCAACAATCCATCAGGAACTGAATGCTACCAACAATCACCTGAGCTTGGAGCAGATCGTCCTCCAGTCAAGCCTTCAGATGAGACTTCAGTCCTACTTGACGTCTTGACTGCAGGCTTGCGAGAGATGCTGAACCAAGGACCCAGGGAACCTGCGCCTGGATTCCTGAGCCACAGAAACTGTGAGATGTTAAATGTGTGTTGTTTAAAGCAGTAATAGTTTACACAGCAATAGAAAATGAATACAGTTTTCTTCTTGCCATAATTGCTATATCTTAACTTTTGATAACCATATAATAATAACTAAACGACCTCTGCTGACTGCATGCTCCCTAGAGGTGTCACATCTGAGCTTCCTAGTTTAGCACAGAAAGCCCCCCAGGATTAGCTTTTGACTAAGTTCTCCAGCTTCCTCTCCTGTTACTCTTTTATTTCTTCCCTCCTCCTTCTGCACACACTACCACACAACTCTCTCTTCTCCTGTCATTGTTCCCAGGATCCCCCACAACTTGGCTTTGCACAAGCTTCTCCCTCTCCCTGTTGGCCTTGCACACTCTTTTATTTTTTAAGATCCAGCTTATTGTTGCCTTCTTTATAGCGTTCCTAAGTATTTCTATAGCACTTTGTTCCTATGTATTATACCATTTACCACCTTACATTATGATTTGTACAGATGGCAGGATAATCTTCAACACTGACTTGGATTTTGCTGTCCCATCTTCCCCCTTCATCCTCTTTTCAAGTAGAATGCTATTGGCATTTCTTTGCTTTGAGGATTTTTTTTTTTTCATGGTAGAAAGCAGCGGCTCTTTGTAGTTATCTGATTTGCCTGTTTGTTTTTCTTCAAAACCAAACTTATTGACTAGATTGTGCTGGATATTGGAAGAGGAAAAAAAGAAGAGTGAGGAAAGCCTCTGAGAGTGGTGAAGTAGAGAGTCCCTTGACATAGAAAGAGGAAGGATCCCAGCACAGTGCTCTGGGGGAGAGGCACAGGCCTAGGGAAAAAGTGCTGGGCTTAGGGAGATAGTTCTGTCTCAGACCGTTTAGTGTTGCTGTAAAGGAATACCTGAGCCGGGGTAATTTATAAAGAAAAGAGGTTTATTTAGCTCACAGTCTTGGAGGCTGTGCAAAAAGCATGGTGTCAGCATCTGCTTCTGGTGAGGGTCTCAGGCTGCTTCCACTCATGGTAGAAGGGAAAGGGGAGCTGGCATAAGCAGTGACCACATGGTGAGAGAGGAAGCAAGAGGGAGAAGGGGAAGGCATCAGGCTCTTTTAAGCAACCAGCACTTGTGGGAACTAATAGAGTGAAAATTCACTTACTTTCCAGGCAGGGCATTAATCTGTTCATGACAGACCTTCCCCCATAACCCAAACACCTACCATGAGGCCCCCACCTCTTGACACTGTCACATTAGGGATCAAATTTCAATAAAAGACTTGGAAGGGACAGACATCCAAACTGTGCCAGCTGACATTGTAAAGATGGGCACAGGGCTCTGGCCACCTAAAGATTTCCATGTCCCAGGCACAGATTAGAGACAACAGTGGCTGTGAACAAGAACATTGAGTATCACTATTGCAACCAAGGCACGTCAATGACCCGTGATTAATGAGGCCTTCCTATCTGTGTAGGGCCGGGGGAACTTCCCCACTCCAGCCGGGGAAGGGAAAGTAACGACCGTGATTGAATTTCCCACTGTGTGTTGGAAGGGTTGGCACCAAGTTAGATTTAACTTGAGTTAAAATAACAAAAGAAATCTGATATTTGTCACACATACCTGTTTGTAGATTAAGATTTATGCCAGTTTGAATGAGCCCTAAGTACAAGACACAGGAAGAAAACTACATCAAGGTACATCATAATCAATTTGCTCAAAACCAGTGATAAAGAGAAAATCTTTATAGCAACCAGAGGAAAAACATGTGTTACAATACAGAGGAACAAAGATAAGGATGACAGTAGATTTCTTGTCGGAAACAATGCAAGATGGAAACAGCCATATTTTTAAACTGCTGAAAGAACAGAAGTGTTAGCCTATTATGATTTTTCACTCAGTAAAAATCTCTCTTGAAAATGAAGGTGAAATAATGACTTTTCCAGAAATACAAAAGCTGAAAGCGTTTATCACCAGCGTACCCTCACTACAAAAAATATTATAGGGAGTCTTTGAAGAAGAAGGAAATGATACCAACTGGAAATGTGGATATACACCAATGGTTCTCAACTGAGGGTGATTTTACCCTGACTCTCTGGACATTTGGCAGTATCTGGAGGCATTTTTGGTCATGCAACTTGGGGGAGGGTGTGTGGAATGCTATGGCCTCTGGTGGATACAAGGCAGGGATGCTACTAAACATTCTACAACACACAGGACTTCCCCCCACAGCACAGAATGTCAACAGTAATGAGGTTTAAAAAACCTTGGTCTAAACAAATGACGTACATGGGTAAACATAAATATTTTTCTTACTCTATCTCTTTAAAAGTTTATTAACCATTTAAACTAAAATGTAATGTGGGGCTTATAAAAATAAAATATGTGGCAATAACACAGAGGCTGGGAATTGAGAGATAGAAGTATACTATTGTATGATTCTTATCCTGTATGGGAGGTGGTATGATATTACTTGAAGGTAGACTGGGATAGGTTAAATATGTATATACTATACCCTAAAAATAACCACTAAACTCATACAGAAAGAGAAAGTATAGCTAATAAGCTAACAGAAGAGATAAAATGAATCATAAAAAATCAATTATCCCAAAAGAAAGCAATGAAAGAAAAAGAAGAGCAAAAAAAAAGCAGATGAGAAAAATAGAAAACATATAGCAAGATGACAGATTTAAACTTAACTATATCATTAATCACATTAAATTTAAAAGGCCCTAACACCTGATTAAAAGGTAGACATTATCAGATTGGAGTTTAAAAAAGATCCAATTATATACTACTTATATGAGATTCATATTAAATAAAGATGCAAATAGGTTTAAAGTTTATAGAAATAGATATACATGCTAGCACAAGTCAAAAGGAAGTTGGAGTAGCTATATTACCACCAGAAAAAATTGATATCATAGCAAAGAATGTTATCAGGTATAAAGAAGGTCATTTCATAAAGACAAAGAGGGCAATTCATCCAGAGAACCTAAGAATCCTAAATGTTTGTTCTCTTACTAACGGAACTTCACAATACATGAAGCAAAAACTAGTAGCATTTCAAGTAGCAATAGGTAAACTCTCAATTATTGTTAAAGATTTCAATACTGCTAGCTCAATAACAGAATAAGTGAATGGAAAATTAGTAAGGATATATTAATAAAAAACTCAGACAACACAATCAACCAACACAACTTAATGGACATTTATGGAACTGTCTACCTAAAAACATCAGAATACAAATTCTTCTCAAGTGCGCACAGAACATTTATCACAAGTGTTCAAGTCATTCAAAGCGTGTTCTTTGACCATGATGGAATGACATTAAAAATCAATAGCAGAAAGATCTCTGGAAATTCCCCAAACATTTTGAAATCAAATACTGAACCCTGCCTATCTTTGATTCTGAAAGATCAAAGGTGTTAGGTCACATTTTTCTTCTGCTTGGGATTTTAATAGATAAAACTATAAAAACTTAAGGATGATTTAGATTCAGTCTTGCCTATCCACGAATAGTGTAAGGAACAATTTGACCACCAGCAGTCTTTGTAGTCCAAGGATTTTATGCACATGCAAAAAACTGTCATAAACTTATACAGAGGAAAAAACTGATTTAAATTTCTAAAAGACATTGTATTATAATATTTAAAGACAAATTTAGTTGTATTACCTTCCCCCCTAATATATGGTTATTTAGATAATGGCTTTCAGATAGCATACTTTGAAGAGTTGTTTTTAAAAAATAAAAATATAAAAATGCTTTATAATTAGGATGGTATATATAAATTATATAGATAATAATGTTTATAGGTAAATGGGTGCTTCTAGTTTGTTCATATTGTGTGTATATAAGTAATTTGTTCTTTTAAATATGGTAAATATTCCCACTGATGGCATATTTTATTTTCTAAAAATGGTCATGGCAATATTGTCAGTCCACCTTTTTTTTCTCAGGACTTTGACATTCCTCCCAAAGAGGTGGATCCTGATTTCCTTCCTCTTGAATGTGGGATGTCTGTAGTGACTCAATTCTGATGCATAGATTGTAGTAGAAATGATGCTGTGTGACTTCCAAGGCTAGGCCATAAAAGGTGACACAGCTTCCCCTGGATTTCTCTGTCTTAGGATGCTTGCCCTTAGCACCCAGCCGCTCGCTGTGAGGTCCGCATGGGGAGACCTCATGGGATGCCCACGTGGTAAGGAGCTGAGGCCCCCAGCTCCCGGCCAGGATCAATCCTCACCATGTGAGGGAGCTCTCAGGTGATTCCAGCCATCAGCCTCAAGTCTTCCAGCTGAGGGCCCAGGCGTCACAGCTCAAGGGCAAGTTGGGCATAATACGTGGTTGTTTTATACCCCTAAGCTTTAGGGCAATGTGTTACACAACTGTAGTTAGTGGAACACCAGCCCCATCTTATTTACTTACCAATTTATTTAATAAATGCATTTTAATTTCATATTCTTCATAAATAATTATTTTGAATCTTGATTCTCAATGAAGTACTACACTCTTGTTTCTATACAGAATGTCTGTGTACAGTAACCTTCTGTGTGGTTACATTTGTATAATGTGAGATATTCTTGAATATCTCAGTGAATGGAGAAACATTATACATGGATATTGAGAAACAGCATAATCTCCCATGGACTAGCATGGACTAGCGTGTGGATAGACCACAGATCTCAGGGCTAAGGCCAGATACACTGTGGCGTTTTACTACCAGGGTCTTAGAGCCAGATGAGATTGGGTTTAACATGCCACCACTGTTACATAGAGACTGTGTACGCAAGGATGAGTTTTGCAATATCTCTGAGCCTTAATTTCCTCATCTGTCCTTTGGGGATAATAATAGCACGAATGTTATAGGGTTGTTGTAATGAATAAATGACATAATGCACATGGTAGGCACTCAACACATGTTGGCTGTTAGGGTTATATGTATGAAATCTGTCCATTTATGTACATGCCCTGTCATACTATCTTAACTTCCAAATCTGGAAAATTTCCCCCAGTGACCCACTGCTGGGCGGAGCTTGTAAAGTTGACTTTTACAGGAATTCACTGTGACTGTTAATTGGGGTGACTTCCTAGAGACAGTCTGATCCCTACTGTTGCACCTTCTAAAACCCCTGGAGAACAGTGAACTGTCCCCAGAGGACTCTGGGCTGAAGCCCACTGGCTCGCAGGTGAGCTGACTTGTATCTTGATGAGTTTCAGTTCAGTCCAAGATTCACTTCTCTTGGCTTATGTCCCTAAGAGAAACACAATTTTGCAGGATGATAATTTCCTACAGACTTTTTGGGAAGTTTCATTGTTTGTTTTGGAAAGCAGTTGAGGTAAAGTAAAACCCCCAAATTTGCTTTTCTCCTCTAACAGTCTGGCTGGGTCGGCTCGGTGGCACCCGCTTTGGGGACATGCCCCTGTCTCTCTCCCTCAGCCCTTCCAGGGAGAACAGTCTTGTGTGATTTTAATGTGATCATGTCTTTACCATGTGGTCTATCAGCTGTCACTGACAGTGTGTTTGAGAGTGTCTAGAAGGGGTTTTAATTGGCAAGATCTTTAGTAAAATTTGCAAATTAGTGATCCACCGGCTGATGTTATGACAATGTCTAAACACTATCAGTGCCATTTTAAAATAATCTTTCATCGATACAACATTCATTTTAATTAGCCAGGAAATGCTGGTCTGCCTACAGTTTCATGGATTCAGCATGAGGTTACGGGACGGCTTGCTAAACTTCATTTATTTGCCGGGGGAAAGAGATTTATTTAAGTTATTTGTATTTCATTCAACTAACGAAGTGTTGGTCAGTGTCCAGAATGATTGGCTCATAGACCCAGGGATACAGGTGAAAAATAGCCTTCTCTTTGATGGGTGCCATGCTGAGACCTGGGTTTTCATCTTGGCTCAGTCAGAATTTGTTTGTATGACCCAGGAAAGAACAATAGCACCTATTCTACACCAGGTACTCTACATCCGTGGTTTCATTCCTTGCAACAACAATGTAAGGTGAGAACCATTAGAATCTCCATTGCAGAGATGAGTAAACTGAGGCTCAGGGAGAGGAATTAGGTTGCCAAAGACCATGCAACTCGTAAGTGGTAGAGACCTACATCTCTCTGTCTCTGAAGACTGAGCTCTGTGCAACCTTGCACTAACTCCTCCCAGAAAAGTCTCCTAATTTTCATGAGCCGAATTTTTCTCATCTGTATGATGAAGCAGTGGGGCTAGAGGATGTTTTGTTTGTAGTTTAGAAAGGGTATGATTCCATATAGCTTGCATGTCTAGATTGCTGTGTTGTTCAGGTGTTGGTTCTATTGTTACCTATATTCTCATGAAGTCTGGAAGGTCCTTGAGAGGGTGTCAAATTAATAATCTGGTACTGATTATTTTAAGTGGATTAGCAGCCTTACAAAGACCATTTGTTTCCAGGTTAGCGCTGAACTGCCCTTGATAATTCTCACTGGTGCATAGACATGGGTCATGCCAGCCAAAAAGGCCCCCATTTTCTTTGATCTGGTGATCTCAGCAAGTTTCTGATGGTGCTTAGCACTCTCTCGTGCCCTATCAGTATTTGCTGGAGCTACCTGATTAATATCTTTTATTCTATATCACCTTAGGGGGTCATTTAATTTAAATTGGAACAAATCTTTGGTTCTATCCAATTGCACAAAAATACATCACAGAACATTTTTTGGTATAAATTTCTGCCCCAAAGCATGAAATTCAGTACAAATAGTGCAGGGTGCAGGGTGGAGATGCCAGACGGCTGTTAAAACGGCCCCTTGCTTGGCCTTTTCTCTTATAATAATAATTTATGACCTGCCGCTCTGAACTTCCGACTGCAGGCTTTGCAGGCACCCTGGCAGTTTCTTCTCACATCGGTAACTACCCTCTAAGCTGCCTCTGTGACAACGTTGTTCTTGGCAGTAGCCTTAAAATGTCATGAAAGGGGATCGCTGAGATCACTTGGCATTTCCAACCTTCTCATTTTACATGATGTTGTTTAGAGACAAATCTGGGAGCTGGACGGTCAGAACCTGGGACTTCAGGTTTTTGGGGTTCAAAGCAGAAGTTAAAGCTTCTATGCTCTTCAGGCCCTCATTGGTAAAATTGTCCTAGTGATGCCTGCTTTGCAGAGGTATTTGGAGGATTGCATGAAACTGTAACTATGGGAATGCCAGGTACAATGTTGATGTTTGTTGATAATCGTTATCATAGCAAGGAAACTGAGGACTCTATCAAGCATACTATACCAAGAGTTTCAAAAAAGTTTTCCAAAGTTTTAGGATTCCAGGAGATTTTCTTGTACCCTGAAGGAACTTAGGTTTGTGGGTCTCTGATGTGGCCCCAGAAAATATAAAATCCAACTATTCAAATAAACCTACTGTCTTTCTGACAAAAGCATGATCTACTCTGTTTCTTCCTTTCATCGTCCCCAAGCCCCACCCTCAGAGAGGAATTATTTTGGTTTTTGCTGTGGTTGCTGTTGCTGTGGAATAAACCACCCCAATTTTATAGGGTAAACACCAACCATTGTGTTATGCCATGGACTCTCTGGGTCAGGAATTTGGACGGGACACAGAGATAACTTCTCTCCTGCGCCTGGATGTCTGAGGCCTGGGCTGGCAAGATGAGAACAGCCAGGCGAGAGCCGGGCAAGGTGCTCAGATCCACAAGGGAACAGTCGCACAGGATCATCTGATTGGGGGCATGCGGGTCTCGCACTTGTGCCGGTTACTGAGCATCTAGGGCTATGGGTCCTCTGGCTGTATTGTCTCCTGACGCTGCTGTAACAAATGACAACCAACTTGATGGCTTTATTCTGTCATAATCTGGAGGCTAGAAGTCTGAAATCGAGGTGTCAGCAGAGTCGTGTTCTCTCCGAAGGCTCTAGGGAAGCCGCTTTCCCTGTGTCTTGTTGGTTTCTAGTGGATGTCAGTGAAGCCTGATGTCATCGGCTTGCGGCTACTTAACCGCAATCTCTGCCTCCATCATACACGGCCTTCTTCCCTGTACGTCTGTGTCTCTGGGTCCAAATCTCCTTCTCCTTTCTCTTGAAAGCATACCAGTCATTGAATTAGGGCCCACCCTAAATCCAGAATGATTTTGTCTTGCACACCTTAATTAATTATAGCTGCAAAGAACCTATTTCCAAATGAAGGTCCTATTCTGAGGCTCTAGGTGAATGTAAATTTTGAGGGAGACACTATTAAACACACAACACTGGCTTCTGCCTTGGAAAGTCTTGAAATTTCCCAAACAGAGCAAGAATGCTCAAATATGCTGGGTAGCCAAAAAACATGATAAATGTCAGCTACGAGTGCTATGAAGAAAAATGTATCAAGAGGAAGGAAGAGAGGAGGGGGATGCGGGGGTGGGTGGTGGTCGGTCTCCTTTAGAAGCCGTGGTCAGGGGCGGCTCCTCTGCAGACGTAAGGTGGGATTAGGGAGTTTTGAGTGCAGGCGGGGGGCGAGGAGTGTGAAGGATTTGGGGCAGGGCTTTCTAGGCAGACAGAGCAACAAACATCAAGATGCTGAGGAAGGAGCCAAATGGTGTGTTTTGAGGAGCAGCCAGGGGGCTGGCGTGGCTGGAGTGGCGAGAGGGAGATGGGAGGAGACGAAGTCAGAGTGGTGAACGGGGGTCAGGCCATTGTACGACTTTGGGCTTCACTTTCAGAGTCACGAAATACCAGCAGAAGTTTTTGATCAAGAAAGCAGGCTAGGCCGGGCGCGGTGGCTCACGCCTGTAATCCTAGCACTCTGGGAGGCCGAGGTGGGCGGATCGTTTGAGCTCAGGAGTTCGAGACCAGCCTGAGCAAGAGCGAGACCCCATCTCTACTAAAATTAGAAAGAAATTATATGGACAGCTAAAAATATATATAGAAAAAAATTAGCCGGGCATGGTGGTGCATGCCTGTAGTCCCAGCTACTCGGGAGGCTGAGACAGGAGGATCCCTTGAGCTCAGGAGTTTGAGGTTGCTGTGAGCTAGGCTGACGCCACGGCACTCACTCTAGCCTGGGCAACAGAGTGAGACTCTGTCTCAAAAAAAAAAAAAAAAAAAAAAAAGAAAGCAGGCTAATCTGATTTACACTTTTAAAAACCCACTTGGGTGGTTTCGTGGAGACTAGACACAGGGAGACGGGCATGGGATCCAGTCAGTCAGCTCGAGGACAGTGCAGCCATCGAGGCAGCCAGCAGTGTCACCTTGGGCAAGGCTGGTCTCAGTGGATGCAACGAGAAGTAGGAATGGGACACAGGGACATGGGATGTGAGAGAAAAAACAGAGGCGAGGGTAATTCTCAGGTTTTGGCCAGAGCTCCCGGGTGCATGGTGGGGTTGCTCTCTGAGATGGGGGAGACCAGGAGCAGAGGGATTTGGGAGTACAGTGGGAAATCAGGAGTTCAAGTTGGGACACACTAACTTCAGGAGCTCCATTCGATGTTCACCAGGATGAACGAACGGGCCGTTGGATTTTGAGTCTGGAGCTCCGGAGAGAGGTCAGGGTGGGGATTTAGCGCTGCGGTGCACAGTGGTAGGTAGAGGCATGGGGCTGGGTGAGGTCACCCAGAGAGAGTGGACAAGGGGAAAGGGTGGGCAGTCAGCAAGGTGCCTTTGGGGTCTACACCGCTGCTGGGAAGATCTAGAATCCTCTCCACTTCAACTGCATGCCTTTGTCATCCCTCTTCATGGATCCAGTCTTTTGGTTTTGAGATCTGCTCTATGGCCCCAAATGTACTGGTTGCATTTTACCCACGTTTCTGAGGCCCTGGAGAAGGAAGCAGGTTCCCCGTGGAACGCCCCAGCACCTGCCCTTATTCTCTATTTGTGGATCTTCCCTTGAGGCACGGACGGCTGAACGGGCTCTTCTCTGATTCACGGCCTCGTTCCTTCTTCTGCATCCCACGTCTGCCCGGGACATGTGGCCGGGGCAGTCGCTGCACCTGCACAAGCACTCGCTTTCACAGGCCCATCTGCCTAGGGCTCACCTGGGCGTACCTGTTACCCTTTTCTCAGAATGACTGGCCATTGATTTCTGCCTTCAAAGCTTCAGATCTCATGGGAGAAACCTCTAAGGTATTCATCTGTCCCCAAGTGTCCACATTCCTAACAGCCTTAGTCAGCCTGATTTGATCTTCTGCTTTGGGATGATTTGGAATTTGGTGACATGAGACACCTTGGGAGGTGGGGATGCAGAGATGCCTGACTCCACTAAGCACTTTTACCGTCCGATCCAGTTTCTGGGACCCGACACCAGACCTATTGAAAGCCGGAGGGAGGTGGCATGGAAGTTGGTCAGGAAATAAGGAAAAGTAGAGGCTGGGGAACGATGCAAGTGAAAACGTGACCCACAACACATTTAATGTTGCAAATGCTTCATCACATTCCTGTTATCCACTTATGGAAAAACCGGCTCATTCCCCCACTGCAGGAAAGTGGTGTATTTCTCTTGGACACACACACACACACACACACACACACACAGAGCCTTTGCCAACACTGATTTCTTATTAAGTGCCTCAGATTTAGGATGAAAGACTATATAAGAGCAGGAAGCCTTTTTTAAATTCTTTTCTGAGCATGAAAGAGCTCTGTGCCTGTCGAATGTGTGCTGGCTTGCGTTCAAACGTAAATATGTACCACAACACAATTCCCTCCAGCTCAAAGCCGGGTTGCAAGAAAACCTTGGAATTGAACGAGCAGTGCCTGAATTTTTATTTCATTACCCACAGAAATCCTCACCAAACTCAGTTCTATTCCCTATGTACAAGCCCTTAGATGATTCTTGAGCTACTCTTGGCAGCAGTAGATTTTCGCAGATAACTGCCTAATTCCCCTGGTTTTGCTATCGAAGCTGCTTCTCTTCATCTCTTCCTCATTCTCCAAACAGGTAGTCTTTCTCTGTAAACTTCCATTTTTCACTTTTTAGTTTGTCTGTTCCTTCCTCTCCACGCTGGAAATGTAAAGCCCGTGGTATCTGGACTACAATCACCCTTTTTCTGTTCTCCCCACTCCTCACCTCCCCATGTGTGGACACAACAGCCCCATATTTCTTGTGTCCAGCTGTGTATTAATGACTCTCAGCCACTGGAAGTGGACTTGAGCTCTCCCTCTCCCAAGAATGGGAAACCCCAGTCTCAGCCCCAGTCTGGTGTGCTGGGGAGCCAGGTTGTGACTTGGTAATATTAACAGTCATTGCCTTCAGGGAGATGCCTCAAGAGACAAAAGAAGGCACTTCTCTTAGCAGGCACCCCAACCCCCAGGACCCAGCAGAGGTGTCCTGGGCTATGTATAAACCCCCCACCAACTCCACTGAGCCACCCTCGAGAGTGTCCTCACCTGGGCCCTTCTATGTGCACCTGCTGCTCCTCCCTGTCCCCTGCTTGCCTGACTTTTCACACACGGCCATGGAATCACCCGTTTGTTCCCCTGGATCCTCAGTCAGGGCAGGGACCGATCCTGGTTTACTGCTGCATTCTAGTGTCTCGCAGAAAGACTTGCACATTCAGGCACTAAGCCTGTAGTTGCCAGATTTATGCATTCATTTGGTCATTCATTTGCAAATATTTATTGCTTGTTTTATGCCAGACACTGTTTTAGGTGTTGAGTAAATGAACAAATGAGCAAGAGTGGGTAGAACTGCTGCTGTTCCCTCAGGCTGCTGTCACTTTGTGTTCCCCTTGAAGTTTATTTTAAAGTTATTTTGCCTGGTGTATTAATGAACGAACTAATTGTAGCACAGTGTTGCAGCGGTGAGTGGTGAGAATTGGCTACGTCAGGAGCACGTGTCCGGTGGTGCCCCTCCCCCAGAACTGTCCCCATCCCCATTTCTGTGTCTGCCCTCCCCCTGTCTATTCCATCCCTGTTCCTATTGGAAAAAGAATGCGGGCCGTTTCCACAGTTAGGACACAGACATATACTGATATAGCCAGTGAACTGGCCGAGCAGGAACGAGGAAGGACAGAAACAGACTTACATAAAGACACGTGCAGTCCTGGAGAGAGAATGAACCTATGAGAAAACCTGAAGCCAGCTGACTCCACAGGTGCGTCTGAGGATGGGACCTCCTAGGGAGGTCTCATGAGCTCTGCAGCCCTTGTGATCCACAGCTTAGCTAAGGCAATACACAAAGAGGTGGGCAGGCTTGGCATTTCCCTTTGGTCTTAGAGGTAGCATATGGGGCTATTGTTGGACCACAAGGATATGAACATCCATTTGTGGGAGGATGGACAAGGAGCTGCATCCCAGAGTGAAGCGGAAAGTCTGATTCCTCACGGATTTGAGATCGCTCCCGGGGTCTCCCCCAAACATCCAAGATGGTAGGAGGAACTCACAATGGGGACGAAGGCCCTGGAGCCATACCTAGAGCAGGGTTTAATGAGGTAGCAAAAATCATCATTAGTGTGACTGTGACCCTTTACACACCCACAGATGGGTGAATACAGAGGACATCCTTGTTTCTGGCCTTTTTAGATGGATTCTGTTTAAACAAGTGCAGACCCAGAGTGGAACCGCAGCCAGTGTCTCAGGTCTTGGCTCTGTTCGCTTTCCCACCAGCCCATCTCATCCCCCTGACTCTCTTCTCTGGCCGCCAGGTCCTCCTGGATGTGGTTACCTGTATGGGCAGCTTATTTTCCAGCTGTTCAGAGTCTGCCAAAGTCTGCCTTTGTAGGGGTTCTGTCTAGCACATCTGGATCCAGACAGCACGGGCAAGTGAGGAGCCCGGCCCACGGCCCTAGCATCCTTAGGGCAGGGCACTCTCATTCCCATATTGTCCTGCGTGTGCAAAGCACTAGCTCATTCCTTTCTCCACTTTCCCCATAGAAAGGAGCAGATGCCTTCATTTAAGCACCTCACTATTAGTAGCTGATTTGTCTTCATATATTACTTCTCTCGGGTTAACTTGCAATTTAAAGGTGAATAAAGCACAGACAACAACCACCCTGTTATCAATAAAGTGAGCATTTCAGGACAAGAGGGACAGATTGGTGAGAGAAGGCTTTTTGGTGAGGAGAGAGCTTATATAGGATACTCCGGCCGTTATTAATGTGTATATAAATCTCTCGGGACCCTGTTAGAATGGAGATTCTGATTCAGGGGGTCTGCAGAGGAAACTGAGATTCCACATTTCTAACAATCTCCCAGGCCATGATGCTGCTCTGTAGACCATATTTTGCATAACAAGGCCTTAAACCACAGATGCCACCTGCGTTTTCCATGTTCACCTGGGCAAAGTGTGCTCCTCCACACCTGTGATGTCGCCCCAGGATCCAGGTAATGAAATCTCTACCTAAGATGTTGAATGAGCTTAGAGGTTTGGCTATTTGAAAGAGGAAGGGAAATTTGTTATGACTGAAAACGAAATCATTCCAAACTGGAATTCGGTTGTGTAAACAAAGTTTTGTGAATGATGTTCTTGTTTTCTTACAACTGGTATTAATACTGTTTCAAAAATACTACAAAGATGGCACGAGAGGCTGGCGGCTGTGTGCATGGTGGGGAAGAGATATTATGAAAACCAGCAATGCACTGCACAGAAATCAAACCTTTAATCAGAGAGGCTTAAAACCAGGACAGGGAACTAAGGTGTAGCAGGGTTATGGGCACTGACAGAAGTCAAAAGATACAGTCATTTGCAGAGTGGGGACCACTGCTCCCTCCTCTCCTTTCTCTGTCAAGCTGGGCATTGACAGTGGCATTCAGGCTTCACGGTGAGCCCAGCTGGCTGCGCAACCATACGATGGCACCAGAGGTGCTGCTCTGGGCCATGAGTGGGAAGGGGAGTGGAAGTAGTTTGGGGTTTCTTTTCTTCCTTTGCGCTTGTTCCCCAGGGCATCCTCTGGGTGATGCTAGAAGATAACTTCTCGTCACTGCAAGCCCTGCTGTCATCCCGGGAAGTCCTCGGCCCACGATCTCAGCCACTGGCGCAGGGCACCAAGTTAGGCCCAAGGGGGGAGGTGGAAGAAGCAAAGAGCTGATTCTTGCCACTGTGGATCTCCTAAGGTAACTGGGAAGGGACGAGACATCCTCTTAAGATCACTAACTACATCCAGTAGGAAATAATAAGTTCCAAACGAGTGATACGCATGATACGGATGTGGGCTGATGAGGACATGAGGAAACTTTTAAATGAGGTGATCAGAAAGGCTTCATTGAGAAGGTAGTAATTGATTTTGTCCTTGAAGGGAAGGAGGAATTAAATAGTGCCTGGGAGGTCTGGGACGGTGCCGCTCCTCAGAACATCCTCTTCCCCAAATCCCTTTCCGGGAATGGCTGGCGGAGAAGAGGAGAGCTGTATTTTGATTTATTTTGATGATGAAAGATGCCAGTGGCCCTAATTGTGGCGCAGCACACTTTGCTAGCAGGTTTCTTTTTCCTGTCGAGTGCTACACAAAATCAGGGACAGATTACGATACGGCTAAATTCCACCTACTTCATTATTTTCTTAAAAACATGCTTTATGGGGAGATGCTTTAATCGGGCAGCCCCAATTTCTCTCTGTATTTCAGGAAGCCTCTTAGCATCTGATTTCAGCTTGAAAAATTGTCATTTCTATTTCAAACCCCAAGCACTCAATTTTTTAAATGTCGGCAGAAATAGATTAATAATGGCACGGCTACAAAAACTCCACAATGATCTCTAAACAAAACAAAAGAAACCCTAGAGTTCGTTTTTATTTTACACTTTAGGCTTCACATTTCAAAGTTTTATCAAACTGGACCCCCCTCCCCTTAATTTAAACCATTGTTTTCCAAGGGAAATTTAATAATAAGAGCCGCCATGTGTTTCTGCTTAATTTTAGAAGCCTGTGTTATGCAGTCAAAGATTCTCATTTGAAAATAATTCCTGTCCTTATTCTTAAACTGCCAGGGGAATAAGATTTAAAAAACATGTTGCAGCTCTCAAGTTTATGTTTTGCCTAAAGCCAAGCAGCGCTGGAAGATCAAAGTGGGGAGAGCAGTTCTAAAGTTAGAACCTCTGCCTTGCAACGTGTTAGCAAATGGGCAGCCGGGGCCCTGCAGCTGCCTTCCCAGGTCCTGCGGTAATTAGCCCTGGTGCAGGCGGAGGCCCCCCGCCCCTCCCCTGGGCAGGGCCCAGGCCTCAGGGCCCCTGTCGCCTGGGAAGCGATCCCCACAGAAACGGGGCAGGCGTGGTATTTTCAGACCACATGTGCACACCGTATAGGCCTCCTGCATGCTACGATGTGCATTTGGGAGGACAGGGAATCGAACACACTGTTTGTGCTTGCTGTCCGCAGAGTCTGCCCTTAGTGGGGGCTATTTGTCAACATGACAGATTCATCTAATAATATTTAAGGATGGGCAAACTGGGGCATGTTTGCTATTCTCAAGCTGTCTCTTGTTCTGTCTTAAAAAATGAACGTGTGTGCGCGCGTGTGTGTATTATATTTTTTTCTTGAGTTCCAAAGCCCTACTTCCCTCCTCGTTCGTCAAATCCTTAACTTGACTATTTTATACCTTGGTGGAACGTATTGTAGACTGTGATTTCTTAGAGCACCAGAATGGCATTCAGGGGCAGCCACAGGACTTCTAGGCCATCTCCATCTCTCTGTCCTCCCCCTTTGGGAAGTTCTGCTTGCCTGTGGTGAGTACAGCTGAAGGTCTCCATTGTAAATTCAAATGTTGGGGTTCAGAAGTCGAAGGTGTCTAAGTAGGTGTGTGGCTCCACCTTCAATTGTGGCTCTCTATGGAAAAGGCTTCCAGCCTTGCACCACCATGAACTTGACCCACAAACGCACCTTAGTTCAGCCAGAAGGGAGTGCTGAGCTTTGGAAAGCTGCTAAATGATGATGGGAAGCCCAAGTCTTTCCCCTCGGACGTGATCTGGTGGAAGCCCAGTGATGTTCCCTGACCTGCTACTGGTGCCATCAGGACTTCCTGTTCACTGCCTGTGCCCTGGGAGCTGCTCAAGGAGAAGCACCCAAACAGCTGTCTATTTTCAATCTGAGCGAGCCTTCCACCTCTTCTCCATTTCAGATAGACAGTTTTTACACAGAGCCTTGGTTTTACAATGGCTACTAACTTTGCCATCCTTGACACACGCTCTTGTGCAGTTGATAATAGCAAAAACAGGTGAACTGCTAAGTTTCGCTCAAGCTGTCCAGTTAGCTATTTTTACTCTTGGTGAGCTGAATCAGCTCTCTGCATGCCTTTCTTAGAACAGAGGAGATCAGCTCCTTTGGAGAAAGAGGCAATAGGAGATGCATTCTCCATAGATGTTCACCCACATTGCTCTTAAAGTTCTGTGCAGTGGTCTTAGAAGAACCAGTCTCTTTTCTGGAATTGTTCAGAGTTGCCGAGCCCTATGGGAGAGCCCCATATCTGTCCCGACAGAATTAGCCCAGTTAACCAAAGCCTGGTGCTAGGAGCCAGGCCTGAACGTCAGTCTTGAGCGAGAATGGTACATTATTTTAATCTCTCTGTGCCTCTTCAAATTCCTACCCTAAAAGCTGCTCTAGATAGAGGTCTTAGAGTTGATGGTGGAAAGGGTTAATATTTGGGGGGCTGCTGGGATGGGGTGAATGTATTTTGCATAAGAGGTCATGGATTTTGCTGTAAGGCAGAGGGCCAAGTGTTAGGGACTGAACTGTGTTCCTCTAAAATTTATATGTTAAAGTCCTAACTCCCAGCATGTCAGAATATGACTGTCTTTGGAGATAGGGTCTTTAAAGAGGTAATTAAGTTAAAATGAGAGCATTAGAGTGGACCCTATTCCAATACGACTGGTGCTCTTGTAAGAAGAGGAGATGAGACATAGACAACACAAAGAGGGACATGCGCGTGAAGACTCGGTGAGAGGGCAGCCCCCTGCTAGCCAGAGAGACAGGCCCCCGAAGGAACCAACCCTACTGACACCTTGATTTCAGACCTCTGGCCTCCAGAACTGTGGGAAAAAAAAAAAAAAAAAAAAAAAAAAAAAAAGAACGTCTATTGTTTAAGCCACCGGTCTGTGGTACATTTTTATGGTGGCCCTAGAAGACCAACACAGATTTCAAGATGGCGCATGTGTGGGACAAGACTACCCCAGAGAGAGCTATTGGACATACTCACTCTGTAAAATGTACCTAGATAGGCATTGCTAAAAGATTGGGAATAGAGCTGGTTTCATTTGGTATAGTTTATAAACCTACTTGTCTGGGGGATTCATTAAAAAAAAAAAAAAAAGGAAAAGTGACTGTTGTACCCTAAGGACATGAACTTGTGCAGTTTTTATTGTGGGGGGAAAAAAAACAAGACACTACCAAACTGGCAATTTCTCACAATACCAGGTGCGTTACAGATTGGTGTGTGGGCTTTTGTGAATTGGTTGCATATAAATGAGGAACATTTAAATAAAAAGGAGATCTAGAAACTTTCACTAGTTTGGGGCTTTTATTTATAGCTACTTATGCACAAAGCTAATTTCCCTTCCCATGTGAGTTTTGAGCCGTGGCAGTCTAACGGGCTTTTGTATAAGGTGCTATTGATTTCGGTGTGCAGACAGGGCGCCCAGAGCCCCTCCTGTGCGTGAGAAACAGAGAGAACGGGTGTGGGGGGGAGGATGGGAAATGCTGAGCAGAAACCTAGTTAGAGGGTGAGATTCGGTGGAAAGAGACCGGACTGAGAACTGGGAGCCTGCGCCGATTCCCAGCCTGAGTAGGAAACATTAAGGTGATATGAGGGCACATTCTTTCATTTTCCAGGACTATTGTGTCAAAATGAAGGGTTAGGAGAGGAATGCTAAGGCCACTTCTTGCTCTGATTCTAGGAACTCAGCAGGCCAAGACTGGGTGGGAGCTATGACTTTGGAGTGAGAGTATAGCGCCCTGACTTGGCCCGTACTGACCTCCCCATTTGGCCAGGGACATCATCCTCTCCTTAAGCGGGCTGGGGGTCATCTCCCCCAGGCACTTCCCAGCCTGCTGCCCCCCGCACGCAGGCATTTCCTCTGCCGAGCTTGCCCCGCTGGGCCTCCCCCTCCTTCTCTGCCTTCCCCATTCTCTGCTCAGATGTTCACTGCACAGTGTCATCTTTGTAGCCCTGGGAGCTACTCACAGGGGGAGTTTTTGATCCTGCACTTTTGTTTTGGGGTCTTTTCCTTTCCTGTTCTAGGAAGATGTGACTGAGAACATATAGCACCATCTTGCATTTATTCACTTCTCTCATCTCCAAATGGACCAGGGAGTCTCAAATCAAGCTGCTGGAAGGTGTCATGGAAATGCGCGCAGCACAGTGAGCACATAGTAAGCACTTGTCTGTTGGCGCTTCCTCCTTTTATGAGACTTCCGTACTAGTGATCTGCCCCATGGGTTAGTTCTTAGTAGACATGGCCTCGTGGTGCCAAGGCATGTCTCAGCTTCACAACCAGATGGTAAACTCCAGGGTAGGCTCATGTCGAATTTGCTTATATACTGACTTCACTCCAAGTTGTTATATTGCATAGCACAGGGTAAGTTCTCAAAAAATTATTGTTGATGGATTAATTATTGGCTCATAATCTTCACCAAAAGGCTGTACCTTCCGTGACTCCCTGGTTACAGGGATTCTTTTAGGATTAAGGCAATGTTATCATTCATCCTCAGTGTTGATTGAAATTGGCCTCTGAGGTTTCTGATCACCTTCCTTTGCCGCATGGAAATTTTAAACTCACTCGTAAGATGTTCACACATATTAATAGAGTATTTACTTATTTTTAAATAGATGTGACAATGTTTAGCATGCATCTGAAATCAGATGCTGGGTGTTAATTGTAGACAAAATCAGCCTTTATCAAAACAGCCCCACTGCTAATGATGTTAGAAAGAAAACTGGGCTTGTTGGTGCGGCAGATTGATCCTATTCTGATTGTCACTGAGATGCAAGGATTTTCTAGGAAGAATAGACACCAATGAATCGACTCCCAGGAGCATAGTTAAGTCTGTATCTTTCCAAAGGGTCACAAGAAATGAGCCCATAAAAAGAACATGCTATTCAATGGAAATTTACAAAACACATGGATGTGAGGGAAGTTTGGGAATATTAATGTCCAGTTAAATTGCTTTTATTTCTGGTAGCCCATGTTTAGAGAAGAGCAGTGAGAGCCCTGAGCAGATTTGGACCCAGGCTCCTAGCTTTAAGGCAGAGGAAATTGAGGATGTTTGACAGGGCAAAGAGAAAATTCTGGGTTACAAGGTAGCAGTCTTAAAATATCTGAGGGACTGGTTTGTGAAAGAGGAAATGTATTCGTTCAGGGAGGTACCAGCAGGCAGAACTACAGCCTGTGGGTAAAGTGGGCAGGAAGAACAGTTTTGTTCCGATGTCAGGAAGAGTTTTCTAGCAATGTATGTTCTGAAGTAGTTGGGCAGGATTAATGTAGATAGGGTTGGAGTCAGAAGACCACCAAAACCCCTTTCCATTCTAGAATCTATGGTTCTTTATCTGTGAGTCCATACTTCTAAAGAATGGACTTATTTCTAACACAGTGCCAGCTCACAAAGCAGGATTCTGAGATGATTTGAAGTAAAACAAAACCACGATTGTAAGCCATGCTGATTTTCAATTTTTTTTTTTTTTTGGTTTCCCATTCATTTCTGGTCTTGAAAAATGTCTGAGAATCAATCAAATCCCGAAAGGAAAGGTGGGTCCGTGTGAGGACCTCAGATTTGCACGTGGAGGAACATAGGTGGAGAGGTACAAGGAATCACCCACGTGGCTGGTGAAGCCTCTACAGACACACTTATGAGAGGGCAGAGGCAATTATCTGAGGATGGAGGCCACAAAGAGGCAGCCTTGGCTTGAAGGATCTAGTAACTGTCTCTATTCTTTATATAGCATGGCTGTGGTGAGCTGCGCTTTGTACAGTCCGGGGAAAGTCATATAACCTATTCTGTTCCATCTGTGGAATGGGTACAGTAAGAACAGAACCCAGTTGGGTGGCTGCAGTGCGAGTTAACACCTGATACATGTATGACCTTATAGCATGAAAATGACTATTTTAGAAGTATAAGGGAACAAGAAAATCTAGCCTGTTAGAACATTCACGCAGCAGTAGCTAGTGAAATTGAATCGTTCATCCTAGTAATGAAAAAAATAAACAAAGAGTGACAACAACAAAAACCCAGTATGGCAGGGCTAGGAGTATGGATTTCCTCCTATTTGTATGGGCACAGCGTGGTATTTTTATAAAAGAAAAACTTGGGAAAATATCAATGATTTGATCCCTTAAAGATTTAACAAAAAATAAAATAAACGCAAGAAAGGTGGATAGTGGGTATAGTCTTTATTTGTTATGAAACAACTTCCTCAAAACACTAGCTAGAATGGAATCAGCAGAATCTACTTAGCTACTTTTAGCCCGTTCATGAAAAACTACTCTCTGTCTCCCTGGCAGAACCTGAAGTCTTCTCAGTTTAGACAAGCCAGTCTTCTTGTTCCAGCAATATTACCAACTAACCGGGAATATCGACAACAAAAGGAAACCTCTCTGGCTCTCCACCTCCCCGCTGGATTATCAGAAAGTATTTAGCTGCAAGTACCAAGAACACTAGTAAGATAGAGTATTAATTCTATAGCTCCACATGTCACAAGGGACCGTTTTCCTCTTTTTCTTTGGCATCCTCAGTGAGGTGGCCATGCGCTCAGGCCAGCTTACCTCATGTCTACAGAATGGCTGCAGCAGTTCCAACACTCACATCCTGTTATTCCTTCTTATGAACAAATAAGCCTGTCCCATAAGCCCCCAGAGCAAATTCCCTCTTATCTGACTGGCCAGCCTGATGCTGTCTGTAAGCTGATCACTGGCGAGGTCAGTAGGATGGAGACGATTGGCTTTGAGCAGACATCAATACCAGCAAACTTTCTTAAAGGATCAGATGGCAAAGATTTTAGGCTTTGCCAGCCATGAGGCAAAATCAAGGACATTATGTAACCACTTATATAACCACTGAAAGTGTAGCCATTTTAAAATGAAAAAAACCACCTAGTACTCAGAGTTCTCCAGAGAAACAGAACGAATAGAATGTGTGTATAGAGAAAGAGATTTAAGGAAGTGGCTTATGCGGTTTTGGAGGGCTGGCAGGTCCAAAATCTGCAGAGCAGTTCAGAAGGCTGGAGAGCTGGGGAAGAGCAGATGTTGCAGTTCAAGTCTGAAGGGCGTCTGCTGACAGAATTGCCTCCTGCTCAGGAAAGCTCATTCTTTTTTCTCTTCAGGCCTTTGCCTGATCGGATGAGGCTCACCTACATTATGGGTGGTAATCTGCTTGACTCAAAGTCCACCGATTTAAATGCTAATCTCATCTAATAACACCTGCATGGAATCATGCAGAATATGTTTGACCAAATATCTGGGCCCTGGCCCAGTCAAGTTGACACATAAAATTTACCATCACACATTCTTAGCTACACGCCATGCAAAAACACGTGGCAAGGCAGGCTTGGCCCTGGGCTGTACTTTGCCAACCTTTGGTTTAGATTTGCACCTGTGGTGGAAATAGGGTCATTTCTTTTGAGAGTGGGTATCTGAATAGAACAAGTTAGTAAGGAACAAGGATGATGGGTAGACAACCAACCCTTCTCTGCCAGCCCTATCTCTTCAAAATAGATTTTGAGATAATAAATATAGAAATCCTTTGAAAAACTTCAGAAAATTGCAATAGAATGTAAGGCAGAAATTCTGATCCAGCACCCTCCCCCATTTTTTTTTTAAATGAGTGACTCAGTTTTTCTATTTATCAACATATGTTTTGCCTCATTCTTCCCTTTCCATGCAGAAGGCACTTGCTGTCTGGTTCCCCAGTCATGGGAAAAGGCAACCTGCTACTAATTATTGAGAGAATGAGATGAGCTAAGAAGCCTACAGTGGTCATTGTCTCTGCTCTGGGTGATAAGTACACTAGTGGGTACGAGCAGATGCCCTCCAACTGAGTGGAGAGTTTAAAGAACATGGCACTCTGCGTTTTGGTAGAGGTGAGCTAGGCTGGGCTCTTTCCTAGCAAGTAAGGTGGGGGAGGTATGTGCAGGTGTGTGTTCTGAGTTACTAATTCTCCTGGCCAGTCCTGTGGTGCTCTTTTTCAATTCAGGTCAAGTGACAGGTACTCTAGGGAGGCACTGTGCTAGTCACTGGGGTTCTAGATTTGGGGAAGGTTAGGTGCCTGCCCCCCCGAAGTGTGTAGTCTGGAAATATTAATAGAGGCGGATA
The DNA here is from genome assembly GCF_041146395.1 of Eulemur rufifrons. Lineage (NCBI taxonomy): Eukaryota > Metazoa > Chordata > Mammalia > Primates > Lemuridae > Eulemur > Eulemur rufifrons. The sequence goes on from NC_090987.1 coordinate 15,191,178, forward strand.
CAAACAGAGGATCATGTGGTCTTCAACGGTGGGGGCAGGGGGCATCATCACCTTTGTGCACATTTGGAAAAGTGGGAAGGGGTGTTTTGGTTTCCACAATAACTGGGGAATGCCTCTGATATTTGGTGCCTGGTTTCTGGGATGTCAAAAATCCCAGTGTGCAAAGGATGGTCCCACACAACAAAGAATTATCCCACTCAAAATACCAGTAGTCTCATGGAGAAGAGCTGAGGGACAATGGACTGTCAATTGAGGGATGTAGAAGATACAATACTGGCCCGCCTTCCTCCGCCATGAGGGGTGCAGAGATGTACATGACAAGAAATCTGGAATTGGCCAGGCTGCCTAGTTTGGTGTGAGCTCATGTTTCCGCTAAAATTCAGGAAAGGACTAGAATAGCTTTGGTGGGAACAGGGCCTCTGCTTATGGCTTTGTAGATTGCGAGTCGCACAACCCCAGGGGAGCCACTCCTGTGTCAATCACCCTCGATTTATACAGCATTACCCCCTTTTCCTGGAAGATAGCAATAGTGTCTCGAGAAAGAGCATCTTATTAATTCACACTGAGCTAGTGGCAGGGCTGGGCAAGAGAGAGTGATGTGGTATACAGATGGCTTGCAATGTGGAGGAGGTGTGGGGCCAGGCCTTAGGTGGCCAACTGCAGAAGTGACTGTGGCCAGGGAAGGATTCCGTGCAGGGCCCTTTGTGCAGGAGCAGCAATGTGGTTTGGATTCAGCAGGCTTCAGCATGATCTGGGGACATGTTCGTGTCTCCAACCACGGTGAGAGAGGCCCAAGGGTCTTTGCTCTCCTTTGCTGACTTGTTCTGGAGAGACCCTGGTCTCAGGTGGCAGGAAAAACATCATCTTGTCACCTACAGAAGCAGATGGACCCCCCACCTAAAATTTGGTCTGTATGTCAAGGTTGATGGTGCCTCATGCACACCAAGAAGTCAGGAAAAAGTTTATTACTTATGAAATCGAGGTCTTGGGGAAGAGAAGGGCAGGCCACTCAGGCAGTTCTGAAGTGACTTCCCAAGGCTCTGAGCAGGGAAGGGAGATTGGCCTGGGATTTTATTGTGGTTCCCAGGCGCTCAAGGAGGGAGCACCCAGACGGTCTTCTCAGCTCGCCCAGATGTGGAGCACTGCTGGAAAAGGGAGGAGTGAGGCTTAATAGCTGTCAGCAGTCAAACAACAAAAATGGAGTCGGACCCTTCATTAAACACATCCTCTCTCATTGAGACACCACCCTGATTATTCTCTGATGTGCAAGATGGTGGCTGGAGAGGAAGGGGACGGGGCTCTCAGGGCTCTTCCTTCTGCATGGCCCCTTCCACCTGTGCAGGGAAGAACTCCAGAGAGGTGGGAAGTTGAGGATGGCTTAGTGCAGGGCAGGCATGGAGTCCACCGGCCAGGGAACAGAGGATTCACCAGTGTGCACGTCAGCATTGTTGAAATCGATGGAGACCTTAAGATCTGTTTTAGCCCTTGGGTCCTAGAACTTCCCTTGAGGTCAATTCTTTGGGTTCCTCTGTTAATTAGCACCGGAACGTTTTCTAGAGTCAGGGTCAGGATGATATGCTTAACCAGGGTACATGTTAACAAGTGTTGTGCCGAGACTTTGTTTCCACACCTCTGGAAACAAAAAAAGTGCCACTGCTCTTTGCATTTCTCCAGAGGCTGGCAAAAGTGACAAACTGAGCTCTTAGGCATTGCAAGCTAAGTACACTTGAGCATCTAAGCGAACAGGAAAAGAAAGAAGGAAGAGTTATTGAGGCAACAATTCAGATTTAATTGCATTTGATATAGACCACCCTTTAAAAATAGTTTGGTGGGTAAAAGGCTGCAGTAATTTATGGAACGTTCTGCTTGCTTCCAGGGAAGTTGACAAGTCTGGACTGAATCAAGAGAATCAGCATAAATCTCAGCCGATGCCTAATTTTAGAGATGTCTGGTCTTTGAAGGAGTCTTGCCACAGCCAGATGGGGTGGGAGACAGCATTTGAGGGTGGAAATGCATGAGGTGCCAAACTGAAGCTCAAAAGGTTAAACCCATTTTTGTGGCTGATAAATCCAGAGCAAAAATGAATTGGATTGTGGGAAGCGTTTTGTACTGTAAACTGGAGTCCCTGGGGGAGGCTGCGGAAGTCCTGAAGGATCACAGGTAAATTATTTAATTCCTCCAGGCCTTGATGTCGTACATCTTTAAGAAACTGTTTCTCCCCGTGAGCTGTTCCAAACAAGATAGCAGCATGACCACAGGCAGGTCATTGGGCCCCGCTGGGATTTTGCTGCTATGTGTGTTCACTACAGAAGTATCCCTTTCCTCTGTGTAGCTGACTTCAAAGCCCTGCTTCAGGTCATGATCATTTAGAAACTTCTAGAAAGAGTTTCCAAAGGAAGGCCTGCGTCCTATTCATCTCTGTAGTGCCTGTTGTATCACGATTCTTGGTACTTGGGAAGTTTTCAGTCATCGTAGATATTGAGCTGAACTGAATGGATTAAGCTGTTGATCTTAATGGTAAATTATAGCTCTGAGCTTCTGCAATTTTTTAAATAAATTTAACCCATTGCAGCTGGTCTGAAGGAGGGCATGTAAATGTTGGCATAGCCTTTGGAGTCCTTAGAACATTGGTTCTAGTGCATGTGTTATTTCTGTGACAATCGTGGCGATGATGTTATTCTGGAGGAAGAGGGAACAGGAGCAGAGAGATTTTCTAGAGAAGTTGAATATCTGCTTCTTCATTTAAGGGTCTGTATCTCCAGGAACCAAAGAGTCTAGGATCTTATCATAATAGATTTGAAGTCTGAGATTGTGATGGATTTGAGAAGTGTTTCTCAAAGCTTTGTTTTCAGATCATTTGCAACAGAGTCTTTTGCTAAATGCAGATTATAGGGCCCCGGTCTTCTGATCTGGATTCTGCCCAGGAATCTACATTTTAAACAAACTCCCCAGGTAACTCCGACACATACCAAAGTTTCATGATTGTTAGCATGGAAAGTTATGACAGTTTTGTGGGCTTGGGATGGGAGAAACAGCCCAAGCAGCATGATCAAGTGTGGGTTTGTTACGGTGCATAGGACAGAGCAGTCTTTGAAGCCTGGAATATTTGCGAGTGAAATGTTTATTAGCTGTGTGGCCATAAGCAAGTGACTTCACTTATCCAAGCCTCTCTTCCCTCATCTGTGAAATGGGCATATTAATGTCCTCCTTCTTATAAAGATTAAAACAAATAGATGTAAAGGCCCTGGAACATAAAATGTGTTTAATAAGTGGTAAATAATATCTTTTCTGTAGCACCCAATCAGAGTGAGATATTCCCAGGGCAATTGGGAATTTACCTGCCCAGAGAAGGAAGAGAACTTCTTAACTAAAATTCGTTTCAGGTTTAGGATGGGTGGGCATGAAGTGTGTGGACTAGGGAGGAAACTCGCTTCTTTAACAATCTTCTTAAGACTCTTACAAAACACTTTTCAAATTGTGTTTCCTGCAATCATATCTTAACATCAGAACGATTGCTGTAACATCTTTCCAATGTATTGAGAAATTAAGGGACAGCTGTTTCTCTTTTTTTACTTTTATTCCTTTTTAAGTTGTAAAAAGCATTTAATCATACAAATTTCAAATTTTATATGAAAATAGAAATATAAGTGTAGTGAACCCCTGTGTATACAGCCATCACTCATTTCCAGTGATTATTAATCTTGGCCAGTTTTGTTTCAATGGTACTCAGCCCTGTCCCTCAATATCCTTTTATCCATAAGCATTTTAGTATGTAACTCTAAAACAGAGGACTTTTTCTTAAAAAAAGAAAGAAATAGTAAAACCATTATCAACCTAAAAAATTGAAAATAGCTTTAATATCATCAAATAGTGTTCAAATTTTTCCAATCATCTACAATTATAATTAATTCACTAGGAATAGCAATATTGTAATTTTACTCTACTTTGTCAATCAATAATTATTTAAAATACATCTGCAAAGAGAAACTTTACTTCACCAACCACTTGGCTACCCAGATGTACAGTTTATATAGGAATATCAGTATAGATGCTTGATTTTTTTCTATTTATTAATTTTCAGAATGATTGGTTGGTTCTTTAGTATTCTGAAAAGGTGACTGATTTTTTAAAAAAAATATAGACTCATAGATTTAAATATTTTTGATGTGTTTCAATCCGTTGTAACTATTGTTTATGTTCCAGTTGTGCCAAGTTTGGCCATTGAGAAGCTCTTCAAGTTGGCTTTTGGACCTTTTAACGTGACAGTAGCAGCTTTGATAATTTCTTTTCTTTCTGCTATGACAGAATGTTCCAGGCACATCTTATATACACTTTCCTCAGCACATATAAGATGAAATCACCTATTTCTCCCAGGACATGGTATTTAATGACCACAATCTGGGTGCTATAGGTGTTCATTGCTGCTCTGTTGGTTATTGTTTCTATGCCTTTTCAGTGGACAGAGCTAGAAAATAAACATTTTTTATACATCATGATTTTATTTTGATTTTTCCAATGCAAATTCAGGACTGAAGTATTTTTACTAACCTTCTTCTATATCTGTATCTCTTTCTCCTATTCTCGAATCTTGATTCTCAATGACACCAAATAAATACTCATTTGTTTTATCCCATAGCATACACAAAATAGTTTTAAAGTAAAATGCCAAGACAACCATCAAAAATATAACTGAAGTGAGCTTTTTTTGCTTTTGCAGTTCTTTCGTCCTTAGGGTTTTCCCCGTTAGGCTGTACAGTCAACATCTGCGTTTTAAAGTCACTAATTCCTCTTTGTGTGGTTATGCTATCTGGTCAAAACGCAGATTCATGTGTTTAATTTTGCTTATGAATTTTAGGGTTTTCTTTTTACAAGTTAATTTCCTTGGGAGTTATTTAAAATATTTACAGGATTTCAAAGTCAAATCTTCAAAACAAAATATGATCGAGTAAGTCTTGCTTCTGTTTTTATTCCCTCTACCCTATTCCTTTCTTCTATCGTAGGCAATGTTTTCTGTATTTTCATCATTTGTCTTTCCATTTTCTTAGGTATCAGAAGATGAACGCACACATACACACACACACACACACGCGTATACAGAATGGTTTGTTAGTCTAGGTAATTCTTGGTCGTGGGGAGGGGTGGGCATTCTGTGCATTGTTGGATGTTCAGCAGCATCCCCGGCCTCTACCCACTAGATGCCACCAGCATCTCCTTAGTTGTGATTAAAAACGTCTTCAGACATTACCTCTGATTGAGAATCGTTGGTTTACAAATACATGTACATTTATAAATACAGTCATGCACTGCATAACGATGTTTAGGTCCAGGGTGGACTGCATATATGACGGTGGTCCCGTGAGATTATAATGGAGCATAAATAGCAACCTGACATATGGCACTTGACATTGGCATTGGTAGGGGAGATGATTGATATTTAGTAATGGTACCGATATAGTTGGTTTTCTATATAAAAATTTTTATATTTTTTCAAATACAAAAATACATACTATCTAAGTTTGTGTAAGTAGACTCTGTGATGTTGGTATAAGATCACCTAATGATGTATTTTTCAGCATATATCCCAGTCATTGAGCGATGCATGACTGTTTGCTTATTTATGTATACATGTACTCTTTCTATTTCTTAGATACACAGTAGCAAACTGCCCATTTTATTTACCTAACTTTTTCTCAATTAATAAAATATATCCTGGTGATCACTGTCTGGTATTATAGAGAGTTATTCCTCACTCCTTTCACAGTTGTATAGTATTCCACTTTCCTTTTCTTCATAGATTTTTGCATTCTTCCAAGTTTTCTGCTCATGTATACACAAGGACCAGCATACCGAGAGAGTTTCAGATGCCCAAGTGCTGAGAAAATCAGACAGCAAACTTTTAAGAACAGAATAATTACTCTTTCTCCCGGCCCCACCTATCAACATTTCATTAGGCTCCAAAACAAGTTTTACTCTTTCTCTCTTCCCCATCAATGATTATTTTTTAAAATATAAATTTTCATTGTTAAAGCCCACTGTTTTTCAAATCTAGGAGAAGTACATTTTTGGCTCTTTCTTAATTATTGTATTGCTCTATCATTCCCAGATCTGGATCTAGGTGTGTCCTGTTTGCCAAATGGCAAATGTGTCAGTTTGGGCACTTAAGCTGCCCAAAGCCTTATTACTTTTATGGAGGACATTTTAGTTTTTTATTATTTATTTTCAGACTTTTGGGGAACATTTTCTTATCTCAGTATGCCAAGGAGAGTGCTTTGTTCACTATGGCATCCTTCGATACTTGTTACCAACCCTGAGGATTGAGGAATGATTCCAAATTACTAAGTGGAATTAAAACCGAGGACCCAGGAATTCCCACCCATTGCTATTAAATAGTGACTAAAATTGTTAGTTTTTTCTGAATATCAGCAGGCAAAAAAAAAAAAAAAAATTCTACAGGATATGAGGGGGGACAAGGAGCTCCCTTGGCACTGAAACAAGTCTCCGAATGAGGATTCTGAGGCCAGCCAAAGGGAGCCTCTGGCTGGGCCAGAGGAAATTGGGCCTCAGCCTTCACTGGGGCAAGACACAAGAGGTGCCTGAGCCCATTCTTTTATGGTCCCACAGAGCCTTAGACCACAGCAACTTGCTCTCACTGCCAGGCTCAAATTAATTATTTTGGCACTATTATCATACAGACCAATTCAGTACATTTATACAAAGGTGAATATTAAACCTATTTATTTTCTCCCCTAGCTCATAAGCTGTCCCTCTCCTTCCCCTATAATGGGTTACGCTATGAAAGAATTAGAGCTAAAAGTTCAGAAAATTTTTCATTTCTATATGAATATCGTATTCTGCAGTTTGAAAAAGCACAAAAATATAAAATGTACCCCATTCTGATGTGATCTCCAGGGGAAAGAGTTAGAGGAGGTCTTGTTAAGGGGGGGGTGTGTGTGTGTGCGTGTGTGTGTGTGTGTGTGTGTGCGCGCGCTGAGTTGGCAGAAATAGAAGATGCAATAAACAATGTGATCTTTCCTATTTTTAAAAGGAAATATTTTGTAAGAACGAGGCATGCAGTGTAATCTGCTAACTCAGAAGTTTAGGATGCCATTTTCCCAACGATCTTGGAATAATTTCATTTAAGTTTCTCTCCATTTAATCAACTAAACCCACCACTCTGAACTCTTCCTTACAGAATTGCAAAGTTTAATAGCTGTCTTTAGAATGATCCCTTGGTCTACAAACAATGAACCAATGATAACAGACATTCAAGAGCAAAATCTAAAATATAACTTTGCATAGTGGAAAAATAGGAGAGATTTCTTCTGGCCAGTTAAAACCCCATGTTGAACAAATTCTTTGCTCGTCAGTAATTTTTATGTTTTATTTCTCTGTTCCTAGGCTCAAGATGAGCATATCTGCTTATGCCTGTTTTTGCTTGTCTTTAATCATACAAATAGCACCCAGCTATTCTTCCATCTCCTTACCACTGCCCCCCTCCTGTCTTCATTACAAGGTTCCCTCTGTTCCCATTTCCTCTTTTACTTCTCTGTGAGCAGCTGGGCTATGTGCTTACAGCAAATTAGCTGTAAAATAAAGCAGGCTTTTTTCTATTTTTTCTTTTTTTTTTTTTTTTTTTCAGGGCGTTGTGGGAGAAAAGGTGGTTAGAGAAATTATCCTACGATAAGCAAGTGTGGACAAGGATCAAATAAGCAGAAGAAATAAGGGTGCTGGAGGTTCACTCACACTGATGAACCATAGTTAAGTGTATTTCCCTCCTGGGGGTCCCTATTGCATCATCCCGGATGCTCACGCTCAAGTTCTTTACCAGTGGTATTTTCCTCTCAGTTCTCGGTTTTCAGACATCCACCAAATGAAGTCCCGGTTGGAATGTGTGTTCTTTAAAATATTGAAATCCAACTGCAGCCTCATGTTGTTGGCCTCACTTTTGGTGTGTGTTTAAAAATGCAACAGCCATTGTCACAGTTATTCATCAATTGAAAAAGGCAGGCAGGCACTGAAATTGCATATGGTCCCGAGAGAAAATTAGTTCTAAAGGTAAGGAAATAGAAATAAGCTGGATGAGAGACAGAGCGTGGAGTATTGTTAAAAAAAGTCTTTCTCTTTGCGACAACTCATAGGCGTTTTGGCTCTCTGTCCCTGTGGTGGGTTTTGTTGCTTTTTAGTAATGGTCTGCTGTTGTTTAAACAGCTTCTCCTGAAGGTGCTGAATGGCCACACACAGTAGGACTTTCTGTGAGGTCAAATAAAGTCCTCCACCTTTGGCTTCAGCATAACCTGCAAGGTGATGCTAAATATCATCACCTGGCCTTTATCCTGGTGGAGTTGAAATCCAATGTATGCTCACTGTTCTCTCTGTCCTGCTTCACACGGCACAGACACACCTCCAGGTGGGTGAATGAAAGAACCCTGCAATGGAGGAGTGGAGAGTTCAACCGACAGCTTACCGGGCTCCTTGTCTTTGTACTCCCTGATTGTCAAACTTTTCAAATAAGCAATGAAATATTTTCTTTTCCAAATAAAACATTACTTGGCGCGTGTGTATGCAACCAGCAAAAGGAGCACTGAAGCACCTTGCATTTGTTTTGTAATGTATAAATTATGCAACTTTAATTTTAAAATTAATTTATTTAAAAGGTACTCAAAGAGAATTCTGAGACTGGTTGAACATAAAAAATTGAATTGTGAGTTAGGGATGACTGTTAGCATGTTCTAGCAGCCTCATTACCCAATTCCTCCCACTTTATTTGTGAATTTTTGTTTTGATTACACAGTATGGAGAAAATTCTGATTCAGACATTTAAATAGAGGAAAATGGTAAGATGTTTTTGTTTTTTAATTAATTTACCTTTTTAAAAATTTTATTTATTTGTATATATATATTTTTTATTTCAGCATATGACAGGGATACAAACATTTAGGTTACATATATTTCCTTTGCCCCGCCTGAGTCAGAGCTTCCAGTGTGTCCCTCCCTCAGACGGTGCGCACTGCACCCATTAGGTGTGTATATACTCATCCCCTTCTCACCCCTCCCGCCTGCCTGACACCCAATGAATATTTCTACTACCTGTGCACGTAAGTGTTGATCAATTAATACCAATTTGATGGTGAGTACTTGTGGTGCTTCTTTTTCCATTCTTGTGAAATTTCACTTAGTAGAATGGGCTCCAGCTCCAGCCAGGATAATGTAAGAGGTGCTAGGTCACCATTATTTTCTGTGGCTGAATAGTACTCTATGGTAGGTAACCTCAGAATGTTCTCATTTCCAAGGAGATAGCCACAAAAGAGGGTTTGCAAAGTTGGGCATAAAAACAAGCTAACCTGATCATAGCAGACTATAGTAGAAGTCTCAAATTTGTTCATACCATTCAAGTGTTTTAAGTTAATTGTTTAAGAGTGGTTAAACATATTTAAAAGCGCAATTAAAATTAAATGCAGATTCTCCGAAACATTGTAACAAACTCTAGGGTGGAGAATGTGGCTTGGAGACCCTTGTGTTAGGATACTTCCAGAGCTGGTGCCAGCAGCACCAGCAGCACTTTAGGAATAAAGCCACCAAAATCGGAGAGACAGGAGTGTGAGCCTGCTTCCTTAATGGCCATAAACACTCTGGGGAGAACTCATTCCTATTTCAGGATTGTTGGAACAACTTTTCTGCCCCAATCTTTGTTAACGTCAGACCTTCCCTGCTTCTCAGGGTTCTAGGGCTGCCGGGTGCAATGCGGTAGTCATCAGCCACATGTGGCTATTTACATTTAAATTCTTATCAATTAAAATTACACAGAATTAAAAATTCATGACTGCAGTCTCACTAGGCACATTTCAAGGACTCAATAGCCACATGTGACTATTGGATACCACATCAGACAGCGTAGATATAGAACACGCTTAGTATCACAGAACCGTCTATTGGACGATGCTGTTCTAGAGTGAGAGCCACTCATCATTTGGCTGCCATTTTGAGGTTACTCCTGAAAAGAGCTTGTAACCCAGCATAGGATCACCTTTTTGGTCAACACAAACTTCCTCTACGTTGTATTGGAGCTCTTTGAATGAAAGATGACAGGAAAGCATCTGGCAATATTTTCTAGTCCCTGACAGTCTTCATTCTTTTTTTTTTTTTTTTTTTTTTTGAGACAGAGTCTCGCTTTGTTGCCCGGGCCAGAGTGAGTGCCGTGGCATCAGTCTAGCTCACAGCAACTTCAAACTCCTGGGCTCAAGCGATCCTACTGCCTCAGCCTTCCGGGTAGCTGGGACTACAGGCATGCGCCACCATGCCCGGCTAATTTTTTTTCTATATATATTTTAGTTGGCCAGATAATTTCTTTCTATTTTTAGTAGAGACGGGGTCTCGCTCTTGCTCAGGCTGGTCTTGAACTCCTGACCTTGAGCGATCCACCCGCTTCGGCCTCCCAGAGTGCTAGGAGAGTCTTCCTTCTTAATGATCATTCTTAAGCGTCCACGATAGGATGAGAGAGAATAAACTGGGGTTTGTGTCTGGGAATTCTCCTAAAGAATTATGAAAGGCAAACGTGGTAATGAAAAGAGAGAACTCTGAGCCAGGCTGCAGTGTCTGGGTCCACCCAGCCATTTATAAGCTGCGTCATCTTGGGGAAGTTAGTCTCTCTGTGACTCTGTTTCCTTTTCTGGGATGATAGTACTACCTACGTCATGAAGTTATTGTGAGGATTAAGTGAGATAGTGCATGTAAAACATCTTAGCACAGGGACTGGGTGCTAATGAGCATTTTCTATAGGGCAGCTCTTTTTATTACCATCACAACCTGCTCAAATAGAGAATTCCAATATGGAAGTCATTCTTTGAGTAGTATGGTTAGAAATAAAAAACATGAGAGAGATGATTACAACATTGTTCAGGTAAGACTGTAGTAGTAAAAATGTGAACAGTGAGAAGGGTGTCTGGTTAGGATTAGGAGCCATTAAGTATCCAAAATGCCTCATTTTTTAGTTTCTTTGGTTCACTTCTCTAAGGCTGGAGGTAGTATTCAAGAAATGTTTTGAAGAAGAGAATTTTCCAAGCTCTTGCCTAGTTGGGGATGTCTTTCTGTTATTGTCACACAGGAATGACAGCTTGGCTGAGCATGAAATTCATAGGTCCCCAGTCATTCTGTGCAAACCTGAAGAAACTTTGCACCGTGGTTTTCTGACATTTGGCATTTAGAGCAATCTGGCTCAGTATTAGTTCGCCGTCAGAAGTGTCTCATTGTGAGTCCCACAGATGCAGACGCTGAGGCAAGGATTCAGGTGCAAGTCATTTATTTGGGATGTAAAGGTTAGTGGCATAGGGAAGTAAGACGGCCAATAAAGGGTGCATTATAAAGTGTGTGTTATCGAGCCAGATGCCACTGTATACACCTGGCGCTTAATCATGCTGCATTAACTCTGGGAGTCAGTGAAATATACATTTCTCCAAGTTTATCCTATCAGTGAAGCGAGGCAGCCCTGGTATTTAATCACCAAATCCTGCCTCTCACCGGTTAACACGGCTCGGGGCGGGGGGCGGGGGGCGTTGCTGATCCCCCAGCACTGGCAGACGTCTGCAAGGGCAGGTGACAGGGCTACAGTGATGGTGGAAGGCCTGATGAAAGCGTCACAGGAGCTGGCAGTTGGAAATCGGGTGGGAGCATACTTAAGGGTAAGGGTGAGGGCATACAGGCAGGGACCAACAGTGTCTTCCCCTGAGAGTAACTTTTTACATCTGCGGAGATGCTTGTGTGATTGATGCATTGATTGGTTGATTGTAATTCCACACTTTTTTTCAGGAGGTCACTTTCTCTTAGATTTTCTCTGTCTCTCATTCTCCAGCATGGGCACTGGCCTTGGCCATGATTCCAGTTAGGAGAAGGGGGAGCTATTCTCTGGCTGATCTGTGAAGTGCTTAGAAGAGTGACTGGCGTATCTGAAGCTCTATAAGGGTTTTTGAATCAAACAATTCTAGCAGGTAGACACTATTATTATACTTATTTTACAGATTAGGAGACTGAGGTTATATAATTTGCCCAAGGTCACACATCTAGTAGAAGGGAGCACCTGAGTTCAACCCCAGGCTGTCTGGTTCTAGATTTCCCATTCTCGACCACTTGACACTTGCCATACTTGACAGTCATTTGGGATTCTGCCTCTTGGACACCACGCTGCTCATATCTGAATAGAAAGCAGAGCGGTAGAGTTGATTTTATTCCCACCACACAAGGTTTGTCAGACAATGTTCTCAAGTCTCGATGTGACCATTGATAGTATCATCTTTTAAACCAAAGACACGGACTCTACATTTCTCCCAGGCACACCTGGTGCTGCCTGGAGCAGAATAAAAGATAAACATGCTACGAGCCTCCGTGTCGAGGCCCGTGAAGCATATGAAATATACATGTCTATATATTTCCATAATATACCTGCAGGTGTTTTCCTTCTTTAGGTACCATTAATATTCTGAGTGTTTTGAACCAATGTCTTTACTTGGTTGAGCAGGGATTTTGTGTGTGGGATCTGACTGAGCCCTCGTCGCTCTCTCTACCTCCAAGGAGGTGTGGCGGTACCGCCATCCGGTGCTTATGTAGGTAAAATGTCAGCACAGGTCGGAAAGGTCTGTCTGTGGAGACATCTGCTCCCTCCCACCCCATGAGTAATGGCCTGGCCGTGGAGCAAGTGGGAGAAACATCTACTCAGCAGCAGAACCGACTGCTGTGCATGCAGAACCAGGCCACTGGGAGACAGGGAGGACAGCAGTGACAGTAGGCCACAGGCGGCCAGAGGCAGTGCACTAGCAAACAGCTTCTCCTCGCTCGCTCGCTCCTCCTCTAATCGGAGTGGGATCCACGCTGGGATAGGTGAGATAGCACACAGGCAGATTGTCCACCAGATGGTACAATCTTCTATTTAAGAAATATTTGAAAGGGCAACAAAATACAGCAGAAACCATCCGACAGTCCACATGGCTAATGCAAAATTAGCCAAAATGATGGTGGCGGTGGTGATGGGGGTGCCGTGGGGTGAGCTGCAGGAAAGGCTGAGGGGGGACAAGCACCATGATGTCAGGCCTGGCAGGTGTCGGGAGAGTTAGAGATGCTTCTCCCTCATTGCACTCTGGTGCTAGATGTGCTTCTGGGGACCTCGGTCTGCAGCCTGCGTTTGAGGACTGCCAAGGCCAAGGGTGACGGGCACGAGTGTGGAGGTCCAGTCCGGCCTCTGTCTCATGAGCTCTGGCTCTGAGTGGGGTGGGACTTTGGTTGTCACTGCTGTTCTGTGGCTCTTTCCTCATGTCTGTACCTTGGTTGAGTGACCTTTTCCCTCCTGATGTCCTGTTATAGTCCTGTTTGTACAAAATTCTCCATCTCAATCACCATCAGCATCGGTGCCACCCGGGCTCTTGTTTGCTGAGCTCTTATTTTGTCTCGGGTACTGCCTAAGAACTCTCCCTCCTGACAGCTGATCCACACTGGGTGTTGAGTGGTTGCTCCATGCCAATCAGAGGTTGGAATGATTTACATGTATTGTCTTAGCTAATTCCCATAACAACCTAATGAGGACTTTATTACCATTTTAATTTTACACACAGGGAAAATGAGGCCTGGAGATCCCCCATAACTTGCCCAGGGTTACATGTTAGTAACTGCAGAGGAATTTGTTGACTCCTGAGTTGATCCTTGTTGATGCTGATATGTGTGTGCCTCTGTTACATAGGTTTTCCATCTATATCCTTGTGTGACAACCCTATGATGACATTGTCATCATTGCTAGGGTATATCATTAAAGAAACTGGAGCTTGAGGCGTTTAAGGAATTCCGTGAGGTCTGGTGTCCAGCAAGAGTCACCTGTCTTCCTCCAAAGCTAGAGACTGGCCCCCAGGGGAGGCTGTATCCTTCCCACCAGCCTCTTTGCTCTCTCTCTTTCCCTGTACGGACACCCTCAGCATCCATGCTTGAAACCTCAGTGACAAATTGGCTTTATATTTAGTTACTTTCCAAATCTTATTTCTTCCTCTTTCAGAGGATCCCCTTTCTGTTCCTCTTGTCCCCATTCCCATTGTTGCCAGCCAGTCATGATCAGGTTTCTCGGCCCTCACACTGTTATCAAAGGGTTTGCTATAGGTCCCCACAGAAGGTTTGCCTTCCATGAAAAGGTGTGTTATCCCACACTGGGCCACGACTTCTAGGCACGAAACTCTGAGACAGACACTGCCTCCTACATTCTAGAGACGGGAGAACGACAGAATGACTTTCTCTATTAACTAGCCCCTGTGATTACAAAAGAAGAGAGATCTGGGTGTCTGTATGTCATACATTCACCACGGTGTCAAAATAGAAAACTTTGGGCATGTTTTCCATTGGATTATATAACTACATCTCTATATAAATACATTTCTAAGAATGAAACTTTGGGTAAAGACTGCTATCGTTATTTTTGTGATGGGCTGCAAAGAAAGAGCTGCTGTCTTATAGGGGCAAGTCATTTTCCCAAGGAACTCCTCTCTTTGACCATCATGGAGGGAATGTTGGTAGTTTTGATGTTTAATTTTTGGACCACAATAAGGCTTCATTATTCATAGAGGATGTCTTCCTGGGAATTACAGCAGACAATGGAACAGAAATGGGATTGACTAACCCATTGACCTTGTATCACAAGAGCAGAAAGAAATAAAAACTGAACAGACCCCTGTGTTTTCCATCCCCCCAAGGGCTCTGTCTGTTCTCAGGCCTGGGCTGCTTTCTGTTTTCCCCTCTGGAGGGTTCCAATATCAAGCGTCTCTGTGTTAATTAACTCAGCATGTGGCACATAAAGGCCTGACAGCAGATAGCTAATGTTTTGGATATGCACTCAGTTTAAGGATTAGCTCAATTCCAAAGGACAATTTAACGTTGCCACAGTACAGTTGACACTTGGTGATCCGAGGCAAATTTCCGGTTCTGGGCAACCTTCCTTCTGCCACCATTGTGCACGTGGACTTCCACGCCTCACCCTCTGCTCTCAGAGGCTCAGACAAAGCAAGCCAGTTTTATATTTCTGTTCAACCTAAAGGAAATCAGGAAGAAACATCTTGCAATTGCCAATGAAAACCAACAGTAAACAAAATGCCACAGTACATTGGGTTATCTGTTTCTCCCACTATGTCTGCTTCTCCCACTATGGAAATCTTATCAATTTTAAAAATGCATATAAGTTATAAGGTAGTTTCATATCTAAGGTAGCCCCAAAGCCAAATTCCTCAGAACAGGCATGTGATGAGTGAAGGACCGGGACGCAAACTGACAACCGCCATCTTGCTTCTTCCCGAGCGCCATTTTCAACATTCCCTTCCAGAAGATAAGCATCTGTTTCCCACAGAAAACTAAGAAAAACTGCCAAAAGAAGGTCTCCACTCCTTCAAGTCCCCTATTGCCCCTCCGAAAACCCTTAAAAACCTGCAGCCTGTAAGAGCTTGGGCTTCTGCCCTCTCAGTCAGAGGCCCTTCTCAGGTTTCCTTATCAAAACCTGTCTTTGCCCGCCAAAGCCATCACTTGTCTGTGTTCTTTTCTCCCTTTACCTGCCAGTGAGAGGCCAGTGTGGTTTCTCCTTTGGTCTGAAATACTTTTGAGCAAGGAATAGAGCAAAGCCTGCAAAATGGCAGCCCATGGGCCACATTTGGCTTTGTGTAGTGTTCTTAAAAATTTATGATTAAAAATGTGGGAGTTTTGTTTTTTTTTAAATGTGCATTTCTGGGCTTTCTTGTCCTGGGTCTATATTCCCTCATTGCAAAATTTGACAGGAGCCAGGCAGCAACTGTCCTTTGCTGGAATGGGGGTGCCACATGGTGCCAACTTCAACTCAAGGGCATGGTGTCTGAAATGCCAATTCCTGAACCCCCAGTTTTGCTTTCTTGTTGTTTTGCCAACCCCAAGTTTGCTAGATCTCCCACTTAGCTCCTAGTAGTTTCTTGGCTATTTTACCCAACGTAGGCTGTGAAGTAGGACAAGCTGGATGGAATTGGGCAGGGTTCATCTCAGACTCACTTTTTATTGAGCTTATACAAAGTGGAGTTTTCATTACTATTGATCAACTGCCCAGAAATTACCTGGTGAGTTCCTTTCCTAAAATCAAAACAAAAACAAGCAAATATAAAAAATGCGGAGAGGCTGACAAATTTAGCCATTTGGCATGGCATTTAAAAATGGATATAGCAGTATTTTTAAAGTACTCTTTGAAATGTCATGACAGCTGTCCAAATTTGTAATTTTAAAATATATTTTATGTTATCACATACATTTGCTATACACTCTATCAACTATATGACTAATATGTGAAAACAAATATGTTTGCCACCCAGCTGACTCATGCTCCTTGAGACGCCAGAGGCTCCTTGAAGGACCAACAGAAAGCCCCTTGTGTCTGGAAGGAGGGGTCAGAGGCCAGCATTGTTTTTCTCCAGAGTGTGTGTTTGTTCAGGGATCTGCTTTTGTTTCCTCTTGGGGAGGAAGGCACACATCACAGAAGTTCCACAGAAGCTTCAAGCACAGATAAAGAAGACATCTTATCTTCAAGACCTGAGAATGGTTCTTTAAATCCTTCATTCACTCACACATCCATTCACTCATCGATTCACTCACTCAGTGAGTATTTATTGAACACCTATTATGTGACACCTACTATTATGTTAATGCCGTGAGGAGATAAATATGTACACAAAAATTTCTGTTTTTTAAGGAGCTGTGTGAGTTTCTAAGGGTGAATATAACAAAGTGCCATGGACTAGGTGGCTTAAACAGCAGATATTTATTGTCTCACAGTTCTGGGGGCCAGAAGTCCAAGATCAAGGTGTCAGCAGGGTTGGTTCCTACTGAGGGCCGTGAGGGAAGGATTCTCTCTTTAGTTTGTAGATGGCCTTCTTCTTCTCCCTGTGTCTTCATATGGTTTTTTTCTCTGTGTCTGTCTCTGTCTAAATTTCCTCTTCTAATAAGGATATTAGTCATATTGAATTAGGGCCTACCCTAGAGACCTCATTTTAATTTAATCACCTCTGTGAACACCCTGTCCCAAATAAAGTCACATTCCGAGGGACTTGGAGTTACGAATTTGACATGCATTTTTGGGGAGGACATGATTCAGCCCACAGCAGGAGTTATAAGGGAGTAGTTTCTAAATTCTAAGTTAGAATGCTTCTGTTTTGCTCATTGGTCCTGCTGCTTCCACTAGCAAAGGGGTGTGTCTTTCACTGTTGCTAGTGGCCACCCCCTTACTCCTAAACTGTGCCAGCTTAGGTAATTTCAGAAGCTGATAAGCCTAGATTGACTCTGCAGACACAACATTTCAGTAGCTGGACATGGGCTGGAGATAGCAATGGAAGGGTCCAGATTTCAGATGTACCTGTTTAAAACACAGAGGGCCAGCTTGTGGCCAGGAGTGGGAACCAGAGGTTTTTGTGGTGTTTTCTAATAGGGTAAGATACCATGAAATGTGGGTGAACAAAGAGGGGAGAACCAGTCAGGATAAGATCTGGGCCAGTCAGAGAAAAAATTTCTGGAAAGTTGAAATCTGGTTCGTCTAAAAACTGTCACATGACCCATATGATGCTTCCTGAGCAAGGACAAAGGGAAAAAGAAGCAGAGAGTCAGAGATCTAGGACTGACACGGGGAGTTTGTGGGGGACATGCCGCAGGCGCGGGCGGCGGGGACACTGTTAGGAGGGCGTGGCTGCCATCCTTAGGCTGGTGGCCGTAGACAAGATCCTGCAGGAGCCCAGGAAGAGGCCCTTGTGGGGCCTGGCTCTGAGGCAGAGCCGTGAGGTAGGGGCATCGTCCCCATTAACCCTTTCCCCAAACATTTTCCTCTCTTGGCCTTTTCTTTCCAGCATCTTCTCGGCTTCACTTTGCTGGTGTTCTCAGCTGACACAGGGTAAAATGAGATCTGAGAAAAATCTTCTTCTTTCTCAACAGCACACTAATCACTTAGGGATCTTGTTAAAATGCAGATTCTAATCCAGAGGTTCTGGGGTGGGGCTCAGGCTGTTTCGTGGCCACACTTTGAGTAGCAAGTGTCTCTGGGGTGACGGAGCCCAGGGGCTCAGCAAAAGCCTTGTTCTCTCATTCAGGAGCTCAAGGCTCAGTGGGTTTCCTGGGTTAAGAACACAAGCTGCCCTCTTGGCTACTGCTATCGCCTTAACTTTTCCTAGCTCCTGTATTCATTAGTAAGGGTTAGAGAAAAAAGAAAAATAACAATAGCGTTCTTAATTGGATCCCTGAAAGAGATACTGCATTTCCACTGATTAAGGCAATTAAAGGTGCAGACACTGCTGCTCAAAAGCTGACATCTTCAGGTGTCTCATAACAAAAATTAATACCACTGCTAGCTGTGCCACCTAGTCATGCTGTAAAGTAAATTAATTACTGCAACCAAACTAATAATAACAGTGCAGGCAGAGTTGTAGCAATCTTGTGGCTTACCATTGGAGACTGAGCAGGGACTTTTGCCTCTCTGCTACCCATGAGCGCAACCCAGCAATTGCTGACTGTAACATTTCTATTGTATGGTTTATGCTAAATATGCATATCTTAATTGCATTAGTCAAAATAATTAGCTAATATATTTTTGCATAATGACGAGGTAAGCAAATATCACCATAGCTCAGTGGTTCTTGCATGAGTAAATTTGGAAAATTAATAGACTCCCAATTTCCTAATTATCTGTCTTTTATTCCATGCTCAAACAAAGAAATGCTACTGCACACTCTTGGGCATCATGTAATTTAGTTTGCACCTTGAAAATTTTAAAGCACCTGTGTTTGTTTTCTCCCCCTTTTGCAGGAAAGTGATATAAAAGAAAAAAGATGCAGCTCCTTTCTTTGATCACACTTAAATTGAAATGCGAAGGAAGTTGTGGATCAATATATTTTAATTTCTATACGCAAGCAGGGCCTTGAATTACAAGGCATTTTTAATGCATCAGAAAACTATTATAAAATTAAAATAATTGTCAAGATTCTTTCCAAAGTGACAGGCAGGTGCCTGGGTCCTGGAGGCATAGTGGCCTTTCTTTCTCCTGTCCTGTCCCTTGAATTTAGCAAGCTTCCCAGTTTTGCCTGTCTGTTCCCCCATTTCCTCACACCTACAGGGCCTTTTTGTGCCACTGAATGTAACAGTCTCTACCTGAGGACAGTGTGGTTGAAGAGCTAAGCAGTTTTGATTAAATGCTTGGTGGACTGTAGCTGGATTCCTTTGGGTTCCACCTAATTTCTTTGGGCCTGTCATTGTGAACCAGGCCAGTATGCTGAGCTACCCCATGGAGCATTCCGATTTGACAGAACCCGGCCATTCCTGCTGAAGGTATCACTTCTTCCTCACTCTTCATGAGAAAGCATATCCTTAGCATGCTAATCTAACGTATAAGGAATACAGAAATCCGCCCAAGAGGACATTTGAGCAATATGCTAATATCCTCCAAAGAGCTTGAAAACACTCTTGCCTCATGCCTTCTGATGGCAGGTTTCAGGCCACCACTTAAAAGGAAGAATGTGCCGGGGCCCGAAGCCCACCACATCTGGATGAAACCCTCATGCCAAGCCCTAAGCCATCACTCTAACAACAGACAAGTCGTTTAGGGGAGAAAGCAGCTGGGTGAGAATTTCCCTTAAGTTTCTGATGAGTCTTTAGATTTCTGGTGGCTTATGGGAAAGCAATCTGTAAGCTGATAAGGGAAGAGATCTTCATTGATGTCACTTTGCCTCTAAACAAGCTCTGATCAGATCAAGTCCCTTAGCAGGTGCGGTACTTGTCAGAATTCCAGCCTTGAGACCGCTTGGGCTGCCTGTCAGCAAACTCCATGTAGGTGTCTGGAGCAGGTAGCAGCTGCAGGCTGTAACATCCTCAGCTATTGCTTTCACTTCCATGCTCACATGCAAATCGCCAGCAACTATGAAGAGAACGTATGTAAAATTCGTTTTAATTTGTACATGTGAGTTTAACTGGCTTTAATTAAGATGGAGAAAGAGATAAAGACGTGCTCAGTGGTGTGCATGGAGGAGGCCATGAAATCATAAAATCCAATTTTATAGAATCATAGGTGGTATGAGAGGAATAAACTTGAAAGTCAACCTCTAAATCCGCATCTTGGCTGGTCAGGAGAGCAAAGCTGGAGTTTGTCAACCATGCACCAAATTACCAAAAGGGCAGTTGGACCCACGAGGCAACAGGAAAGCCACTTATGAGAGCTGGGAATGGAAGTCTTCAAAGAGAAAGTAATGCGGCAAGAGAAACAAAGACCAAAGATGGATATTCTGGGAGAAAATCCAAAATTATTGAAGATGAAAACATAGTGAGAGAAAAAGAATTAGAAGTTAGACCACGGGATAGAAGAGCATAACCAAAGCAGGAAGTAGTGAGTGCACAGATGAAAGAAATTGGGGAAGAGAGGATGAAGAACCAGAAGAACAGAGAAAATGACTTTGGATTCCTTGTGGTACAGGTCAGCTTGTTGTTGCTTATGATACTGGGAGAGGTCATGCCTGCGTCTGAGTTATGGAGAGCCCTTCGTCCAGACTTAACGTTGAAAGCAAAAGCAATTGGACATATTTTCCATCCTTTCTTTAACTCCCCAGAGTCCTAAGGTGAGCAACGTCTTGCATCATAGTCAGGAATATACCCTGAGCCCCTATCTGAATGAGGGAGCCGCCCACAGGTGATGGCAGGGACACAGCAGGAGGTGGGGGTGCAGCAGGAGATCAGGCTGGAGAGGGAGCAGGGCCAGGTTTTGGTGTGATCTAAGGAGTTTGAACAGAATCCTGAGGATAGCAGATAGCCAGTAAAGGGCTTCAAAGCAGCATGGAGCGCATAGTCAGCAAATCAACTGGAAGAAGCTATCAGTTATAGAGTAGCTAACCTTTAGTGGGAGATGTAAGAATGTGCAAGACATAGTCTTTGTTTTCCAAAAGAGCTAATATTCTTAAGTTATGTAAATAAATGAATAATTTTTTAAAAACCCAAATAACAGATTAATAATAGAGAAGCCATGTCTCGGGAGAGGTAGAACATGATAACACACAAATTCCTGCTACTCAAAGTGTGGTCCGTGGACCAGCAACATCAGGATCATCAGGTAGCTTGTTAGAAATGCTGAAGCTCAGGCCCAGGGAACCAGAATCAGAAATTTAACAAGATCCCCAGGTGATTAGCACTCTGAGCACTGGCCAGAAGACTTGTAAAAACACAAAGGGCAAAGCCTTCAGTGGGTGGCAAAATTTTTATGAAAGAAGAGTAAGGTGAAATAGTTTCATGGGGTACTACGAGTCTAGTGTGTTAGGAGATTTATAAAGGCACAGGATAGGTTCCCTGCAAGAATGAGGAGCAGATATAATTAAGAGCTGTCAGATCCTTCAGGCACTCACCTTGTAAGAGCTTAGAAAGTCGGGCAAAGGAGAAGGGAACGCTAGGTTCCATGAGAACAGAGCTTTGTATTAAAATTTAGACAGGCCTGTTCCTGGCACACCTGTGTTGGAGAAGTAGTTCCTACTTGCTGCATTAGTTGAACTGGAGTAAGTTTTGGGAAAGACAGATGGTAGGAAATGAGGGAGATGGAATTCCTTAGGTATGTCCTCCATGTTGCACACTTTACTTATGTGATTTTACAAAACTACAAGTGAACTAGATTCTTTCTAGATTTTAACTAGATCTAGAATCTTAACTAGAATCTTTCAGTGGTCTACCAAACCATGAAACAATGCAAAATTCCTAAGCAGAGCTCTCCTGGCCTTGTGGGCACTGGCTGCTGCTGTTTGTAGCCCTATGCTTCAATCTCCCTCTCCTGCTCTGGCCACCATGGGCACCGCCATATTGGAATGTTGGGTATTTCCATCCTGTTGACCTTTGCTCACATTGTTCCTTCTTGTTACAGCCCCTCTCACCTCATTTTGTGTATCCTTTGGTAAATTCCTACTCAGGCTTTAAACCTCAGCTCATTTCTCTTCTTTTCTCTTTTATGGCAGAATTAGACACATTGCTCCCTATTGTTCCATGGTGTTTTGTACATTGCTCTATCTTAGCCCTTTATTACCTTATTGTATTATAATGAATAGTTATTTTGTGTGCTTCATGCTAGACTCTAAGTTCCTCGATACCATTAGTGTATCTTATTCGTGTATTTCCAGTTTGCTATCATCATACCTTGGACTTAATAAATACTAATTTAATGACAGATAAATGAATAAATGAAAGGATGAATACATGAATAATGAATGAATGAAATCAGATTATAGCTGGCCTTGAGTGCCAGGCTAGGGAATTGGAGTTCTTTGTACAGCTATTGGAAGGAAAATGCAGTAGTACGGTGTGGCTAAGATGCACTGATTCAGCTCACATGTAAAGAAGTAAAATCAGAAAAAAAATGAAACAAAACAAAACAAACAAACAAAAAACAAAACAAAACAGGTGAACAGAGAGAAAAAGGAACTTCAGTGATAAAATCAGCAGCAAAAATCTGCAAACTCATTTTGTAATAAAAATGTCTCATCTCTGTATCTGGAAATTTGGGTCGTTTTCGGTGACAGAAGTGCTACATGCCTTTGTTGGGGTTTTATTTGTTCTTGTTGTTGTATACCCCTTGGCGGTCTCTCCAATAACCTCAGTCAATGGCAAAAATTACTAAGGAAGGGCGAGGTGCCCTTACATTCAAGTTTACCTGCTCTGGTGCATCCTGATGATTTATGGGTGTGATGTCAAATTGCCGTGCATTTCCTCTGTCATTCCCAAGATTATTTTTACTGAGGCTCTTGGACACAGGGAGTGCAGCCAAAGAAGGTGCCATGGTGTAAAATGCTAACAAAGGTGTGTGTTGGCTCCTACGCCATCACCTTGCTTATGGGTGGCCCTTTTCTTTTGTGGGATGTGAACAGAGCCTTTGGGTTGCATCTGCTTCTTTTCATCATCAGTGTTGCAGAGATCAGTAAACGTACACATTTAGCAGACTTTAAATTGCCTTGGTTCTACTTTGAGCTGGCCTTCAAAGTATTATTTATTACCATACAATTATTAGAGCAAGGAATAAAGTCGGGGACTTTCACTACCGATTCCAAATTTTAGGAACCACGCCGTGAATTTGGCAAAGCATTCCTGTCTGGGGGAAGCTTGGAGAGCTCTCAAGACAGCATTCCTAATATAGGACCTCAGTTCCTGCTGCAGCTTTGACTGGATTCTTAATTCAGGCCCCAATTTTTTCGGAATGTTATACTGGGCTGTTAAACAGCTGCTGTGTTTAACCACAGATGTAGGTGCATTTTATGGACGTGATTCCTGTGTGTATGTGTGTGTGTGCCAATAAACAAACATGTACATATTTAAAGCCAATATTGACACAGTGTTAAGACTGAAATCTTTGCAGTCAAATCAAGAAATTCCAAAGTTACATTTCCTTTAACAGTATTCTTTTAGTCCCGTGCACATCCTATATATCTGCACCAAAGCCATTTAACTCTAAAAACACATGAGGTTAGACGACTCCAGGCCTAAGCTGGCCAATGTGAAGCCACTGTATGAATTATGATTTTTCAGATGCTTTAATTTTACATCTTAACTTCTTGTAAACAAATTCAACTTCAATTAGAAAGGAAGAAGAGAAACAAAAAAGGAATCAGGGAAGGTGTTTTCATTTATAAGTCAAAAAGAGACATGCCTAGTTTTATTCTCTTGTTAATAATCTTTATCCAAATGGAAGCTAAAACAGCAGAGGAAATATTCCGCATCTTAGGCTCAACACTCATTGTTTAAGCCTTCTCCACTCAAAAATAGGAAACCATTTTTCTTCAAAATTGGCTTCCATTCCCTTCTTTAATGAGGACTACAATCTTGCCAAATTTGAAGTTCACAGCTTCAGTCATTTTTGAATCACAGAAGCACAGATAAAACATTTTGATATTTTTTTATGATGGAAAATATGCAATTTCCCCTATCTAGGTGTATGGTAATATTCTCAGATATATCACATCTAACTTTAGATTCGAATGAGTTCTCCGGTGTCTAACGTGCTGGGCAACTAACAAAATGACTTTTGTTTCATTATTGCGTGTTGTATTCTGGCTACCCTTCCATCTGGTTCCTTTTTATGGCCGTTATCTGGTTGGAGTGGTTTGTCAACAGGTGTTGATTGGCTGGGAGACACGGTCTAACTAGCTGTCTGACTCTTAACTTGGTGCCCTCCCACGTTCTTACGTTTTAATCTTACTGCTTATTATGTTTCTGCTTTCTTTTTTCCTGCTTCCAAAATCTTCTGAGAGTTGCCAGATAATAAGAGACAAATTGTGCAAATTAAATGTCAGGAAATGGTGCATTAGTAAGTGAGCTTTTTGCCACCAATGGTACAGCCGATTCCTCTCTCTCTAAGCCAAACGCTTCTCCAAATTGGAGTAGGCTTGATGAATTTCTTTCTTTCTTTTTTTAAGTTAAAGTATGACAGCTGCTTATTTTCATTTTTGTTCATCTGGTGAAACCAGAAGGGGCCCAAAGAAGTCATTAATGTCCACTGTGTGAAGGCTCTAGGAAATGCGTTGAGGGTAGAATGCATGAACAGTATTGTTCACCATATGTAGACTAGAAACATCCTTATGTTCAGGGTCTATGGGTAAGAGAGGGAGTGTGTTATAATTAACTGTATAGTACATATGGTGGACTAGAAAGTTTACTCCTTGGAGACTAGTTGAGTTATAAAATCAAACAAACAATGAAAACAGAGTCAATTAACAATGGCTCTATCAAATGTTGTCATATAGCTCCTGTGGCTTGTGTGAAAGCTCCAGGGTCAGAAAGCATGGCCATGTCCTGACTCTAGGCCCCTATTTTTCTGGACAAGGCGGAGCAGGCTATGTCAGATGAAGTTCACAGAACTGGTTTGCAAAAGAATGGCTTTGAGAGACAGAAGTAGGGGGTGGGGAGCAGAAAGCAGGAGAGAAAGAGAGAGAAAGAGAGAGAGAAGAGCTTCATCTGCCACTACTGTGGCTTCACCAAGGACCACTAGAAAGCCTAGAAATGAATTCTTGCCTCAGGGTCCACATTCCAATGGTCATCTGGGCTCATGTGTCTACACTGTACTCCATCCAACTATAGGATCTTCAAGAACTGGGTTAGAACTCCATGATCTGCTTCTGTGGCCCCATTTCCAGGAATCATTGATTGACTGAATCGTTGATGGAAAAAGACTGGTGTGACTGATGGCTTAGATCATGCAGGACAGTGAATATTTTAAACCTGGTTTATCTGACTTTCCTCAAATCTAGACAAGCTTCTGTGCTTCTAAATCATGTTCCTTGCTAATACAGAAGTCAGATGACAGCAGATTACCCCCCACACCCTGCCCAATGAAGTAGAGTCTTGTCTTTTTGAGGAAGCTTAGCAAAAGGGCCTTTGATCATGCTTATTTGCATCTGATGCCTTCCAGACGTTTCTTGAGGCAATTTTAACAACTTTAGGAGCCCCATGTATGTTAACAGGCATATCTGCAAAACATAGACTCCTCTTTTGCAGTGACTGTGATACATTCACAGTCATGTCTGATCCCATGAAGAGTTTGCTCAAAAGCCTTCGATGGCTCCCTGTGACCCTTAAGATAAAGTCACAACTTCTAACAGAAGTATAGATGACCCTTTTCTCTCCGGCCCTCTTGCTTTTTCACCCTCTACCCACTTTGCACTCAAGTTGTTAACTTCTATTGAAGTTTTTAGTTCCCAGAGATTCTTGAAAGCCCCTTGGTCCCTTCTTTGGCCTTCCTTCCTCCCCACTCCCTTCATCAGAATTTGGTTAGGTGTCCCATCTATATCTCAGCATAGCCTTGAGTAGATTTTTGAACTTCTATTGTAAGATTTACCATATTTCTTATATTTGCTTGGTTGTCTGCCTTTCCAGTTAGACAATCATAACCTCTGTGAGATTAGGGACCACCCTGTCTGTCTTACTCACCTTGAGTGCTCTGTACCTAGCACCATGCTTGGCACATGGCAGACAACCAATGAACCTTTGTTAAAAGTGTCTGAATAAATCAAATTTACTATAGATATCAAGATTAAATGAGCACTTATGTGTATTAGCCTAATGATTTCTTCTTTGTTTTTAAACTTAACTCTAAAAACTTATCTCCTTGCTAATTTACCTTAACTTTGTTCTGTTTTAAGCTTTGTCCCTTTTTTTTCTAGAAGTTTCAAAATGGCTTTTGGGCCCAAGACATTAATATTATACTTTAAAAGGTATGAAGAAAGCCCGTTG
The DNA here is from genome assembly GCF_041146395.1 of Eulemur rufifrons. Taxonomy (NCBI): domain Eukaryota; kingdom Metazoa; phylum Chordata; class Mammalia; order Primates; family Lemuridae; genus Eulemur; species Eulemur rufifrons. Next base: position 15,217,425 of record NC_090987.1, read on the forward strand.
GAGTCTGAGAGAACACTGTTTATGTTACCCAAGCCCTAGGGTTGCTTTGCAAGTATGAGTAGCTTCTAACAAAACCTTCGGAGCACTTGAATCTTTTAAACTGGTTCTAAGATGTACCTGCTTCAAGTAAAGTTCTATTGTATAGTGAATGTCTGTGTAGTTAAGTTCTGGTGCACAAAGATTGTGCCTCTAACTGAGATATTGGCAGCCAGGAGCACACATGTGAAACTTCTGTATTTCAGTCAATCCATGATGAAGTGTGGAAATTTAACAAGAATGGCATAGAATTTCAAGGCTCATTCGAAGTTAGTCATTCAAGAAGCAGCAGGCAGCTCCTCCGCCCTCAAAGATTCTGCTCTCTACCAACCCGCATGTTTAAAATGCCTATCAGTACACTCCTCTTAGATTTTTATTATTTATTATTTCATTATTGCATTGAACAAATACCTTTTTAGAGGGGCAACACATTAACCTGTTAAACCCATTCATATGGGTTAAGTTCAGTTCAGATCAACTAGACTACCTCTTGGAAGAGAGAGAACAGGAACCCAAAGAAATGAAATTACAGCAATAAATAGCTATTGTCAAGAAGGAGAGATGGCAAGAAGCAAAGGATATGTTAAGCTCGTAGGGGATTGTTTACATGGATGCCAGCAGGTGGAAGGTGGAGTGGCAATAGGAACAGGGTCTAGGTAGCTATGGAGTGACTGTGCCTCTGTGTGTGTGTGTGTGTGTGTGTGTGTGTGTGTGTGTGTAACAATTGTAGTCCCAAGGCTGATCAAAAAGGTGCCAGCAGCAAGCTTTGCCTCTAAGATTTTGTCAGGCTCATCCCAGTGGTCAACTCCATGCTTCTCTGAGGAAGGAGGTAGGAGGGACAAGACACTTAACCATGCCTCAGTTTCCCTATCTGCCAAGCCTGCTAATGGGTAGAGACCAGACTGATATAAACTCCCAGGATAGATGATGAGTATTAGCTGGTTAATCTCACATTCTCTGATCTCTTTGCCAAAGGATATCACACAAATAGCAGCTATTTCTCTGTATTTCTCGAACACATGTTTACTTAGTTACCACCAATTTGAAACTAACAGTGTTCTTCGGATCCCTTTGCTTGTTTTTAAATCAGAAAAAGTCTGAGTTTCTGGACATTTGTCCATTTTTTCCTTCCTCTCTTACTCATCCCAGTTGCTGCAGTATTTTTCTTCCTCTGATGGATGTATAAAGTATGAAGTTTTCACAGGTGAAGAAAATCCAGGGGGAGAAATGGATGAAAGACCGGCTAATGACCAGTGGATTTAACCCATATTTAAAGTCTCACTTTCAGTAACTGGCAAGGGTGATACTTCTGGAGTGTATGAACCAGCTGGTATTAGCAAACGTGTGAAGATCTGCTGGTGGAGGAGGGGGCAGAGAAGGTTTGTGGGTGTGTTTCGAAGTCTGTTGGATGCAACTGGTTTAATTTCCTTTGTTCATCTGTTTCAGTGTTTGCAGTGATTTGAGAGGGTCGTTTTCTCCCCCCTCTAACACATTCGGTAAAGTCTGCTGATACCGTGTCACTCATTAGGCTGTCAGCAGTATTAAATGTTGTATATTCCATTTACATCAGGAAATTCTCTCTTAGAAGACAATGTGAGATACAGAGTCTAGTTCCATCTGGAGCTCATGCTTGAAGGAGGTAGACATAGAGACAAAGACAGTCAGAGAGACAGAAAAAAAGAAACATATGGAAGAGAGAGAGAGCCAGAGAAACAGAAAAAGAGGGGTAGAGAGTCAGGTAGATAGACAGAGATACCCAGAAAGAAAAAAGACACACCAAAGAGGGAGATGGAGAGCCAGAGCTATAATCCTGAAAGACACAATTCTGAACACCATAATCCCTAATGTTGAAATCCCAAAAGATCAAAATCCCAAACATATAATTCTTGAAAAAATAGTAAAAATTCTTTAAAAGACATTTATTTAAATGTTTAATGAGGATTTATTTGAGAAACATAAAAACACATCAAAGTACTTTATAGACCACTAGAAACAATAAAATAGGTAATGATAACATACATATTTTTGCAAGCATAAACACTCAAGTATGCTAAGGAGAATCACGTGAGTATAACAGTTATGTGCAGATGAATCACATTTATAACAAAATACATCAAAAAGCAAAATGTGTAAGTGCATATCACTGTGATTGGTAATTGTGTGCATCCAGCTTTAAAACTGCTATCATCTGAAATACCATTATGGACAACCTAAGTCTTTTGACGAGATCGATCAAAAGCTAAGATAGGTTATCACTGCATGCGTAGTCACCCAAATAGCCAAGATCTTGAGAAATTTTATCTTTTATAAATGCAGATGTACAAAAAGGACATTTCTTTATTTATCGAGAAAGTTTTCACATTTTTACAAACACAATAGTTATACAAAGTTGCCATTTTGATAATGCATTTTTATGGAGTCAAATTTGCAAAGAGTGCATAAAATAAATTAGAGCTCTCCAAAAGTCTTTACACAGTTTATACCTCCAGCACTGGAAATGATGTGGGGATGAAATACATAGCACAGCAAATTGTTGCCATGTGTGAAGGGGCAGAAGTTGTACATGATTTAATAATTTGGCAGGGGAGCTTTCTTGTATTTCTTGCCTATGTTTTCACTTCTATAATCTTTGAAACAATTGCCACACTTGTATTTGGAGGATGGCTGTGGTCTACAAGTTTTGTAAGTATGTGCTGTCCATTTGAATGTCTGGTTATTGCTCTGCTGTTACAATTAAGCAATTTTATGCCTTCCCAGCACCCAGAATAATTAGCTTTTAAACTTTTATCTTTCACCATTAAGTAACCTCATATACTTAACTTATCACATCCTTTTTGTGAGGGAACAATTTCACAGATCTCTTCCACTGTGTTGTAAGGAATATAGTAAGAAGGAATGATATTTGCCTCTCCAATATCAGATCTGTATTACTCTGTTCTCCAGAGAGACAGAACCAATAGGATATGTCTATAGACATATGAGAGAGGATTTATTAGGGGAATTGGCTCATAAGATTATGGTGGCTGTGAAGTCCCACAACAGGCTGTCTGCAAGCTGAAGGATGTGGGACACCGACAGCATGATTCAGTCCAAGTCAGAAGGCCTCAGAACAGGGAAACCAATGGTGTAAGGCTCAGTCCAAGGTTGAAAACCTCAGGACCTACAGACCACTGGTGTAAGACCTGGATTCCAAAGGCCTGTAAGCCTGGAGTTCTGATGTCCAAGGCAGCAGAACAGTCCATCTCTTCTCTCAGATACAGACCAATTTGCCTTCTGTCTTTGTTCTCTCCCAACCCCCACCCACCAGCATTGAGGACAGATCTTCCCGACCTAGTCCACTCAGACTCACATGCTAATCTCCTCTGGAAACACCCTCACAGACACACTCAAAATAATGCTTTATCAGGTTTCTAGGTGTTCCTTAATCCAGTCAAGTTGACACCTAAAATTAAGTCCAAAAGTCCATCCCTTGTCAAGTTGATACCCATATGCAGCTGCTTACACTATACTTAATTTCCAGACAAAGGCAATAACAAGGGGATAGATCCACTTAACATGGTGCAACTATTTCACATACAACTGAAAACACACTATCTCCTTCCCCAGAGTTCAGCTTTAGGGATTTCAACATTTGGGATCCTATCATTTGGGGTTGTGTCTTTTGGGATTACAGTCAGCATTGTAAAGGGAGAGAAAGAGAGAATCTGAGCAAAATGTACAGAGAATTGGAGAGAACGAGAAGGTGGAAAAGAGAGGAGATGGAAAGAAGAGGGAAAGAGAGAGATAAAGATAGAAAAGTGGAGAAAGATGAAGGACTGGAGGAGGGGAAAGAAGAAAGAGGAGAGGAAGAAGGAAGAGGAAGAAAGAAAATATTCCACTAAGACCCAATCTTATTTATTTAAACCCTCCATGGTATTCTGATACTAGGATGACACATATGTACACAAGATTTTGCAAGCAAATGAAACCCAGGCACTGACTCATACCTCTTCAGAGTAATTATATGCATTGAAGCAAGAAGGCGAGTAAAAAAAAGGCATAAAAAACACAAAACTCTAAAAAATTCATATAAAATCTATCTTATTTTTTTCCCAATACTTTCTCTTCTGAAGAGTTATTTGTAAAGTGAATGTCATGTATGAAATTCAGATTTCCCAAAGTGATATCAGTGGAAATAATTCCCTCTAGAAGAGTATCAAGTTCTCTTTTTAAGAACTTGTCTGTGCTATGTCTGGCTCATCCAGGCACTGTCCAGACACTGCAAGGTGCCAGAGTTGTATGTTCTAGTCAAGGTGGTCTTGGTCACAGGGGGGAGAAACTCCCTGTAGGTAAAAGGGAACCAAGTAATGATGATGATACTGGTACTAATAATAGGCACAGCCACCATTTGTTGCACTCTTGCCATGAGCTGGGAGCAATGCTAAGCCCTTTGAATGTATTGTTTCATTATGTCCACAGTAGCCCAAAGAAGTAAGTACATTTGCCAGATGAGATAGAGCCATAAGGATTAAGGTTCCTTAGGATCTGAACCCAGGCAGGCAGCAAGGTTGTGCTTCACCTGATGCAGGTAATAACAGCTGACCAGATTTATATTCTCACAGAGAACAAACTGATCATTTTCTCTTCAAGGCAGTTGAAGTTCTAAAGACTGGATTAAATATGTCACCTTCTTATTATTGTTCCCACGGCTTTAAATAGTGTTATAGTTATTAGAAAGATATATATCTACCCTGACATCAGGCAGAAAAGCTCAAATATCTTGGAAGACTGCTCAGTCTGTCTGTTTCATTCAAACTGGCTTGAAGGGTGAGTTATCTCACTTGTAAGTTGGCCATTGGGGTTGGAGGTACAGAAACCCTGGGCTAACCTGAGGAAGGCATTGGATCCTAGCACTAGCAGCTGGAACTTAATTTCTTAGACAGCATTTTCTAAAGTGGGTTCCTTTGAACATTAGTTTAATAAAATGTTACACGAGGAAAAGTTTCCAGGATCAGAAATGTTTGGAAAACACTGGATTAATCATATTTTAGTAGGTTTCTTTATTGCAGAATTTTGCAGAGACAGGGTGTATCTTCATTTGTGTCATTCCAACAGAACTGTCCTTCCCCTTCCATTCCATCTACCCAAATCTATACATTTTCCAATTTTCCTTGAATAGCTCATTTTGCATTCACCACATACTGCCTGCTTTTATTATTTAATTTCTTATGAATTCATGTTTTACTTCCCCACCTAGATCATAAGTTCCTGGCAATTAGGGACATAAACTTTCTTATAGTTTAAGTCTAGCACTAGGGTATTTATGGTACTCAATAAATATTTGTCCACACATCAGCATATGAAAAAGTGATGTGTCTTAGTTTGGTTCTCCACATCCCTCCTCCCCACAAGCAGCTCCTGAGACAACAATTTGAGTACAGGTAATCTATTTGGGAGGTAATCCCAGGAAACCCAGAGAGAGAGAGTGCTAAATGGAGACAGAGAGTGAGGAAAGCCAATAAAAGTTACATTAATGAAAGGGTTACGGTTGGCAGCTGAGATTCAGTTCTGCTGGAAACCCTCTGACAGATGTGGAATGCACATCAGGGTAGTATCACTGGGGTGAGATGAAACTGGGTTATTTTCTACCAACTCCTATCCCTGATTGGTCAGAGATTGGTCCTGGGGTGTTAATGCCTGGTACTTCCTGCCTATGGGCGAGTATGGCTGAAGAACCCTCAGGCAGAGAGACACAGGAAACCATCAGGATGCACTAGAACCCTGCCTGACTCCTGGGACTATGGGCAGGCTCTGGTGATGACCTGACACCCTATCCAAGAGCAGTGGTACTGAATTGTCTGACAGCTAAAAATAGGTCCTCATTCAACCTTATAACAATAAATGAGCAGAGTCTTCTTGCCTGGGTTAACAAATTAACTTAGGTTTTTTCTGCTTTTAGAACCAGCTGCTACATTTCTCCCCACTGCCTCGGTGGAAAATTGTCCTGTCAGCAATATCACAATGTGATTTCTTTATCAAAGGTCATTACCAATTATTTTATAAAGAACTGATGCTTCGGCAATTACCTGATTTTTACTTTTTTATGTAAGTTATTTATATTTTATTATTATCATGTTATGGCCTATCTGCCTACAAAGAGGCATACAGTCAAACCAGCAACTTTGCTTTAGCTTCCTATTATTGCCCCATATTTCATTTGTCATTTTATCTACTATTCCAGAGAAGATCATAGCTGGTTAGTTAAAGTGCTCTATAAATGAACACATGGAGATACAAACAAACATATGCACGGCATCCTCTGCAGCTCTTGTGCTGGCCTGCATCCCTCATCCAAACAGTAGGAGATGATGGCCTCCGCTAGGAATGTCATAGCCACTTTCACAACTAGCTCCTAGAAGGAAACCTGTTTGATTATTAATACTGCTTGTGCTTCTCGTCAGTGCCCTAGCCCCGAAGGTCTACCTGTGGATAGGTAGGACCCAGTGTGATGCTCCTGTTCCTGTTGCCCTGACTGGTGCTCCGAGTAGGAAGTCACCTCTCCAGACCTGGCTCTGGAAACATCTGGCAGTGGCCCTGCTTTACCACTTGCTTCATTCTGCTTGTGACTTTGTCCTCCTACCCAGATTAGGAGTTTCTGGATGCCCTAGACTGTGCCTTCCTCTTTCTCCATCTTTCCTTCTCTCATCCTACTCAGTGCCGGGCCTGCCATATGTGGATGTTTGGTGAATACTGTAAAATGAGTCGAACTGAACTGAAACATCAAAGAAGCAAATACTCCCTCATCCCTTCCCCTTTTCAGTTGCACGATTGGGATGTGGATGTCTAATGGGATTTCTGGGAGTGTCACAGTCCCCTTATATCAGATACATGTTAGCTGGGCCTGAAATTTTCCCATTAAAGACATTTATGTCTAAAGAAGCTTTTTGTAAAGAGATGTAAAAAAATAAAGACAAGAGAAACCAGAGAGGGGTAGCGTCTTAGTTGCTACTCATTAGTATCAGGTTGAATTATAGGAAGTTGCCATTTTTAAGGTCAAAAATGGTGATTCCTACCTAACATCTTAGCACAAATTAGTAGATCTATGGGCAGGAGAAGAAATAGGAAATGAAAACTGTGATGTGGGAAGAAGAAAGCCAAGAACACTGTTTAAAGGAGGCAGGCTTCAGCAGGATTTGTGGAGGGGCATCAGAATGTGGTGTCAAATGGGGAAAGGGGAACAGTAAAGATGAGATGGGTGGACTGCAGCATTATCTCCCTGCACTCCATGGTTGCCTCAGGTCACCCTTGTCGCAGAGGGCCAATGCTTCCAGAGCGTTGCTACACTAAATTATGTGAGGTATATCCTGCTTTCTTTTCTGGTTTTTTTCTTTTCTTAATATGAGTAGCTCAAGGGTGTGGAGCCATGATGGAGGGTTGCCTTTTTCCGGTAGAGGTTGTATCTGCAAGTCCCTATTCAATGCAGATGATGTTTGGCCCCAATTAAATGCTTTCCACCCATGCACATTTGCTAGTTGGCATCATAAGCCCAAACCAAAGTCAAATGCACAAAACTCACGTCTATGCCTCCTATTCACACATGAGAGCACTGTAAACCATCCTCAAGAGAAAAGATCCCAAACTCTGCAGTTTTTAAAAATGTGAAGTCTAACCAGAACAACAGATTTAAGTGGCCCAATGGGTCAAAACTCAACTGGTTGAAGTCTTAACTTTCTAATGCTAATGGGTAACAATGTTTGGGGACCTAAACGTAACTCTTGGTTCATGTGACTCTTGGATATTCAAGAGAATTTTATAATGAGATTCTGAGCAAGAGGAGGAGTCAGCATTTATTTTAGGTACCAACAAAGGGCACTCTATTTAATATGGTAGATGGGAAAGTAAACATGTGGGAATTATACATTCAAACAGAGTAGGGAAGAAATAATACTTTTTAGTACTCTTGGAAGGTCCCACCTCCCAAGATGGAATCTATAAACCAGGCTATTTTAATGTTTCCTCTTGTCACTTGCTATTTTGGAAGACCATGAAACAATTTACGTGGACTTCTCTATTATCTCTGCCACCTACATTGGCAAGTGGAACTCTTCTATTTCATCATAACCAAGAAACAGAAAAATGAGTTGTTAAGGGCCACTTGGTAATTTAGTAACACATATATTGATATATGTGTGTTACACCTAAAGGCCTAGCATGGTATAGAAACAAAAAATTGGCTTCTAGATTGAGCTCTAACACTAACTAGTGGTGAGAATTCCAATAAATTCCCTAATTCTAGTGGCCTGGATTTTCTTATCTGTAAAAAGACTACATTGGACTCAATAATCTCTCTATACCATCCAGTTGTACTATGCTATAATTCTAGATTAGGTTGCTGGTACTAGCCACAGAATTATTTTTATTTCAAGAAAGACATTCTTGTTTAGTGTATCTATTGTCACCTGTGCACAGAGGTAAACATTTGTAAGGAAAGTCCTGACAAAGCAGTAAGCAAATCGTTTTTCTTCTTGGCTTCTTATGTTCCTTATTTCTTCCCTGTGTTGCTCTTCAAAATGTATGGAAGGAAATCAGCAGGAAAGTAGGAGCCCTGATACATTAAAGCCATCTCAGTTTTTATTTTGTGAAAAGAAGGAAAGGAAAGGGAAGGGAAGAGGAAAATAAATAGTCATGGAGTAATAGAATAAAAGATCAGATCTTTCTGCTGGGGGAAGGGAGCTCCAGTTAGTTCCTGAAGCTTTAATAAATACTTTGAGAAGGAAATATCCCCTAAAGGAAGTTTTCTTCCCCTTAGAATATTTGGAATAATGTTAACTTTTCTTGTCTTTGTATTCCTTCCCCTACACTCTATCGGAATTGATTCAGAGAAAGGACTGCACCCAGAGTACATAATAAACATCTCCAGGAGAGGTCGGGAGGATGGGCAGGAGCAGGAAGGAGATGAAAGAAAATCAATTGCTCGGTGCTGACAACTTCTTCTTGTAATAACAGTATTCTGTCACATTGCATTAGCAGCATTTTGCAATTGTATGTGTTTTTGCTAACAGGCTGTAAAAGTGTAATCATATGAGCACTGAATACATTGTATTAGTGGGGATGATTCAAGGGGATGTGTGCTTTATTATACCAGGATGGTGCATAATGTGTTGCTTACTGAAGTGAGACTTATCATTTTAGTGAAAGAATATTTATTATTTATTTGTTTATTTGTTGTGGCATTGGTGTCTTCCAGGGAAAGCTCCATATTTCTGTTGGGGGGGAGGATTTTCCTTCCAATCGTCATTCTTTCTCTCCTCTGTATATCTGAACAGCATGTCCCTGAAATTGGGATAAAAAAATCATCTGGAGTACCAAGTTCCCAACCATCTGAGAAAGCAATGGCTCTGCTTGGGTTTCCAAACAGCATTTGTAAAGCTAATGTGATTGCTGCTGCGAAGCATCTTCTGCAAAGAAAGTTGAAGGAACAAAAGAGGAGGGATTTCACACTTAGATGGGAATGACTATGGATTGAAAAGATACACCCCAAAGGATGAGCTGAGAAAAAGGCAGCTAGAATTAGAGACAGCATGAAAGGAGCATGCAGGATCCTTGAGGATGGATTTTTTTGGCTTTAAAGAATTTTGCAGGAATTTAACTATTTCCACCCTGTGTTGGAATGCATGTGGGGTATTTCTGGATGAAGCCTTTCCTGAGTACCTAGCTCTGAACTCTTGTAATGTGCATTGTTTGACCACTCATTGGACATTGATTATACATTGAGTTGTCGGGTGTGTGTGTGTGTGTGTGTGTGTGTATGTGCATGTTCATATGTGTTTGTCTCCTCGGTTTAGAGTATCAGTCTTCAAATCCAAGGACTGTACCTTAGAAAGCTTTTCTCCCCCTTAATACCTGCCACAGTGGTCCTGAGATGTTTAACAAGCAGTTCTCACTTGATTGAGCTCAACTGACATTGACATTTGGGCCTGGACTTGTATTTGTTTGCTGAAGCTGCCTGTAACACACTACCACAAAACTGGGTGGCCTAAACAACAGAAATTTATTGTCCCATAATCTGGAGGCTAGAAGTCCAAGATAAATGTGTTGACAGGGTTGGTTCCTCCCGAGCTGTTCCGGGACTCTCTCCTAGCTTCTGGTGGTGTGCAGGCAAGCTATGGTGCTCCTAGGTTTGTAGGCACATCACTCTGATCTCCAACTTCACCTTCACATGGCATCTCCTTATGTGTGTGTCTGTCTCTGAATTTGCCCTTTTTATAAGGGCACCAGTCATATTATATTAAGGGCCCATGCTGCTCCAATATACCTTGTCCTAACTAATTATGTCTACCATGACCCTCTTCTCAAATAAGGTCATATTCTAAGGTGCTAGGGGATAGAACTACCACATATGAATTTCAAGGGGACACAGTTCAACTCATAATAGTACTCCACCTATGACCATTGTTTATAGTGCACATTTTGAAATCAGTAAGAATTTCCCATCTAAATTTGGTGGTGTCCATCAACTGACAATAGCCTCTAGCAATCAGAAGTGCCAAGCAACACTGCCACTTACTGTGTGGCAAGCATTGTGTTCCAAGTGCTTCAAATGTATTAATTTATTTAATTATTCTCACAATGTCATCATGAGGTAGGTGTTGTTATTATGAGGGAAGTAAAGCACAAAGGTAATATATAAATTGTCCCAAATGACTCAACAGATTGAGATTTAAAACTCATACCTTCCTAATTAAAATTCAGGTGGCTCCTTACATACGTGTTTCTTCTCTTCATATATTTATATTTACTTTTGTCTGACTAGGGCTTTTAATACAACAAAAGAATGTTATAAAGCACTTTAAGACATTGGGTCAAATGACACAAAGGACGTATGGGTTTCTTTTGCTAGCTTCAACTGAGGCGCTACCCAGCTGGCCAGCAGAAGCCTGCTGAGACAGTACCATCCTTTAAAATGGAAATCTCACTGAGGACGCGACAGGGAGCTATTCTGGGACTTCAGCACAAGCTGGTGGCAGAGGAAGCGAAGACAGGCATGAGCGGGAATAGGGTGATGTTGGCTAGGACCTCAAATTGCAGTTCCTCAAAGTGATACGGTGACTTTGACTTGTATCGCACTCACCTCCAACGCTGAAGTTCTCAAACATGTACAACCACTAATGCACTGACGAATCGTGTGTTGTTCAGCCAGGTAACTGAAGAGGGGTCCAAGTGGGGACCAAACCAGCATTGTCCAAAAATTTTTTTCTTCCTGAACTTGAAGGCTATTTAAAGCTTCCATGTTGGGCTGTATTACTGATATGTAATATTTTCCTTTCTGGTTAATACTAATAAGCCCATCCTAGAAATACCAGATAGATGCCATAAAAAGGTCACTCCGGCTTTCTCCTTCTGTGTTTCCAGCACATGCATTTCCACTTGAGTCCAGATGTGGAGCTGTCACAGTCTGATTGCTGAGAAGGGGACGGGAGCACGGACCATGTGCCTTCACAAAGGCAATGACCACATGTTCTGGCTGCGCATCAAAAATGCCCACCGAGGAAATATCCTAGCAATGTTGGTCGTGAGCTCATCACCGGCTCCTCTGCTCACTTCTCAGTATTTTAATCTTGAGTTCTTCAAGTTCTGAGGGCATTATAATTTACTATAAAAAAATTAAAAGTGGGCTCTACTATGCTTTGACTTAGACCTTGTGAATTGCCTCATACTGAATTACACGAGCTCCATTTGTTTGGCAGCAACATTTGCTGTATAAATTTTCTCTTGATTTTGAGGTTTCCCAACACCATTCTTTTCTAATCAAGCAACAGGTGTTTATTATATACCTATGTACTATCGGGGTGAACCAGAGGCATAAAAACCAGGTCCTAATCACACAAATCTTATGCTTTTTCTAGGAATAGAAGTCAATGATACGTGAAAGTTAAGTATCAATAGAAGAGATAAGTAACACTTTCACATAGTGGTTCTAGAGAGGTTCACAAGGTAATGATGAATGGAACACATGGCATATGCTCCAGAAATTTAGAGGAGGGGGCGCAACTGTGAGTTGGACTTTTCTGGGAAGACATCAGTTGGAAAATAGAGAGAAAACCGAACTTGAGTGTGGCAAAGATGTGATCCCTCATACTCCAATTTTCCCTGGAGGATTGTGAACTGGAGGATTGTGACATTAATATGGAGAAAAACTTTAGGAGGATTATTGTTACAGTCCTTTCAGCTATTTGTGGGTTGGTTTGCTACTTTAGGTTTTGTGAGTGGTTAGTCTATTATTTTACATGGGTTTTCCTTGGGCCAGAGCCTGCTGTAGCGATCAGACTTCTGTTCCGGGCTCTCCATTCCAGTGGGTAGCCATAAGCATGGGACCACTCTCTTCCCTGCCCTGAGCACAGCAGAGGTGGAAAAGGTGCTGTAGTGCAGGCAGGTCTAGCAAGGGCTCCACTTAGAGACAAACTGACAGGGTGTACTTGAAATAAATAAGAGAATTCTGTAATGAGTGTGTCTTGATGCCATTGTTTATGTTTCCCCATGACAGGAACAATGGTATTTTGATAATCTACATAAAATTTAATTATAATTCAGTTATCAGATGTAAGTGATTTCGGTGCCCTGTAATATAACAAATCTCCGATGTGAAATAGCGAACTAATAAGAGATGACAGGTGGTCGTCACTCTGTGAGCCTCACCATCTTTCGCTGGCACTAGCTGCGATCACTTAAATAAACCATCCTTCAATGTGAGAAACTCCCTAGGTGGCCCTCAAGGGAAACGCAGGCATTGAGTTCCCCAGGACCAGGCAAATGGTGACATCCTTGGTATGAAGACGGAGGCTGCCAGCGATAAGTGATTCCTGCATATGGTTCAAAGCTCTTTGTCATTATCTAATTATCAGGTTAGTATAGAGTAATAATGAGATCCAAGTTTAATCTATACTGCGTAGGTTTTGTCCTACTTTGTTCTTGATCCTGAACAGTCATTCTTTTTAACGGGTAGGATTAATCAAGGAGGTGAATGAGAATGGATTGATTGTTTCAACTTGACCACTATTGGAAAAAATAGCTCAAAAGAAATAGCCACTGACAGTTGACTAATACAAGGCACTGATGTTTGTAAAGAAAGGATGATGTCATATTATGGGGCAATGTCTTTTCAAAATGTTCTCTGATATTTCTGGACAAAGGGATGTAGACCATCTCTTTTGGCAGAAAGACCTATGCCTGCTGCTGATGTCTTAGGTGAGTAACCATCAATCCCATGTTTCCTTCAGGCAGTGCAGGCATAGGTTCCCCAGAGCTGAATGCACTCAGGTCTTCCTTGGAAGTATGCAGCCTTGTTTTGGAGTTGGTAGGAGAAAAACAGACATGAGGTGCCTTAGGAAGGCTTTAAACATTTGCACCCCAAATAAGGCTTTGCAGGCCTGCTTGGTATCTTGGAGCCCTATAAAAAGAAATTGGACTTGCTGGAGTATATGGATGACTTAAAAGCTTAATTATAAAGCAATAATATCACCCAAAGTTTAAGAGAACATTGGAGTGGATATGGGTAAAATTATTGGAAACTTGGAAGTTGGACCAATTTTTTTTGTCTGAGACAGTCTTACTCTGTTGCTTGGGTAGAGTGAGTAGAGACGGGGTCTCCCTCTTGCTCAGGCTGGTCTCAAACTCCTGGGCTCAAGTGATCCTCCCACTTGGCCTCCCAGAGTGCTAGGATTACAGGCGTGAGCCACCACGCCTGGCCTGATCAATATTTTTTGTATCCTTGCCACAGGAGAAAGACCACTGAAGTCCTAGGTCCTGGCTCAGATGGTTAAGCCATAGCAAGGCAATGATGAAAACCAATGGGGTGGGAGAGTTTGCTTTCCAAGTTCCTATTCAGGTAATGTTTAGATGAATCTGTGATGCACAAAGTACATTAGGGGGATACTTTTCATTTTCCATTGACTGAGCATCTCGCTAACATTTTTCAGTCATTACCCCACACTATTTTAACATTCCTACTGCTACAGCTCATGTTCCCAAGCCCCTTGCTACTGTGTCGCAGCCCATGCTGTCGATCCTCTTTGAATGTCTGCTACTCTGTTTCTGAATGCCCCACCTTCAGGGCACAGCCCAGATAAATCCTTCACTGTTCCCCTAGATCATTGGCTTTGCACTTGCCTGGGGGCCTTAAGTTAGGACACAGTCTGCGTTCCTCTTACTTTTCCACAGGCCCTTTCCTGATCCACCTTTGCAACCCACACAGCTTCTTGCATATTTTAAATGTCAAATAAAAATTTTTGAATGGACAAGTGATTGTGGGATAAAGACTAATTTGGATCTGTGAGAAGCCTGAACTTCAGAAATTCATTTCAAATTATAGAGATCCCACGGGAGTCTATTTTAATGTAGCATTTACCTAAGCCCTTAAAAATATTTATGTATTCTCTGAAGTAGGTTCAACATTCCCTCCAAATCCCTTCCCTCCAAATTTGTTTCATTGACTCCATAAACACTTTCTTTATGGAGAGTGTAAAATATTTTAGATCAGTTTTTGTTCAGATAATAACAAAACATCAAAGAGTGTGAATTAACAAATGTCTTATTTACTTCTGTGCAATACATCTTGAAGTCATTTAGATTTTACCTCCAAAGTGAACCTTAAATGCAAGGATTTCTCTCTACTTCCATTGCCACTGCACACTCTAGTTTAGCCCATTACTTAATATCTCTTCTGGTCTTTTGCTCCAGCATCTTAATTGGTCTCCCAACAATTCATACCATTCTCCCATTTTCTCATTAACATTGTTCAGCTTCAGCAACATTGTTTGTTTTTCAGTTCCTTGAACTCTTAAATAAAATAATACAAAACAAAAATTAAATCAAAACAAATCAATTCCTGAAAACTTGGGAAAGTCTGATAGCATTTTCTACCTGTCCTTAAACATTTATATCATGTTTTTGTTCAACGTCAGTCATGCTACCAGATCATAAGTTCCATGAAGGCAGCCTGTCTACTTTGTTCAGCATGGTATATCCACTGTCAAGATGAGGAATAGGTTAAAGATAAGTTGTTCAGTTAATTTTTCATTGATACAAAGAATATAGATTCTACCCATGGATCTTAGTTTTTCTCTCCCAGGAGAGACTTAATGAGTCTAATTCTTCTTCCTCGTGACAACTAATCAGAGACTTGAAGGCTGCCTTCATTAACCACACTATCTGCCTTAAGTTTGTGGTTCTGGAGGTTTTTCATCCCTAGGCCATTCTGAAATACTTTCAAGTCCCTTCGCCTTCTTGTCCCCATCCCCTAAACATATTCTAGTTTGTGTTTTGCTACTTAAAGGTGTTGTCTAGGACTGGATGAGATGTTCTGCACGTGGTTTGACTGGTGTATACTTCAGCAGGACCAGTAACTTCTTCAGATGTTAGGTCTCTAGGAACACATCCTACCCTGTATCAATTCCTTTGTAAGTACATCACCTTGCTGCTGTCTCTTGAACCCATAATCGAGGAAAACTCTTGAATTTCTTTATTCAGTATGCTCCTCTGATGCACTGTTTTTGTTTTGGACCCATTTGTAGAATTTTGCAGTTATTATTATACAATATAACCATTTTCCCATGCTAATTCCTAATTCTCTCATCCATCAAAATCACCATCTTTCTTGGATTTGTGTTATCTGCAAAATCTATATCTTCATTCACTTAACACTTTCTCTTTTAATATTTTTTTTTTTTTTGTAGAAATGGGGTCTTGTTCTGTCGCCCAGGCTGGAGTGCAGTGGTGCAATCATAGCTCACTGTAGCCTCAAAGTCCTGAGTTCAAGCAATCTTCCTGCCTCAGCCTCCTGAGTAGCTGGGACACAGGTGATTACCACCATACCTGGCTAATTTTTAAATTTTTTGTAGAGATGGGGGTCTTGCTATGTTGTCCAGGTGGTGATCTCAAACTCCTGGCCTCAAGTGATCCTCCCACCTTGGCCTCCTAAAGTGCTGGGATTACATGTGTGAGCCACTGCATCCAGCATAACTTAACATTTTCTTACTGAACGTCTACTATCTGTCAAATGTGGTCATTATACTTTAAAAGGTGATCATTATACTTAACTTTCATGGATCATACAATCTAGTCACTGACAAAAGTTTTGAATGCCTCAGCAATGAGGATAAAACACGCTGGAAGCCATTTGTAACCCCTTCCAGATACCTCTCAATTAATTAAGCAGTGTTTTTATGATATGTTTTTTCAACCAATTAATAGCCCATCTAATATATTGTCATCTGGCTCATTATTCAGTACATTATTCCATTCACAGGAATGTGACTAGAGATTTATTCTAGGCATTATTGGGTTGCAAGTAATACAAACTTATTTAAAGTGGCTTAAATAAAAATAAGACTTGTAAGAGAACAAGGTACTTTCATATAACTCACTTGGAAATACTGCTGGGCCTCGTGGAATTAGAAAATCATTAGTCAGCTGCTTTCTCCATTTCTCTCTCTTGGGCCCATGCTTACTCTTCAGATCCTTTCATTCTTCTTGCTGTAGCTTGACAACTTCAGCTTGACTCTTGGTTTCACCTCCCTTTAACTTTGACTTTCCAGGATACCAACCCTGGCATCATTTCTGCATGAACATACTGTTCTAGGACCCAATATTATCTATCTATTTCTTTCTTTCCTTCTTTCCTTTCTTCCTTCTTTCCTTCCTTCCTCCCTCCCTCCATTCCTTCCTTCCTTCTTTCTCTCTCTCTCTCTTCCTCCCTCTCTCTCTCTCCCTCCATCCCCCCTTCATTCTTCCCTTGCTTTCCTTCTGTTCAAATCCTGGAAGGAGAGAATCTGATTAACTGTTGGCTTAATGATAGATTGGTTTCCCTTCGTCAAGCCTGTCCTGTCAACCATGGGTGAGGGGCAGAGAGAGTAGAATCATTTAGTAAGAAGGACTGTGTCTTACAGAGCTGACTAAGCTGATGAAAGTAGAGGGGGAGATTGATATGGCAGGCGTGTTGTCTAGCATGCCATTTTGACAAGAGCATCATAATAATCTCTCTGAAATCTAGACATACTCTTGTCTATCAAATCCCTTGATGAGCTAATTTAATAATATTATCAAAGGAAGTGAGATTAATTTGGTAGGACTTGTTCTTGGGGAACTTGTGTCTTACATTTTACCACATTTTCTAAGAGACCACAAACCATCACTTCCACAATCCATTTTAGAATCTTCCCCAAGGTCAACCTCGAGATCACAGATCTGTACTATGCTGAACCAAAACCAAGATTTATATTTGTACATCTCTAGTAACTATGATTCTTCAATGATACACAGATAGTGGTTCAACAACCTCAGTTTCAGGTATTTTTAGTACATGTGTGGGTGGACAAGATCCTCCTTCAAAGAAGACTTTTTTGCTCCAGCTACTGATGGTGCTATCAACAGAGAGGCTTTAGCTCTCATTTCTTGCGGGGATTGTCTTAACTTCAGAGAACTGATTAGCCTAAGGTCATGCCCTTCCAGGTGGTGGCCCATATCCATGACTAAGCAAGATAAGGTTATAAAGTCTCAGTCCAATGGACCATTTTAGCTCTAGGGCTCTGTGAACATTTGGCCGAGGCTATCATGCCTACATTGCAGTTTGGCTTTTCCTTGCACTCAAGCCTGATTCCTTCCCCTTGTTTCTAGAGATGTTGATGCCCAGGGTTCTCCCTAATAAATACCCCACAAACTAAGCTCCATTTCAGTCTGCTTTGCAGAAAACTCAACCTATGTCAATGGGAGAACTTACTGTCATATATATATATTTTGCCATCATTTTAATCATCTACTGCCATTTTGAACTCTCTTGAATTATGCTGTGGTATGTGTAATTTCCTTTGTGTCCATCTTGCCTTCTTATATTGGGTGTAAACTCTTTGAGGGCAGTATTCCATGTATGTATTGTGCTTCTTGTGCCCTCACTGCATTCTCATTCATATCTATTCTCTTTGAGACCATCTTTGGCCACCGTATATAAAATTGCATGCCTCCCAGCCCCTGGCTTTCCTGGTCCCTTTTCTCTGCTTTATTTCTTCTTCAAAGCACTTATCACCTGTTAATATATCATATAGTTTGCTTATTTTAAAAATGATCATCTATCCTTCCCATTAGTGTTTAATCTCAATGAAGGCAGGAATTTTTCTCTTTTGTTTGTTGCTGCAATCCCAGTGCACAGAATAGGACCTGACACAGAGTAGGCATTCCGTTGATATTTGTTAAATTAAGTTGAGTTAAATTAGCAAAACCTTCCATCACAGTGTAGTAAAAGTCTCCTGTATCAGTCAGGGTCCTGGCAGGAGAGAGAAGGCACACTCACACTGCACATTTGAGGAGAGTTTAACTGAGGAAAGATTTGCAAGAGTGTGGGAAGGGTTCCAGAAAGCCAAGGAGGGCTATTGTAGTACCCTGGGGCTTGCAATAGCAGGGAGCCATTACTACCCCTAGACCTGAAGGGGCAAATGGAGGAGAAGCTCTGGGGAGCTCAGAAAGAATGTCTGTAAGGAAAGAGCCTTCTGGAAGAACCTGTAACCAACATAGAAGGATGCGTCCAGCTTGCAGTGCTTGGTGGGGATGGAGCTGGGGCAGTAAATCCTCTGACCTCACTCTCCTCCTACCCTCTGATCTCCTGCCGGGACCTCCCATTGTCCAAACTCTCTTTGTGGCAGGCAAAGGAACCCCACTGCTAAGGTGCTCAGGAGTTGGCCTCCCAAGGCACAGAGCAGGGCAGAAAAGGGCAGAGAGCGGGTGTGGAGAGGCTGACATGGAATAGCCAGAGCACATCCTAAAGCAAATGAGCTTTTGCTCTTTGGTCACAAGGCTGCCCATAGGGGCGTGGTGAGATCTGCTCAAATGAAGTAGAAATGGGAGCTGCTGTGGTGTGGGTGTGTGAAAGAAAACCCAGGGGCGTTGTGTGGATGTTGAGAGGCGGTAGGTGCAGGGAGGGGAGAAATTAGAAGATGAGTTTCTGAGATTGGGAGTAAGAGTTGCAGAGAAGCTCATCTGGGAGTAAGGCTTAGTTCCGACCTGGGATGCAGATGGTCTCCATGCACTTTCTTGTGGACATCCTGTGGACACCAGTGGCCAGAGAAGGCCCTCTACCGTAACACTGTACAAGCAGTGGGGGACCCTGTACCCCAAAATAGGAGAAATAGCAAAGCAGAAGCTGGGAGGTGTCTAGAGGAAGAGCGTCGGTTACGGCATATGTCTAGTAATTGCTCTCTCCCCCATCTTTGAGGAGATTAAGACTGGTTTGGGGAGTGAATCTGTTACGTTGCACACATGTAGAAGAGGATGAGATACTATTTCAGCTCTCTGATTCCTAGACTGAATGTGTCTTCTGAGAATTTCCTTTACATTAGTATTCAAGCCACTCTGAGAAGATTCCAAGATTGTGGGGAATGACAGGAGGGTTCAGCATCCAGGATTCTGGCTGTTGTTGACGGTTTGAAGCTGCAACTGTGGGTTCCAATCTGGTGCCCCGATTCCCTGCCTGCTGGGAGTGCCCTGCAGTGTCATCACCCTCCCTTCACCCCGGCCACCTGCCAGTTGGCATTCCGCAGCACATTGGAGTCACAGTGGTCCACCTTCCTTCTGGGTGAAAGAAGAGGGCTGCAAAAAGCCCCGGGAGCCACCCCGAGTGCCAGACATGCAAACAAAACTGGCAGAGTGGAAACAAGCTGAGAACGAATGCAAATGTGGGTGTGCGAGACGGAGCACAGAGGGCCGGGGGATGGCACTCTTCATTTCTGCCTGGTCCAGGAGTCGCTGTTCTTTCTGAACCTGGGGCAGAGCGGCAGGGGCAGTGGTTGGAATGCCACTGTCAACCCAGTGAAGGGGTGGGAGCTGGACTGGAGTTGGGGACTACTTTTCTGGTGGAAAACAGCACAGCCCCATTATCAGCCTGCAAAGGCGATGGGGAGCTTATGTTTCATGCGATAAAGAGGAAGAGACGAGGAGGAACAAAACCCTGAGCAAGAACGGAATTTAAGGCATGGTGACAACCACCCAGGACGTTGGCTGAGGAGGGAGAGAACTGGGGAAGACCTTGCAAACAGCAGTGAGGTCCTCCAGGTGGGAGAAACCTGGAAAGCAGATGGAAGTGGCTCTGTGCCTGCAGAATAAAGTCCAAACTGTGTAGCTTGGGTGGTCTTGAGCATTTCCTTGTCTTCACTACTATCTCTCTGTGGAGGATTCCCAAGTCGGACAGACGGAAGCTCCTGATTTCCATCCCAGATCTCAATCCTGGGATTTCAGACTAAAATATCTTTTACTGAACTGGACGTTAGCATCTGGATGCCCAGCAGGTGCTTCAAATTCAACTCATCCAAAATGGAAGTCGGTATCCTCATTGCCCAAAACACCACCTTTCTTCGTTTTTCTTAATTGCATTACATTCCCTCCAGTTCCTCACAGTTGCTTCCTTCTCTTCCCTGGTTCCATACAACCCATAATTCAACCAGGGCCAGTTGAATTATAAATGCTCAATAAATATTACTAGTTATTAGCAGCAGAGCAGCAATTAATTGCCTATTCTGTAAAACACTACTATGGGTGCAGTGGAAGCTGCAGAGGTGTATGTATATATACAACATTCATATGCCCACAAGAGACTTAAAGCTCAGAGACCTTCCAGTCTCAACCCTTACTCCAGCCCATGTTGCTGACTGATTTGGCTTTCTTGAGGACATCAGCAGTGCACTTGCTAAGCTGGTGCGACATTCCAGAGAAGCTAGCTTTTGCTTGCTCTTCTCAAAGGATAAATGTGAAGATCAGATGAGATAACATCTACTTAAGGGCCTTGGGAGCCATGGGGTGCAGCAGGATGCTGCTGGGTGGTTGTGGCGCTGTCTGGCTGCGTGGCCCGAGTGGAGGATGCTGTCACTGCCTGGAGCTCTCCAACCTGTCTTCCAACCAGCCAGAGGCTAAAGTGCAATCTTTGCATGTTTCAAAGACTGCCTTCTCTTTTAAGTTGATCCAATTGCTATTTCCTGAGTAGTAGAGCCTAGTTTCTGATTTCTCCTGTAGAACAGAGATGATTGGTGTCCTCTGAGCCTGGTGAATGGTTAAGTCTTCCAGTTTCAAATCATTTGCTTTCCCTCCAGCCCAGGGTAGTCTCAGATGTCCCATAAATACCTCTAATGTCTTTCCTAAAATCCTTTAAATATATCCTTAAAGTATGTTTTTAAATTATGAAAACCACTTAGTATTTTATATAATCCTACCCCGCTTGCTTCCCTCCCCACAAAAAGAAAGAAAGAAAAGGGCTAGTCTGTTGCAAAATGAAGATGTTTTATTTAAATGCCAAAGGCTTTTAAAACCTGATTCTGGAAAGTCAAACCTATGCTTGGTATTAAAAGTCTTTTATGCAACATCTTCAAATAGGCCGACTTTGATGTGATCACTGACTCCAAACATAAGAGGAAATCAGTGTTGGGCTGTGTTACTTGTAAAATTAAAGAAAAAGCAGAGACTTGGAACTTGGGTTATTTGGATAATTATCTATTTCCTGACATCACTCAATGCTCTCTAGACCTGAGTTTCAACTCCTTTGCATTTTCCATTTTTTCCCAGCTCTAAAACTTGAACAAATGTATCCCTTGGGTTTTTTTTTTCCTCCTATTTGATTCAGATATTTGCTCCCAGCCTGAGAAGCTGCATGCCAGCTTCCTGCCAGGAGCACCTTTCCACAGCTGTGTTATAAATATCTGGGAAAAAATAGGAGAGGATTAAATTGAAGATTGCAATACCATTTCTCCCAGTGCCAAGGCCGTCCTGGGAGGTTCAGATAATAATATCTCACATTTACAATTTAGATCTTGAGCCCACCAAACTAGAAGTGGGTCCAACTTTTTGTGCCTTCTGTGGGGCTGATGGTATTTAAGGAGTTGGATGGATAGTTATTGATAACATCTATTATTCATTACATTATTATGTATTAGAAAGCATTGTGATTCTTTTAGTAACTTTATTCTTTGGGCACACATAGGTAATTGGTAAAATATGCTTGTGATTAGCATATTTTTGTCATCTGAGTTTTATAAATTGCAAGGTTGACAATGATTCTGCTCCAGGGTTCCTGTTTCTCAGACAACAGAATTGTTTTGATCTTATGAGTAAGCAGGTAGAATAGGGAAATCTGTGTGAATTTTTTGGTTACTGCCTTGAATATGGGTTTCCATGAGAGGCAAGTGAAGAAGATCATAAGTGCAAGGATGCCAACCTGTGTCCCCAGGAGATGGGCAGATGCAACCTCTGCAGGCTGCTAGCCAGGGTTCTCCAGGTAGACAAAACCAATAGAAGATTGACTGATTATGGGAATTGACACTCATGATTTTGGAGGCTGAGAAATCTCACAGTCTGCCATCTGCAAGCTGGAGAGCCAGGAAAGTCAGTGATATAATTCAGCTCATGTCTGAAGACTTGAGAACCAGGAGTTCTAGTGTCTGAAGGGAGGAGAAGATGGACATCTCAGCTCCAGAAGAGAGTGAATTTGCTTTCCTCTGCCTTTTTGTTCTATTCAGGCTCTCAACAATTGGATGATGGCTGACCACATTGGTAAGGATGATCTTCTTTACTCAGTCTCCCAATTCAAATGCCAGTTTCTTCTAGAAACACCTGCACAGACACATCTAGAAATAATGTTTTACCAGCCATCTGGGCAGCCCTTAGCCCAGTCAAGTCGACACATAAATTAACCATCTCAGAAGCTTGAGCAGCCTGGTTGTCAACTGGAAGAGTAAAGCCAGAGAGGGTGAGGGTACACAGGAGAGCACGTGGACCCTGCTGAAGAGGTAAAACAGCATGCAGGAGGACTGAGGGCAGAAACCTCTTGCCCGTTTCTGGCTTTCGATTCTGGCCAGTCTTGTGCAGCAAGGGCAGCAAAACAGATTTGTTTAGGAAGCTTGTTTGTGGTGAGATCAGAACAGGAGTGCAGCTCTACTGACTTCTTTGAGACTTGAATGATTGCTATCATACACTGCTGCTTGGAAGATTAGCCTCACTGCTTAAGTGAAGAAATTAGCCAATCTAATTCCAAAAAGTTCTCAAGAGGCAATGAATCTTTTTCACAGTCATGCAAAATGAACCAGCTCTTCTGAAATGAACTCATCCACTAATCTATTTATTTAGTATGAATTTATTGAGCATCTACTATATACCAGTCACTGCTCTGGGTCCTGGGATATAGCTGTGAACATAAACAATTCAAGTCCCTGCCCTCAAGGAGATTACATTCTAGTGTAGAAAATAATAAACAAATAGGCAAATATGTAAATGACATGATTTGACACAAAAGGTTATGAAGAAAATAAAAACATAAAGTAGGGTAATAGACAAAGTGGGTGGGAGGTAGTAGCTGAATATGGTGGTGGAGAATGGAGGGTAATTTAAGGGTTGCCATTTAAAAATTTTCAAATGTTATCTTTTAGTAAATACTTGCAAGTTATTATATAAGAGCTATTGAAAAGAAACCATTCAAAATAAAATAGTAATCTCAGAGGACAGAAGCACCAATGAAGATACCAATAGATTTCTTTCTAGAGTATTAAGGACTACTTTTCCATTGTTTTTAAAAATCATCACTTTTTTTTTTTATAGAAGTAGCACATTGTAGTGAAAATAATTAGAACATAGACAATTAAAAAGAAAATAAAACTACCATGATAAAAATCATTCTTAAAATTTATCCTCCATTTTTTTCTGTGCATACAGAAATATGATTCTATATATGATACTTTGTAGCTGGCTTTTTTGAGCTGACAACATATCATGAATAGTTTGATGTTAATTAATGCAGATATGCATCATTACTTATCTTTGTTGTATGGTATTCCATTGAAAAAGTGTACAGAGTTTATGAAACCACTTCCCTGTCATTGAACATTTGTTTCTAGTTCAATCTTGTAAACAATGCTTGAGGAATATCCTTGTAACTATATTTTTTCATGCTTGTTTAATGATTCCCTTAGAAAAAATTCTTAAGAGTGGAATTTCTAGGTCAGGAAGTCTGCAGTTTTAAAGACTATGAATTATATTGCACAAATGTTTAATTTCATACCAGCGACTTATAAGTGCTTGTTTCCCCACATATTGGCTCTTTCGGTGTAATAAGAAAGATAGTAATAGGTGAAAAATGGTTGAACTGTGGTTTTCATTTGTATTTATCTTATTACAAATTGATGATATTTCTAATATATGAACTTTTTTATTGACCTTCACGTTCCTTCTTTTTGATTCATGTCTTGTGCTCATTTTAAAAATTGAGGCATTCCTTTTCTTCTTTACTGACTCGCAAGAAGTCTTTATGTACCAACTTATTCCCAAACCTCTTCTGTGGCAGGCACCGTTGTAGGATCCAGGGATACAATAATGATCAAGAAAATACTGGCCTTTAAAAAAAATTCTTTTCTAATTTATTCTTTGTTCTTTAATTTTTGTCAATAGAATTTTTTTAGAGGTCAAAATATCTTTGTTTTCCTTTATAATTTCATCCTGTGGTGTCATGTTCAGAAAGCCCTTCCCAACTTCAAGATTATAAAAACCAGTCACCATATTTTCTTCAGCTATTAATTGAATAATTTATCTTTTCCCCACAGATTTGAAATGCCATCTTTATCATTCACTAAATTCTTAAATATACATAGGGCTGCTTTTGGATTTTCTACTTGATTTCACTGATGTGTCTAAGTTGGCACTAATGTCAAATTAAGTATTGTGGCTTTATAACACATTTGGATATCTGCTTAGGAAAATGCCAACTCATCATTCTTCTTTTAAAACGTATTTTTGCATGTCTATTCTACCAGAATTTTATCAAGCACCGAAAAAAAAATTCCATTGAATTTTCAGGAGGATTGAGTTACATTTATAGATTAAATTTGCAGGGAATCTTTACAATATTAGGTCTTCTTACTATTGGAATACAACTTCTCTATATTCAAGTATTCATGTCTTCTTATATAACTACCAGTAAAGTTTATTAGTTTTATTAAAAAGATTTTGCATATTCTTTGTCCAGTTTGTTCCTAGATACTTTATCTTTTAATTACTATGAATAGAAGCATCTTGCCATTTTATATGTACATATTTATTTATTCCAATTTATTTTTGCCATTATATTTTTTAACTGGTCCTAATTGGTAAGTAAGAAAGCTGCTTATTTATCCATTATTTTATTGCCAGCCTTCCAAATGACATATCTTACTAGCAGATATGATTTTGATTTTGAACACAATTCAAAATACTTAATTAGCGATGCAGTCTGAGAACCAACCAATCAGCACATACTGAGTGTGAACGGTTTATGCAGACTTTCCATGACAGAGCAGCTGAATCCTAACTGGGATGTCAGTGTTCTAATTCTTTTTCAGATAAGTCTCCTTTTCTCAATGTCTTTCATAGGTAAACAACCATAACATCTATAGTTGCTGGCTGCTTTTCTTTCTCCTTCACAGCATCTTGTTTTCAGGTTTAATTGGATGCATTGAAATTGCAGAATAATCTTACGTAGAAGTGGTGGTGACTGCTATCCTTGTATTGTTCCTGATTATACTGGAAAAGTTGATCAGGGGGAGATAACTTCTGTGAATAATGTAAGGAAAACCATTATATTCTATTTTATTAATAGTTTTTTTTTTAATAAATTAGGAATCAGTAGTGAATTTTATCCTATACGTTACTTCTACCTTTTATCAAGGTAGTTATATGGATTGATTTTTGTCCTGTTAACATGATAACTTATATCAATCCATTTTCCAAGTTGAAGCATCATTGCATTCCTAGAATCAACCCTACTTAGTCATGATGCATAACTTTTGTGTTAGACATCTGAATTTAATTTACTAATGTTTTATTTAGCATTTCCATATCTACCAGGCTACATGGGATTCATTACAATTGTCCTAATTTTGTAACGCGCATTGGCATGTTTCCATCTTTTTATGCTTTCCAAATTTAAATGATACAGGGCTTTTCTGTTTCTTGAAGGTGGTTAGAACTCCCCCAAACACCATTGTGAGCTTTCTGTGGGGATTATGTTTTAACAATCATTTTCAATTTCTTTAATAGTTTTGGTTTATTTGGGTTTTCTAATTCTTCTTAAGTACATCTTGCAATTTATGTTTTCCTAGAAAATAATCCATTTCCCTGAGATTTTCAATCTGGTAAAGTAAAATAACATATAGTTTTCCTATAACTTTAAAAATAAGCATATCTGTTGCCATATACACTTTCTTGTCATTAATGCTATTTATTTTTTATCCTCTTTTATCCTTGGACTGGCCAGAGGTTTGTTTATTTTATTGGTCTTTTTGAAGAGTCTACACCTCCCCATATGTGCTATGGTACACATGGTGCGGCATGTCGAGGAACCGGATCCTGCTAGCAACCGTTTAAGTGAGTTTGGAAGCAGATGCCCCCCAGACAGTCCTTCAGAAGGCACCACGTGCCCAGCCAACACCTTGATGTATGCAAGGTCTTGAACCAAAGGCACCCTGTTAAGCCATGCCTGAATTCCTGCCCCACAGACACTGTGACATAATTCCTGTTTTCTGTTCCAAGCAACTCAGTTTTAGGGTAAATTGTTACGCGGCCATGGATAACTAATATAATAGATGATTGGATTTCTTGGACATGTGTCAACCATTTCTATTTGGCTTGTGTGGTCAGGCATTAAGGCCCCTGAATTCTGTTGTTACAGAGAAAGCAATCAACTAACATTAACTAAATAAATAAAATGTGGAAAGCAGAGGTTTGTACCTCTTGGATTTTATATGTATGTATATAAAATTGTATAATTCTTGATTTGCATAATGTCAACCTTCTATAAGTTGCTCCATAAGGGACAGAATACAGTTTTAGAGATGTGAAAATATTAGTGTGATATATGGAAATGTGAAGTATCTCATGGCAGAGATGAGTATTAGGAATAGCTGGAAGGCACACTGTACTCGCGTGAGAGGGAAGGCCCTTCTGTTCAGTCCCCTGTGGTTTCTGTTACCATGTGTATTCTCATTGCATTATTGTGTGCTATTTCCATTTCTTTTATTCTCCCCTTTGCTTTATTTCATTCAGGACTAAAAATTAACAAAGTAAGGGCAAGAAGAGAGGATCAGTTTGTACGTTAAGAAGATGGATACATAATAAATAATAGAAAATATTGAAGAAATGAGAAGGCCTCCAAAGTCTTTAATGTCCAATATACTGTATTTGGCCTATTTAATAGGGAAAATTATTTTGAATTGTGATAATTCATGCATAAAAAGCACGGAAGATGTTTTGCACATTTGAAACTCACAGGATTAACAAAGTAGGGTTTGGGAGGAAAAGTTACTTACAGGAATAGAGAATTTACTCACAATGAGGGTGGTGAATCAGAATTAAAAATGCATGTCACTCAGCCTAAAGACCATTTAAGCAAAGTCTGGAAGTAGGAGAAAGGAAAGAGAAAATTCTGTGACCTCTTGCAGAAAGGGGTTACTCCTCGTGGCTCATTTAGAAATTCACATGACGATAAAGTGGATGCTGACACTGCTAGAATAGACACAAAAGCAACAACAACAAAAAAATGTGGAAACATAAAAAGAAATATAGGAGATTACACAGTACAGAAAGTCTTCATATGAATGAAAGGAGACTGACTTTAGAGAAAACATGCCACCAAGAATATACACTGTGAAGAGTTAAAACTAACTCCAGGATCGAAGGATGCAAAAGATATACTTGGGCTTGGGGCCAATGTAGTGGGAAATTGCAAATAGGAACTGTTGTCTGTCTACTTATTACTCAGAAGATCCACAGGTAATTTAAAGGCCTTTGTGGGGTCCATGTATTTTCAGCGTACACCAAATCCACACTTTGCAAGGACTGGATGTAATTTGGGGAGTGTCTGTGTAATTTTAATCCCTTCCCTCAAGGAGTTCATATTCGGCCATAAAGGGCAGTGCTCAGGTGAGGACCTCAAACGCGGACAGCCAAGCTCATGGCATAGAGGGGTCCATCACTGCGAGTCAGTCTGTGAAGACCATCTTTCAGTCTTCTAGTCTGAGAATTAGGGGGAAAAAAATCCCAGAATTTATATGTGTTTTAAAAATAATTTCTTCAGCTCTTTGATATAGAAATTATTATCATTCCCATTTTACAGCTGAGGAAATCGAGGCTCTGAGAGGTAAGTCATCGGTCCAAGTCACATAGCTAGTGACTGATGGAGCTGGAATTGAACTTTGCTGTGTGAATTCAAAACCCATATACTTAACCCCTCTGTTCTTGTTTTATTTCTATCTGTCCCCATGTCTATCCGTCAGTTGGGGAGATTTAGTGGGTGTTCATTGGTTGTGAAAAAGGAGTGGACTATACATGATGGAGCTGGACTCTCCTGCTTGTTTCACGTGCATTAATCTTGTCTTACTAACTAAATCATAGGCCTCTTGAAATCAATGTCTCTTGAGAGTCATGCATTCAGGTGTTCTTTTTAGTTATCGCCTATTGAAGATGCTACGCGTTTATTATTTTAAGGCTACTACTAAGCTAGTCGGGTTGTATTTACAAGAACCACAGGAGATTCAAGGGTTTCCACCTGGATGCAGGGGCTATTTGCAAGAAGAACACTGGTGCACTCCCTAACACTTTTAAAGCACAGCACATCTTCAGAGCCCTTACGTGCCATGAGTATTGTATAAAACTTTGTATCATTCATTAAAAATTTGTGGGATGAATAAATGAAAATATAAAATACTGAATGCGTGAATGTTTAGAAACTTGACTCATGCAGGAGAATTTTGTGTTTCTCTCTTAACTCTTACATGCAGATGAGACTAGAGAGGTAGGTAGGAAAGAAAGAGAGAGGGAAGGAAAACAAATATTTTGTACCTGGTGAATATTTAATAACTTTTTACTGAAATACAATGAGGGGTAAAAAAGGAGGACTTATTTTATCAGTTCAGCCAGCAATTACCAAGGTCTTACTAAAGTTTATGTGCCCCACATAGCACCTAAGTCCACAGGTTCTCAAATCTGACTGCATGTTGGATCCCTCTGGGAAGTTTTAAAATTATCGTTGCCAGAGTCCACTCCCAGGGATTATTATTTAATTGGTCTGGTGTGTAAGGTGGACAAATCCTTTCTCAAAGCACCCCAGGTGATGTGTAGCAAACATTAAAAATCTCTGTTACTCCTTGTGTTCAGGAGTCGGCAAACTTTTTCTGTAAAAATCCAGATAATAAATATTTTAGTCTTTGTCGGCCATATGGTCTCTGTCACAAATACTCAACTCTGCTGTTGTAGCACTAAAGCAGCCATAGACAACGTGTAAGTGAATGAATGTAGCTGTATTCCAATAAAACTTTATTTATGGACACAGAAATTTGAATTTCATAAAATTTTCATGTCACAAAAGAGTATTGCTATTTTAATTTTTTCCCAACCATTTAAAAATATAAAAACCATTTGTAGGTCGAGGGCCATGCAAAAACAGCAGCTGTCCAGATCTGACCAGAGTTTGCAAAACCCTGCTTTAACCCATGTATCTCTATGATGGAAGATACAACATTATTCTTATTTTTATAGTTGAATGAAGTGATACAAGATCATATATCTGATAGTGGTTGGATCAGCATTTCTTTTTTAGAAAGTGTCAGTATTTATACAAAAGTTATACTTTTGGTTATTTTTGAGGTGAATTATGAGGATAATTGATGTGGGGGAAACTCTCCTCCCAACCTTTATCTTTTTAAAAGTAAATTCCCAATGAATTCAAATTAGAACAGTACATTGTTTAATTTAAAGAGATATTTTGAACCATTATTTAATCCTCTGCTTCCCACATTGCTGGATTGACCTAGCCTTTTATACATTCATTGAGGGATTTACTCAGTTTAATTTAAGTTACAGTTTTTCCTTGTTCCTCATGTACCTCCAAATCAAGCAAATAGTGTTAAAATATTATGGTCAATTATACATATAAATCTTGCAGAGTTAATGAACGTATTCTTTAGATTGTGGAACAGACTGGACACTTATCTTACTCTTTAAGATAAAATACCACAATCTATATAATGCATTGCTAAGCTTTCTTCTTACTACACATTTTGTCTGGAATCCCATTTTCCATTAAATAATAATCATTGTAATTAATAGACTGGTTATTTTATCTCCCTAATCTGGTTACAGTAATTTATCAAAGGAATGTAAATGAATGCTAGAACAGTAATGTATTCTTCTTTTTAAAAGAAGGTAAAGAGTATAGATTGTAATAATTCTCTAGGGAATAGGGAATATAATAAGATAGATACTGCTTGTAATTCACTAAAGGTAATACATAGAATATGCACTATTGTCTTAGGGGCTTTTGATCTGTTTAACTTCCACTTCTCTCAGGTGATGATTACAGATAGGTTGAGGGGTGACTGGTATATCTTTTTCAAATCTTCACAAGTGCCCTGGGATGGAGCAGCAGATTCAGTCCTAGCACCGCATCCTACATTCCTCAGCACCAGCCAGATCAAAAATGCAATGCCTATTTCCTCCATATTTTCAAGTTTATGTGCATAGAGATTTTTATAGCATTAAGAAATGATATTTTGTATTTCTACGGTATCAGTTGTAATTCCTCCTTTTTCATTCCTGATTGAGCTTATTAGAGTCCTTTCTTTTCTGCTTTTGGTTAATCTAGCTAGAGACCTGTCAATTTTGTTTATCTTTTCAAAGAACCAACATTTTGTTTCATTAATCTTCTGTATAGTTCTTTTGTTATTGATTTCATTTAGATATGTTCAATGGAAAAATTCTTAGAAACACATAGCCTCCCCAGGCTCAATCAGGAAGAAATAGAATTCCTGAACAGACTAATATCAAGTACCACAATTGAAGCAATGATGAAAAACCTTCCAACAGAAAAAAGGTCCAAGACCAGATGGTTTCACTCCTGAATTTTACCAGACCTACAAAGAAGAACTGGTACATACCCTGCAAAAATTATTCCATAGCATTGAGAAGGAAGGAATCCTCCCAACATGCTTTACAAAGCCAATGTCACCTTTATGCCAAAGCCAGGAAAGAACTCAACAAAAAAAGAAAACTACAGACCAATATCCCTTATGAATATAGAAGCAAACATTCTCAATAGAATCCCAGCAAACAGAATTTAGCGGCTCATCAAAAAAAAAAATAATAATCCATCATTAACACGTGGGCTTCATCCCAGAGATACAGCGATGGTTCAACATATAAAAATCTATAAATGTAATTAACCATATAAATAGAAGTAAAAACAAAGGCCATATGATCCTCTCAGCAGTCAGGCACTGACTTTACATAGGCAAGAAAAGGAAAAAAAAAAAAAAAATGAAGGGGACCTGCCAGACAGGTAGATGGGCTCTTGTACAAGCTCTGTTGCCCGTCTGCAATTGGGCTGATCTGCCTGACCCTTACTGCCAAGGCATTCTCATTCTCTGTAGTCAGACCTGTTCTATCTGATTCTTTTCTTAGGTTTGAACAAGATGTGTCATGCTGTATTAAAATGACACTGGCCAAGGCAAGATGGGTGGATGATTTCAGTGCAATGAACTTAAAGAGTGAGCATTGAAGCCAGCCAGGCCAGGATTCATTCCTCCAAGCTATATTCCTCCAAGCTAAAAACCTTGGAGATGTTATTAAAATAGCGCTAAGAAGAGCTTTATTGTGAGAATTAAACCTGAAAATGCTCTGAAAACTTCAGAATAGTATTAATAACTGGAATCAGAATGTGCCCTCAAAAACTGGAATTTATCTTCATCTTGTTCTCCTCTTCTTTCTCCTTCTTCCTTTTCAATTGGCCATAAAGATTAAGGTGGGAAAAGGAACTGTTGTTTCTCTGCAACCGTCTACTCACTGCTTTGGGATTTTCATTTGGAAAGAAAATGAAGAGTCAAAACAGAAGACCAAAAAGAGACAAAATTGGATCATATCATTCCCACATTCAGGAGCTTCTCTTTGTTCTCGGGATAAAGACCAAATTTTTTGCCACTACCTTCATGACCCTGGTCCTGCTACCATGCCAACTTTTTCTGCGTCCAAGCTCTGGCACTACTAGTTTTCTATTGCTGCACAGCAAATTACCACAAACTGCAGCTTAAAACAACTCCCTTTACTAGTTCACAGTTTTGCAGGACGGAAGGCCAGGCACGGCATGGCTGCTTCTCCGCTTAGGGTATCACAAGGCTGAATCAGGGTACAGGCCAGACTGAATTCTCATCTGCAGGCTCTGAGGAAACATCCACTTCCGAGCTGTCATGGTTGAATTATGCCCCCAACCCACATGCCTATGTTGAAGTCCTAACACCCACTACCTCCAAATGCAACCTAATTTGGAGATAGGGTCTTTATAGAGGTGATCAAGCTAAAATGAGGTCATTAAGTGGGCTTTCATCCAATATGACTGTTGTCCTTAACAAAAGAGAGAAATTATGACACAGATTCACACACACTTAGAGGGACGATGATGTGAAGAGACTTAGGGAGGAGACATAGACCATCTATAAGCCAAGGAGAGAGGCCTGGAAGAGATACTTCTCTCCTAGCCCTCGGGAGAAAAACCAATCCTGCCAACAACTTGATTTTGTTTTTGTGTTTGTTTTTGTTACGCTGTTTAGGCAGAGCAACAGTGGCAAGCCTCGGAAACGCCCCCCAGTGGTATCAGTCTTGTGTCCTGGAAGAAGCAGCTGGTCGCTGGGCTCAGGATGTCAGGGCCATTGCTCTCCTTGACATTAGGAAC
Source organism: Eulemur rufifrons (assembly GCF_041146395.1). Lineage (NCBI taxonomy): Eukaryota > Metazoa > Chordata > Mammalia > Primates > Lemuridae > Eulemur > Eulemur rufifrons. The sequence goes on from NC_090987.1 coordinate 15,250,207, forward strand.
AGTAGGAATTTTCATTCTAGGGGAGAGCGGTGCCAGTTGACTGACTCTTTGGGTGTTCATGAGGGCTCCCAAAGCCTTTGGGAACAGGAAAAACTTCCAAAACTGTGACAATAAATTCCTGCAGTTTAAGGCACGCAGTCTGTGGTATTTTGTCATAGCAGCCCTAGGAAACCTACACGCAGGCTCATTCTTACTATCGGCAGAATTCATTTTCTTGCACTCGCTGGACGGAATGCCCCACTTCTTTGCTGGTTACCAACCACGGGCTCTAAGCTGCATGAAGCAGCCCACACCCCTTGCCGTGTGGTGTGTAGAATCCTCTTGTCCTTGGAATATTTGGCTTCCTGTCTCTGACTTCTAGACCTAGACCAAAAAGTCTCATGTGATTCCCTCAGGTCCACCTGGATAGTCTCTCTTTCTAAAAGTTAATTGTGTCATATAGTATAACCTAATCAGGGGAATAAAATCCATTAGATTCACAGTCCCAGAAATTATGCAGTGTGGCTGCACCCAGTGGGTGGGGCCCTTGGGAGGCATCTTAGAATTCTGCCCACTGTAGGGGCCTTTTAGTTTCTGGAATTCCTCCTGCTCCCTCCTCCCACAGCACTTTGTGCCTCCTGTTCCCTCTATGGGAACACTCTTCATCCCTCCTTTCACCTCCCTTGACCAACTTCTATTCGTACTCCAGGTCACAGTATGTTTGTATGTTTGCACAGATTTGCACAGACACAGTGTTTTCCTCCAGAGAACTAATCAAACTCATAATTTTAGATTTTTTGGTGGCTATTTGGTTCATTTCTATCCTATCCATATTGTAAATTCTTGAGAGCAAGGACTGTATCTGTTTATGATCATCATTGTATACTCCACTCCCAGCATGGCACCTCTCCCTCAGTAAATGTCTATTGAATAAATGAATGAATGAATGAATGAATGAATTATAAAAACAAAACCAACCCCTCATCACCACCTTATTCATTCTATCTATCCCTTGCACAGGTTGAAATAGTCAGAGATCCAACTTGGGATACGTAGGGAATATTATTTTCAGGGCAGAGTAGAGGGTCCCTGAGTGAGAACTTGATGTGGAACAAATGGCCCCCTTCATGAATCGTCAACTTGCTACCTGAGCATTTCACCTTAATTTTTAGGGTTAATGAGATGAAAATATAAAGTCACTATTTAAAAATGCTATCATTCTTGTCCCTGACAACTTAGCTCACTTTCAATGGCTTTGCAGCAATGGGATAAAGGACAAACATTTTCAGTGAATGCAGAGACGAGGAAGAATGCATCGTGGAAGGCTGTCTGGAATGGACACCACACCTTGGGTTTGGGGTAGCCAGGGAGGCACTTGGATGATTTGGGTGTCAGATAGAAAGAGACAGTGCTGCTTTCCACAGGATTCTGCTGCTCTCTAGCTCTGGGGAACACCAGATGCACTATAGCTGGTTCATTGACATTTGCTGATGGGTTAAACCATGATGAGACAACAGCTTGTCTGACGTGCCTTCTTCTCCGCTGTGGCTGTTTGGTGGAGGCACAGGAAGTGGGGGCAGTGAAGGTGAGGGAGGAAAATGTTTCTCTTCTCTGAAGCATCCAAACGGCTCCCTTAATGGCCACTTATGTCTGGGTCCCAAGGTTTTCGTTCAAAATGATAATAAAAAGGCACCTGAAACCTATAGGGAAAACCCATTCACATAGAGCAGCTTCGAGCCAAGCCTCTGGAGTCACTAAGCTGAAAAGAACCTGATTAATGACAGCACCTGAGATAAGTGGCACTTTAACCAACCTTAACTGCTGATGTATGATGACATAATGTCCCCTCCAATTAATGACAAGGATATAAAACACCTGTATTTAGCCGAGCAGATGCTGCTTTTATGGTTAGATGCGCAGATGAAATTGACTTTTAAAGGACTATCTATAACTTACTTCCCTATTATTTGTTTCTATATTTGTTTCATTATGTATGTTATAGGCGGAGAAGGAAAGTTAACCTCAGATTTTACACCTGTGCAGCAAAAAGGTATATGCTGTACTGTAATTTACCTAAGGACAACTTGCGTCCCATGATTGAGCAGGTTGGCGATGGTGATTGGCCTCATTTACTGAGGGCCTTTCATACTGTGTGAACCCCAAGTTTGTTTTTTTAATAAAGGTGAGCAGTACCTTCAATGAGTCCGCCAATCCATCCGTCCATCAATCAAAACATACAGAAACCACCTGTTTAAATACTCTATGAAGTAAACACAATATGAGTAGTTTTTTAAAATTGAAATTGTTACTGCATACTAAATATACACAAGATGCTGCACGAGGTGTTTTGGGCTTGCCAAGGACTTCTTTACGGAGCTGTAATTTATCACGGGAAACAGGACATGTACACATGACAGTAAATGCTACATTTCTGGGAGGCTACAAATAGTGGGCATTTTAATAGCTCAGGGAAAGGAGAGCTCCATGGGCTGGGGTTGGCTGGGGAAAGCTGCACCGAAGAATCAAGATGGACGAAGAGATTAAATAATATAAATAGGTAGAGAGCGAAGAGAGGCCAGGCCAGGTGGGAGCGGATGCTTTTGAAGCAAAGACAAAGGGAGTGCACAGGTCAAGCCATTGTCTGGAACCAATGAGAAAACCACTGTGTGCAAAATATACACTGGACAAACTATAAGTCAAGGTAAAAAGATAGATTGAGTCAAGACTATTAATGGCATTGAAGACAATTTCATTTCTTTTAAATGATGATTTGGGAATCATCCCTAAGGGTAGGGTAAAAGACAGGGAATCTCACATTCCCCAGTGAGAGCTGAAGTGAGGCTGAATTAGGGTCCTAGCATGCTTAGGTATGGACTCATTGATCTCTCTCGGATTCCTGAGGCCTGAGAGCAGAGGGGACACTAGAGTTAGGGCTACTGCCCAGGGGCTGGGGCCCAGCAGCGTTCCTTACTCTGTCTCCCAGCCAACCAGGCCATCACCAGCCCCCAGGCAGCTTTCTCCCCTCTCCCTTGCGGGGGCAGGTGGCCTTCACTAGTTCTGCTTTCACTGTTGGGGCAAACGTTCTCTCTCTTTCACTTTCTTTTGTTTCTTGCTGGCAGGTGTAGCCATTCTTACATCGCGGGGTGGTCTCTGAGTTGGAGGCAGGCCACATAGACAACTTGGGCTGACAATCTGAGGTCAAACTTCTCTTGATGAATTTGGAGACAGAAAGTAAATCCCACAAGAGCAGGACTTCATTTTGTTCATTGCTATATCCCTAGCACCTGTGCCTGGTACACAGACGGTATTTAATATACATTTGGGGAATAAAAAGTAAAAGTGTCACTTTGCTTTGCTTTCCTTTCTGCACACATATTTTCTTTAGGAACCTGGAGGGTTGATTGAAGAAAGCATTGGCTGTTTGGGGTCCCATGCCCCAGATTTCTCGGTTTCTACCTAGGAATACCTGTATGTAGCTACTGGCACCCCATTTAAATATTCCCAACAGTAGTCACTAAAATTTTGCAACTAGCTTTTCCTTTACTTCTCCTGGAGGAGTTATTCTGGGGGTCGGTGAAAGCCCCAAAGATGGTTTCAGTTTTCTATGCTCTGCTACCTCGAGATTCCAGTCTGAGGAGCGAAGCAGCAGGGACACAGGGGACCCATTCTCACCTCATCTCTGTGAGATGAAAAGGTGCCCTTCTTTCTCTTCAAGATTATTTTCTCCATCCCACACCCTCCTGTCTAATGGGACCAAATGCACATTTTATCAATTATTTCCTCGTCCCTCTTTCTGTCTGGTGTTTTCTACTTCTCACTATCAAAAGGTTACTTCTGGCCGGGCGCGGTGGCTCATGCCTGTAATCCTAGCACTCTGGGAGGCCGAGGCGGGTGGATCATTTGAGCTCAGGAGTTCGAGACAGGCCTGAGCAAGAGCGAGACCCTGCCTCTACTAAAAATAGAAAGAAATTATATGGACAGCTAAAAATATATATATATAAATTAGCCGGGCATGGTGGCGCATGCCTGTAGTCCCAGCTACTCGGGAGGCTGAGGCAGGAGAATTGCTTGAGCCCAGGAGTCTGAGGTTGCTGTGAGCTAGGCTGACGCCACGGCACTCTAGCCCGGGCAACAGAGTGAGACTCTGTCTCAAAAAAAAAAAAAAAAAAGGTTACTTCTATGGAGAATCCTCATGGAACTAAAAGTAGACCTGCCATTTGATCCACCAATCTCACTACTGGCCATTTACCCAAAGGAAAGTAAGTCATTTTATTAAAAAAATACCTGCATGGGAACATTTATTGCAGCATAGCTCACAATTACAAAGATGTGGAATCAACCCAAATGTCCAACAATTTGTGAGTGGATTAACAAAATGTGGTATCTGTATACCATGGAATACTACTCGGCCCTGAAGAAGGATGACTTAATACCCTTTGCAGCAATATGGATGGAACCAGGGGCCATTATCCTAAGTGAAGTATCTAAAGAATGGAAAAACAAACACCACATGTACTCACTATTAAATTGGAACTAACCGATGAGCACACATGTGCATAGAAGGAAGTATAATTCAATGGAAATCAATCATGGGGGGGGGAGCAGGGGATGGACAAAAACCTACCTAACAGATACAAAGAACAATATCTGGGTGATGGGCACGCTTATAACCCTGACTCAAGCATTACAAAAGAAATCCTTGTAACCAAAAACATTTGTACCCCATAACACTTTGAAATAAAAAATAAAATAAAATATTAATAATATATTGAAATGAAAAAAATGATATTGGAAGAATTAGAACCATGTGCTGTTTTCTTATTTGTTCTAATAGCTGTATTTTTGTGAAAATCTCCTCCTTTTGGAAGAAAGGCAAACCATGGTATTCCATACTGTCTTGTGTAATCTTCTCAGGAGTTTGAGACCTAGGAAGGTTTGGAGGAGATGGATAGATTAGAAGATTCTCTGTACCCATTGGTTATCCAAGAATCATGAACTAAAATCACATTCCATTGAACTAGAAGGAACCTCAGGGACCACCTAGTTAGGTGACACAAATGAAACCTGGGGGCCAGAATGTGGCAGAGAGAGAAAGTATAGTGTGGTGGTCAAGACCATATCCTCTAGGACCTGAATTCCTGGGTTCAAATCCCAACTCTGCACTTAGGAGCCAGATGCTTTGTCTCTGTATGCCTCAGTTTCCTCATCTGCAAAATAGAGCAGGAATATCACCTACTCCATAGGGTGGTTGTGAGGATTAAGTGGTTAATATTTTCAAGGCTCTTGAAACGGTGCTTGGTAAATAATAAACACATATATAAGAGCTATTTCCCAGTATTAAACAATCATTGATTGGCTACCCACTGCAAGCCAGAAACAATACTAGGTGCTGAGATTATATTGATAAAATGATTAAATCATAGAAACAATGTGTACAAATTGCTGGGGCAACAGAGTCAGAGCACCCAGTGGAATCTGAGATTTCCTCACTGCCAGCGTCAAATTCCAAATTCCAAATGCTCTTGACAATACAGTCATGTCTGCCCTGTTGCCCCAGGTGTTGGAATAAGAACACATCCAGCTATGCATGAACTAGCATCGTCTGCAGACATTTCTATTCACATGTATAAGAAGAGAGATAATGCACTAAAATGCCATTCAGTAGCCTATTTTTAAAACAAGAGGAATGTGCATGGCTTGGCCAATGGAAATAAGAAACTTTTTGCCTGAAACTCCAAGCTTGTTTGCCTTTTTTCTTTGTTACGGTTATGTTTAGTCTTCAAAATGGCTTTTAGGAATGAGTGTATTATTTATAAGGTAAGTATTTTCCTGACCAAAAAGAGGTGCAACTTCCATATGAGCCAAACCTTTAGTTCAGTTTAATTGGAAGTAAAATATTCAACTTTAGGTCTGTTGTATTTGGGTATTTATTTTATGTACTTATTTACTTTTAATGGCAGAAAGTTGTCTCCTAAGCAGAAAATAAACAAATGCCCACTCTCAGGCATTTGTGCTCATAGCAGAATTTTTGGTCTGTGAATTGGGTCCTGAGAGATTAAAGACAGCTGGCGCACACCGCAGCAGCCGAGAAGGAGTGTGTTTCTGGGGAAGTGTGTTGAATGAAATCTAAACATTGCTAACTGGTCACAGACACTAATTAAGGAGTATGCCAGTAGCTGTGGGCTGCTCCAAATGAAACACTATCTTTTCTTCACTCTGTTGACATAGAGATACAAATAAGGTTCTAGAAAGATTGAAAAGAAGAGTGTGGGCACTGTAATCTTGTCTTCCTGGTACACTTGCCAAAATCAGATAACACTGAGAAGGAACTGGTCCAAAACCACCAAGAGGCATTGTTAAATGAGGGCTGAATTGTTTTTTCCTTAAGAACAAAAAAGAAGTCATGGTGCTCAGATCCCTCAAATCCTCAATTCTCTGCCATCGTAATTTTATATTAGTCAGAAAGAAAACAGTTTACTAAGAATGATCTGTCATGGCTTCTGTAAAGTTTCACGATGATTGTTAAAAAGAATGCTTTTAAGAAATATGCAATAAGATACATCTCTGCTGATTATTCTATAAGGTGGTGAAAAAAATTTAAGAACAACTTTTTTTTTTTTTTTAAGATGTTATCTATTTGCAAAACATTGTAGGCAAATTCCTCATTTAAGGAAACCTATGGTGTCCTTGAAGGCTGAGGAGAGTGCATTTGGCCTCTTTACAGTCGCGCATTTCAGGAGGCATGAGGACTCGGGAGAGGCTGGGAGCAAGAGAGCAAGGAAACCAAGGTAGAGCAGAGGCAAAGGAAATGCATAGGCCCTCTTCAATCTGGTATCTTTCTTTACTGCTGTCCCCTGGACTCTAAGGGAAGAAGTGGATCTAGTCGATGTAAAGCTATGTTAAGTTAAATGGATGAGAAATGGGGATGATATATATCTTTGCACCTAATAGCTTTTCTTCCTTCCCATCATGAAAGAGGGGCTTTGTTTTGTGGTGATGGTTAGGAAGACAGCATCCACCAAGGCCCCTGTCTGCTCACCTCCTCAAACAGCAGAGTTTTTCCTTGTCAAGGTCTTTATGACTTTCAAATCTTCTTTTTTGGAGTGAAATATTAGTCATAATTTCAATTCATACTGTCTGAGGATTTATGATGCACCAGATACCAATAGCTTTACATGTGTTAATTACCTTATTTAATCCTCAAAATACCATGAGATTATTCCCATTTTAGAGGTGAGGAAACTGAGACACTAAGAGGTTCAGTCAATTACCCAAGACCAAAAAGCAGATAAGTGGTGGAATCCGGATCCCAATTGGATGACCTTAAAGAAGATCAAAGTTGGAGCCTTCTGGAGAGTTCTAAGAAACTCATAAAGCAGCGTGGCAGGAATAGAAAGGCCAGCCCAGCTTGAAACCTTGCCCTGAAGGTCAGGGAAGGAATGTAGTTTCAGTAGGTGTGAGTGAGGCAAAGCTTAAGTCTGAGCCTATTTAGGAATACTCAGTGACTAGACATAGTAAGCATGGCTAATATTTGTGTATTTCATTGTATTTTTTTGTTAAACATAATTTATCCTGTGCCATATTTAAGATCACCCAAGGAGGCTGAGGGAATTATGCATAGATGGTGAGAGATCGGAGTGGGAGGTAAGTGCCCTATTTGGCCTGTAGGTAGCTATATCAGTAAGGATTTAGGAATATGGCTTTTGCAACTGACAGATAATTCAAGCAACAAAAATTTAAACAAGATAGGAATTTAATTTTTTTTAATATTAAAAAAAAAGTTTGGAAGCCCAAGTTTGGCAGAACAGCTTCCTGAGGTCATCATGGACTCAGGCTCCTTCTCTCTGGCTGCTTTACATTCCTCAGGGTGTGTTTTCCATTTTATGGCACAAAATGGCTGCCTGGACTCCAGCCATCATACCCACAATCCATTCTGCAGGAATGAGGAGTAAATGGGAGTCACATATGACACATCTACTTATGTGCCTCTGGCCAGAACTTAATCTTCCACTGTGTTATGTCACTATTATGGTGAAATAATCCCATGGAAAATGTTAATACTAAAGGATAGTAACATGTAATAAATTACTCTCTCCAAGTATCATTTTGCATTTTCATAGGACCTCCCAGATACATAGCATCTTCACTCCAGAATTTTACTTTTATGCAGATACCATGAAAATAGGTAAAATAAAAAACCCCATTTCATATAAATGAATCTTTGGGGAGTTTTCTGTAAAGTTTAAAGAACATAAGACAGGGATCTGCCCTTGAACTTTCAGGGCAAATCTCAATTCGCTCACTCCTGAAAAAAAAAAAAAAGGCTAAATAAAGGTAAGATGCTTGCTATTGGATAAATTGTAAGATGAATTGCTTTGTTTCAACCTTGGGGTTTATGATTGGAAAAAGCACACATGTAGAGAAAAATATACTCCATGTTAAGTAGCAAAATCTACAACTTAATGAAGGGTAGAGTAATATTTAGTTACACAGAGCCTTTGAAGTACAGAATATTAAAGCCTAAGTAAATTAAGCTAGTTATTCAAAAGGCAAGATTTTATCTGTTAAACTTTTTTTAAATTGCTAGTAACTAACATTGCCTTGGGTTAACATAAGCAGAGAAAATTTTAAAAAAAATTATTGGAAGAAAAATTTATGGAGAGCTTTCTGAATCTAAGACAAAGTAAAAATTGAGGATTAACCTATCTGCAAAAAACAATTCATGACATTAGGAAAGACATTCACTGCGGATCATGGTCTCTTTGGATCCCCCAGGATGAACCAGCTTCAACCATTTTCCATATTTGGGTCACTGCTCATTAGATTCCAATTGCGGGAGTCTGACCAGCTCAATTTGAGTCTAGTGCCCTCCCCTTGGCCAGGGGAGGATGAGACCTTTGACTGACAGAGCTACCAAGACTGGATGAGGGAGGGTTGGGGCAGTTCCCCACAGAAAAATTAGGACACTGGGAGCAAAAGAAGAGGGAAGGGATGCTGGCAGGCAGAAATGACAGATGGCCTGCCACCGACATGCACAGAGGGTAGCTCAACTTGAATCTCAAAGGACGGGGAAAAAGCATGGAGGCTCTGGTTCAGTGTGGCTAAAAAGCAACAGGTTCATGAGTGAGTCTTACTAACTCACGCAGAAGTTCCTTATTTAATGAAATAAAACCTGTAGCTGGGAAGTCAGAAGGATCTGGTCCCTCAGTAATGGTTTGGAAAGTAGGGCTAGAGAAGAGGGAAGAAGGAGGAGAGGGAGGAAGAGAATGAGAGGGAGTGAGGTTCGTGCCATAGTGTGGGCTGGCTCTACTAAAAATCCTAAAATAAGGATCAGCCCTCCCAAGTTTTTTCTGGAAGGTGCCAGGCTCTTGGCCACCACTGCAGCATCAACAAATGGAGCCACTTTCACTCACCACCATGGGGACCTGGTGACAGACACATCATGCGGCGACACCATCACCAGGAGCCAGTGTTTCATTCTCGTGTTATTCTGAGCACCCTGGCCGAGCTGATAAAAACTGAAGGCTTTTAAAGCAAAGAGCCTTCTCGTCAAATCTCACTTGTTTATACTCGGGAAAATTATTTAATCTCTATTTCCTCTATAAATTGGGCACTTTCATATCTACCCAACAGAGGCTGAGGATTATCTGAAATGCTTGGGGCCAGAAATCTTTTGGATTTTGGATTTTTTTTTTTTGCATTTTGGAACATTTGCATATGCATACTGAGCTATTTTGGGGATGTGACCCAAGTCTAAAAGAAAAATTCATTTATATTTCATGTGTATCTTATACCCATAGCGGGAAGGTAATTTTATACAATGTTTTAAAAAACTTCATGCATGAAACAAAGTTTTGACTGTGTTTTGACTGTGCTCTGTCACATGAGGTCAGGTGTAGAATCTCCCACTTGTGGCATCGTGTTGGCACTCAAAAAGGTTCGGATTTTGGAGCATTTCGGATTTTGGATTTTCAGATCGGGGATATTCAGCCTGGATGTGTCCCCACTGTCTCTGAGACCTGGAGAGCCGCGGCCGCCTTACCCCACTCCGACCTCTTCCTCCACTCTCCTCGTGCTGGCTGGGCCCCCTCCACACCCATCCTGTTCTTTACACAGGACGGGACCGATCTCAGTCTGGACGGCCGTGACCAGAGTGAGGGAAACCGGCAGAGCTGCCTCACCCTGGGTGACCCGGAGAGACCCCTCTGCTCCCTGGTGCCCGCCTCTCCTGGGGCCTCAGGGTGACGAATCTTTGGGAAGTTTTTTTTTTTTTGCAGATACGATTGTGTTAGTTTTCTACAGTTGCTGTACAAACTGCCACAAACTCAGTGGCTCGAAGCAACGCAAATGTATTCTCTTACAGTTCTGTAGGTTCAAAGTTTTCCTGGGCTAAAACCAAGGCGTTGGCGGGGCTGTGCTCCTTTCTGAAGGCTCTAGCTGGAGACTCTATTTCCTTGTTCTTTTCAGTTTCTAGAAGCCCTGACACTGCTTGGCTCACAAGCCCTTCCTCCATCTGCAAATCCAGCAATGTCAGACTGAGCCCTCCCCATGCCGCCATCTCTCTGGTTCTCTCTCTTCTGTCTCCGTCTGGTACCATTAAGGACCTCAGTGATCACTCTGGGTCCACCAGGATTATCCAGGCCAATCTCCCTATTTTAAGGTCATCTGATTAACAACTTTGATTCCATCTGCCACTTTAATCTTCCCTTGCCATGTGACCTAACATAGCCATACATTCCTGGGATTAGGACATGGACATCTTGGGGTAGGGGGATATTATTTTGTTTATCACAATAATAATTTTCTCTTCTTCTTAGACTCAGAGAACTTTCTAATATTTTTCCAATTGATTGTTTTTATTTCCCCTGTTTATATTAACCCAGGTTAGTGCTTCTGCATGGATCATTTCCCCCCAAGACATGGCTCTCACTCTTGCTCTCCGTGTGTTTGTTAAAGTGTCGCCTTCTCAATGAGACCTTCAGACCCATCCTTGCCACACTCCAGGATTCCTGAACTCCTCTACCCTAATCAGTTATTTTCATAGCTCTTGTCCTTTTCTACCCTACTGTATAATTTACCTATTTATTATATTTAGTTCGAGTCTTCAGCCACTCGAACAGTATGCCTTGTACATAACAGGCACTCAATAAACAGTCTTTGATGAATGAATGAAAAGGGTTGTTGCTGGGATGAAATACAATGAACCGCAATGATTTATGCAGAACACTTAGGACATCGCCTGGCACATAGGAAGTGTTCATGCGATGGTCGCTCTTATTTTTAATTCCCAACTGTCTCTGGTTTCTAGAAATCTTCATGCCAACTCCTCCCGTCCAAATTTGAGGACACCACAAATGTTGCTAACAAGCCCCAAGAAACTTAACTTTAAGTGTTTCTTTGACTGGAAAAATAAACTTTAATTCTTTGAAAGCCACAAGAATCTTTTTAGACGAGGCAGAATTACCATATTGGCCTTGTCTTTCTGAAGCTGTTTGGAATGAATGGACGGATCCCGCGTTTGCGCCCCCGCGGCTCAGCGTGCTTTCCCTTTAGGGGAGCGGCTCTCTGTTCCCAACTGCGAGAGGCCCCCTTGGCCGCCTCGAGATTCCGGGCCACTGCTGCAGCTGTCACAAGGCATAGTGTGGCGTTGAGGAATGTGGCCAGAAAGCCGCTAAGTGAAAAAAGGGTCTAAGAAAGGCAAGAAGGAGAGAACAACCCCAAATGCCACGTGAGTAAACGGGGCTTTTTCAAACCACCCTCTAAAGTACCACTTCCCCGAATCTGTTAAGTTTTCACCCTGCAGATCGGAGAAGTTCAGGTTTATACTCTAGGTGAAGAAGATTTCCTTAAAGCAGCCCAGCAGCTGCAGCACTCAGGAGAAAAAGAGGAAGACAATACATTTTCTTGCTTCGGTTCTGCCGCGGCAGGTGCACACCAAGGGGCATGGCCTCCAGAAGGAACTGGGGCTTGGCTGGAGAACTGTCAATTAATCATCCAGGAAAATGCCCCTGACAGCAGGGAGAAAATCCCATTCATTTCCTCGGGATTGTGCTGCAGCCACTAAATGCGATATTTCTGCAAGTAAGAACCCATGGGCTGCACGGCACCAGGGGTCATTTGTTTGCTCCCGCGTGCTGTAGAACCAGCCCTCCACTGTGGCCACTCAGCCCGGTGCGACATCCTCTAAACACAGTTGTTGCACCCCAACTGATTTTTTCTTTTGCTGTGTCCAGTTTGAAATGCACCCCTCTTCTCTCATCTCTGCCCCACGTAAATTCTACTCATCCTTCCCGGCCCCACCAAGTTTCACTTCTTCCTCTGATCACTTCTTTCGATTTCTTTCTCCACTTTAGCTCATTTTGTGTCTTCAATATTTATAATGATAATAATGAAAACCTGGTTTTAAAAATTCTTTCTCATATACTGTCTGCATAACCTCGAGCAAGTTATTTTATCTCTTGGAGCCTCTGGTTCCCCACCGTTAGGATGAGAGATCTGTCTAACCCAGAGCCGCTGTAAGGACCGGAGGGGGTGACCCACAAAAGTTCTCTTGGGTCACTCTGGGCATAGTAACTCCATAGCAAGTAGTAGTTGAATCGGAAACTCCTGTCCTCAGGATGGTTTGGACACTAAGCTAGAGGCTCTGGAATTTTGAATTCATTTCTATGAATGAGTCCCTGGTCTATAAGCTCCATAGGTCAGAGCCCTTGTCACGATGAGCCCAAGTGGAATGGACTCTCCATAAACACTAATTGAATATTCCACTCTATAGTTTTTTCTTCTCCTAGATTTACATTTTGTCTCCCATCTATATTGTACTTTTCTTAAGGGCAGGGGGATATAGAATTTATGTCTCTGATGTATTAAGTCCTCAATAAATGTCTTATTTCATTGAAAACACACTCTTATGGATAACACAATGTAAAGTTTCTCTCTGCTTACAAGAAAGGAAACAGTGCAAAGAAAAGATGGATTTTTCATATTTATAAAATGTAAATTCTAGCATTTACTTCTTTAGCACACTGGGAGTAACTGTTCCTTTAATTGTTAATAATTTCTACATCACTAAATGACTTTATTTAAAAACTCTCCTCTTATATAAGGTGACATCAGGCATGCTGATGCCGTCAAGACGTGCTTTCTCTGTTTGGACTCCTGACATAGCACACTTGGAAAACACACTCAATTTGCTGTTCTCATACAGAGTAGAGAAAAAGAGGACTGCTACACTGTATCTTCATGTTGATTTTATGTATTTCCCTTAATTGCTGGGAAACAGTCACTTAAAGACTTCTAATTGGGTCTTTGCCTTGCCCTCTGACCTGGCCACAGCTATATTATAGGGGTTGGAATTGACATTATTTACAATGTTAATGATAAATCTCAGTCTTCAGTGAAGGATCCTCTAAATCTGTTTTCTCAACCCCGGCCATCCATTAGAATCACTTGGAACTTTAAAAAAATCCCAGTGCCCTGGCTGCATTCCAGACCAAGTGAATCAGAATCTCTGGCAATGATACTTTCGTTTTCCTGAAGCTCCCCGGGTGCTGCTTCCATGCAGCCAGGCTTAGCATCACTACTCAGTCATGAAGAAGGTGATACGGAAATAACTGCCAAGGTCTTCCTTCATTTCCTCATCACCAGTAGACTTCTATAGGACAATGTATGAATATGGCAGTACAATTCGTACTTTAATATTTTAATTATTGGCTACTGGCTGAGTTTTATGAGTAAACACGTGAATTTCACTTCTGGGTGGGAGAGAGAGTTCATTTATTCTGCCTGGGGACCCTGTTTGTGGCATCAAAGGATATTTTTGGAAAGCATTTTAATTATGCTTCATGAAGGATCCCCTCAAAGGTCCTAAATATGCCACAAACAACTCCAACTTTCCTTAAAGTAACTCCCTTCTTCTCTTTTCTTTTTCTTCAGAATTATTTGGCTGTTCTTAAACATTTATTATTTTTATAAATTTGACGTTATGTTGTCTAGTTCCATTAAAAATCCTAAAGTTTTAGTGCAATTGTTTTGAATTTATAGATTAAATTGGGGGAAGAATTAAAATACTTATGATAATTTATAAACATAAGTTACTGCCTTTAATAGATATTTGGATTTATTCACATACTCTACTGTTCTCTTTGTTTACCATTTTTTTCTTCTGTGTTTATTTTCTTTTTGCTGAAAAATATCCTCAAGTTTTTCTTTCAATGAAGGTAGGAAATACATATAGCTGTTGTATGTTCAAAAATGTCTATTTCATTCTCACCCATAAATTATTTTTGTTAGAATTCTAAATTGACATTTTTCCTTAACACATGTATAATTCCCTTGTCTCCTGGCAGCCATTGCTGCTGAGAATAATTTTGCTTTTAGCCTAGCTGTAGTGCCTTTGTAGATAAAATGTATTTTCTCCCTGGTAGCTTTTAAGAATTGGTAATAATGTTCTCACATTTCACTAAAAACTATAAATAGGTATTGTTTGTATATTTTGGGGGGGGGGTCACATCCTTAATTCAGTGTACCCAAAGACTTCAGGAAATTCTTAAATTCAGAAAAATTCACAGCCATCTTCTCCTCAAATACTGCTTTTCTCCCATTCCTTCAATCCTCTACTTCTGGATCTCTATTGAGACATATGATATAACTTCTTAGGCAACCCACATAACTGTCTTAAATTATCTTTCCTTTTTTTTTTTTTTTTTTTTTTGCACTGTATCTTTCTAGGCAAAATTCTGTGTCAATCCATCAGCCTTATTTTCCAGTTCTCTTTGTGTTCAGCCTAGCATTTATTCCGTCTATTGAGTTTTTTATTTCAATGACTATATTTTTCACATCCAAGTTTTCTTATTGGTTTATTTATTAAAATTGCCTCCTGTTTTTGACTCATGCCAATGTATTTTATTTCATAATTTCTTTTCTTTGTGGATGTTATTCCTTCTATAACCTCACTGAGGATTGTAAACATGTTTACTATGAAGTTCTTTTCAGATGATTGAACTATTATTTGTGTTTCTTCATGAGTGAATTCTCCTGCTGCTAAGCTCTTTGTCTATCTTTTATTATGTTAGTTTTATTTATATGGTCTGAATTATAATGTGCAAGCTCATCTTCAAGAGGGACGGATTCTAACTACTACTACACTTCTTCTTCCTCCTTCCCTTCTTCTTCTCCTTCTTTCTCCTCCTCTTTCTCTTCTTTTCCTCCTCCTCCTCTTTCTTCTTCTTTCTTACTTATTTACGTTCTGCCCCTACTATGTCTGGCCATTTTATAGCCACACGCCTGCAAACCTCTCTCATCCCAGTCCAGAAGCATGTCTTACTTTGGGACTCTCACCCTACATGGATATCACAGATCTAGTTTCCAAGCAGTAGGCAGTGTGGCCTAGGTCCTGATTTCTTGGCTATCTCCTTCTCTTCCTAGCTCAGAAAGCAGTGCAAGTGAGGTTCCTAGTCCTGGGCTACTGTAAAAGTGTTGCTACTTCTACAAATGTGCTCATGGCAGGGTGAGCCTGAGGTTCCATGCCATTTGCCTGGTTCCTGCCACCTGTCTTTATTGGAGCCAGATTCATTGTCCTTTATTTCACAGGAGTTAACCTCCTGGACAACTCTAATTCTAGTCCCAGAATCCAGTAGATTTCCTGCTGCCTCTCTGCTTATTATTGTGTTTTGTTGTGATGGTTCCATTTTTGATATATGGGATGTTGATTTTGTTTTTAGTCTATGTCTTTTATTATTATTTTGCACAAATTTTTATTTGGAAAATTTTAAATCTCCTGAAAAGTGGTCAGAGTAGTAAAATTAACATTTTAGAGTCACCTAGTCTCATCAATTGTTAACATGGTGCCAAATTTGCTTTCTCTCTCTTTATCTTTTTTTCTGGATCATTTTAGAGTTAATTGTAGACATAATTTTTCTTAACTTTTACCCATAAATACTTTAGTCATACATCTCCTGAGTAAAAGAACATTATTCCACGTAACCTCAATGCAGTTATCACACTCAGACCATTTATTATCTAGCATACACTACCATATACAGATTTTCCCATAAGTATCCATTATAAATACATTTTTGATCCAGGATCCTATCATGGACTATGAATTGCCCTTCATTTTCATATATCTTTATTCTCTTTTCTAAGACTATTTTTTTTTTTTTTTGATGGGGTAGGGAGGGACAACCAGGGGACCTTTCATGGCATCTTTTGAAGCGTTCAGGACTATTGGTTTGCAGAATGTCCCCAATTTAGACTTACCTAATTATTTTATTTGATTTTATTCAGGATAAGCATTTTTTATCCTAGGACCACATAGATGATATAGTATACTTCATATTTCATGACATCAGAGGTACATGGTGTCAGTTTATTGCTATGGTTTTTAAGCAAATATTTTACTCCTTTATTTTTTCTATGTTTGAGGTTGGGGAGGAAATTCTGCATGAACTCACAGCACCATGGGGAATGGAACCCTTAATAGGCTTTTACTGTTGCACTAGGATTGCATTTGTCAGGCTGTATCTTTTTTAATACGCTGATGAAAGTCATTTTGAAAATGTCATGCCATTGTCTTCTTGAATCCAGTGACAGCGAATGAGAAATCAAACGTCAATCTTGTTCTTTTTTTCTTATGCAGGGAAGTTCTTTTCTTCATTCTGGATCACTTGAGGATGTCTCTTCACACTCGTTATGCTGAATGTGTCCACCATTTGTCCAGGTGTGGATAACAATGTTTTATCTGGCCAGCAATTAGTGGACCTTTTCCATTTGAAATGCTCAATCTCTTTGTTGCTTTGTGATATATTTTTGAAAAATGTACAGCACAGTAATAGACTCTTAGCACATCGTCCATCTTCCACTCCCTACTCTCCCTCAGTAATTTTCCATCTAGCAGCCAGAGTGAGCTTTATAAGCTATAAATTATTTTATGTCACTCCTCTGTTTAGAATTAGCTTAAACACTTCCCATTACTGTTAGAATAAAATTCAAATTGCTAATAAAGGACCCACATAGGATACCCTTTGCCAAGCTTCCAGACATCATCTTGAATAACTCTCCACCCCACTCATCTTGTGCCAAGTCTACTGACCACTCTACTGCCTGCCCATCTCAATCGTATTCTCAGCCATGTGATTGGCACCAGCTGTTCTCTCTGTCAGGAATGTTCCTCCAGATGTTAATGTCATTCAGATCTCAGTTTAAGGGAAACCTCCTTAAAAGTGGCCACCCAGTTTTAGTTTCTTTCATTCATGTCACTAGCTAGCCTTTGATTTTTCGCTTGATTATTTGTTTTACTATTCTATCTTTCCATTAGAAGAGATTAGTGACTTTTTCTATATTTTTGACTTAGATCAATGCTTAACTCATAATAAATCCCTCATACCTATTGTAAAAGTAATAAATGAATAATTTGCTTTTTAGTTGTGATCATTGTGCTATTGTTGTTTTCTTAATTTAAAATTTATTGTTATTAACTAGTATATATTTGACACAGTTTGAAGAATTAATGAATCCTTTTTTTTCTCTCTTTTTTTTCTTTTTCTTTCTTTCTTTCTTTTTTTTTTTTTTTGGAGACAGAGTCTCACTCTGTTGCCCAGGCTAGAGTGCCATGGCATCAGCCTAGCTCACAGCAACCTCAAACTCCTGGGCTCAAGAAATCCTTCTGCCTCAGCCTCTCAAGTAACTGGGACTACAGGCATGTGCCACCATGCCCGGCTAATTTTTTCTACATACTTTTAGTTGTTCAGCTAATTTCTTTCTATTTTTAGCAGAGATGGGGTACTGCTCTTGCTCAGGCTGGTCTCGAACTCCTGAGTTCAAATGATCCTCCCTCTTTGGCCTCCCAGGGTGCTAGGATTACAGGTGTGAGCCACCCTGCCCGGCCCTGAAGAATTAATGAATTCTTAAAGGACCATGACCTCTCTTTTCTTCCAAGGAGATCAAGGAAGTCATTTCAAATATTTAGGACATGAAGTGGTTCAGTGCCCCAATATTCATGGGGCTGCAGCCCTCTCTGAATCACTAAGAGAGCTGAGTGGCTTGGTGAAATCATTCTTTGAACTTGGTTCAGTGACCAGAGAAACACAGGAAGTCTCAGGGAAAGCTGAAACTAGGTAGGAGGTATTCTCATTTGTTCTGAACCTGTGTGACCTTGAGCAAGTCACTTAGCCTTGGTAAACTTCATCATTTTCATTTATAAACAAGGAAGTGTTTTCATTTATAAATGAGGAAGCCAGGACTGAGGGTCAACAATTCGCAGCCAATCAGCCTCCACATTCTCTCCCGTGCCAGTGATGCCACACTGTGGCACTCTCTACCAGCGAGGCCAGACACGGACCCAGAATTATCGAAGAAGCTCCTGTCGATTATTTAGACGTGGCAAAGACGCTGAAATCTATTTACCATGCTGCAGATAAAATTTTAATCTTTAATGATTTGATGAGAGTGTACTGATCGAAAAGAAGAGAGAACCTAGAGTCTGTCTTAGGACTTTGGGAAAGACCAACTCACCATAGTAAAGCGTGGGTGATTCTAGAATATGAGCTCCCTGAGGGCTGGGTTTTGGGCTGTTTGGTGCACTGATGTATCCCCAGTACTTTGATTAGTGCCTGGGTAATAAAGAAAACATTCGAATAATTGTGGAGTGAATACAAAGCCTTTCCTATGCATTAGCAACATATGAGAAAGGCTTTGTATTCTTGAGAGAGAGAGCGAGAGAGAGACAGAGAAATGAGAGCACACACACAGAGTTTGCCTGTCTTCATGCACAGCACACACGTGCATACTTCCTACGTGTGGCAGAGCCTCTTATTGCAAGACTCGTGACTCTGAGAAGACTTCAAGCCACGCAAGCTGTGTCTATACCAGAGGCTGAAAACTGAACTTCCTGCAGGGCCTAGGCAGGGGATATATGTTAGTGAACAGGCTGGTGGGCAGGAGCTATGAGGAACTGAAGACCCATGTTCCATCTAAGATAAGCACCTGATACTCAAACCATGCCTGTTGCATAAATGTAGGTTCAGGATTGTCAGATGTTCAATTTTTTTTCCCCAAAGAATTCAAGAAGTTAGAACTTTTAAATTTTAAGAATCTTTTGGTTTTTAAAAGTTAGAAACTAGTTAATTTAAAAAAAAATTAAAAACCTTGTGCTGAACAAGCAAAACATGACTATAGACTAGATGTATAACCTTTGGCCTAGACATACTAATTTGTTTGTAAAATTTACAGCTTTAATTTAGCAAGTGGTTATTTTGAAAAATCACCAGTCAGATTCAATCAAGCAAGTACATCATAACCAAGTTCCAAGTATTTCAAAATAAACTGTTTGACTAGACTTCAGCTTTAAAAATATCTTTTCTAAAATGTCATGGAATATAAGCAAGTGAAACAGCACATCTAGAGATTGTGAAACCAAAAAGACATCTTACCTTCTAAATGAGCAAAGGTGTAACTGAAATGGGATTCATACAGATTCATAAATATATATTTTTCCCCAGACTTACATACAAGCCCGTAACTTTTTATGATACATGTATAATTTCTCCTTTCTTTGCTTTTTGTAACTTTCTGGTCTGAGAGAACCTATAACAATAACATCCTACCATATAATATGTGTTTAAAATTTTTCTATAAATAACATTATTTAATATACAAAATGTAGGTCTTCAGAGTGATAAGCATCTTACAAACTATTTTTTTAATAATTCCTAACATTGATAATGATAATTTAGTATCTGTGTTAAAAATGTTTATCTAATATAACCTGGCTTCAACTTGTGTGTTTGCATTTTCTTATGCTATTAAAGCTGAAAGATCTAACTTAGATAAAGGTGCAATGCAGATAGTAGGATGCTTCCAGGTTTGCAACTCTTTTCATTTGATGCCAACGTACCTCAGGGACCAAGAGCTATGGGAGAAGTGACCCTCAGTTGCCATGTGACATTTCAGGTTATGTAAGGTCTTAACACAGCTTCTATTTTTAGCTACAGTAGTAAAAGAGATTGTTCATCATTATACCAGCTTAGCAGGCACAAATCACACACTGGGTCAAACCTTTACAGGAAATAAGGTGATTCATTCTATTAATCCTTGCCCTCCAAAGTCCTAATAAATCTTGCCTCTGACATTGAGATACAAAGTTGAACACCCAGAGGTATACCCATCTTTTGCTTTTGCTGACTTTGCTGTTGAAATATCACATTTAGAACTTGATTTGGGCCACCTAGAAGGCAGATATGACTGTATGGCTAGAAAAACAAGGAAACATGCTCTTGAGGTTTGGTTGAGCAAAACAGATCATTGCAAAGCAGTGTGGTTTAAAATGCAAGGACTTAAATACCATGGTGATGAAGCTCACATCTGTTCCAACTACCCCAGTGTCTTTTTCAGACACCTCTATGTTCTGGAAACTGGAGCTCACGGAATCTGAAGCGATAGTCACAGCTCATGAAGAATCCTGTTTTCCTGGCTCCAGGGACATTTTAACCAACCAGCAGGCAGCAGGGAGCATTCAGGGCAGGGGGCGGCTGCTGTTCTCACCAACCCTTTGTTTGTATTATTTATTCAAGGATGTCACCCCACAACCAGATTTGGAATGTATTTAATAAAGGCTATTTGCAAAACAGCTGGATTGATGAAGAAAAATGAACTCAGGGTAGATAAAAGAGTGGGAAATTTGAAAGCTTAGCTGAAGCTCTTCCAGAGTCATCCTTTTTAGGTTACAAACTCAACTGGATTTCTTACTAGACAAACCAAGCCTCCTGGTTTTTAGGGTTACCCGGGGCCAAATGCTCAGGGCTCTTTCCTCTGGGATAGGGCACAGGGAGGGGCAATTTGTGGGAGGTGGAGAGGGGAAAGAAGGAAGTCTAAACATTCTTGAATAGCAGGAAGATCTTAATATACAGATGGAAAAATGCACATCTTGATTGCATTTTTTCTTTTCATGCAGTATAAAAACAGTTTTGGCATAGTAAGAGAGATAATTGGAACCAGGAATATTAATAAACACTATAGTCAACAATGAATACCTTGATGTAGGTAATTTATTATAAATACTTTGTGCATTATCCTTAGCAGCTCTTGGGCCTTTCTCTACTTCTCAGCTATAGCCCCACAAGTCAGTCCTTTGAAGTTCAGTCTAATTAGGAAAAGGGTTGGCATGAGACAGAGCTGAGATATGTGTGTGTCTAAGCCTATGAGTATTAAGGCAATGGAGAATCTTGTGATTTGTTTTTATTGCAGATGGTGGTGAGTTACAGTGACTATAATACATTCTTAGTTATGTTAGATTAGCAAGTTTTTTCATCTCTCCAAGCCTTAGTTTCCTCATCTATAAAGTGGAAACAATAACATTGACTTTGAAGGGTTGTTATGAATCAGATAATATATAAAAACTAACTTCTACTTGCCTGGCATAAAGTAGGTACTCAAGAAATGGTAGCTGTTATATTTTACCCTAAATGTGGTCATTAGGGAAAAAGTATTCCTTCCAGTTCATCGCCTTGCTATTCTGCCAATTTACTTGTAGATTGGGTTCCTATGTCTTTTCTCTCACATAATATATATTTTTTTTTTTTTTGAGACAGAGTCTCTCTCTGTTGCCCAGGCTAGAGTGAGTGCCGTGGCGTCAGCCTAGCTCACAGCAACCTCAAACTCCTGAGCTCAAGGGATCCTCCTGTCTCAGCCTCCTGAGTAGCTGGGACTACAGGTATGCACCACCATGCCCGGCTAACTTTTTCTATATATATTTTTAGCTGTCCATATAATTTCTTTCTATTTTTAGTAGAGATGGGGTCTCGCTCTTGCTCAGGCTGGTCTCGAACTCCTGAGCTCAAACGATCCGCCCACCCCAGCCTCCCAGAGTGCTAGGATTACAGGCGTGAGCCACCCCGCCCGGCCTCTCACATAATATTAATTCCTGCTTTAATTTATTTTTAATATTTGGATAGAGAAGTACTGCTTTGTTGATAGTTTCTTATTTTCTCATTTTAAAATTTATCACTAGGGCTTGGTTTCAATTTCAAGTCAGAGAAGAAAGAGAGCCCTGCCCACACTAATTCCAAATAAATTTTTACATTTTATGTAGGGTCATTTTCCAATTATTCCTCCAATTCCAAAGGAAAGAAAAGAAGAAGTGCTTATTAAAGAAGTAGAATCTTGAGCTAGATTGTCCAAATGGAGTCCCTCTCCTTGTATTTGATTTTAGCCTACAGCATGCCCGGGAAAGAGATCGACTAAGCCAAGTGAACTGACTGATGATTAAAGTGTTGATCACTTTTACCTAGCATGTATATCTGCTTAAATTGTATACATGACTTTATCCCCATTTTTGTGTCCTGATTGGATATATGTATTAGATTCTCTAGGAGCATCTCTTCTGCATTGATTAATTCATTTATTTATTCATCCAGCAAATACTTCCAATTAGTATTTACTGACTTCTGACTGCTTATGAGACACTAAAATAGATTTCGGGGGCAGCAGTAGATAAGAAAATGTCAGATATGCACAGTGTATATATTGTAGTACCCAATATATGTAGATATTTATATATGGAAGAAAGGGCTAAATGGTATGAGGGAATCAACAGGTGTTCTAAAAAATCACTCTTGCTCAAGATGAAGATTTGGGAGGGCTTCCTAGAAGTGGCATCGATGCAGACTTTGAATGATAAAGAGGGTTTAGACATCCACAGATGGGCCCTTAGGCAATGGAGGCAGAGAGTGCTATCTAACTGGTCTAGAGCCAAGCACATTCCAGGCACATTCCAGGCACACGTTGGAGACATAAGGTCCTTGTCCTGCTTTACTTCTTGTCCTTGTTATGGGATCTCTTTGCCTACAGCAGAAAGATGTTTTAAAAAATAGAAGAGCAATAAAGAAAATAAAAACTTAAAATGCAAAGTGTATTCATATTTATCAAGCAAAGAACAGTGTGTCTAAAGCTTTCCAAAATGAATGATCTGACAGCCCAGATTGGAACATCTCAGCATTGCACTGCACCCAAAATGCTCAGCTAAGATGAATAACAGTGTCTGTCTTGAGGGAGGGAAAAATGATTTCCTCTATGGTATCCAACCTCTCCAATATATGTCTAAATTTCCTAGCAGGTTAGATGTGGAAGGCTTTCTTGGGGTAGCCAACTACACCAAACTTCAATCAAAATCCCACAATGGAACACATACACCATAGGGGATACTTTGTAAAACAGTATTTTCTTTATTCCAAGGAAATAAAACCAGTCTACCTAGCTGGAGTTTGTCTTGTTTCCTATTATAGTATTTCACATGTGAGTCCTATTTCTCTTGTTAAATTAAAGCATCTTTGAGCACACACCCCTCCCTGTCACTCAACATCTTGAAGTATGATGTTGAGTGAAATCAGTACTCATCAGTACCCATTTATTGATGACTTTTATAAAAAAAGAGCTTTGAACATCCTTCATGTTTTGTGTCTGTGTTTGTTTGCTTTTGCTTCATCCTAACATGGTAGGTGCCCTACAGGAATGAGGATCCAATGAATGTCTGTGAATTGACTCAACGTTAAAATAGAATTTAGCCTAAGTCTGGGCTACTCTAGGTAAAAACAAAAACCTCTCCTGATTTCTGTGATCTCCCTCTAGAAATCTAAAGCTGCTACTGGAAAAGGTTATCTGATTTAATCAAACTCATGGCACTTTAGTTCAAGTTTGCAAATATTGTGCATAAACTTGAGATGACGAAGGTAGGTGAATAAGTTCTGAGCCCTCCAAAACCACCCATGAAGTTAACTGAAATGGTTTTACTACTTGGCTCAAGGCTTGGTTTAGAAGAAGTGACATTATCCAGGCTGACTTGGGGAGAAGAATGAGTTCCTCTTGTGTGGGTGGAACCATTGTTTTTTGTGGCATACAACTCACACATACTCCAGGCTTTAGAACTCCTAGAAGAGGGTTGGCCTTGCTTAGGGCCTAGGAGGATGTGTGCCCAAAGTAACTGGGACATCCATCCAGTGATTCTCTGGGGACACCTTGGCTGACTGCCCATGCTCCCCAGAGGCCATCTGCTGCCTTTCTTAAAGGACTTGCTGCCAGCAGCCTGTCCTGGGAGCCTTGGCAGCTAATGAACTTCCTTTCAGTCTATATTATCTTACATGAAGGAAAAACCCAGCCATGGATGGAATAGACACTTCCCCTTCTGAATTTTTGGAACATTTTATCAATTCATTATAAAGGAAGTTTGCATATGCTTTTTTTCCCCAAGGGAAAAATTCCACTCAAAACACTCCTCCCTAAAGAAGTGAGCATTGGTCGGGTACCATATACTCAGTAGAACTGGCAAGCATAGAGGGTCTTAAGACCGCATGTGTACTCAGAGCCTGCCAGTTCTGTGACTCATGACATGGCAGAGGCTGAGTTGGCAGCAAAGTCCTGTCCCAACCAAATGTCTCCTGCCTGCACAATCTAATTCTCTACCCACTTCTGAAAGAAAATGATCTCTGGAAACACACACAGTCACTTCCCCATTTAGTTACCTTTGTCCATTCAGGGATGGTTATGTTTGCCGATGTATAAGAGGTATTTTTAAATAGCACATGCAAAGTGTGAGTGTAACCATCACTGTTGTATTGTTATGAGAGAATCTTGCTCTAATATACTATCATAGCACAGTTTCACACTTGCAGAATTCTTTACGGAAACTTCTCTTCCTTTCTGGCTCTGATTTGGGAAATTAGCAAAACAAAACTTTCATCTGAATTCTGGAATATGACTTTTGAATCCAACCCCTTTTTGACACAATCATGCGTTGATCAGGGTGGAGTGACCCTCCAGCATTCCAGTTTTATTGCTATGTTTTTTTCTCGTGCTATTTTCCTTGCCTGGTGTTCCTCCCTCCTCTCTGCTTATTTATCCCCTACCCACCTGTAGAGGCCCACCTGAAGCACATGGTCCCACCTGTCCACAGTCTCTTACATTACGGCATCATTATTAAATTTTGAGGTGTGGTACAACAAGGTGCAGGACTGCAACTTAGACTGGGCGTGTTGTGTAATGGTCCTCCCTAATCATGGGAATGAAGGTGAGGTCAGAGCCCAGGCTGCCCAGTCAATCAGAGCACAATCGAGGACTAAGAATAGTGTTTAGTATGCTGGGCCACTCAGACAGCAAAAGCAGGAGAATTTGACATGAATACAACCCCAGAGCCAGAAAGTACTCTAGAAATCAGTTCACTACTTCCATCCTTTATAAAAGATCCTGAGCCCAGACAAATTAGGAGCCTTTCCTGAGGTCATCAGATATTAAGAGGCAGAGCCAGGACCAGAGCTCGGAGAGTACAGGCTTCCAGAAACCTCCATCTATGTTTCATACAGCTGCACAAGTATCAAGATACATACAGAATTTTTGACACAACAGGTTTCAGGAATTAGCACTTTTAGCAAATATCCCAAGCGTATCTAATGCACAATAAATTTATCAAATGGCTGGTCCAGGTTTTCTAGTGAATTCGCACAGTTGTGTCATATGGGCTGGACTATTTAATTTGACCCTACTTATCATCTTTACTATTTTGTGTGTGGGTGTGTGTGTGTGGACTAATTTTCTTTAACCTGTCAGGAATTGAGTATTCAAATGGGCCTCACCCTCTCCAAAATAGTCACTTTGGGATGCCCTACAGTGATCCCAGTGGCCCTTAAGGCACATATCTGAAGGAATTCTTTCGGAGCCCACAACATTTTTATCATATGTGGATCCTTCTGCTTTTTCTCCTCCTCTTTTTCCTTCCTTTCTTCCTTCAACTCCTCTCCCCTCTTTTCCTCCTGTTCCTTCTCTCCTTCTTCACATAATGAGATATCTTGGGGATGGGACCCAAGTATAAACAGGAAATTCATTATGTATATGCAAATATTCCAAAATCTGAAATCTGAAACACTTCTGGTCCCAAGCATTTCAGGTAAGGGATACTGCACCTGTGTTGAGTTCCCCACACCAAACCAGGCTCTTCTGTGTTTGTTTCCTAGTTCCCTGAGGTTGTTTTCTTTGACACTTATTATAGTTTGTTACTGTTTATCCACACAACAACTTGATTAAAGTCTCTCATTCCTCTTAGACTATAGGAGTTATGACATCTCTATTTGCATTAGCTTACCATCATTTCCTGAGGCCTCACATTGTGCCTGGCACCGAGTAGGTGTTCAATAAATATGTGCAACTAGAATGACTGAAATGAATCTTTCAGTAGTGCAAAATGAATACATTTTTAGAAGTACCAAATATAAATCAGTTCTTATTCAATAAGATCCAAATAAACACAAGTAGAAAATAAACAAGGGCATTGTGTCATCCTCTATTAAATATACACACTTCTAGAGAAATATCTTTTTGGACACACACACACACATACACACAAGCACACGCTTATAAAAACTATTGACAAAGCAAGAAATATAATGTGTGAAAATGGAGACAAGAATTCTTTCCCCTCTAACTTTATATATACAAGGGGACTTCGAAAAGTTCACATAAAATGGAATTAAAAGACAAAAATAAGAAATATAAACTTTATTTCTCAACATAAGCGCCATTAAGTTCAAGACACTTTTGTAAATTATGACACCAGCCATTTAGTTCATCCCTAAAGAGCTGAGGGTTCTGAGAATTTAACCATGTCAATGTGGTCTTTTTTACATAATTAACTGAAGAAAAATGGGTGGCCCGATACCACTTACTTGAAACTTCACTGAAAGCTCTGCTCTTGTCTGCAGCTGATCTGGGCATGACAGTCTTGGCATTCATCTAGTGGAAAGTTTGCTCAACTTTAAATTTTTAGTTAGAATTGTGTAAGCTGAACCAAGTGAGATGTCTACAGTGTTAGGTATTGTCCCTGCTGTTTATCTTTGGTTCCCTTCAATTAGGGCATGAATAAGATGATTTTTTTCCTTGCAAACCAATGTGGATGGTCTGCTGCTGCCGGCTCCATCTTCAACATCGCCACGTCCCTTTTCAAAATGAGTTATCCATTTGCAAACTGCACATTTCATTAGGGCATTGTCCCCAAAAACTTTTCGTAAAGCATCAGTGATTTCAACATTCTTCCACCTAAGCTTCACCATAAATTCGATGTTTGTTCTTGCTTCAATTTTAGCTGAATTCATGTTGCTCTGATAGGGGCTTTTTTCAAACTCATGTCTTATGCTTCTTAGTATTTCAAACTAGATCCTGTTCAGACATGTTATAACAAATTAGTACAAGTTTATTTGTGCAAAAACATTTTTAAATGCATGCATAGTTTTTTTCTTATTGTGCATTTTCCATGAACTAAAGAAGACCCCTCATGTATACAGCTAGTTGAAGATATATATATATATTATATATGTATTTAAAAACATACAGAAAAATCAAAAATATTTAACGAAGCCATGTATATCTATCACTTAGATACCACAGTTGTTAATATTTTACTGTATTGCTTTATATCCTTTTATGTTTCTGTGCTGTATGGTTTGAAAGTCAGTTACATTCTTCATGAAGAGATACTTAAGCAAATATTTCCTAAGACATTTGCTTTCATAACTATGAGATCATTATGACCTAAGAAAATAAGCAATAATTACCTAAAGTAATCTAATAGCCAGCCCAAATTTAAATTCCCACAGTCATTCCCAACAGGTCTGCTATATGTGTATCAAACCAGAATCCAAAGCTTTGTGGTTCTTGTGGTTTTTTTAGTGCCTTTAAATCTGTCATAGTCCTTTGCTTTGTAAAGTTCATTACATTGACTTTTTGAAGGGACTAGACCATTGTCTTGCCCTGTCTTCCATCCTGGATTATCCTGATTGTTTCCTGTTGAAGTTATTTATATTGTTCTTCTATTTCCTGCAAACTGCAAATTAGGTCTAAAGGCTTGATTAGAACTAGGTTAAACAAAAAGCAAGTTATCAGGAAGCCTCACTGCAAGAAGACCTCATAAACATTGCTGAATACTGCATATTGCCTCCCAGAACATCACTCACAGGGTTCCACTATTAGTGATGCTAAAATGGGGCAGCCAGATTTCTCCATTGTACAAGTTTTCTTTTTCTTTGCAATTAGCAAATTATCTATGGGATGACACGTGATACCTTGGGAATAGCCTTTCCTTCCTCAGAGCATTTTATCCAATAGTTTTAATCCCCATTGATGATCCTTGTTTGAGAAAATGCTCTCATGGAGGGTGGCCGAGAAGTGCAGATTGCAAAACGGTGATTTTAAAAATTTCTATCATTTCTTCTACAGTAAGTAGCTGTCATTCATTTGTAAAGAGGAGCTTTCCCACATCAACTGGGGATAAATTAAATTGCCTCCTTGAAAGATTTAAAATGGTTAATTCTTTGTGAGAAATATTCCAAGTCGATGAATCAGTACACCTTTAACACAGCACTCCCAGCAGTTGTTTTAAGGAGTTGGTTCACTGATGATCTGCAATGGTGCATATGCCCAAGCCAATTATGGTGCTTTGGTCAACGATCCGTGAATTTCAAATTCTAATTAAGTCTTGACACTTTAGGTTAGAATGATGCAAAAGGTCATTAAAGATTACTGAGTCTATAATACCTGTTTTAAAAATACTCTAATTATGTATTTAGACAATTACGACTGTAGATGACCAAGTAAATTCTGTGCATTTTAAGAAGTCTCTCAACTCAATATTTACATAAACAGCCTGGAATGGGCAGAATATCAAATAATTAACATACATTTTTTAAATGCCAAAAATATCCACGTTCAGAAAGTTAATTATGTATTTATATGATATAGATGGGTGGGCAACTGATATGCATTTAGTTCATTGTTTCATATCTTCGCGGAGGCTCACTATGGTTTGTAACAAGCCACAATGGTAGACCCCTGTCACATCTCCTTTTGCAGACAGCGTGATGGGTCTTTCTTTTCATCCTGACCAGCATCCCATGAATTTCTTATTTGGGCTTCCCCTGCTTCAGAGAGCTGAGGGAAATAAATCTATAACAGCCAACTGCATGCTAAAGGAAGTGTTATGCTTTTAACTCCCCGAATTCAACCAGGAAACAATAGAAACCTAGAATCAAGGCTGGCAGTTTCTCTTCTAGTTCAGGATGTTGGAAATTGTACGTGAGGCATATTCATGGAAATTAAAATGAGACTGTCAGTTCAGATGGGAATCCCCAACACAGATTTTCTCACTTTTTGGATTCTCATCATTTATTGAATACAGACTTCTTGGGAATTTATTATGTATTTGGTTTCAGATACCTCCATTGTCTTGACTTTAGAGAAATAATATTTTTTTAGAAAGTTTAAAATAGAGGACCAGCGTGTACTGCAGCCTATTTTTAAAAAATGAGATCAATTAGCATCAACTGCTAAAATCTCTAAGTGAAATAACAGAAGAGATATTTCTTGAGTTGATAATGTGCTCTGTGGTATGCTGATACATTGATGATAAAATAATGTATTCACTGGTAGTTAATGTTGTTTGTCAGAAGGAATCTGATCTTCAGAGCAAAACCAAAAATAATCCCTTATAGGAGAGTTGGTTGACTTCGCGACACAATAGAAGCAAAAAACCACAGACCTCTTTAGCAATAGTTCTTGCCACAGAACTTGTATGCATAAAGACTCAATCAAAATCAATTTAACTGACACTAATTGAGCTGTATTGGTCATAAGAGGCTAAGCAATGCTGCAAAAACAGACAACTGCAAAATCACAGTGGCTTAACCCAGTAAAATTTATGTCTTGCCTACAGTAGTCTTGCCACAATTCCACTGTGGGTCTGGGTGATAATCCAGGCCAACAGTCCTTAATGCAATGAATCAATGATCTTGGCTGTTTGGATCCTGTGGTTCTGCCACACCCTTACTGGGCCTCCACATTCTCTGCAGCAAGGGAAGAGAAGGATTGGAGAATTGCAGTAGGCTCTCACTGCCTCAGGCCAGGAGTAGCACACATGATTTCTGTGCAAGTTCCATTGGTGATATTAAATAGTTGTCATATATCCTCTCCTAACTGCAAGGGGCCCAGGAAACATAGTTGCCCAGGAAGGAAGTGTTAGAAACAGGTTTTGGTGAATACATAGCATTGTCTATGACACATATACTTTGTGTTGGGCGATGTGCTATGTGTACTGGATAATAAAATTAAACGAACCTGTTTTGTCCTCAAGTGGCTCCTATTATATAAGAGAAATAAATGGAGAAATAAATTACAGTGGAGTGTGATAACTCCCACAAAGCAGGTGTGAGCATTATAAAGGTGGTTCACCCTAAGAGAATAATACGCTCTCCCTGATCAGAGTCAAGAACGGTTTCCAGGAGCACAAGTTTAAAGCAGAAATAGGAATTTGCCAGCAGTGTAAGGTAGGGGAGGCCATTGCAGACAGAATGAGCAGCAGGTGGAGCTGAGAGAGTGCGTAATGTTTTGATGGAGGAAAATGACTGAGGGGAGTGAAGGCCAGTATGAGACTTAAAACAAGGCAGGAACCAAGACATAATGAATCTAATTGTCATAAGAAATAGATAGCGTTTAATGAGAGCTTATTATGTGCCAGTGTTTTGCCCAACTATCCTCTGTAATCCTTCCAATGACCTGTGGAGCAGACAGCTTTATCATCATCCTCATTTTACAGATGAGGAAACAGGTATGAGGAGGTGAACTAAGTTGCTCAAGATTGCACAGCTAGAAAGTGGAGAAGATGGGTGTTGAGCCGAGGCTCCTGGCCCTAGAGCCTTGCCTCTTAATTCCTCCACTCTGCGTCCTCCTGGTTTAAACACGGGGGCCAGTCAGTGCTTTGGTGCAGGGAAAAGACGGGGCTCGCCAAGGACGTAGCAGCAATTCTGCAAGTAGTGGCACCACAGATGTGCACGTGGCTAGGCTGGAATCTTTGCCAGTTACTGGTTATAACCTTGACGTTACCTCTCTGGCTTTAGTTTCCTCACCTGGAAAAGGAGAGTGAATGAAATACATTCCATAGTGTGTGTGTGTGAGAGAGAGAGAGAGAGACAGAGAGAATGTAAGCAGAAGATCGGATACCTAATAAAGTTCTATCCCCACGCAATAGTTTCAGATTTCATGTAGAGCATTTTAATTGGCTTTTTAGGCTTTCAGATTATAGTTCTTGATACCTTTATGTCTCTCCCCATTCCCTCCTCACAGTCCCCAAAGCAAGTTCCTTAAATCATCGGGAGAGGCAGATCAGGTCTGCTCTCTGAGAACATGTGCTGTCAGCTTGCACAACCCGAGTCCTTAGGAATAACGATGCCGTGAGGACTCATCTATGTCTTACGAAATTAGGACATTAAGTTTTTAAACATGACTTTTCATTTTCCTACCAGAAGGCAAAGATATACTCAGCCTACAGGTGACCAGACACTTGACCATTTCAATGACAGGAAAAATCTCCAGAGAGGAATTGACATCAGAAACTTTCTTCTGTTATTTCTGTCTCCAATGCCTGTTACTGAGGTGGTTGTGACTTTTATAAGCCTGGTATTTGAACTTGAGACAGAGGCAGACACTACTGTGTCCCCTCACCTCCCACAGGGGCCATGTTTATAGCTCCCTACCCCCACCCAGGCCCTCCTGCCAAGAATTCTGCTCCAACAGACGCTTCCTTTGTTTCATCCAGGACTGAGTACAGAGATTCAGAGAGCTGGGGAGACAGTCTTGGATGCCTCAGGAGCTGAGTTGATTTCTCAACTATCCAGGCCTAGTTTAGCCACAACCTCAAAATACAGGGCAGAAACCTGGCTTAGATGTTGTTCGTTGTATTAGGGCGGATATCCAGCAGCCAGCAGCCAGAGATATTCTTCCCAGAGCGTCTCCACCCAGAGAGCAGGCTGTTTGGATCCTAACACTTTAGAACGGAGGTTTTGCTGGGAATTGGCCTACTGTGGCCATTATATATGCTCTCAGATAAGAGAGCAGACGAAAGTATAATCCTGTTGTTCTCTCTTTTTC
The DNA here is from genome assembly GCF_041146395.1 of Eulemur rufifrons. Lineage (NCBI taxonomy): Eukaryota > Metazoa > Chordata > Mammalia > Primates > Lemuridae > Eulemur > Eulemur rufifrons. The sequence goes on from NC_090987.1 coordinate 15,282,136, forward strand.
TAATTCAAAAATAAAGAAAAAATACTGTCAAAAGTTAAGGAAAAACCTCTTTGATCTGGGTCTTTGGTGAAATCATCAGAACAGACACCTTCTGAGGCTTTTCCTAATTCCTCTATCCCAACTCTGCTGGCGCTTCATCTGGCCCAAGGACCAGTGACGGATACTTCTTCTGGGTTACACCTTAATTTATGCCGTACTATGAGGAAATATTCAATTTGAAACATGCCTTGCGAGGGAATGAGTTTGAGTGCAAGACAATAAGTCCGTATAAAACTTAAAACTATGGCTAGGCACAGTGGCTCACGCCTGTAATCCTAGCACTTTGTTAGACCAAGGTGGGAGGATTACTTGAGGCCAGGAGTTCAAAATCAGCCTGAGAAACTGGTGAGATTCTGTCTCTACAAAAAAATAAAAGAAAATATATCCAGGCATGTTGGTGTGCGCCCATAGTCCTAGCTACTTGGGAGGCTGATGCAGGAAGATCTCTTGAGTCCAAGAGTTCAAGGCTGCTGTGAGCTGTAATCACACCACTGCACTTCAGCCTGGGTGACAGCAAGACCCTGTCTCTAGGAAAAAAAGAAACAAAAAAAACACAATAAAAGCAAAAATTTAAAACTATGAGAGAGAAGCTTAAATTGTGGAATAACGACCTACTGGATGTCTTTGAATTGCAGACAAGGTGCATAGGGAACATGACCCCACGTCCCCGCTGAGACAGTGATGGACTGATGTGGCTCTTTCCCCATCAGAAGGGTCTCTTTGAGCCGTGATTCTGATCACACAGTTTTCTTGACAAGCCACAGTTAACTGAAACACTGAGATAGCCTGGGCACCAGGACATACATGTTTAGAAGCAGGTTCTTTCTGCTTGGCTTGAATCGGACCCTGTGAAAAGGGGGAAACAAAGTGGAGTACGTCCTGGGTGGACACCATGAGCTAGTGGGGAAGCAGGGAGGGTCAGGCCATTGCCTCAGGGACGTGTGACTTTCCAGGGAGTGGTTGGTGGTAGATTTGGAAAAGTCGATGGAAGTCTGGTTTGACCAATAGGCCTAGAGATACAGTATATCTCACTGGGTGGCATATTAGAATCCTCTTGGGAGATTAACAAAGATGTCTTTAATCATGCCCAACTTCTGTAGACACAAACCCAGGCGCATATATTGTTTAAGCGCCCCACATGCTAACCAGCAGCCTGGGTTGAGAGCTAGTGACATAAGCAAAGGGAAGCCAATGAATGTGTGAGACTAGGGCTCATCCGCACAGTGGCTGCGGGAAAACTGTAGATGCACCACCTCCGGGTGCTGTGGCCTCTGAGGGACTGGTTAAGACTCGTAGGTATTAGTACAAAAGACTTTTAAACATTTTACTTACATTCTTTCATTATTTGCAGGGAGGTGATTAGAGACAGCTCAGGACTTGAGCTTATGAATTGATTCTGAGAACCTTTACCATGTGTTTACGGATGCAAATGCTTTCTACCACGAGTGGGTGTGTTATGGATGGGGCAGACTCTTACAGCCATGGGAAGAAAAAGTGCTAAACTTGGCTTTCACCTGTTGCACTGGCTTGCTTTTCCTCCTCTGGTTTGTTTTCTGTACCACACCTACACATCCATTCTCATTTCCCTTTAGGAATCTGGCACTGTGCCATGTGTCCAGGAAAGGTTCAGTAAATGTTAATTAACTTTGATATTCAAGGAGGGTTATTCTATGGAGAATGGTGATCAGCTGCTCCTCTTTTCTGCTGAAGGTAGAACAAGAAAAATTGCAGCAGTAGAAACTATATACTGAGTCTAAAGTGTGTTTGTGCATGAGAGTGTGTGTGTGTGTGTTTGGTAGGGAGTGGGTAACATGCTTCCCTTAATTAGAGCACAGGACGGGGTTGGGACATAACTTAGGAGGATGATGAAGGGTCTCCTGGATCTTACCACACCTCTTCAACTGTTAGGTGCTGGAAGGGGAACAGACTAAAGAGCATCAAAGTGGACTTCTCCAGATAGTAGGCCACATCTCCCCTTTCCTTTGGTTGAACTAGTAGTTCCAACCTCTGTTTCCTTAAATTATTATACCTTCATTCTTCATTCCAACAGCTTTTGTCTCCAGAATCTCAAACTATTTTCTTCCTTGCAAAGTTATTTCTAATTTTAGAACATGACATCACCACCTATTGCCACCCAAGCTAAAGCCTGGAAGTCATCCTAGTCGACTCTCTCCTCTCCTTCACCTTATTTTAGCGTCTCCCACTCTCAACCTGCCACATCCAAGGGTTACTCTCCACCCCCACTGCATTGCCCGTCCGAGGTGCTCACTCTGGCCTTGCCCTGTGTCTAGGCTCTCCCACCTCCACCCACCCCCTACTCAGCTCTGGGAAGACTCATCTTTTTCAAGTACATGGAGGAAGAATTTATCGTGAAAGATCAACACCCGTCTGCTTTCGTATCTCATCAACACTCGTCTGCCCTTCCCTAGCTGGTCTTGCAGCAGTCATGACCCCGGGTCACAGATTCAGTCCAGCCAATTTCCTGTGTGGAAAAGCCCGTTGTTAATAGCCAGAACATCTGCAAACCCCACAAAAGCAAAGCTTGAGGCCTGGGACATCTGGAGGGGATGTAGGTGCCATGGACAGAAAGTCTCCAGTGCCCCTGCTGGAGTGGGGAGTGTGAGGCTTCCCCTCCATTGGGTCTGTGATGAAACATATTTATAGTGTGAGACTATCCAATAGTTAAGATATCTGAATTCCTCTCCCATGTACATCTTTGCTGCCCCCCCCAAAGCTTTTATTTTTCTTTATTATCCTAAAAGAGCCTCCAGCCTGCTTCCCTTAAACTCCAGTGTGCTTACAAGTGGGGTCTGACTTGCACCTGTGCTTCTAGAATAGACCCTCCCACATGCAGCATTGTGCATGATGGTGTGGGTGACAGGTTCCCCCAGAGTCCCCCACTACCAGGTGAGTGAAGCTGGGTATCAGGTGAGCATCTCTCCACCGGACTTGGGGCTTACGAGTAGCCAGGTCTAGAGGCCATTTCTGCTGGCATGGTGGTGTTAGGCACTCTGAGCCCCAATCCTCTGTTACCCCTGGTTTTATTTCAAGTTCAGAAGAGACAGGAGCCTCAGGGCCCTCTGTGCACATCAGGAGTGATGCCCACCTGTGTTGTGAGACTTCACTGAGCCCACCCTAACTACCCTGGGTGTTCCCGTTCTCTGACAGGGTAGGCATATCTCCCCCAGTAGAGGCTGAAGCCCTGTCTTACGAGAGTGGTCATGTGAGTAGTAAATATATTCAGCACCTTTACTTGTGGCAGTGAGGTTTAAGAAAGATGGTCTGAGATCCCCGTAGGGAGATAATAGTGAAACTCACTCCCAATTTATAACTATTTAATGCAAACATGGTGTCTGAGATGTTGTCAACTTAGGTTAACCCATAGGTATAGTAACACTTCTAGATTTAACCCAACCATCTCTTCCTTGTTTTTGTTAGCATCATCTCAGAT